>NC_064766.1:14189411-14789411 GCF_011397635.1 Epinephelus fuscoguttatus | reverse complement strand
AGTCACAGTTGAGCTGTGGTGCTTTCTGTCACCAATGAGGGGAGCTCTAATGCAAAGAGTTGCTGATTCAGTCAATGACACTAATGATTCAGTACCCTCAGTTCATCTGGAGGATTTGATCTTAAAGATGTATATCCTGAGCACCTGTAGCTGCAGCACCAGCCTCTTGGACTAGTTTATTTAGGACTTGTGTAGAAGTAGAACAAATATGGGAAATTCATCTTGTGGACGTTGGAGCTTAGATTATTTTATATTATATGCTTTTGAATAGTTTATTGATCTGTACAGAATCACAGAAACAATACAAAACATCCTGGTTTGGCATCATATGCAAACCAATGAGCCAATTTCAAATGCATATATAAATATCAGAAATAAATGTGAAATAAATAAATGAAAACTTTAACTGGTTGGAAATGGACTCATGTGACCTTGTTGTTTTTTTGATAGGAAAAATACAAATTTTTATTTCAAAGTCTTCATACGTATTTGCAAAGCTTGTTTAGAGTTATATTTTGTGTAAGTTACATGTTGCTCTTGCCAGAAATCTGACACCATAATTGTATATCTCCTTTCAGGTGAGCAGCCTGAAGCCATGTTCACACGAGAAAGCAGAACAACTGTACTGAATGTCTGGGAAGTTTGAGTACGCGCACACACACACACACACACACACACACAAAAATACCCAGGCAGACAGACACACATAACCAGACAAACACAAACACAACCAGACAGAAACACATATACACATAGAGGAAGTCAAATGCGTATGGCCGAAAAAAGTTATATGTTATCTGTTGCCACCTGCTGGCTGAACTCAAACTTGCAACAAGTACAGTGAAGAGCTGCTGCTCTTACTTAGTAGTCAGTTTGGCATCAAGTTTTGGAATAGCAACAGATTTTGGCATTACACTGCTCCCATTATTGTGTTTCTCAAAACAATGTAATAATCTGCTGTTTATTCTAATTGCTATGTATTATCTACTGCATTATAGCGTGTTCAGCGTGGTGCATGAAAAGCTGACGGATGGCTGATAAGTTAATTAAATACTGATAGATGGCAAACAGAATATATGAATGAATGAAACAAATATAACATTTGCCACCTTCACAGGTCTGTTATTGATGGAAAATCGCAGCAGGTCTCTAAAACTCTCTCTGACCCCATGTCAGGTTTCACCTCTTCTGGGACACCGAGGCCGGTAGAGGAAGGAAGTGGACCTGCGAGCAAAACAGCAAATAAATATGCAAGAGACGGAATAAAGAGCTTGAAAAAAAGGCTGAAGAGAGGGAGAAAGAGAGTTTCTAAGGATGAATAAAACGGAGGTAGCTCCACCAAAACCATCACTGAGATGAGCCAAAAGCACTTACTGACCCTGAGACACACACACACACACACACCGCCCTTCTCTGGCTCCCCATTTTGCAAAACATCTTGTAGCAGAGCAGAGGAAGTGGCTAATTCTTTCTCAGGCCTGAGTTCCCGTCACACAGGTCACATGTTCATGTAAAGGGTTGATGTGTTGTGAGATATCACGTACACGTTAGATTTATCATCTCCATAAAGGCATAACAACATCACACCGAAGTCATGCTTCAGGCTCATGTCTAATGTCATGTTCCACGTTTAAGTTAAGATGCATTATAGTTCAGTAGAAACATATACATTAATGCAGCATCTGGTCCCGCACCACCAGGCTCTTCCACCAGGCTTTTGTAATATATATACATATATATACGTTAATGTAGGATTTGTTGACTCACCTTAAATGACCGCTCTTGAGATGCAGTATAATGTATGCTGCATACTTTTAATACAATGTGGCCTAATCAGTGTTTTTACTGCAAACTTTACACCTGCTGTCACAGCTTCATCTCACTTCAAATTGTCCCCAAAAACCTGAATCAAGTAGTATCAAATAAGAGGAAATGCAGTGGTGGATGAAGTAATCAAGTCTTTTACCTTAGTAAGTGGAGAAATATTGCGGCACAAATAACAGTCAAGCATTTAAGTAGAAGTACAACAGTTTCGGCATCAAAATAAACTTAATGTAGGCCTAATTTATGTATTATAGTGTGCATCACTTTAATGTAGCAGCTGGTTAAGGTGGTTAGCATGTGAATTTCCCCCTGGAGATCAATTGTCTTATTTGATCTTATCCTACTCTAATACATCATAATCTATTTATGATTTTATTTTGTGTTAACAATCTGAATATGCAGAGTAACTAAAGCTTTCGAATAAATGTGGTGGAATAAAAAGTACAATAATTGCCGATGAGTTGTCGTAGAGTAGAAGTATGAAGTAGCGGAAAATGGAAATACCTGAGTTAATGTCAGAAAATGTACCAACTGTTTAGCTGGCCATGACACAAAGTAGTTAATTCCTACAGTAAATGCTGCCATGGGGAACTACAGCAAATGACCTGCAGTAAAGGGAACACATTGTTCTTATCTCGTAACGGCCTGTATCATCCAGCTTCCCCATAAAATCACCTGTATACCTGTAATTTACAAGAAACAGGTGCAGGGGTGTATCAGGAGTTTAGTCCACATGAATACATAATGATAATATGTATATTTTTGAAGCACTTTCCTCACATAGTTACAAAGTGCTCTAACAAAAATATGAGAAACAGTAAATTAATTTTACAGTGAAAATATAATCAGATAAATGAGATTAAAGAAATAATAGAATGATATATCAGAGTCCATCTTTGGATGGGATCACTCCAGCTGCGATACAGTAATCCACGATGTAAAGTGAATGTCGTCCAGGGGTATAAAGTGGGGTGGGGGGCAGTGGCCCCATCCCTAGGTCCAGCATCCCCGTTCAGGTCACACCTGTCTTCGATCTCGTCCTTCATTCTGATCTCAGGTACACACCTGTAAAGTTTCACAACTTGATTCTCAAAACACATTCTGTGATAGTCACAGAGTGAAAACAATACCAGCTGTCACTACAGTGTCGCAGCTGGTAAATATTCTCCAGGATGTATAAAATCATACAAGTCAATTAAAAGCCAGTTTCAAATGATTGCTTTCAGCTGATGTGAAAAAGGAAACATGTCGGAACTGACTTTTCTCTGCTGACCAAGGCGTGCACCCTTGTGAACACGGGCTAAGTATTTAACGTCTAAACTGAATGACCTGAGGTTGCCACTAGTCATTTCCTTTAAAGGGTGTGGATGTGGATGTTCACCAGGCAGGGAGACTCTAATGAAAGATGCTGTGAAGTTGCATTATGTTTAGTTTAGTTTAGTTTTTGGTGCATGACTCTACAGACTAAGTTAGGGTATATCACCCTTTGCTGCTTTTATTTCTATCATTCTTTTTTATCAAACCTGTGTCACATAAATCCTCCAATTTTGTACAAAAAAACAAGATTGTACTCCCCCTTTAATGGCGGCAGTTAAGACGCCACTTGAGTATGTGGAAACTATGGTGCAGGCAGTTGATTAGCGAGAGAGAGAGAGAGAAATAGAGGAAGAGACTGTGATTGGGTGTTGAACCTTGTCACTCAGTTGTTTTTACACATTCTACTGTATGTAGTTCCTCTTTATCTTTATCTCTATCTTTCACCCTGCCTTTTCTTTCCTCTTCAAAAGACTGCAGGCCCACAGAGCATGGTGGCAGTTGGCACTTTTTTATCATAATTTTCCACTTGTAATAGAGCGTGTAGAAAAACTGCTACAAAGTGAGAAAACAAGCAAATACAGAAATGCACTAAAATACGCAAACGCGACCAAATATAGAAACACTGAACGTCGCACAGACGACAGAGGAAACTGTCTCCAGGAGATGCTGAAAAGTGCACTGCATTTCTGATATTAGTTGTGTTTTCTCAGGTTTTATAAGTGTTTTCACATTGCAGTGTTTTGAGCTCTCAGGGCCACCGTATGAAGGGACTGTTAAAACAACTTCAGAATGCTGTGAATATATAGTATCTGTGGTTTGGGTTGTCTTTCCGTGATGCTGACTCCCCTGTTTCTTCTTTTCTTTTTCTGGTATCTGATACAGACTCCTGCTTCCCACCATGATGTCAGCTGCAGCCTTTGCAATATGTTTCAGTGCAACTTTAACAGAGGAAGTAAGAAGTTAGTATGAAAGCTACAGTAGGCGTTGTGTCACAGCCCCGATACGAGAGTTGAAGTTCCCTATGCTTACATGAAATTACACAACCGCTCTACTGACATTCTCTCCAAGATTGCTGCTGTGTTACACGCTAGCATCTCCTCCATCTTTTCTGACATCCCTCAATGTGCATTGTAGGTACATGGTTATTAAACGACACAAAAATTCCACAAAATGTTTTTAAAGAAGTCCTTCTATGAACTTTGCATCAGACTCTTCAGCACATTTGACCAGTGGTCCTCATCAACTCTCTGCACCTCTCCCTCGTTCAATTAAATAATGCTTTGTCACCCTCTTCTGAGGCAGAATAAGGGGCCGTATTCACCTCACGGACGCCCCTCTTTATGTGATTGAGCTTAACAGGACGCTCAGTACAGACGCTCTTGGACACAGCAAACGCCGACCACAGAAGTTATGAATAGGGGGCTCTGTGGTGCCCCCTAAAAGAGTGTTTGTGTGTGTGTTTCTGTGTGTGTGTGTGTGTGTGTGTGTGTGTGTGTGTGTGTGTGTGCTGCAGGGGGTGGTCTGTTAGAGCCATTTGTTGACGTGTGCTTGTGTGCCAGAGTGCATTTCGGGAGAATGTGAATGTGAGGCCCCAAACATGTGCATCTATTTATGTGTGAGTTTCTGTGCACACTTTGTACATTTGGAGGTGAGCGAATGATGCAACAACAAATGCAAAAAACCATGATGACAAAAAAGTAATATTTTGAACCCTAACTCTTTCAGCCCACATCTCAAGGCCACAGTATGATGCATTTTTAGTCTCTTGTGTTACTCTGATTCTAAATTGAGACTAGGGGGAGTGGCAATCAATTATTGCAGCAATTACAGAGATGTGAGGAGGACACAACAAGAATTCAGGAGTGAGGGGGAGAGAGACGGAGGGAAAGAGTAAAAGTGAGAGAGAGATGCCTCTTATAAAGCCAAGTCCTGTCTGTTTGGGAAGAATTTGCAAGCAGTGAGACCGCCAGGGCTTTGGGTCAGAAGCAGGAGCCCAGTGAGCCAATGACTGTCTCCATAATTCTCCTCAATGGTGTATCAGTGTCGTAGGACGCAGGCTGCTGAAGTTACTCTTCCTGAAGAATTACAGTCCCAGTTGTGTGCTGTGTGAGCATGCGTATGACAACAAAGCAGACATGTGGACCAAAGGCTGAGGCTCCGGGCTCCTAACTCCTCTCTGCACGGGTCAGTTAGATTGCAATCCCAGCTGTAAAGGTAAGCAAATGAACTTCTCAGAAAATGCAATGAAAATAATGTAAGAAATGAATAAAGAATTTTGCACTACAACAAAATATGTTTAAGAAAAGAAAAA
Organism: Epinephelus fuscoguttatus; assembly: GCF_011397635.1. Classification (NCBI taxonomy): domain Eukaryota; kingdom Metazoa; phylum Chordata; class Actinopteri; order Perciformes; family Serranidae; genus Epinephelus; species Epinephelus fuscoguttatus. The sequence goes on along the minus strand of NC_064766.1, from coordinate 14,783,959 downwards.
TCTTTCTTGTACAGTTACGTTTTGTGCATATCGTAGTACTGATATATAGCTCTGATTTGTTATTAATTTGTTTTATTTTTTATTTCTTTGTTTTTATTTTCATTTACTAACTAATCAATAACTAATATATGTATTTATATTGCATTTTCCCCACTGATAATTGTTATATTTCCACTTGTAAAAAGCTAGTTAACGAAATTATTTAAAGAAATATCTTGTAAATCTTTTCAAGTTTTAAGTTTTTTCAGTAAGTTTTTAAATTACTGTGAAATTCTTATGTATTTTACTTTTAATTTAACCTTTATTTAACCAGGCAAGTCATTAAGAAGAAAGTCTTATTTACAATAGCGGCCTGGCAAATGGCAAAGTCTCCTGACGAATCATCTATAACTCATAGAAGCCACATCACCTTGAATCATTCAACACGTAACTGTGGGGGTATAATGTTCATTTTTCATGTTCAAATGGACATATTTAATAGGCAAATTACGTGACAGTAAGCAACGTCAAAATGATGTAAGCTACATGAAACTTAAGGCAAAAAAAACAGATCTCGGTTGTTTTCCTCATGATGACCACTGACTTGCTCCCACTTCAAAGCGTATGGTTTACCTGTACAGCCCCATAATGAACTGTGGTAAGTTTAAAACTGTCCTCTAAATAAACCCCATGTGTCATTTGATGCAGAGACATCTGTAGATGTTTAACAGGATACATGTCAGCGATGAATGAAGCATAAGCACCTGATTTAAGAGCTCAGATTTGACACATATTATCAATTTTCAAAATCCCGTAGTTGTGAAATACACACACTATTGTCCAAATGCAGCAAATAAAACTGAACAATTCTTTAAGTTGTTGTTAAAAAAAGTTAGTCAGTGAGACAGGGGAAATGATTTCAATAATAGCTTGGTTTACAGCTCTTGTGCAGTTCGCTGCAGTGTAGTAGTCAGTGGTGTAGCGGAAGGTATACACAGGTATAGGGGGTATACTCACCTCTTTTTCTGTCTGTTTGCAGTTTACCCAACTATCAGCCAAAAAGCCACTGGAATATATAAGAGAGTATACCTACTCCCTCTACTACCCATCTCCCTGGTAATCCCACCTCATCAGCTACCGCTTCACCACTGATAGTAATGGAAAGAGTGGTAAACTATGACCAAAAATATACAAACTTCTTTTTAAATTTCTGAGATGTTGGAGGAGCACAATGGACATTTATCAGTGGGCTAAATTATGCTTTGATCGTTAACAATTGTGTGCAGAATCAGTGTGTTTCAGTCTCGAAATCAAATCAGTAAATCAATCAAGAAGTGATTCATGCATCATTAAAAACCCTATCTCCTAACTTATATCAGTTTCCTGTTTGGAGCACTTTTTGGCAATTCAGCATATTCATTTTATGCTTTTATGCAAGTTTACCGTCACTACATCCCCATCACTACCAGAGTAGAGTTTTATATAGTCTAGTATCCGTCTTTAACAGTTTCAGATCTGATACCAGGAGGAATGAGTATTGAAGAAATCTGATACATGAACTGAAAGAAAGAGAGGGAAACAAGGAGATAGAGGGTAAAGAGGATTAAACAAGTGTTTACACATTAAGTGACAACGATTGGACAGTTTTGTTTGTCATTCCTTTTCGAAAAAAAATCCCCTTTGGTGTGCAACTGGAAATACTGATGACATGAATTGATGTGAGGTTAAAAAAGGTAAAAGAGATAGAAAGGAAGCTAAACAATGAAACAAACTGAGGGGGGAGAGAAAGAAAAAGTGTGTGTGTGTGTGTGTGTGTGTGTGTGTGTGTGGGGTGGGGGGGGTGAAGGGGGATTACTCTTCACTCCAGAATACTAACGAGGGCCTTTTGTCACAGATCTCTTTCTCTCTCCCTTCCTCTCCCCTGTTCTCTCATTGCTCCTTTCACTCATCTCTCACACACACAAATACACGTATTACTGTACACCCTTTTTCAAGTAATTGCACACAAGCACACATACATGCATACAAAGTCACACATGAACGCCCACAGTCACACACACATACGCAGAAATACACATGTAATTGCAATCCCACTCTCACATAATCACTCACACACACACACACACACACACACACACACACACACACACACACACACGTACACACATACATGGATGGGCACAGAGTCGTTTTTGTCAATGGCGCCTTTTGTTTCTTTTATCTCAGCTCCTAACAAAGCATTCCTGTGTACACAGAGGAGAGAAAGAAGGAAGGAGAGAGAAAGAGGAAAGTAAAAAAAGAGAGAGTGAAAGAGAGAGAGGGAGATCAGGAAAACATCCAGCGCCCCTTTGTTTGGCAAAAAGAAAAAGTTTTGATTCAGTTTTTGGATCCGGCTCACTGAGGCAGGGCAGTACAGTGAAGTTGTCACGTTGCCATGGAGATGGAATACATCCTGCTGGAGAGGTTGGTCCAAAATATTTTCCTCTTTTCACTCTCATTTACTCCCATTTGCTCTATTAGTTATCTGATACATGCCTGTAGTGGAATTTGTGTTTTCTCCTCTGGGGCATGTGAGTGTGTCAGAAGATTGGGTGAGAGGGCGATGCAGAGTACAAAGCGTGAAGTTTTCAATGGTGTCATTGTAATTATGAAGCTTTCGAGGGGCGCACCCTTGCATAATCACAGAAGTGTGATGTAATTAAAGCTGATTGGTTATGTAATCCATAATCAGCACTGCATAGAAGCTATTTTGATTCACACTGTATGGCCAAAAGTGTATAGACACCCTGGTCTTTTTGGCTGTGTTTCACAGTTTTGATCAGGTCATTTTGGTCCAATACAGAAAGTCAGATCAACGTTTTACAGTTGTGCACAAAGTAAGGCAAGAAATGTTTCTTTTTCATGTCTGGTGTGGAAGACTTTGACTGGTCTGTCCAGAGTTACTGAAAGGCATTACTGCATGTCAATGAAAGCAACCAATCAGAGGCGAGGAGTCTCTAACCCAGCTGTCAATCCTGTCAATCACTGCTTGTTAAATTCATTTAAACTGTCAAACCAGGCAACACAGATCAGTTGCATTGCTTATTTCTCACCTCATATGTTTTGAGAAACATATTTTAGTGCACTGTTTAGCTGTAAAATGAGAAAGTTGGTCCAGCGGGTGCTCCATGATTGGTACTTAGGACTGTTTTCAACATGGTGGCACAGACAGTCTCATTTTACAGCTAAACAGCACACTAAAGTATGTTTTTATGTGGCTGAATGGGAGCAAATCTCTGCAGCCAGGCTCCAAAATCTTGTGAAGCCTGACACCAGAGGGGAGGAAGCTGGATTAAGATATTCAGCAATCACATATAAGTGTAACAGTAGGATGCTCATATACCTTTTGTCATTTAGTGCACTGCGAACTTTATGTTGTATGTTTTGCTTTAATGTGTGTGAGAAAAGGAACAGAAAGACCTTGTGAGGATCCAGAGTATAAAGCCGCAGCAAAAAAAAAAAAAAAACGCCTGAGAGAAAGCTTGCCAAAGGACCCCTGTGTCAGACTAAAAAAACGTTCTGAGCAGGACATCTAGAAAGTCAAACTTTGGAACATGTCCCACCAAACTCTTACCGCCGTCTCCAGTTACCAGTCAGAAGTTCACTCTTTGTCCACTAAAGGCCTTGCTGATTAGAATCAACAGTAAAGCCTTAAAAAAAGTTATCTAGATAAACGTCTGAGTTTCAAACAAAGACTTTTTCACCTTAATTGATTCATTCAAGTTTCCTCTCTCTCATCTAGCTGACAAATGAGACTCTGTGTGGAGGGTTTGTGGAGTTAATGCAGTGCATCTTCACTCTAATTCTACTCTTCCTTCTTTTCTCTTTCCTCTTCCTTATCGTCCTCTCTTGTGGGTTTTCCTCTCCCCACTGGCCGACATGATTTTTTGGACGTAAGTGAGCGTGTCAGATGTGTGGAGATACATTAACTGTGTGTGTGTGTGTGTGTGTGTGTGTGTGTGTGTGACAGGGGTGCACTGCATCTGAATGTTCTGACAAGGGCACACATTCACTCAAACATCCCACAGTGTAAAGCACTAAAAACACATATATTACAGTGAGAAAATTGTTATTTTCCCCCTACATTAAAACAACACTGGGGTTTGTCTTGTGGTTCAAGCTCAGAATCAGCCCTGCAGATATCACACTGCTTATCAAATAATCTCTGTCTGTATATGTCAGTAAAGATCATAAAGTTTATATGCTAAACAGGAAGTGATTTTTGTTGTTGTTCACACTTCTTTATCCTGTGATCAAAACCAAACAAGAATCTACAGACATGCAGATTTGTGAGGCTTTAATTATCTCTCTAAAAAACTAATTGTTTGCACTCACAGTCAAGTTAATGCAAAGATGCAAGTGGTTGTCATGCTAACAGGCTCAGAGTGACAATGGTAACATCCTGTAACACTATGTGAATAGCAGTGAACACAAAGTACAGCTGAGGCTGATGGGAATGTCATTATGCTGCATGTATTTGGTCATAAACTAAAGTATTGGAGGCATTTAAATTTTAATCTGTGGGTAGCGCTAGAGGAAAAGTAAGGGGATCAAATTTATTGATCTTGGGACCATAAATGTCAGTACAAAATTTCATAGCAATTCATCTAGTAAGATATTTCACTGGAGCAACATGGTGGACTGAGCAACGAACACTAGTGTGGCTAAAAACCTTTTCACTTGTTTAAAACATTTTTAACAACATATTTGAATAGACAATAGGCCACCAGTAAAGTTCACGTCTGACACACACTATTTCTTTTCTTGTCTCACCGCAGTGTTTCATTGTAACTGCTCTCTGGTGTGGTTTCATGGTTTGTCATGGTTCTAAAACTGGTGATTCACGGGGCAACAACAAGATTCTGTGAAAATGAGTCTCTTAATCTTCATGGTTGTGTATGATTCACAGTTGAGGTCGGTTCATATATTTGAGCCAATAGTGAGTTTTGTTTACATAGTTAACTGGTCACATGTTACATGTATCACATTTACATATGTAAATACTTTCATAGGTGATCTTAAAACAGTAACAATAGCCTGCTGAATCTACCTCTAGTTTTCCTCAAATATACCTCAGTCTAAGTCCTCTTAGTTTGTGATTGGTTAGTTCAGTCACATGTGAGTCAGGAACAAGGAAGTGTTGTTGTTTTGAAGCTGATGAAGAGGAAGATGTTTAATAATGTTTAATAAAGTTTTCTGTCTCCATCATGCTGTTTCTTCTCAAAAAGAATTATCCAACCAGCACATATCCAACCCTCATATAAATAAATTTCTCTAGCCTCCAACCTATTTAAACAAATTTCTTGAGTACTTCAACATACTTGAAAAAGAGAAGAACAATTCCTAGGAATAGGTGCATATTCTGAAACAGTGGTTAACACAAGCAGAATTGCTTCACATTGTGCGGCTATGCAATGAAACAGCTTTAGATGTTGAAACCAGTCTTCTTCCTCAAAAAATTGTTGAAATCAATTGAAGAACATCTAGTTGTGCAGCTTTCTTCTCATGACATGATTGTCTTTTAGTAGCTTATGTTACTCATAGTGTGTCTCTTATTTATCCTCGTTTGCCCTTATTAAGGGCTTATTAAGGGCAAACAAGAGCCTAAAACAAATCAAACAGCATCTGAAATCCCCTCCTGAAATTTCCCCATGTTGTAATAGGGAGACAGTTTTCGTAAATTTCCAAAACCTGTCACACAACAAGCATGTCCACTTCTCGGAGCAATAGGCCAGGTGTACAGAGGTGGGAAACTGGCAGGATTTGAACTTTTCTTTTTCATTCTATCTATATGACAGGTTTTTTGGCCCTGCCTTTGGCCGTTGTACTACATAGTTTGTTTTAGGCACACTCAGACCTTAGTGCTCGAAGAGAGTTGAAGAGAGTATGTTTTGGGGTCGTTAGCCTTGACTGACAGTTCCCTCAGGCTGCAAGAATCAGCTCTGGTGGTCATACTTGACCCACCACTTTTGATTTTCTGGTTCCAAATTACTGACGAACTGGCATCCCTATAATCCCTAGAATTTCAACTGTATGCTGTAAAGCCCTGTGAGGCAAATTGTGATTTGTTATATTGGGCTTTATAAATAAAATTGATTGATTGATTGATTAAAATTTCATAACACAGGCCAAAAGGTTGAGAGTCACTCACACAGTGCACCCACACAGGTGTTTTTACTTATTCTGGATGATTAGATTGAATACATCCCAGCTGGCCACCAACATCGTTAGACACTGATATTTGGTTGAATTTAGGTTGTGACATCAGGTGACCAAAGTTCAATGTTAGGATGTCTATTGCAAACATCAATTTGACGACAGGTGACATTGATATTTTGTTGATATAAAGTTGTGTTGTCAATTTACCAAAGTCCAACGTCCTCTAAATGTCTCATGCCAACATCATCTTAATGTAGAATTATGACATTTAGTCGTAAGGTATGGAGAACAAAGCCCAACGTCTGTAAAATGTCAAAATGTTAGCATCCGCACAAAGTGAAATTTCAACATAATTAGATAAAATATCGGTAACCTGATTTTCATTCCAACCAGAATTTAACGTCTGTCCATCGTTAGAGTCCAATGTCTTTCTGATGTGCCAGCTGTGAGGGTTACAGAAAATATTTGGCAAAATCTACTCTAAATTCCCAGAAAAAGTACCTGCTATTACCCAGTTTTTTAGCATATCATTATTTGATTTTGTGGGGAAACTCCCGGTACAGTTCAAATTTCAACTGAAATACTTGCGAAAAAATTCAAAAACACTTGCGTGGGTGTGCGTGGTCTTTCATGGTTGTTTTGAATTTTGTTAAAACTGTAATCTCCAGTTTACAATTCAGAACAGTTTGGTGTTCACTACTATTAGTCTACTAATAGTTTTATTTCATTTTGTGACATCAGTCACAGGTTTAGTTTCAAGCATTATGAGGTTCACTTGAGATGATTTTCCCATGAGACTAAGAGCAGGTGGCTGCAGGGTGAGTAACGGAAACCAACAGTCATCATGAGAGGTTTTTAGCTTTCCCCACATGCTACAGGAAGTGACCGAGATCATGAGGCACTGCTGATGGTGTGACTACTGTAAGATGTATCAGTCCTTTCAACCTCTGTCAGTAAACTTAAATGTAGGATATCCCAGTCCACCCCAAACTAATCTCAAATGAGCCTATTAAGAGCACTGTCTGGTTAACAAGTTAATCAGAGAAATGATTTAACTCCTCCATTTTTTTTTATTCACCAGATGACATCTGCCACACCTCCGTCCTCTCGTAGCTCCTCTCCTCAGAAGGTGTGCCACTCCCAGACACAGACAGATGTTTTAAAACCCTTACTGGGTGGTGGTGTATCCAGTGGAGGTGGGACTCTGAGGAAGAGGAGGCGTGTCCTTTCCAAAGATGGACGTAGCAACGTGCGCATCGAGCACGTCAGCGGGCGAAGTGCTTTGTACATGCGTGACCTCTGGACAACATTTGTGGACATGCAATGGCGCTACAAGTTCTTCCTGTTCACAGCCACGTTTGCAGGGACCTGGTTCCTGTTCGGGGTGCTGTGGTATCTAGTGGCACTCGTGCATGGAGACTTGATTGGTGAGGACTTGGGGGTGTCGTAGGTTTACAGGTAGTTAAATGTGTCTTCCCAGAAAAACTTGTTAGGGTCACTTTAGATGATCCACAGACCTTGCTGTAAACACTTTTCAAGTATTCTCTCAATTCACTGGGACATCGTTCCTGCAATTACTGTTGAGTTTTGCTAAATTATTTTTTCGTGAGCTTTGAGCAGCATAAATAAAACTCCTTTCACCCTCACTGTATTAAGGCCCAGACACACCAAACTGACATCAAAGAACTAGTGGCAACGAAAGCTTGTATCACCTCATATTACCTTTGTCTTGGCCAAAAAGTTGCACCTGAACACACCGCAGAGACTAAAGTCAACAAACTAACACATACATTCAATGCTTGTGTGAGAGGAAATAACTCTGGATACCAGCAGGAAGCAGTAGCCTAGTCTGTATTCATCACTCATAGCTCCAAGATGCTAGTTAGCCTGTTAGCACATCAATAATGCAACTCAGTAATGAGAGAACAAATGATATTTACCGTGTGCTAATGAACCATAGCATAGTTCCACACCGTTTGGGCTAAAGAGCTCAATGGCAAAAAAACCAAAAAAAAAACAAAACAACTTTACCTCATGTTTACCACAAGTTTGTTTCAGTCTCAGGCCCTCTTGACTTGAGTTGTTTGTCTGCTTTCTTACTTTTCTCTTCTTGTGCGTTGAGCTGAACTCCACATCAGAGGGATTTTACTCACCAACTTGCTCTGCCATCTCCAATGTCGATTCAACATGCTGAATTTGCTGAAAAAAGGCAGACAAGGTACAGGATGCGCTGCAAAAAACTAGGGTGACAGACACTCAGCTGACGGCCTGACATTGACCAACGGCCAGCTGTTGGCTTGGTGTGTCAGGGCCCTGAGGGTCAAAGCAGAAAATCAAATTTTCTCTTCGCTCTCATCTCATATCTCAAAACCTCAGCAATAAAACTGAAAATACCTGCACAGGGGTGAGTAAAAACAAAATCTGTGGCTCAACATCAGGATTTAGCAATATTTGAATCAGACTCTGAGAGGTAGTTTGATCACAGTCAGTCAAATCTGATCATACTACGCCCAAACAGTCCTCATAAAGCAGAGTTTTTAAGTTTAAAATGTCAATTAATAATAACCAAAGATAGTTTTTAAACCATGATTGTTGGCTATTTAGTCATAAATATTTAATGTGTTCAAGCAAAATTCTCAGGTTTTACATGTCAAAATATTTTGCCTGTCACACAGAATTCATGTTGCCAAACCTCTTTTTATGTGACTTTTGACATGATGAAATAACAAAGTCAAGCAAACATCTCCAGCGTCCTTCACACCAAAGAAAACAGAAAAAATGTGTGAACACAGTTCACAAACCAAACGTGAGAATAAGATGACTAATATGGTGGCGTGGTGGTGTAGAGTGTCATATCTGCAGCGGGTACTGCAAGGTTTGCTGGAAACGCTAAGAGCTGCTGTTTTAAAGCAGCCATCTCTTTAATGTGTCTTTCTGATTGATCTTTTTTTTTTTTTTTTTTAAATCTACTGTTTCATTAAATTTATGGATATGAAGTACTTTGTAACTTCATTTTTGTAGGTGCCGTATCAATAAGTTAATACTAACCATGCACTGTAAGATTAAAATACACTTCATTCATGTATATACTTTGATAGAGAGTGAGTGTTATTTCAAACAGTGTTTATTTCCTGAACAAGAACTTGAACTGAAACTAACCGTGATAAGATCAAACATTAGTGCTGCTGACAGTAGAAATGATATCTATTGTTGCATATCAGCAACATATTATAGATATTCTGCTCTGGAAATATTTAGATTTCAAAATATTACAATGATGGACATCCCATAATAAAGTGCAAAGAAGTAAAAAGAAAAACAAACAAACAACAGTACACAAACTGCTATTTGTTTTGTTAACATAAGTCATAAGAATAAGCTTTTGTCACCTTTTCAACCATGTTCCTCCAGAGTTCGACCCCCCATCAAACCACACACCCTGTGTGATGCAGATGCAGACCCTGACGGGGGCTTTCCTCTTCTCCCTGGAAACCCAGACAACCATTGGGTATGGTTTCCGTTGCATCACTGAGGAGTGCCCAGCTGCTATCATCCTCCTCATTGTCCAGCTTGTCATCACCATGCTGATGGAGATCTTTATCACTGGTACCTTCCTTGCCAAGGTAGCCAATGCATAAAACGTACAGCTGCAAATTGAGACTCAGTGAAAATAGAGAACTGCTTTTATACATAGATCCATGCTGGGTTTTTTTTTTTATAAAGTATTGTCACAGAAAATATAAAACAGGCTTGATTTTTGAAAAGCATTGTCAAGTAAAAGCAGGTGTGTGTTATTCTACTTTAAAGCATGAGTGCACACAGTTCATTCATCTGTTCCTGTGTTGAGTGAAGACTCTTACACGACCCTTATCAAAAATGATCAGGCTGAAACCAGGACTGATTGAGCTTTCTCTGCTCAGGTTGCACGGCCAAAGAAGCGAGGTGAGACAGTGAAGTTTAGCCAGCATGCAGTGGTGTCGACTCACGAAGGCCGACCCTGCCTGATGATCAGGGTAGCCAACATGCGCAAGAGTCTCCTGCTTGGTTGTCAGGTAAGTATGCGCATAGATAAAGAACACAGATTAGCACATATGTCCACCATACTAGTTTATCTAAATGCATTGACAGTGACGTTAAACAGGTCATGATACAGTATGTATAGATTTCATGTGTATGCACATTGTCCCCCCCAGGTGACTGGAAAACTGCTCCAGACGTCTCTGACCAAGGAGGGTGAGACAGTTCGTCTGGACCAGAGGAACGTGCCCTTCCAAGTGGACACATCCAGTGACAGTCCCTTCCTCATCCTGCCCCTCACCTTCTACCACCTCATTGATGACAGCAGCCCCCTGCGAGCCTGGGCAGCCAAAGGTAAGTTTGATGGTGAGGGCAGGAGATTTGGTGCAGTATTGCAAGGTCAGTGGCTCTCGATTGGCAACAAAGATGAGAGTTAGCGCAAAAAGCACCAACGGAGTCATTTATAATGATTGGTTTTCAAGCTCAATATTTATCTGGTTCGTGTGCTGCTTTCCAAAATCCAGTCTCCCACTCTGGACCTGACAACAGCCCTCTGGCTAGGAGCCCTCCCTTACCTACTCCTCTGTGCATAATTAAGTTAGCTAAAGAGTGCTAACAGAGAGTGCCAACATAGATTCTCACTGCCCATTGGTAATGAAGGCTGATTTGTGGTGTGTTGAAGCTACTTTTGCACTGAGTGTCTGTAGGGCCTCCAAAGACCATCCAGTTTGTTTCGACAAACCAGAGATATGTTACATTTATGTGTTTTATATGTGGTGTATATGTCAAAACTTAACATTTTTAAGTGGTGACATTGCTCTGGATAATGTGTGGTTAGGTTTAGGCACAAAACCCACTTGGTTAGGCTTAGTAAAGCACTACGTTTGGGCTAGAAATACCCAGTTTGACCCCTACAGACATGGTGGGACATGCCCTGGATACAGGTTATATTTGCATCAAAATCTCGCCTAGGTGTCAAGCCATCCACTATCTCCTCTTCCTCCTCATGAGAAAATTTGCTTGTACACATGTAATCTGAACTATGTCATACTTATGAAATGTAACATCCATGATTTGCAGACATGTGCAATATCAACATTTTACTGGTGACTGGGCTGCCAAAAGGAACATTCTTGCCTATGTGCATCTCTTTTCACTCCTTGCACCATTGTGTTTGCACTTCTTTGTTAACTGCAGAGCATCATACTGTCTTGCAATGCAGCAGTTTATTGTAGTTCTAGGTATCTATGGCCTATTGAAATAAACTTGCTTCATGCTAGTTACACCAATATTTCACCGTAAAAGGTTAGAGTTTTAGTAATGAATTCTGACGTAGAAGGAGTTCATTACTGAGAAATGTATGACAAAATGGTAAACTGCAAACCAGAAATATAGTTCCTATTTTAGTGGTTGGGAGCTCAAATGGTGTGGAGCACTTGTTTGTTCCTGATAATGATGCATTGCTATATTTCTTGGTGCATACAAACAGTTGGTCAGTGCTGTAGTGTTGAGCCATTGCCATGCATTTGTATCAAGTGCATCCTCGTGAGCATTCACGAGATACAAACAACATGGGGACCTACTCACAATGTTACTCTATAGCAGTGGTTCCCAACTGGAGGGTTGTGGTCCAAAAGTGGGTCATGGGCCCATTTTGAATGGACTGTAATTGACTCGCAAATGTGTCAGGTGCTGTTTTCTGCTGTAGAGTGAGTGACTGACAGCTACTTGACAGAGACAGCAAAGTAGCTCAACGACATGGCCAAACGGAAGTATGACGCTGAATATATCAAACAGTGGGACCTTGAACTAATGACTAAGGAGAAATCTGGACCCCATGGCTGGACCAGTTGGGAACCACTGCTCTATAGCACTGCCAGTGAATAAAAACTCTGCTTTGTACATTCATTTTCTGCCTCTTCTTTCTACACCCCTCTGTAATGTACCCCATCTCCTCCTTCTCATTAACCTCCACCAGGTGGGGGCTGGACTGATCCAGAGTTGGCAGACTTTGAGCTAATGGTGATCATGAGTGCTACAATTGAACCGACCTCCGCCACCTGCCAGGTCCGAACCTCCTACCTGCCGGATGAGATCCTCTGGGGCTATGAATTCCCCCCCGTAGTCTCCCTTTCCCCATCGGGCAAATATGTAGCGGACTTTGCTTTCTTCGACAAAGTGGCCAAGACGAAGACAACGCCCATCTTCAAGCCATCCAGCCCTCAGCATGGGTACCAGAGCAACGGGGGTGGGACTGTGCCCGAGGCATCCGATCCAGAGAAGATTCGTCTGGAGCAGAGCTACAGGGAGAGAGGGGACGAACGTGGCCGGGTCAGAGACACCGCTCTCAGTGTTCGCATCAGCAACGTGTGACCAGACGACATGGTTAAGAAGGGAATGTTTCGATGTCATAACAGCTTGGGTGACTCTTTTTAGACTGTTCTGAACTTCTGAAAGATATCTAGCTCCCAGTAGCACCAAATATGGACTACTGGAGTACTGTATGGTCAACTCCAAGTTTGTTATATGTTTGCTGGGAAGATACATGTTCTACACTGGTTTGACTGAATTCATATGACAGCTTAACACACTTCCAAACTGCAGCTACTATTTACATTTGAGTGTGGCGACCTCACATATACTGTACACACTTTTATAACTAAGAAAATAACAGGTCAGATTATTTATTCGTGCAGAGAACATAAAAACAAATAGAAACTAAACAAGCAGTTGAGAAGACAGAAACCCCACTCGTCTGGTTTGCGTCCTCCCACTTGTGTCAGTCAATATGAGTGTGGTTTTTTTGTATGTCAAGAGTAGAAGTAAGGTTAGTGTGATAACGAGGGGCAGGAAACACACAGACAGAGTAGAACTTCCTATACTTCCTCTAAAACAATGCGGTTAATGAATACACAGTGTATTTTTTACACATTTGGAAAAAGTCATATTTGAGTTTCAGCTCAGTTTGCTTTTATTACTGTAAAAACACTAATGCTAAACCAGTTCATATAGAGCTCATAAAATCCCCACCCCAACTCTTTTGCAACACTCTCATGCGGATATTTTTACATTTCCTGTTGTAAAATGACGGAAGTACTTGTGTTAAAGACGATAAACAGAATGACAGCTCTATGTGTTGTACATGGTAATGCACTGTAAAATGTTAGGTAAAGCACTTTCTGTTTAACAAATGTAGCACTACAACTGGAATGTAGACAAACTTCAGATGAATATATTGAGTTCAAGGTGCTCTGTGTCTCTTAATGGTGTGGGTATTTCATGTGTGACTGTTATTGCTGTTTCAAGAGAGACGGTTAGCACTTTATGTAAGTACATGATGTACATTTGCACCTTAGGAGGATTAGCTGCTTATGTTTGGAGCCTTACCATAGGAAGACATGTTTTTGATACTACTAAAAGCACTTATACAATAAATATCACTGGATTTGAAGCAGTTAGGATAAACCTAAGATGCATCCTTCCTACAAAGACAATTGGAATTCCAGTTTCTCTGTCTCACTGGCTTTAATCTAACTAACGAATACAAGTGAGATTTGAAACCATCACATACAGCTGCTGGACGTACATGGATGTAAATGCCCATCAGGTTACTGTTAACATCAGGAGCTTGCTGCGTGAAGTAGGAGCCTTCTGTATGTCCATGTGATTTTTGAGATACTAACATTGTCAAATTAACAGTAAACATTTTGTTGAAGCCCTTTTTTTATTTTCCACTGAAGATGATAAGAACATGAGGAGGACCACCAGAGGTGAGTGCTGAGAATGTGAAAGTAATCTTGTAAATCACTGATAGTGATTCTTTTCTGATGGAAATGTGTGACAATGATGAAGCAAAGATGAGTATGATGGATATGAATATGTTGGAAATTGTAACATTTTCTTAATTAACATCAAGCTCTGGAATGTTAATAGTGTTTACAATGCAGATGGAGAGAAACACGTATCTCTAAAAAGTGGTTTAATAAAGCTGATTATGAGTTATTAAAGGCCATATTTTATTTCATGTCTTACACAGGCAGGTAGAGTAGAGGAGCAGCTGAAGCTGATGGGATATTTTAAATTGGTGGTCATAGGAGGCATGGCACAGGCCACACTGTATGCATCCTGTGAACTACACTGCTCGAAAAATGTTAAGTTAAAGTTTAAGTTAAAAATCTTTATTGATGTACACTGTATTTGTTGAGAACAGAATGACATAACAACAGTCAGTGGAAACCAAAATCATCGACCCACTGAGGGCTGGATTCAAAATCACACTGAAAATCAAAGCAAAAAATTGAAATCACAGGCTGATCCAACTTGAATTTCGTCACGGCAACTCATAACATGACTCAGTAGTGTGTATGGCCCCTGTGTGCCTGTATGCATTCCCAACATCTGGGCATGCTCCTGATGAGTAGGCGTTGTCCTGAGGGATCTCCTCCCAGAAGGGCATCAGTGAGCACAGGTCCCACTAGAATGTGTCATCCTGGAGGAGCTGGACTACCTGTGCAACCTGACTGGGCTGCAGGTACTGCCTCATGCTACCAGTAGTGACAAGGACACTAGCAGAACACAACACAGAAAGAATCAGTCAGGATGGATCAGGAGAGAGCAATTGTCTGTGGCCACCTTGTAAAACCATTCCCTTTTTGGGGGTTGTCCTTCTTTTGCCTCTCCTGGCTCCTGTTGTCACTTTCATTTGCACCAAAGCAGGAAACAATTAGAAACAATTGCATTAAAAACTCCTCTTCGTATGGTATTGTCACAGTCATTTCTGAGAGATTAACCTTCCGCTAAGCACGGCTTACAAATAGACAGACCACTTCCTCATATGGCACATTTTCAGAATGGAGCTCATTGTACTTCTCTTAACGGTCTCGCTTCTATCGTGTAAAGCACAAGGTAAGAGCTTGTTTTTTAAAAAAATGTTTATTCCCCATTGTTGTTTCAAAGTCAAAGTTTTGCTGTAGCACTATTTCAGCAATACAAGTAGGTAAGAAACTTAAAGTTTCATTACAACTAATATTTGAATTATATAGTATTGAGAAATGCATACAATCATCACCGACATGGACATTGTCAATTTTATCAAAAGTGATGCTTATAAAATCTGAAAGTATACGATTTCATTTGAGATATAGTGAGATATACAGTTATGTCCGTTACTACCCCACCTCTCACCCATGGCTCACAAACAATAGAGGTGTGTCTTTCTTGCAATCGTCAGTCTAAGAGAAAATAAAATACAGCAGTCCATTTAACAAAAATTCACATTGCCCATTTTTGAACAAGGATCTAAAAGTGTATGTTGAGACAGAATCATCATTTTACCAAACAGATGTGCATACCCTGGCAGAGCTACACGCCCTTTGTGTCATGTCTAATTCTTATTTTGAAATTTCCTTTAATTTCTGCTTTGAATTTCAGTATGTCTTTCAACATTTATAGTAAATAACATCAGTGGCACTTTTAAAAATTGGGGAATAGGACAAGGTGAAAGGAAGTCCCCTGTTTTCCAGAAGAGAGACAGTGGAAAGAAAAATAAAAACTGTAACATCTCACTCTCAGTGGGCTTAGTTTCAGTTAAACTCCTCTATCCTGAAGCATGCTGTGACACAATACAAGCCCATACAAGGCATTTTTAAAGACATTTTCTAACCCTTTACAAGTCATGATAAGGTAGGTGATTCAATGATAACAGGAATGGAGTAACATTTAGTATTGACCAAATAACCACATATTCTGTGAGATTTTTATTGTATGATGTGTTCACTGTTTTTACAGGTTCCAGTGCTGTGACTCCTGTGTTTGTGAAGAAGGGAGAGGATGTGCTTTTGAACATCACGAGAGCTGATGGTCTTGAGCAAGTTATTCTTTTTTCATGGAAATTTAATGAAAAGGACATTTTAGTAGCATTTGTTCCTAATAACAATCCAACAGTTTTTCCTAATTACACTGAAAGGATTGAGTTTTCTGTGGAAAATTACTCTGTGAAACTGAAGAATCTACAAAAGACAGACAGTGGAGTTTATACTGCACATGGGACAAGGGTTCCAAAAGAACTAAAAGTAGCTGAATACAAGGTCACAGTTCAAGGTAGGTTTGTGAACATTTCAGACACTGATAGTTTCTGCTGTCATGTTTCTAAAACTGCCGTTTCCCCTCCCAGATCCAGTGTCTCCAGTTGACCTGACAGTGGACTCTGTGTCCAACAGCTCAAACTCCTGTAACGTCACTGTGACCTGCAGAACACAGGACTCTCACATCAGCAGCACTTTTAGATGTGACACCCAGACCTGCAGTCAGGAGGGAGGAGAGCAATCAAAGGTCACAGCCTCTGGTGCTTCTCTCAAAGTCTACTTGGAACCTAACGGCTCAATCATCTGTAACCATAGCAACCAGGTCAGCTGGACCGAGAACAAAGAAATAATTGAACAATTATGCCCCCGACATTCTGGTAAGACTGAAAGACAAATTATTAACTGCTGATAATAATTTACAGTTTGGAATTATGTTAAACTTGGAGCATATGTATTTCTTTTTTTAAAGAAAACCTTTATATGTCCAAGTAAATAAGTTGTGATTTCTTCCATGGCAAATATAGTTAAAATCCATGCATTTTTTACAGTGTTGTCAGAGGTGCATAAGCTATAGGATTTTAAGAATTTCTCAGTGAAGACAGGAAACACAATACTTTGTGTGTAGGAGGAGGGATATATAATTTAAATTCAAAATCAGTTTAAATAGTTGTTTTTTAAATGGAAAAAAGATGTATATTTCAATGAGACCTACTTAAAAACAAAAAATTATGCACCTTATCAATTTGTTGATATAAATTAGTAGATTATTTTTTTAGGTAATGAAGCTGAACCAGAAAATGGTCAATGGAATTTTGTCAGGGTGGCCTTGTAAAACTAAGAAGCAGGTGGTATTTAAATTAACTGATGCAGTAAGTTGTGGAAGGTTGGTAGCAGCAGTCTATCGCAAGTACAGGCTGACAAGATGTGATGCTACAGAACACTTTAAGTTATGTTGCATGGCTTAACCAGAAATACTTCACTCTAATTTGGCTTTTATTTTTTATTTTTTACAGATGTTAAACAACCTCTCAAAGATGTTGCTGGTACTGTGATTGCTGTGGTGGTCTCACTACTTTTTATTCTCATCATCATGATTGTTGCAGCAGTTGTTTATCATCGAAAGAGAGGAAAATGTAAGTCAAGCGTGTGTTTTTCCATAAAATTACAAGTAAAATCTGCAAAATCTTATCTATTTACTGCATATAGGAACATAGTGTTCTAGCAAAATTAATGTCCTGCCACAGTGCTAAATCTCCCTTGTGTTACTAGGCAATGCAATCACAACAATTATAGACTTAACAATATCATGGGCCCTTCACACAATGTAAAGTATGGATGGGAATCCAGTGATCATTATTTACCGTTGCCAGTGTTATGTGTAACATTCTGTGTAACTTCAAGACCCTGTGTGTAGATTTTTCATGTGGTATATTACCAGAATTGATTTTAATTTTAGAAAAAAAGAAACAACCTCAACATTGGTGCAATCCGTATGCTTTAGCCCAGCCATAGCATTTCCAGGCCAGATCCCAGGGTCATCTTTATGCATTGCTGTTCGCCAAAGCACCTTTTTTGGCACAACCTCCAGGGGGTTGCCAAAACACAAAATATCAAATCCTGTGCATAGAGTGTCCATGTGTAGGTTTTGATATTTTTAAAGCTCTGCTGTGTTAAGATGGGATAATCTAGATACACCAAACCCTGAATTTGATGTATCTGCAGCTCAAGTAATGTAAATGTAATGCAATCAATTAGCAGATAAGGTGAAGCTCTCAAAATGATTAAATCAAATCTACATGCATTTTGCAGATAACAGAGAGAACATCGAAAATACAGTTTATGAAGTTCCTCAGGTAAGGGTCAAGCTTTTCTTTAACATCACTCTCCCAAATTTGTCTGACACACCGAGGAACAGAGTTTCAAATTTTGAGCAGTTCATCAGTTAAGTCTGGATTTTAGGAAATGGGCAAAATTAAGAAATGTTTTCAAAATCAAAAACTGGAGCTTCACATGCTGCTGTTGGCTATCCCTATGCACACCAATCACTGTACATTCTCCTGAAAAGGTGGTCTGTCTATGTAAAGGGCCTGTGACTAATTGCTGCAGCAACTTCTGCTCCTGTCTGCTGCTCCAGGTTCTGCTGATTATTTCTGCCTGCTACATGCACACATCACTGGTTGCACTGCTTGCTTGTGATCATATAGAATGCTTTGGAATTGCTGAGCCTGATACACCAAGATGCATTTCTCCAAACAGTCAGTCAGTCAATCAGTCAATCAGTTTATGTGTCATATTAAATCATTAGAGTACAATATTAGTTAAATGAAATGTTGTCTGGCAATTAGTCCACTAACACCGGAGTATGTTTCTTTATGCTGCCTGTGTTGTTTGCTTGTGTTTTATTATAGTTTTTTTGTCATTTTGATACATTGTTAGAAACAAAAATAACATTTTTGAGTAAAGGGGACACAAACACCAAAACTGTATTTCACTTTGCAAAACAGCAAATGCATGCTCCATGCTCAAGTTGTGGGGCCATTGTGCCCTTGGAAAACATTCAATGTAAGTTGCTTATTGCTGTATCATCGCTAGGGTGATGGGACTTGCACTGGTCTAGTCCTGGACTTGACTCTGTCTCAACCCCTCAGAATCTTGGTCTTGTCTCGGGCCAGATACAGTCTGGTCTTGGTCTTGACTTGGTCTCGGTTTAGGTGGTCCTGACTGTAGCACTGCTCAAAACCCTTCATAAAATATTAAATCACTTGCTGGTGTCTAAAGAGATATTACTGCTATAATATAATTGAAATCAGGTTATGTATTTTCGTCTCCCTTTGCTTTCGCTTTTTGGCACACACCAGTTAATCTAAGCTACATGAGACTTCCTGCTGAGCCAAACGTTTTGTACTTCTGCATTTTCTTACCCAGTTAACACTGTGAGCACAAGACACTCAGGAAAAGCTGCACCTCTTTTGCGAACCATGTTACAGTTGTGTGAGAAGTAAATACCGTAAAGAGAACTGTTTGAAGAGAACCAGATATCTTCTCTTTTAGCCTTAGAAGAAATCAAGAAAAGAAAAGAAAAACCCTGTTATTTTCAGTGTCTTTCTCTAAATGCAACATGCTGTATGTGCTGTCAAAGTGGTGGCGATGCTTTCTTCATGTGACTTTGTTTTATGTGCAGTGTGTTGTGCTTGTTTGGCCTTACTCTGCACTTGATAAAGAACACCTAAAAAATGCCATTTCATGCATTTTGGATAAAATTACAGATTGGTTGTAATGTTATGGAAAATAGGGTTGTCATTTTTGTAGTTAATTTTTTAAAGAAATCATGAGCTGCTGTTAATCATAGTGTGATTACTTTATATTACTGTATAATAGCACCATCAAAAAAGTGTAAAGTAAAGGAGCAAACAATGCTGGAAATGTTGCATGATTTATTTTCCAGATTGCAGCTACAGCCCAAACACCAGTTCAAAGGCCAACGCGTGATGTTTCAGAGCTTTCTCCAACCTCCACATACTGCTTGGTGGGGCCTCACACTGGAACTGTGGAATCCACAGAGACTAGAGACAAACCTCTGCCAGAGAGCCTGTATGCTCAGGTGGAAAAGCCGGCCAAGCCCTTAAAAAAATAATCAGGAATTGTATTTCACAGTCTGCACTTGCCGCTATTTCTAGTTTGTATTTAAATGTTGCCCAAGCTGTCGATGTTTATGTTTACCTGACCTGCACCGGTACGAATAGAAAACAATGCATCACACACATTCAGAAGTTGCTCTCTGTATCAGCTCAGCCAGAGAGAGACTCTCATGTTCAACAGGTCCCAAAATGTGGAAACATTTGAAGAAGTTCTGGGTGTATGCACTGGTGAGCACATTTCCTCTGAATGACTGAAGCACCATCTTGGAACACTGTTGTCAATAATTCTCCAATACATTCAAGATCAAAAGTGAACAAATTTTAGTTATCCCTGGAAGGTCAAACTTGAGTATCTGGGGTTGAGCCTTTATCTCACTTATTCACCTGTTCAGACGTTAACCTTAGCCTGTATTACGGTAAAAATGAGTGCAGAAGAACTGTAACCATTATAAGACACACAGGAACCTCGCTGCAGTGACCACCTTTGAAACTCAGCTCACATGGTCTAAAAGCTTCAGAAGAAGATCATGAACTTTGTGTCTAAGGATGATGGACAAAATGTTGTCTCCTTCTTTAACAAGCTGTAGTTTACAGTATGTAAATGTGCCTTTCAAGGTCTCACATGATTATTGTGATTCGAAGTGATGTGCTGCAGGATTCTTGTATTATTTTATTGTATTTATTTAATGTTATTCTTTAAGATATGTAATAAGGGTGTACTATGTGGCATAACTTTCAGCTAATAGTATCACAACCAAAGATTGGGCCATCGGAACAAAATTACATTTTCTTTACTGTTTATTGTTTTTTCTGAAGACTTGAATTAATTTATTTTGTGTGTTTACACCATGTGTTTTGTTCAACATGAGGCAAATTAGTAAAACTATATATATATATGTAAATGTGTGTGTATATATATATATATACATACATATATATATAGCCTATGTATATATATATGTATATATTCAGATTTTTCAGTTTCTTAAAAAGATACTTTTTTTTAACATTTAGGCTAGTTATTTATACAGATATTATAGGAATAATCCCAGTAGGCTTGGAAAGTGTGCTATGCAAAGTTTGTAGCTGCTCTGAACATCAACAGCAGGGATTATGTTGGAACAAGCTTCAAAGTGTCATTAAATGTTTTATTTTTCCATACAATTATATTGTTGTGAATTCAGTGTTTCAAGTGTGTTTCTTACCACAACAGCACTGATCGATTCCTCAGAGTTCAGTATACCAGAGTGGAAAATAAATCAGTGACACATGATTTCCACCTTTATTAATTAAGAAAGTTACAAAACATATAAGATGAGTATATAGCTTTAATAATAATTGTCCTATAATGCTGCATCTACCACAGACTGCTTTCACTAAAATAATAAGATATACTTGAACAAATAATGAAATATAAAATGAACAAACACATGCATTTTTAAGAATATTGTAAGTAGGATCACATTCAGTGTTACATATAATGTACTGCTCAGTATTTCTTGTATGCTGTTGGCTGTGATCTTACAAAAATACATCTTATTTTTGTTTTTTCAGGTAACATCGTCCAAACATTTTTAACATGGTCATCTATCAGAATCACAATCAGAAAACCTTTATTGTCCCTTGCAAGAAGCAATGGAAATTCGTCTTTGACGTGCTCACAAATGTACATAGAATATAAACACAAGTTAAAACATAGAACATCAATACAGAATAAATACAGTGAGGACATTAAAAGATTTTATTGTGAGTTGTACAGTCCTTCTATTTACAAAGTGAGCACCGTGAATACTGGGTATACTCAATGGATAATAAAGAATAATCAGTGGTTGTATAAAAGGTTTTCACACATATTTTAAATCCTACATTGTTTACATTCGTGTTTGTTGGTTTGAAGGCCTCTTCCTCCTCGCCTTTGTTGCCTCATTGCCACATTTCTTGGTGTGTTACTGCCATCAACTGTCGTTCGGTGAAATAGCATGAAGTCAGTGGCAGGAATGTATAAATGTGTTGGCTTGCAGGCTCGTGTGTACACAAGGACTCAAGCACTGAAAAATAAAATAAAATAGAATGCTCCATAGTGCTAATAGTGGTCAAAATCTACCTTTAATCTTATTTTGTTCTAGATAACACTGTGAGATATTTGCACAGTTGGTAGAGAGCTATCTGTTCATTTTTTCTTCTTGAGTTTGTCCATGACGTGAACAGTGATGACGGCAGACACCATGATGATCAGACCAACAGAGAACACCACTGTCTTCACCAGGCACACAGAGATACCAGGAGAGAGACTCTCTGAATCTGGAGAACAACAAAACAGGTGGTGACACAACAGATCCAGACTGTGACACTGCAGCACAACAGGAGTGAAAGGAACAAATCAGTTATTCCTCTTTTGTGCTAATTAAATAAACAAGTTTCAGGGGCCGACCTATATGTTCTGTGCTTAATATTACAATGATGGAGACAAATGTCACATTCTGTGCCAAATACAGAAAAACTGATTTATTGAATTATTATTGTCATTTGATATTCTTTCATTCAGAACATTTCTGTACTTTCTAGTTTTGTTTGTATTCTCCCTCTACAGCCTGACAGGGTGGTTGAGTCAGGTGCAGACCTTATTTATCAGACATTTAACATACAATAACAAACAAAAAAGCAAAAACTAATGGACAAAGAAAAAGCTTATTTTCTTTAAGTTTAGCTTAACTCCAAATGATTTGTCTTTCAGTCTTACCGGCATGTCGAGGGCACAAATGTTCAATTACCATCAGGTTCTTTCATGGAGTCATTTTCCAGAGAAAACTCAATCCTTGCAGTGTAATTAGGATCAGCTGTTACTAAAAAGTCCTTTCCATTAAATTTCCATGAAAAAAAGAATAAATTGGTCAAGACTATCAGCTTTCATGATATTCTAAAGCACATCCTCTCCCCTCTGTACAAACACAGGAGTCACAGCGCTGGACCCTGCATACAATTAAATAAAAATCACAAACAATATAGGCTAAATGTTTTTGTTTTCTGTTTTGGTCAATACTGAATTTTACTGAACTTGATTTATATGTCACATCATTATTTAATGCAGGATTGTTATTATATATACATTTCCATCTATTGAGGGTCATAGGGGGGCTGGAGCCTATTCCAGCTGACATTGGGCGAGAAGCAGGGTACACTTTGGACAGGTCACCAGACTCTGACAGGGCTAACACATAGAGACAAACAACCATTCATGCTCCATTCACACCTACGGACAATTTACAGTCATCATATATATACTCCTGAGACTCGTATTTTTATTTGGTATGTATTTTGAATTTCTCCTAGCTATTTGGGATCAGTGGGACCCACTAAGTATAAAAAACAAAATATTGTCAACAACAATAAAGTCCCAATGTCTTCAAACGAGTACTTCATAAACAAAAGCGTCTTAGCTTGTTACTGTTGTTAAAATTGGTCAAATTTGTTGGCATATCAAACGATAAACATTACTATTCACACTACCACTAGATGGAACAAATGTGTTTACGAACGAGAGCAACAAGTCTGAGTTAAGTAGAAAGAAGTATAAGGTCAAGTAAACCCAAAATGAGATGTCCTCATATGAGAACACAGGTCTCAGGAGGATATATATATATATATATATATATATATATAATTTGTAACTATGACTACCACTTCTTCCCTCGAGCATAGAGGTGAAACTAAGCCTAATGAGAGTTAGATGTTACTCAAAGGTTCCTTTTTTTTTCAATCTTTCAGTCTTTCCACTGCGTCTCGTCTGAAAAACAGGACTTCCTTCAACCTTCAACTGTTCACCAGCTCTGATCCTTTGCTCCCTCTGTCTGTGTGCCAAAGTGGCCTAGAGCGAGAACCTCAGATTGTTCTCAATGAGTGAATATGAGAGAAAAATGTAAGTCACTTTGAACAAAAGCATCTGACACGTTAATGCAATGCATCAAAACAGCTTTCAAAACTTCACAGTGTAATAACATACTGGTAATATGTAACTTTTTAAATAAAGATGTCTGTCAAAAATTTCTTCTTCTTTTAACTTCTTCTACGTATGTAATTTTTAATTCAGGAGTCTTCTAATGTTCGGCACTGAAAAGATTCAGGCTATTTTTTAGATAAGGAACTTCTATTTTTCTTGACAAGTAAGTGAAAAGTTTATCTTGCTACCTTTCTGATCTGTTAATGTAGTTTGAGACCTAAATGTATTAAGACTGTTTTTAAAACCTGCACAATGAAGCAGGGCATATTCACTGTGATGAAATCACTCAACACTGTGTTTCCTTCCTCTCAGATTCTTAGAAACCAGTCGCTCTCCATAGATATATCATCACTTTTTAATTTTTGCATGGTTATACAATCAAAGGAAGGATCATTAATCTCCTCTTCCCAACTGCTCTGATAAAATAGCACATTCAATCAGATAGCACATGTGTGTTGCCAATAATAAGATAAAATCTGCAGTAACTTGATGATGTTCAGTTAACTGATCACAGTAAAGAAGCCTAACATATCTGTTGACAGTATTTCAGTAGTTGTATCCTACCTTGTGCCTCTGTGCAGACCAGCAGGCCCAGTATCACAAAGACAGACATCATAGAGTCTCTGTCAGTGTCCCTGTCTGACTACACAATGCAATTATGTGTGTGTTCTGTTTTGCTCTGACAAACACACCACAGGGTTGAAGCCTTGTCATAGTTGTGTTCTTCCACTCAAAACCACACAACCTCGCTCATAATGTGAGCAAATGAACTTCTCCTTTCAGAGTTTCTCTCTGAGCTGTTTTACTGCTTGAGATCTGTTGTGAAAGACTGAAATGATGTATTTCAAACCTTTGTCAGGAAAGCAAAGTCAAAGAAAAGATGATAAACAAGAGTACTATTATAGTTTAACTGATCCTACAGGCCTCTTTGAAATAATTTGAATAGTATTTTGTTTATATTTGATTTATTTGCTTAGAGGAGCCAGTTTTGTATGTTGCACCAGAGTTAGCTTAGGGACCGTTTTCAACATCATGTCATTTGATTGGAATTAAACAGGACAAAACATGAGGCGACAAAGAGGGAAAGAAAAATGTTACAGTTGCATCAATATGCTCCAATACAGGATGCGTAAGGGTCAATATGAATGCAACATGGTTTTGTGCAAAGATACTCAGTCCCCTTTTCCAGAATAAATGTGTGTCTTAAAGTGGCCGATGGCAAAAAAGAGTCAAACCTTTGTCACAGATGTTTCTCCTGTCAAAACCACATAAACATTCACCATGTTACCTTGTTTATGGTGTAAAGAAACTGATGTCTCTTTTCAAAGTTCCTTCCTGAGGTTTATGTTACTGCTTGACATCTGTTGATAACGACTCAAATTATTTAATTCAACCCTTTGTTAAGGAAGTAAAGTCCATGAATCATCAATCGTGTAGGCTTCTTTGCAAAAGTGGAATCAACAATAGGATTATATTTATGTTCTCTTTATTCGTTAAAGAGGAACTAGTTAAGAGGAACTCGTAAGGGATCATTTTCATTTTTGGATCCATGGCTAAAGATTATTGGAAAGAAAAGAAAAAAAGAGACACAAGGAATCAAAAGAAGGAAAATACATTACAACTGCATCAACAGACTACAGTACATAAAAACTACAAAAAAAACAGTGTGTTTGTTGCAGTAGTTCAGGTTTTGCTTACTTAAATACCTAAACTCATCACTGGTGACTCACTGCACTGAAAAAAATACCCCTTCCTTTCATGTAGCTCTATATTTAACACCTCTTGCATTTTCACAGAACTCAGTATGCATAAACCAAAGATACCTGTGGTAACTATAAATGTGGCCACTTAAGTGTGCTGCTGTGTGAATATACAGTGATGTAGACACACCCAAAATCTGACTCGATGTTACTGCAGCTCAAGTAATGTAAATGTAATGCAGTCAGTAACAGAAAAGGCCAAGCTGTCAGAATGAAATTAAAGCAAATCAACATGTATTTTGCAGATAAAAAAGGGAGCATGGAAAATACACTATATGAAGTTCCTCAGGTAAGCTTTTTTAAAGCACTCTCCCAAATTTGCCTGACAAAGGAACAGAGTTTTAGATTGTGAGCAATTAAATAATAAAGTCTGGATTTGAGGAAATGGGCAACATTTGGAAATGTTTTCAAAATCAAAAACTGGAGCCTCAAATACTTCTGTTAGCTATCCCTATGCACACCAATGTGCATTCTCCTGACAAGGTGGTCTGTTTACTGTATAATACCTGTCACTTCTCACTCTGCATCTATCTGCTGTTCCAGGTTCTGCTGCTTGTTCCTACCTGCTACATGCACACATCACTGGTTGTACTGATTGCTTGTGCTCAGATGTAGTGGTTTGGACCCAGTGAGCCTGATACACCAGGATCCATCTATCCAAACCTGCTGCTGAAGTCTCGTCTGGCAAATTGTCCACTAACACCGGACTGTGTTTCTTTATGCTGCGTATGTGTCGTTTGCTTGTGTTTTATTAGAGTTTTTCCAGCCTTTTGATGCATTGTTAGAATCAAAAGTATAATTTGCTTCCATTTTTTTGGCAAACACCAGTTAATTTAAGCTTCGTGTGACTTCCTAGTGAACCAATAGTGTGTTTCTGCATTTTCTTACACAGTAAATATTGAGAGCAGAGGAGTCTCATGTGACAGCTGCACTCAGTGTTTAATATTTTTGCAAACATAATTTTCATTCTTAGAACAAATCTGGCAAAGGAGAAGACTGGTTCGCAGTGCCTTTTTCTAATTGCTCTCTGTGCTTTCTACATGTGCTTTTGTTTAAAACTGCAGTGTTCTGGGCTGTTGCGGCCAAGCGGTTCATTTGTACTTAACTACAGATCATTTTCAGATACAGTGAGACAACTTATTCTGCTCTTGTTAATCACACCTAAATATGTATTTTATAGCAATTGCATGCATTTAAGAAATAAATTAACTGAAATGTTATGGAAAAACAGGCTCATTACTTTTGGAGCCAATGACACAAAAGTCTTTAGTTTTTGAAAAAAATCATAAGTGCTGCTGTTTATTGTAGTGAGACTACTTCAGATTAATACAGCAATATAGCATCATTATAAGTACAGTGTAATGTAAAAACAAAGTAACCAGTGCTAAAAAGGTTGTATGATTTATTTTCCAGATTGCAGCTACAGCCCAAACACCAGATCAGAGACCAACACGTGATGTTTCAGAGCTTTCTTCCACATACTGCATGGTGGGGCCTCACACTGGAACTGTGAGATCCACAGAGACTAGAGACAAACCTCTGCCAGAGAGCCTGTATGCTCAGGTGGAAAAGCCGGCCAAGCCCTTAAAAAAATAATCAGGAATTATATTTCACAGTCTGCACTTGCCACAATTTCTAGTTTGTATTTAAATGTTGCCCAAGCTGTCGATGTTTATGTTTACCTGACCTGCACCGGTACGAATAGACTGTAAAACAATGCATCACACATATTCAGAAGTTGCTCTCTGTATCAGCTCAGCCAGAGAGAGACTCTCACTGTTGTCAATAATTCTCAGATACATTCAAGATCAATTTGGAAAAAGTGAGAAAAAGTGAACAAATTTATTGTTTAAAAGCCTTTATTAATTCAGAAAATTACAAAACATATAAGATGAGTATATAGCTGTAATAATAATTGTCCTATAATGCTGCATCTACCACAAACTGCTTTCACTAAAATAATACGATATACTTGAACAAATAATGAAATATAAAATGAACAAACACATGCATTTTTAAGAATATTGTAAGTAGGATCACATTCAGTGTTGCATATAATGTACTGCTCAGTATTTCTTGTATGCTGTTGGCTGTGATCTTACAAAAATACATCTTATTTTTGTTGTTTTTTTCTAGGTAACATCCTCCAAAAACATTTTTAACATGGTCATCTATTTACAATCATTCTATCTCCTTGTGTACACACGAACCTTGCAGGCTCGTGTGTACACAAGGACTCAAGCATTGAAAAATGAAATAAAATAAAACAGAGTGCTCCATAGTTCTAATAGTGGTCAAAGTCTCCAGATGATACCTTTAACATTTTTTTCTAGATAACATTGTGAGATATATGCACAAGCAGCTATCAGCTATTTGTTCATTTGTTCATTTTTTCTTGTTGAGTTTCTCCATGAGGTGAACAGTGATGATGGCAGACACCATGATGATCAGACCAACAGAGAACACCACTGTCTTCACCAGGCACACAGAGATACCAGGAGAGAGACTCTCTGAATCTGGAGAACAACAAAACAGGTGGTGACACAACAGATCCAGACTGTGACACTGCAGCACAACAGGAGTGGAAGGAGCAAATCAGTTTTACAATAATGGAGACAAATAGCACATCCTATGCCAAACACAGAAAAACTCCATTTGCACACACACACACACACACACACACACACATATATATATATATATATATATATATATATATATATATGTGTGTGTGTGTGTGTTTATTGAATTAAATATTTAATTCAATTAAATTTTATTTATATAGCACCAAATCATAACAACTTATCTCAGGACCAGGGCTGTTAACAATAATAATGCATTAATTGCGATTGATTTAAGTCCAAAAATAAAGCGTTAACTTTTAAAAATTGCATTAATCATGTGCTGCTATTTTTGTCTTACAGAGGCTATAGATGACTGAGTTTAGGGTGATGACACTGGGATCACATGAAACTAGAAGACATAAGGAGTCCAGTGGTACTAATCATGTTAGCTTCTCAGGAAGGGGGCTTGTTAAGCTCCAAAGTTAGGCTACATTTTGGCGAGGAACAAACAGCATGGCCATCTTTACAGAGGTCCCCTGACCTCTCACCTCAAGATATCTAAATGAAAATGCTTCTATGGGTACACACAGGTCTCCCCTTTGCAGGCATGTCCATTTGATATTAGTCCCATACAGGTTTGGGTGCAAACTATGCACTTCTTTTTACATGTGATTTTTAATCTTCACGTGTCCAGTTTTTAGGTGATATACGGTAAAACTGCAATTGACAGCCCCGAAATCAACAGTTTTGTATTTGGGGCAGGCAACTATTAAAAATTAATCATTTCACAGCCCTACTCACAACACTTTTCATAGAGAGAAGATCACCATACTCTTTCATTTATAGAGATACAGCAATGTAAACAAATTTTCACTAAGAGTGAGCACTTATTTATTTATTTATTTTTTACTATTAAATTATTATTTTTTTCCTGTTATTGTATGAGTCAATATCACTATGAAGTGCCTTTGGTGTCCTCATTAGAATCACTCAGTTATCATGAAAATGTAGCAGAATAATGAAACTCTGAGGTCTTATTATAAGTGGCCAAACATTTGCACACATATCAGTACAATGATAAGTCTCTTAAAATGTGTTTCCTTCATTTTATACCATTTTTTTTCATTGGATGTATGTGATTTTGGCATGTCCCACACACTGCTCTGCTAACTACAGTGTGTGTAATAAGTGGTTAAATGATACTAAATCAAAATTTTTTTTAACATGGTTTTATTGTCCACAACAAGTTATTTGATAAAACGAGTCATTTTGATCATGTATATTCTATTTTCATAATCATATTGAACATTTTGTATGTGTCCCTGAAATTGCTGTCCACCCTGTCATTATGGCGTAACTGCCCCTTTACGAAACCCTCTGATGTTTTCAGTGACATTTCTACCAGCATTTTGTCTTTCCTTAATGGAGGTTTAAACAGTGGCTAGTTGCAGAGTAAGTATTTACACTTATGTTTCGTAATTTTCATCATATTATGTGTGTAGTTGGATGTTGTCAAGCTTAACATGTCCACTCTGTCATAGTGAAATATCAATTAATATAAAAAACTTTTCAGAAATTTGAAATATATTTGTTAAACAGTACATAGTCAGTGAAGGTCCACCATGAGCTCATTAAATGCTAACATTAGCCAAAAATGTCCACCCTGTCATTGTCCACCCTGTCAGCAAGCCTTCCATGACAGGGTGGACATGGTTCATGACAGGAAGGACATGCGCATAGTTTAGGCCACATGCTGATAATGTTACACATATTACAACAGCTATTACACACATTTTATAACAGTACATGCTATACATAGTAAGAATGGACAATATGGATTTTTTTTTTTGGCGATATCAGTATCAGCAAGCCTAGTTTGATAAGGCAAGCCTAGTTTACTGGACCGCCAATTTAAGTGTGTAAGGGAACATTTTGAATTGTCTTTTTCAAGGAATCTTTTATCTTTTATATTATTATAATATTAATATATATTATATTTATATTTTTATTAATATAAAAGATTTTAGCAAGTTAGTTATCAATATGTCATTTTATGGGGACATAAACAGTTGATAATTGTGCTTCAAATAAATCTAAACTTTTTAGTAAGTCTCATCAGCTAAACTTCCAATGATACTTCCAATGAACTTCAGTGCATTGCAGATATCTAAAACCTTTCACAGACCAAGGTAGGCAGTTAAAATGCAGTTTAAATTGTTTTTTATGATCCAAATTGTGTAGTGAATTTGTTAAATTCACCTCATATTTGCCTTATTTATTCCTCGTTTACCTCTTTTTATTCTGTCAATCTGATTTATAATTGTCATATTGTGTGTGAAGCACAGTTAGAAGTTGTTTTGTCATGCTCTGGGTGACAGTATGATAATGGAACTTTAGTTTCTTAAATTTTGTGTATAACAACATCTGACAGTGTCCACAACATGAAGAGATTTTCTTCTGAGAATCCCAACAAGAATCGACTCTGACTCACGGTGAGGAGTGAGTGAGAAGAAGCCAAATCTGCCAAACCAACAATGACAGATTTGGTTTTGATGCGTCATCTGCATTTTGATGACATACAAGTCACTCATAATCTTTCCCAATCCACAATCCCCAGACCTCAAACCCATGGAGCAGAAGAACAAAGCTTTCTTTGCTTCACTCCAGGTAGGAATGCCAGCACGATGTCTTCAAACAGAATACCCAGTGTTTGCATTTATCTTGCCAATATGGAGTGTTTTGCCACTCTCATGCTAATCCATCTGCTGTTTCTCCTTAGTCACACATGCAGTATGAGTTTATGGAAGTGCTTTAAAGGATCAAATGCTGCCTGTTCATTTTAAAGGCCGAGTGTTGGAGGCTAGGCACCTGCTTGCCAAAGCCTGGACTCAAACCTGAGCAGTGTGCAGACATGCTGATTAGTTTTTAGCCTCATCAGATGCATCTCTGCATCTATAAACTCTTTGTGAAAGAAGAGGCTTTACCAGCATTAACACTCAGGAAGAATGATCTGCCAACAGTTTTCACTGATCAGCCAGGGATTTTTACACTGTGGCTCAAATAATCCGTCTGCAAATAGAGAAAGGATGTAACTTGGATCATTTTCTGAATACATTTGCATCATAAATTACTGATGAAAATGTATACATCAACGTCCAGAAAAGTAAGATCTTTATAAAGCCTGGAATCTGTATTGTTATCCACTTAATATATTCATGTAAACTACGCTAGATCTGCTTAATATCTTTATAGTTTGATATTCTATTTCAGCTTGCAAACCTTGTTCTCACTCAAGGTGTCCAGCAATTCAAAACGAATATGTTATAACGTGTTTTCAGTGACAGGAAGAAACACAGTTACATTTTACTTGTTTATCATCAAGCAAATTGCTGTTTTTTTTTTTCTTTTTTAATCAAACTAGAGGACAATGATAAGATATACCATCCCTCAGTCTGGTGTCTGAGATCACAACAGAGTTTCATATTTGGACCATCAATTAAAGGCTGACAAGTGTGATTTATGAGACTTTCTGTATGCATGTAGAAAGGTCAGTGATAATTGGTCTTGTGTAGGGGTTGAGCCTTTTCAAAGTTTGAGTTTGACCTTTAACTACAGCACCCAAATGAGGCGGCCAAAATGCATCCTCAATGTTCAATACGTCCAGTGGCTTTGCACGTATAATGTAGCAGCTTCTGTCTGAGATATTTGCACTCATCTGCTGTTCTGTTTTGGGGAAGTATTTGGGAGGATGATAAGGGGGAGTTTGGGGAGGGAATTTAAGTTAAGTTACTGTAATGGAGATTTTAAGGATTTTAATGTTGATTTTTAAAAACATGCACATGGATGCTTCAGTGCAAGAATATCACAACAATAAATGTATTTGTGATGGCTCTCTACATTACAGTTATACATAAAAGTCAAACAAGGTCATTAAAATGAAATGAAATTGCTTGAGTTTTAACTCATTGCTCTTTGCATGCTCTTTTCATGTTTGTTCACTTGTGTTAAAACACAGGAGCAAGCTGAGGACATCTAGACCTTCATCAGGCAAACCTGATGAAGGTCTAGTACTGAGCCGTCGCAAATAAATTATATATTGCAAGTTAGACAGTGTGTGGGAGTCCGTTTGGGAATATTTACCATGAAGGCACATCATCTGACAATGATAAGGGCCATAAGGTTTGTTCCTACTTTAAGACTTGATCTTAAGGCTCTGTCTCTCTGTGCCCTTCCCTTCATCTCTTTTTAAATTCCATCTTCTCTGTGCTTGACCATTGGCTGTCCTGGGACCTTGTCTCTCTCTCTTGGCTGTTAGTGCCTCAATCCCACATGTTGGATGTGGATCGCTGCCCTCATGGAGATTCAACCTCTCCTCCGGTATCTCTTTCTCCCTCTGTATGTTTGCTTCATCTCCGATTGTGTGAATGATGTGCTTCTGTTTTGCTTCTTGTATGTTTGTGTAGTCTTTCCTCTTTCCAGGTTACATGGCAGAGAGGTCATGTGGCTCATGCTCTAGATGTTTGGGGACACCCAGAGTCTGCTTCACATCCTCCTAAATCCATTTCTTAATATATGAAGCTCAGCTTAAGTTCAATCAGCAAGACTTTCTTTATGCTGTATTCATTCACAATGCTCTCTCTGTATCCCACTTCCACCGTTTTCTCTAATCAGCTGATTACCCTCTCCTAGTTAGCCAGTCAGACTTTGCCACAATCTTCTTCAGCCATTCATGTTGTTACCACCTAACTTTAAATCTGTTCTCCTCTCTGCTCCTGTCAGCTGTCATTCTTGGCAGAAATTTCGCACCCTCCTCCTGAATGTTTACATTCAGTGTAAATTTTTTTGTCATTTGGATTGTCTACGCTATCATTTTATTATTTTCAGGACACAGCATCTTTACCATGTCTGTCTGTTTATGAAGAGGAATACCTCCTTAGTTGCTCTTCATGAAATTTCATTCATTTTTTCTCTTAGTTCCAACGTTTTTTAAGGGGGAGTTTTTTGATCAAAGCGAGGGACTTGTATGCTGCACATACTGTAAAAGCACTTAAGATAAATGTGTATTTGTGATACTGAACTATATGCAAAAAAGTGACAACAGTTAAATTAGTATGTCAAAAAAAAGAAAAAGCTAAATAAGTCATTTTACAAACATAAAATGGTTGTAAAAAGATCAACATGTCATAATGTTTAAATGTCATAGTATGATATGTCATAAAAATGTTAAGAATGTCATGGTAGAAAATGTCAAAAACAATAGAAAAGGAGGTCATACAATTTTTGTAAAATATGTCATAATGTTTGTCGTAAAAATGTTGCAAAATATGTCATTGTATAGTATGTCATAAAATGTTGTAAATTCTGTCATAGTATAGTATGTCATTAAAATTTTGTAAATTCTGTCATAATATAGTATGTCATTAATATGTAGTAAAATGTTGCATAATATAAAATGTCATAAAAATGTTATTAAATCTGTCACAGTACAGTATGTCGTAAAAATGTTATGAAATCTGTCATAATATAGTATGTCATAAAATTGTTGTAAATTGTGTCATAGTATAGTATGTCATAAAAATGATGTAAAATATGTCATAGTATATGAGTATGTTGTAAAAATTTTGTAAATTGTGTCATAGTATAGTTTGTCATTAAAATGTTTGTAAATACTGTATGTCATAGTGTAGTCTGTTGTTGAAATGTTGTAAAATATGTCATAGTATAGTATGTCATTAAAATGTTGTAAAATATGTCATAGTATAGTATGTCATAAAAATGATGTAAAATATGTCATAGTATATGAGTATGTTGTAAAAATTTTGTAAATTGTGTCATAGTATAGTTTGTCATTAAAATGTTTGTAAATACTGTATGTCATAGTGTAGTCTGTTGTTGAAATGTTGTAAAATATGTCATAGTATAGTATGTCATGAAAAAGTTGTTGAATATGTCATAGTATAGTATGTCGTAAAAATGTTGCAAAATATGTCATAGTATATTATGTCCTAAAGATGTAGTAAAATATGTCATAGCATAGTATATTGTAAAAATGCTGTATGTCATACTATAGTGTGTCATTAAAATTTTGCAAATGTCATAAAAATGTTATTAAATCTGTCACAGAACAGTATGTTGTAAAAATGCTGAAAAAAATGTCATAGTATAGTATGTCATTAATATATAGAAAATGTGTCATAGCATAGTATGTCGTAAAAATGTAAATTGTGTCATAGTATAGTATGTCATTAGAATGTAGTAAAATGCGTCATAGTATAGTATGTCGTAAAAATGTAAATTGTGTCATAGTATAATATGTCATTAATATGTAGTAAAATGTTGCATAGTATAAAATATCATAAAAATGTTATTAAATCTGTCACAGTACAGTATGTCGTAGAAATGCTGAAAAATATGTCATTGTATAGTATGTCAGAAAAATGATGTAAAATACATCATAGTATAGTATGTCGTAAAAATGTCGTAAAATACGTCATAGTATAGTATGTCGTAAAAATGTCGTAAAATGTGTCATAGTATAGTATGTTGTAAAAATGCTGCAAAATATATCTTAGTATAGTATGTCATTAAAATTGTTTAAATCGTGTCATTGCTTAGTATGTCATTAATTTGTAGTAAAATGTGTCATAGTATAAAATATCATAAAAATGTTGTTACATTTGTCATAGTACAGTATGTTGTAAAAATGTAAATTGTGTCAGTATAGTATGTCATTAAAATGTAGTAAAATGTGTCATAGTACAGTATGTCGTAAAAATGTAAATTGTGTCATAGTATAGCATGTCATTGAAATGTAGTAAAATGTGTCATACTATAGTATGTCGTAAATATGATGTAAAATTTGTCATAGTGTAGTATGTCATAAAACTGTTGCTAAATATGTCATAGTATAGTATGTCGTAAAAAAAGTTGTTGAATTTGTCATAGTATAGTATATTGTAAAAATGTAAAATTGTGTCATAGTATAATATGTCATTAATATGTAGTAAAATGTTGCATAGTATAAAATGTCATAAAAATGTTAATAAATCTGTCACTGTACAGTATGTCGTAAAAATGCTGAAAAATATGTCATTGTATAGTATGTTATACGAAGGTTGTCAATTGTGTCATAGTATAGTATGTCATAAAATTGTTAATAAATCTGTCACTGTACAGTATGTCGTAAAAATGTTGCAACATATGTCATAGAATAGTATGTCATTAAAATGTTGTAAATTGTGTCATAGTATAGTATGTCATTGAAATGTTGAAAATATGTCATAGTATATTATGTTGTAAAAATGTTGTAAATTGTGTCATAGTATAGTATGTCATTAAAATGTTGAAAATATGTCATAGTATATTATGTTGTAAAAATGTAAATTGTGTCATAGTATAGTATGTCATTAAAATGTTGAAAATATGTCATAGTATATTATGTTGTAAAAATGTTGTAAATTGTATCATAGTATAGTATGTCATTAAAATGTTGAAAATATTTTATAGTATAGTATGTCGTAAAAATGTAAATTGTGTCATAGTATAGTATGTCATTAAAATGTTGAAAATATGTCATAGTATAGTATGTTGTAAAAATGTTGTAAATTGTGTCATAATATAGTATGTCATTAAAATGTTGAAAATATGTCATAGTATATTATGTTGTAAAAATGTAAATTGTGTCATAGTATATTATGTTGTAAAAATGTAAATTGTATGTCATTAAAATGTTGAAAATATGTCATAGTATAGTATGTCGTAAAAATGTAAATTGTGTCATAGTATAGTATGTCGTTCAAATGTTGAAAATATGTCATAATATATTATGTTGTAAAAATGTTGTAAATTGTATCATAGTATAGCATGTCATTAAAATGTTGAAAACATGTTATAGTATATTATGTCGTTCAAATGTTGTAAAATGTTTCATAGTATAAAATGTCATAAAAATGTTATTAAATCTGTCACAGTACAGTATGTGGTAAAAATGCTGAAAAATGTCATAGTATAGTATGTCATAAAAATGTAGTAAAATGTGTCATAGTATAGTATGTCATTAAAATGTAGTAAAATGTGTCATAGTATGGTATGTTGTAATGAAGGTTATTAAATGTGTCATGGTATAGTATGTTAAAAAAATGCTGCAAAATATTTCATAGTATATGATGTCACAAAATGGAAAATATGTCATAGCATAGCATGTCATAAAAATGTTGTAAAACGTGCCAGAAGTTTTTTTTTTTTTTTTTTTTTTTAACAGTATTGTAAATAAGGCAAGTGTAATAAATGTTATAGTTCAGTATGCCATAAAAATGAAACCCTACTGAAAGGGTTGGATTGCAGAAGGTGTACATATGGTAATGAAGAATACACAAATTAAAAAGAGACTGTGATTCGAAAACATCCAAAAATGCAGTCTGATGTGTTTCCCACTATACCTTTTGCTTGGAAAGAAAAAAACAAAACAAAACTCCTCCATATTTACCCTATTAAGGGTTATCAGGCATGATTTGAAGTATACACAAAATGAAATACTTGATAGTAAGGTAGAGACTGTGTATTCTGGATTGGGTTCCAGACATTATTTCTGTAGACTGCATGTCCACTGTGGCAGGAAAAGTACCTACTGCTCTGAGACGTGACAAAGGCATTACCATATTATCATGATGATTATTATGAGTAAAGTCAGAATCATTTACCAAACGTAAGCTGTCATTTGCAATGAAAACATAGATTCAGGGAGCAAAACATTGTTCACAATGCGACACTCAGTTTGCAGGAATGTATATTTTGAGTCAAGTAGATGTAATGACATCATAAACAATCAAACATGAAATCGGATTTTACTATAATGTTTTTTATTTTTCTCATATTCACCCCTTTTCTTTTTCTTGTCATCAGATTTGCTTTATAGCATTTTTCCCCCACATTTTAAATTTACTTTTAGGCATTTTCTGTGCTGCCAAAAATCTCACTGACTTTTTAATAATATTTTTCTTTAAATTCTAAATTAAAAATAGAAATTGTGAAAATGGTCAGATTAAAAGATCTTGATAACTGACAGGAAACCGCTATCAACAACTTTCCTCCAACAATCCTGTCATTGGCACCAAGCTCCAAGAATACATATCGGTCAAACCCTGATTTGTAATCAAGTCATATTCAAAGTGTCTGTCTCTATTCTTTTGTCCCTGACCCAACAGACCACGTCCATACAGTTACACCAAGGACATCTATTATGAGTCACATTATCCTCTGGTTCAGTCATAAATAATTGCCCACATCCTAATTTACACCCTTCCCTTTCTTTCCACTCACTACTCAGCACCGCTCTCCTACCACTAGATGGTGACAGCATTAAACAAAAAAAAAAACACCCCACAAGCCACTTGACTACTTCTCTGCCTCGGAGACACCAAGCCAGTGACATCATCTGCGGAGGGACAGAGGGTGTGCGAAGGACAAATGTCTTGAAATGCATTACATCATTCTCCACTAATATGATAATATATCTCAGGCTCTGAGTGCGGTGCCAAGCATGAGAGGGGCCATAATCCATACAACGGCTGCTTCAAATGTGAACAAGGGGATAAAATGGAAGTGGTGGTGGTGGTAGAGAAGGAGGGGGGTCCAGTGGAGTCGGGAGTGCAGTGCTGAAGGTTATTCCAGACATTACTCCTCAATGAGAGCAGGAGGAGAGAGGAGAGGATAATCACTATTACACACTAAGTAAAGATGAGAAAGGGAGGCTCTAAAGCTTCCTGTCTGTCTGCTGTCCTTGTCTTGCTTCTTCCTGCTGTATCTGTTATTTCTTTCTTGCCTTTCGTTTTTTCCTCTCATTCAGTGGAGAGGAGGAGTAAGAAGAAGAAATGAAACAAAGATAGGTATGAAAAGATGTTGCAGGGGGGAGAGAAGGACTGAGAAGAAGGAAAAGAGAGAATTTGAAAACATGTAAGAGGTGAAAGAGTGGCAGAGGAGACAAACTGAGAGAGAAGAGGTGAGGAAATGAATGAGAAAAGTGAAAAAAGAAGGACAGTGAGAAGAGGCCAATCAGGGAAACGGGGAGAGGAGGAAAAGCTTGGAGAGAAATGAGTAGTTACTGCAAAAAAGAGGATGACTGAGGAGAAAAAAAGGAGGCGAAAGAGTGAGGAAAGATGTAGAGGAAAGGAGGAAAAAAGTTGCAGTGATGTGAGAAGGACTGACAACTTGAAGTGAGGGAGGAGAGGAAATGAGTGCTGAAATGATGAAGCAAGAGAGGGATAGAAACAAGACAGAATGTGTGAAAGTAGGGCTGAGAAGAGGAAAAAAGAGGATAGGAGGGAGATGAGAGCAGCAGAAGGTTGGAGAGGTGAACAGAGAAAAGGTGAAATGACAAGTAAGGAGAGGAGGAGAGAAGAAGGAAGGGTAGGGGAGTTGAAAGAAGGAAGTTTTACGTAAAACTAGTGGAGAAGAGAACAAAAATGAAAAATGGTGAAAGGACAACAAAGAAATGAGGGGGGACGGAGAGGAGGAGAAGAGGGGGAGGGAGAAGGTTTGAGATGTTAGAGGAGAGGAGAAAAGAGGCATGAAAAAAGAGAAGGGTAAAAGGAGGACTGAAGACAATGAAAGAAAAAGATGGGAGGTGGATACGATAATGTAAAAAGGGAAGAGAAGATGAAGCAAAAGAAGAGGAGAGAAAACAGGTGAAGGGAGAACTGAAGAGACTGAGGGAGGGAATGGAGAAGAAAGGAGAGGAGGACTTACAAGATGAGGCAAAGGAAGAGCAGGCTGCAGAAGAGATGAAAGGAGTGGAGGAGAGGAGAAATGTGAAAAGAATGACACAGGAGAGGAAAAAAGAAGTGGAGAAGAGGGGAGAAGGTTGGAGGTGTGAGAGAGGGACTGAGAAGACGAGGCAAAAGCAGACGAGGAGAGAAGAAAAAGAGAGGGAGATACTTGACTGAGGAAGAGAAATGAAAAGGGAGCAGAGGAGATGGGATATGATGTGACTGGAGGACTGAAAGGAAGACGTGAGAGGAGAGGACAGACATGGCAAGGCAAAAGAAAAAGAAGAGACAAGACGGAGGAGTGAAAGGGGAGGAGAGAAGACGAAAGGAAAGGAAAAGGTTAAAGAGATGAGAGAAGGGCTGTCTGGATGATTTGAGGAGAGACTGAAGGAGAGGAGAGGAGGACAAAGGGTGAGTGAAAGGAAAGATGTTCGGAGGACATTCGGACAATTTTATATGTGAAAAGGAGTGACAGGATGAGGAATGAGGGGAGAAATGTAAGAGTGGAGACTGAAACATTAGGGGAATGGTAAAGAGATTAGAGAAAGAGGAGAAGTGAGAACGATTAGAGGGGAGAGGAAGAGGACGGCACAGAAAGGAGTTTTAAAAGAGAGGGGACTGCAGACGTTGCAGATGTTAGTCTTGGCGTTGTGCTCTGAGCTCCACCGTCACACTCACATTCAGGTAAACACTCAACATGCCCTCATGCCTGTGTGCTATACATAGACACACACTTACTTTAGCTGTGAAACTGTCATAACAACTGTTTGGGCGCAGTCATTCATAGATTGACCTAAATAAACAGCAGTATGTTTGATGCACAAACTTTATTCAAAAGTAAGGAGCTGAAACCATTTTTATGCCACATCCCAGAGCCTCGTGTCTAAAAATGCAAAATAACCTTTAATAAAATGAACTCTTTGTAAACCCAGGCATGATTAAAAAACAAAAAATAAAGGAGCCTTCGCTGCTGTTCTTATGAAAAGCCGTGTCTTCTTTTATTTTCTGTAATACTGTGGAAAAATAATTACATACAATTTGAAAGAAAAAAAAAACAGAACTCAAACATGAAAATAAAAGAAAATTTCAATAATATTTTGTATGTTTTGTACAGTTTTCTTTTCTCGAATAAAAGGGATAAACAAGTACTCAAAACCAACATAAACATAATACACATGTGAACAATATATAAGGATAAAAATAAAGAACTGGAGTATGGAGAATATATGCTTATATGAACACCCACACTGACCGT
This sequence comes from Epinephelus fuscoguttatus, assembly GCF_011397635.1. Classification (NCBI taxonomy): domain Eukaryota; kingdom Metazoa; phylum Chordata; class Actinopteri; order Perciformes; family Serranidae; genus Epinephelus; species Epinephelus fuscoguttatus. Next base: position 14,743,705 of record NC_064766.1, on the reverse strand, counting down.
CTCTCACCCCCATGCACACCTCCACTTCAAACATTTTTAAGTGCAATATGGAATCCTTCTCACTGTACTGATCATCGTCTTCATATGCTTAACGATATCAAGCTGAACATCAATTAATCCCGTTCATTCGTGCAGCTGTTTTAGAGAGCAGACAGGCTCAGCAGCTGGATGAGGGACGAGCTCGGCTCCTTCCTTGTGACCTAAGGCAACACAATGTCTCCTTCACTCTGTCTTACCAGCTGTCCTGCTTTATACTAGGGTTTGACTGATATGGCATCTTTAATTTAACACCTTCACAATGTACAATTTGTATTCCAAACATACATAGTTTCAAACTGAATCTCCCTGACCAGGTGGAAATAAAGTGCTGTAGGAAAGAGTCCTAAAACCAGGAAATGAGATAGCATTTTAGCACTCCCGGTGCGTTCGTCTTGAAGTTAGTCAGTTTTTTGAATGGGTTTTTGGTTAGATGTCTGAAATAAGGTCTGTGGTTAAGTGATCCATCGATCTGTACTGATATGATCAACGAGCCAATATCATAGATGCAAAGTGAACAGCTATCCATATCATCATCTTTATGTTATACACTTTTATTTTTGAAAGTCTGCATCACTGTTGAACAGCAGCAGGCAGATGTCAACTAGCCAAGAGAAAGACAATGAGGATAACAGTATCTACTTGGAAAAAAAATCATCAGTGTGGAAATATTTCGGTTCATGAAGAAAATAGAGATCAATGGGGGTCAATGCAGTTGTGAGACAAAACCCGACGTAATGTTACTTGCCTGACCGGACTCTCACATAGCTACAGCAACATTAGCTTCTTTGTTTCAACAATTTTCGGCTGAAAAAAAAAAAACCTTGCATGCAGGCTGAAATTCAACCTTACTCTCCTGTCGGGAGATGCAGTGACTTAAACCAAGGGTGAGTAAGAAAAATAATAACTTTACATGTAATTTGTTAAGCTATGAGTGGAGGAAAAAAGTCTGCTAGCCGCTAGGCTAATTTATGCAATGTAAACATGCTTAAGCTAATGGTGGGTACTTGCTAAAAACAATTGCTTTGTCTATGTATCTTGACAGCTATTACTGAGCTGAATTTGTTTTTGTTATTTGACCTTGTTGTTGTTAATTAGAGCTTTAAGCCAGATAGCCCTGAAGTTTTAGGTAAAAGATGATGGTTTGGGTTAAAATGAAAAGATTTCTTCCAGAGAAGAATTTCTGACAGAAAGTCAGTTTAAAGGAAACTTTATTGCACTTACTATTTATGTACTGTTTTTACCTTTTATGGCCAAAAGTATTAAAAAAAAGGGTGTAGCAGCTTCTTCTGTAACAGATTGTGGTAAATAGGCATATAATATCGTCTCATATCGATCACAGGCCCCTGAATCTTATTGAATCAAAATTGTATTGTGGCAGACTTTGTAATACCAGAAAATATCGTTTCACTGCCAAAAGAATTGTTTTAATATTTACACCCCTATGGTTAACACAAGCTAAGAGATTTCAAGTTTTATTCTACAATGTGAAATACATCGGTAAAAATACCCCACTTGTGAATACTGAAGTTCGCATGTCTTAAAAAGACGGTTGCTAACAAATGGCTGAATGAGAGTACAGACAGTCATCATGCCGAACACAGCTTTACAGCCTTATTGTAAGACAACAGTGAAGTTGTGCGACTGTGGTGTAGTCCCTTTATAGCCTTACGTTAGCTTTGCACTTCTGGTGATTGCATTTACGCAAGTGGTGTTCATTTGTGAAGATGATTAAGGTGAACAAAACGTGTAAGTTTCATAAACTTTTGTTTGCCACAGCGCTTATTTTCTGCACTAATCCAAAATCCAATGAAGAAATCCCATTTGTTTTTTGTCGAGGGAACCAGGGTGATGCTAACTCCTTTGTTGGCCTACAAATAAACATCCCTGCAGCACTTTATGCCCATATGTAATGTAGATTAAGTTCTGTTACATTTTGCAGCTTTTTAAGGCAGCTTAAGTCCTTAACATTTTAGTCCTGGTTTATTTGTGATCAATGTTGGTAGCTGCAAGTGCATTTTGATAACACAGGTCCGGGTGCTTTGTTGAAATTAACACATTTGCTTACCACTAGGGGCAGCAAAGAGGCCAGGATAGCAACAAATGGAGAGCACCTTGTGTTTCTGATCACTAGCCTCACAGTCAGACTGAACTGGCATTTCATTTCACTTCATTATTCAGTCTGACATCATGATAATGTTGGCTGATGTTTGTTTGGGAGTCAAGGTTATTTTGTTTTGCCTTAACCATTAGTTGCGAGTGCTGTATCCTGTCCCTCCTACATAATTTATAGTTAAAATGAAGGCTGCAGTAACTGTTGCTACAAATAGGAGCAATCAACATTTTACACAGAAATTGAGGAAAAATGTTGCTAATGTCTGACATTTACCCAAAACAGTCAAATCACTCAAACCCTAATTTTCACAGTCCAGTGGTCCTAACAAATTTATAATGGTATGAAAACACACTGGTGTTACAGGCTGCAAACACACAAATACACACACACACACACACACACACACACACACACACACACACACACACATGCATGTTCACATATGGACACATACAGTAAATGTGCATGTATGATGATACAGACGGGTAGCGCACGCGTGCGCGCGCGCACACACACACACACACACACACAAGCAACATTCACATAAACACGATAAACACAAATGGCTGCTGCATTTGTTTGTCTGCTCAGTTCATTTTTTGCACAGTCTTTTGGCACTCACTGAAGACTCCACAAGGTAAAAACGGACACTGAGCCACTCGAGTCAGTCTTGGCCAGGGATGGCGAAGCACAGCACAGCATGGAACAGAGCAGTTAGCTGTGGGCCTGGCCTGGTTCTAGCCTGGGTTGGCCTAGTTGAGACAGAGTTTTGGCTATTTGTGGCCTGGCTGAGCAGTCAGTTTGGCCACAGACACACACATGGCCTCTCTTTTTTTTTCCACTGGGTTGATTAATCAGACCCCTCCCCCCCATCTGATGCATACAAAATAAAATGACACACTGTATATAAAAGTTCAAACACACTTTTGACCACAGCCATTTCCTCCACTGGCGAGGTAACACCACAAAGTAATACCAAGAAAATAAGATTTCAAATACTGATTTTCATAGAAAGAAAGAGAAATAAATGAGGATGACGCCATGAGCTCATGACACTATATATTCTCTACAGACTCCCAACTCCCCCAACATACACATATTAATGCAAGCTAAGATTGTTATATCTACTCCATATGTTATCAGCTCGAAGAAAATTTGGAAGAAACTGATGAGAGAAAGGATTGCTATGTTGTAATGAAGTTTTTTTTTTTCGATGAAGACAGATTCAGCCTCTTAATTCGGCAGCTGGTAGGTGACTGTTAATATGACACAGGGGAGAGAGTACAGCGTGACAGGTATAATGTATGGAGAAGGAGGAAAAAGACATGAAATGACAACTTAGCGGAGTAAACACTTCCAGATTACCTTCTAAACTGCATATCATTTTCATTGCTAAACCAAATCTAAACATATTTTGCATTTTTGGCTTTCTGTCTTTTACATATTTATACATCCCCACTGTCAACAGACTGTAAACAGTTAAGAGGTAATGACTAAGTACCTGGACGGCCTGCCGGTGTTTGTTGGTCTCCTCCGTGTCAAATTTACTTATTCTACACAAGGTCATAACGACATTTCAAGTCAGATGCAAAATACTGCACAGCTACAACTCTGTAAAAAGGTTGTAAAGAGGTAATAGTATGCAGTACCAAGGCTGTGATAACCATATAAATTTAAAAGGGTGCTCCATCTGCCGTTCTTCTCTCTATAACTACTGAAATGGTTTATATGGTGACCTTGGAGCTACAAGGTTCCATCTGATATTCTAATCAGAAATGGCGTGGCTGCGGTTTGCTTTCTGAAAGTGTTTATTCAAAATAGGGGCAATAAATACAACTTTTACTGCCCCTTTGTGCAGAATTACCATAATATACTGTAACTGTGAGGGGTTGATAGGGTGGCTGATAAGTATAAAGACTCAGTGATTACCTCTGGAGGTGCTGAGATATCTAGCTTCACTCTACAGCCTCTGGTCTTCTGTAAAGCCTCGTCTCATTGGCTATCATTTTTTTAACTGCTCAAAAATGTAAGGCAGAGATACAAGAGGGTGACTCTTTATTTCACACAGAACCTCTTTACTGTGACTATCCAATAAAGCATATGTGCCCTTAAGACAAGATGAAAAATAAAATGTTGAAGCAATTCCTGGTGGTTGCTGAAACAAGTTTAAAAGAGTCATGTACTATTCAGTGTCCCTTAAAGGTTCAGTGTGTAGGACTTAGGGGGATATATTGGCGGAAATGGAATATAATACAATAACTATGTTAGCGTATAATTGCCTGAAAATTAGAAGTGTGTTTTTTGCCTAAGAATTACCTGTTTATATCAACACAGGGAGCAGGTCCTTGTCTATGAAGAACACCATGTTGCACTGCTATGTTTCTACAGTAGCCCAGAATGAACAAACCAAACAGTGGCTCTAGATAGGGCCATTCATGTTTCGCATTGGCCTCCATAGTTAGCAGCCTTTCTGTCACTCTAAATATGCTTTAGATGGACCATTCACATTTTTGCCTCGGCCTCTGTAATGGTCATAAAAACATGGATTTCTAAATGTGAAACTGCTTGATTCAGTGGTTTTACTGGTTTAAATCACCAGTTCCATTTGTTTTGGAGAGGAAAAGACCTCTGCTGAACTCCTGAACATCTGCATCTTATGTTATCAGAGGAGAAATTGTGAGCACTATTGGCAGTTATTAGACTAGAGGCCCATCTCTGACAAGTTTAACAGCACAAAAAAATGAAACCTGTTACAGCTTTATTCATTGTTTCTATCAGTTTTAATCACCTGGTCTGTCTGTTTCGGGGGGGGGAGAGACCTCTGCAGATAATTCAGCTCCCACTTAAAACCTGAACAATGAACACTGCAGGAAATCTAACCGGGAGAAGTTCCAGCTGCTTGCAATCTGCAATCCTCACTACTAGATGCCACTAAATCACCCTAAATCCTACACACTGTTCCTTTAAAGAATTAAAGCCGACAAATGGTTACATTAGTGATGGAACCTTATAAATCCAACCTCAGTATAAAATAAAGATTGATCTGCCGCTGTGGAGGCTAATCAGCACATGATTGTCACCATAAAAGGTGAAGTTGTGTGAGGGTTCATTGAAGAGTGCAAGCCAGTCTCTCTCACAAAGTTCAGTGTGTAAACATGAACCATTTCTACAACTGGTGGAAGGGGCTGGAGGTCAAATTGTTTCGTGTAGAGGTGAACGTCAGGAGAAATGGCTCACATAAGTTGGCCAAAACAGAATTCTTGGGCTCACTGCTCATCAACAGCCATTAAGATGCCTAATTGTTTTCTATATGGAGAATGCAAAATGGAGCCAAATGCAGCCATTCAAAGCTTTTAGTTCTCTATAACTATGAAATAAATGTCTTCAATCCTGGGTCAGTGGTTGCATCCATAGTTGACACTGAGGCAACTTTTTTCTATGAGTAAGGCTTCTTTTTTATAATATCTTAATTATAATAAGTCATCAAGATATTGATATCAGGAAAGAAAAGAGTAAGTCATTTAATGGTTCAAACTGCAGACAGGTACATTCACACTGCTTTTTGCAAGCTGACCATAGTGTGAATTTGGTCTTGGTTGGTGTTGAGTAATTAAACAAAATTACGACTGCAGGCGCTGTGAGATCCTGTCGGCCATACAAATTTAATCTTCTCTCTTGGTGGAAAATAATTTGATAGTGGGGTGGTAGAGATTCATTAAAACATGTATAGTAGCTGCATCAGTAGAGGTTAGAGGTTAGTAGCAACACTTTAAATGCTGATCATTATGAACCTGTGAGGTTAAAGGCCAACCACACGTACCACAGCTGACACAATATAATGAAAAAAATCTCAGACATAAAATACCACCAAATATTCTGTTGCAGTGAACAAACCAGTATACTTACATATAAATGTACAAAGTACCATATGAGCTAGATAGAACCCTCTGTACCTTCATTTTGATATGTTAGACTACACTTGAACCTTCTCATCGCTTACAAAGTTCACAGCACAGCTCAGAGTGAGCAGCTGTTTGTTCTCCATCCATCATTTTGAATGTCGTCGACGTGTGAAAAAGGCAGTCCAGTCAGAAGACTGGAAGTCAAAGAAAGAGTTTCACACCAAACAGAGATATCCACCAAACAGATTTGCCCTTGCTGGATATTTATCATTTTGGAATGAAGCTCTTCAAATTTTCTAATTTAAGTCTATAACATCCACTTGAAAAACACCATCCATCGCTTTTCAAAGAAACTCAAAACGTTTCCAATAACGATCATGTCGCCACATACACATTAAAAAGTGAGTTTCACCCAAAACGCTGAACCTTTGGTCCACAACTCCTTATAAAAATACTATAAAATGTTTCTGAATGCCATTTTTTTTTCATACGTTTCGGTATAAATATGGAAAAAAAATCTATACTACTGTGCAAGTGAGAGAAACAAATACTGTTTGACACTTGAGGGTAGGGGAGGTATCTTTTTGTACAAATTGCAGAAATTCATTGAATGAAAAAGTGCTCCCGCCGCACCTCGTTTCACAAATACTGTATACAGCATTGACCTCGTGTGAAATGTTAAGTATAGAAATGTATCATGATGATTAAAAATGACAGATGAGGAGAAGAATGAGCATACAGAGACGCTTGCTACCACTCCTTTCCTTTCCTCTCAGATGTGGCATGTACAAAACCTCTTCGTCCAGACCACCTTATTGTCCACTTTTTACAAAAGAAGACACACCATAACAGTTTGTGTGTATTGGCACATAAGCATTGGCACTCCGGTCACTAACTGTACCACTTTAAGAAGCTCTGCCCCACTTAAATCAAGGTAGATCTTGAAAGCAATGGCCACTGGGCACGTTTTAAGTGAGAAAAAGGGATCAAAAAGTGCCAAATATATTTATAGTCCAAGCTGCCCTTTGCTGCAATACATCAAAACAAATAAGTCTTCAAAGATTTGTTTATGTGTGTGTTTTTTGCAATATGTGAGAGTCAGAAAATGCAAAATGTGTGGATTACAGGGAGGGTTGCTGTAGGTCACTGTACTGCATCACACTGTATAGGTTTGTACAAGGAAATAACTTCAAAATGACCCAAATCTCCATTTGCACTTATTTACAGAGATGGGGTGGGAGGGAAATGTGATGCAGGGAGATGATCCAAGAGCAAGACGAGGATTGCAGGAAGAAAAAGGTTCCTCTGTTCCTCCTTAAGCTCCTGGCGCTCTTCTTCTTCCTGTCTTCAAAGTGCTCTTCTTCTCTTTTTGTCTCTTTTTTCTTGATTGTGGCTCTCGCTGTTGCTTTCAATGGAGCATAAACACTGCACGCAACAGAAGGTTTGCGCAAATGTGTGTGAATGTTGCTTTGCATGTGTTGTATGTATTGCTGCTAACTGTATTATATGCGATGCTGCTAACTGCTGTGCATTGTTGTGATGTTTTATTGGTTCAGAAAATGAACCAAATTCCATGCACTGGATGCAATGGAAACTTAAAACTGAATCTCAAATGTTTATGTATTTTTTATTTTTTTGTGTTTTTGTTTTATGTGTAATAAGTACTGCAGCTGCAAAAAGCAAGTCAAAGAGTGTGTGTTTCTCAAACATGAGTCTGCATCCGCTGTGTGTGTCTTTGGGAATAGTCAGAGGGCGGAGACGAATATGAGAAGCGAGTGGCGGTTCCATACTGCCCCAGCCCTGTTTCAGGACTTTGCTGTCCAGGCCCAGGACCCGGCCCTGGCCCTGGCCCGGTCCCTTGTCCTGTTGGATACATCTCATAGGCTGGTCCCTCTTCTATGGGCGGAGCAAAGCCCATTCGGTAGCTGGGATACTGGGAAGGGTATCCGTAGTTTTCGTAGGCTAGCTGTGTTGTGCTGTCCAGCAGGCCGCAGTCTCCGGGGTATTCTCCAGGTGACTGAAGAGCTGGATTGGGAGGTGCTTGCTGGCTCTGCGCCACCCTGGTGAAGGTGTTGAACTGAGCATAGGTGGCATGGGACATCCTAGAAGGTGGGCGAGGGTCATAGCAGCCTGCCCTTGAACCTGGCACCGCACTGGGGGGAACAGCACCGCTGGCGCCAGCTGGGGGTCCGCTGGAGGTGGCACCGGCTGGTCCGCTGTTTGGGTTCGGGGAACGGAATTCGCCCTGGTAGTGGATGGCACGGGACTGGGGGCGCGCCTCATCATGGGTGGTGGCTCGGACATTGTAGTAACCATTTGTTGGATCCTGTGATCAGAGGGGAGAACATTAGTTAAATATTATACGAAGCAACAACATTTTGCTAAGTGGTAAAAACACCTAAGCCTAGCTAAGGCCGAGCTTGGCCTCGTATTACTACATACTTCTTTCATTGTATGTGCAGTATATTGTCAGTCACAGTGCAGGCTGGTATGGATGGTGATGTCGGTGCAGTTGGTGACGTGCTGTTGCTCATGCTATGTCCAAAATGTAATGGTGTGTGAGTGACGCAGCCCACAGTATGTGTATGAACATGACACATAATGATACAACTTCATTTTACCAGAATAAACATGGTTTCCAATGCAAGGTGAAAGGAAGCTTACCTGGGGAACAGCTAATTCTGGAATAAAAGTTCTACTAGGCTGGTGTCACACCATAAATGTTTGAAGCAGTTTGTTTCCTCCTTTAGTTTGCATAGTTTGTGGTAGTGAGAACTACTCACTACTACTCCTTATAACCTCAAAACACAAGGTTTGAGGTTATAAGGAGATTTTTGCACCACTCCAGATTAAAGAAACCAAAATAAAGGATTGATCACGGTCTGAGCAGAATCCTGCAAATGATGCAAAATCGCCAACATCTGTACTTGTGAATTCAGTGGCACAGATTGTGAAAAAAAATGTTATTATTATAAAAATCAAACTTTTAATTGCAGTACAAATGCTGGACCTGAGGAAAAAGTAGGAACTTGTAACTGATACTTAATGATGAATATGACCACAAAGTTCATGACATATGATATGTCTGATTGTCTGTGCACCATGCAGGATAAAATGTTCAAGATGTTGCAGAAAAAAAAAAAAAATCCAAAGTCAAAATGCTAACATGAGCTGCCATCTCACCTTGAGCTCGTACTCCTCCCTGGTGTCGCTCTCGCTCCTGATGTCCTGCTTCAGGTCCATGTCATCTTTGAATGGCTGAGTGGAGGGAGAGAGGGAAACAGAGGGCAGAAACTAAACCATCAAACAACGAAACACACACACGGAAAGAGGGAGGGTGAGAAAGGAAAGGAGGAGGAAGAGAGGGAGGGGAGAGGAAAACAGAGTTTCAGGTTTTTCATCCCAAGAGAGTGGAAGACGAGAAACGGTTATTTATTGGAAAAAAGGTTTCGGACCGAACTTTATAACCGCTCCAAATGAGCGACGCCGATTTGATTCTCCAGGCCTTCCCGGGGTGAACGCTTTTCTAAAAGGAACACAATGTTAAAGAGAGTGTGTGTATGTGTGTGTGTGTGTGTGTGTGTGTGTGTGTGTGTGTTGCAAGGTTGTTTGTGTGTGCATCTATCGCATGTATAGGTGCTTTCTTGTCCGTCCATCTTCTTCATCCTTATATATGAGCAGCGCAGTATGTGCTTTCTTGATTTTGGGTTGAGTGTGTGCGTTGTTGATGTTTTTCTTGTGTTTATTTGCAGACAAGCCTTGGGCATCTGTTTTACTCTATGCGGATGTGTGTGTGTACTTTCAAGTGTGAGTGTGTGTCTCTGCCTCTCCTGCCACGTCGCCCTTTGTGTCGGTGTATCTGTACATTTAAGCCCATTGACCCATACGCCTCCTCTCCACGGCCCCCGGTGACTCAGATGGGTGTTTACTCACGGAGTACATGGCCTTGACCATCCGGGTAGCTGTGGAGACGTCGGCTGCCTCCTCCTCCAGGCTGTGGGTCTCTTTGTTGACTGTCTCTACCTTGATGTCTGGTTTACCGAGGGTGACACCTCGGCGACCTGGAAGAAAAACACAACCTCCGGTCATACTCTGGGTCAAGATAAATTATTGATTTATTTTTAGAAAAGAAACAAAAACAACGCTTTATTCTGTTTAATGCTGTTTTCATCTGACTTGTCTTGTCCACTGGCCTTGTTTCCTTTATTTTCTTCAGTATTTACCATGAGGTAACAAAATTCCTTTGGCATAAATATCTTCTTAGAGGTTGCAAAAGCTGAAAATGAAGATTAGCATTTTGTAGCAGATCTTTCTGTCATTCATTGCCTGTACAGGGTCATGGGGGGCTGGAGCCTTTCCCAGCTGACACTGGACAAGAGGTGGGGTACACTCTGGACAGGTTGCCAGACAAGGCTGACACATACAGAGAAACATTCACACTCACATTCACACCCATGGGCAATTTAGAGTCACCGACTAATCTAATCTGTGTGACTGTGGGAGGAAGCCAGAGAACCTGCAGAGGCCCCACGCTGACATGGGGAGACCATGCAAACTCCACACAGAAGGGTCCTGAACCCTCTGGCTGTGAGGCAACAGTGCTAACCGTGCTAACAGCGCACCACCATGCGCCCCAGTCTTTTGATTGTTGATGATCATTTATTTTAATCCACACATTCCTACTGAGAGCCAATATTATTTTTATGCTATTTTACTAAGTTTAAAGCAGCTAAATGGCATTGGTGACTCCTAGTGGTAGTTTAAAAAAGACACTGTGGGATTGTCTCTTTTTCCTAAAAACAAAAACTTCTGAAACTGAAAGATGTTATCACCACATAGAAAACTCTGCATATAGGGGCTTTAATTCTGCATTGAGTCATTTAGTCTCAAATACCAGGAAAAGGTATCTAAGGACTTTATCACTCAGTAATCATACATAATAAAGTAACATCAATGAGCTGTAGACTGCTCAACAATTACGTATTTTCTCTTGAGTTTTTTGGTGGAGCAGAAGGTGGCAGAGGTGGGGGATCTGAGTCACATGACTTGACTCAAGTCAGACTTTAGTTGTAAATTTAAAGACTGGAGACTTGCTCAACTAACACTGATTAAAGTTCTTGACTTTTACTCAGTGTTTATGACTTCAGACTTGACTTAACTTGAGACAGATGACTCAAAAGGACTTCACTTTGATATTAGATATTTGCATTTTTCTTAACAATAAGAGGTTAAGTTTTGTTTTTGTTTTTAGTGCAATGTGCACAGACCTGGCAACCTACTAGGATGTGGCAGACCAACACATGGCAGCTACCACGAAGAGGACTAGTCTAAAGGTAGTAAGAAGTGGTAGATCTGCAGCTCAGAAATCAGTGGCAGGACCACCACAACATCCAATTCATTTGTCATTACAAAACCCACAAAGAAACGTACGTGATTGTGTCTTTTTTGCTTTCTTATTAGTGTATCGAATCATTGCAATTTCACATGACTTGACTTGTGACTTGCCTGACCCGAGCAATGACTTGACTTGTCTTGCTTAACTTATACACTGCAAAAACTCAAAATCTTACCAAGAATATTTGTCTTATTTCTAGTCAAAATGTCTCATTTCTAGTCAAAAAAAATCTCATTACACTTAAAATAAGACTCATCACCTAAAAAGTTACTTGTTTTTAGGCAATTTTCACTTGTTTCAAGTAAATTTTCACTTGAAATAAGTAGAAAAATCTGTCAGTGGACCAAGTTTTTTTTGCTTGTAATAAGAAAAAAAAACTTGGTCCACTGACAGATTTTTCTACTTAAGTTTTTTTTGCTTGTAATAAGAAAAAAAAACTTGGTCCACTGACAGATTTTTCTACTTATTTCAAGTGAAAATTTACTTAAAACAAGTGAAAATTGCCTAAAAACAAGTAACTTTTTAGGTGATGAGTCTTATTTTAAGTGAAATGAGATTTTTTTTGACTAGAAATGAGACATTTTGACTAGAAATAAGACATTTTGACTAGAAATAAGACAAATATTCTTGGTAAGATTTTGAGTTTTTGCAGTGTAGTAGGGACTTGACTTGGTTGATTCTCACCACAGTAATTTGGGACTTGCTTGAGACTTGAAGGTTAAGACTAAGACATTCATCCCAGTTTTCTTTTAAAGGTATACTTTGCAGGAATTGTCGGCTACTGTTTGTAAGCAGTATCTCCTGGGAACGTGAAAGCCAACCCAAGCATGTCCACTTGGTGTTTCACCTCACTACATATATATATATATATATATATACATATTTTTTTGGCAGCGATCTTCGTAGTTTCTCCTTAAATGTGTGCCATCTGGCTGCTTTTTATAAAGCTCTTACCATACCTGTGCGCTGTGACCAGAAATGTCCTGAACACAACAAAAGAAGAAGAAAATAAGAAAATAGAGGCACAGGGCAGAGTCTCTGCAGATAAATTCACCACTGCCCACTTCCAGTTTGCCATAAGCGATGACTGAGAGGGATTACATTTGTAATGAGTCTATAGAATGTTGACTTTTTTAAGGAAAATCCTGCATAGTATACCTTTAACTTTCTTGTTTCAGTCATGGTCAACAACTATGCAACAGAAAAAAAGACACAATATTCTGAGCAAAAGATGAATCTTCAGTAGTTTAAGCCCTTTTCAGACACGCACCTTGTTACTGTGCTTACATGTGTGGGCAAATTTACATGTTTGTCTCATATTTGATGAGCACCAGCATCACTTTAAAGTGATGACGGCAATCTTATTAGGATCTAGTAATATTTCTGTAACGTGGTTTAAGTCTGAACTGAGTGCTGTCATATTAACATAATAGCAACAGCAGTGCACAGTTAAATATGCATAGGTAGGGATTAAACATATTTGATGTCATTTCATTAAGAGGCTTTTAGTTAGGCTAGTTATGTAGGAGTTATGCAGCAGAAACTGGGATTTTAGGCCAGTAAAGCAGGTATATTTCCCTAGTAAAATTGCCTTGTGTAACCTGAAATGATAATACTGCTCATTTTAATCTATCCCTAGCACCGAGCAGTCAATATTTGTCAACATGAACAACTCTCTTCCAAAAGCTGAGACCTTAAAAGTAAAGATTTAAATCTGTGAAGTCTGGAGCTGCAGCATCGCACAACAAATGAGAGACAGCTTATCTGGAGCCGCAACGATGTTTGTTTGAGTTTCTATTTCCAAATGGTATCTTTTCTGTAGTGGTGTTATCAGCTCTGAACCAGAAAATATACTCTTATCCCCAGAAAATCCCTCTGGGGACTCTGCCAGTCACCTTCATTGTCTTTCCCAATTCTTTATTTGCTGTGGAGCAGCTCAGAATGAAACAACTTAAAGACACCACATGTTCTTAGCTCCCTGGTTTGCAGAAGTGTGGTTTGTGCTCATAAATGCTAATTGGATTTGCCTTTGGCTGTAGAAATAACATATAGGAATTCATCATTTAAATACTATTTGCCTTTAAATGCTCTTGTTTTCTGCCCTGTTATTTATGTACTTTATCGGGTGTACAAGTGGCACATAAATACAATTTATTTAAAAAATAATCATACAATTCCATGTCCGCAGAATGAAAAGGGTACAGTAGGCGTTTTAAGGCAGTTTGCCATATTATATGAATATTCATTAATCTCATTTGAATAAAATGCTATACAGCTGGCATATGTTCCTTTCTTCGAACGTGGAGAAGCAGAATGACAGATAGGGTGAGTAGATGAAAGAAAGACTGATAGACACATACAGTATGTGTGTGTGCCTTACACACACACACACACACACACACACACACACACACAGAGAACCACTGTGTGCACTTACTGCCTTTGCGTTGGCGGTACAGGAAGAAGGCAAGCGCCAGTAGAAACATAAGCAGCAGAATGGAGGAGCCCACCGTACCACCAGCGATAATTCCCACCGGAACGATATCTGAAACAAACACAAGCATAGAAGTGTCAGGGTTGAGGGACAGCTGCTGCCTCATTGTTACAGAAACTCTTGTGTCGTTTAAGTATAAATCGTGTGTCCTGGCTTAATATTAAATCTCCGAAGGCTGCTTAAATGTTGATAAGACATGCAAGTCAGACAAGGGATAAAAAATCTCTCTCTCTCTCTCTCTCTCTCTCTCTCTCTCTCTCTCTCGAAGATATTTTGGTAGATTTTCTGAAGCTTGCGAAATCTGACAGCTGAAAGAATAAGAGCCAGATAAGACTGACAGAGCATGAAGAAATCATTTTCTCAATGTAATGTGACATACCAAGTCCTCACAATAAAATGCGTAACCATCTAGAATGGACTTATAACACTCTGTCCTCCAGCTGAGGCCACTGTGTAATAATCTTGCTCAAGGGCACTGCAATTTGTGAGAAGGAGAAGAGCAACATACTCAGGGACATTTAAGATACTGTGTGCAATTTTCATTGTAAACAAACACTGTTTAGCTTGCACTCCACATTTCTCTGTAGAATGTGTTACAAACATGATGAATACATTTCTTTCCTCATATAACATTAGGAAACCTGCACTGATTATGTCCACGCCTGCCAGCTTTATGTAGAAGTTCTTCCCTGGTGTACTGCCGTGGAAGACTGTGTATTATGCTACCTGTGTGCTTGTACTTTTACTTAAAGGTCTAAGAAAGAGGTTGAACGTGTTTCTTATCCTTTAGAATATTAGCAAAGACTTTGAAGGTCCAATTTGTAGGATTTAGGTGTATCTATTGGCAAAAACTGTATATGATATTCATATGTTTTTGTTTGTTTATCATCACCTGAAAATAAGAATCACTGTATTTTCATTATCTTAAAAAGAGCCCATTATATCTACATACAGAGTGGGTCCTCTAACATGGAGTCTGCCACCTTGTTCTACAGAAGCCCAGAATGGACAAACCAGACACTGTCTCTGGGTAGGCCATTTGCATTTTCACTTTTCATGTCAAAAAAGTTCCAGATCTGCAAACACACCACTAGATGTTACTAAATCCTAAACACTAGACCTTTAAGGTTTTAAAAACATTCATTGTTTACATGAGCAGTCTTCTTCTGCTCTTTTTTTTTAAAAACATAATGCTACTTTTTTAAGGTCTTTAAATGGTCTCTAAGGGTCCAGTGGCCAACTGCAGTAATGCAATAAAAACATTCCCTGTGTGCTAAAAAACATTTTCTTCATGGACTGCCATTATAAAAGTGATACCTGTAAAAGTGTGGAAAGCACAACTAAAATGTCAGTCTTTCTTTCATGAATCTTTGGACCATGTAGATTTATGATTATGAGCTTTCTCTTTTTTATGTGCATGACAACAAAGCACAATGAAGCAAACCAATTTTTATTAGAATGAATGGGTGCCATCTTAGTGTAGAGTGTAGTGTGTAAAACCCTTACTGTGGGTAGATTTTGACTTGTGCTTGTGACAAATATTATTTGCCATAATCACTTTGTTTGCTGCCATCAACTTATTTGTCATTTAAAGTGGAAAGAGACAATTAATTTGGTTGCTCCACTGTCCTCCATTTCCACTACTGGGGACAGTAACTGCAAAGAACTTATCTCTTTGGTAACTAAGGATAGCCACCAACAGCTCCTAGGGAAAACAAAAGCACTGTCGTTTTCCTTTATGTCATAAATCAAGCCTTAATTTTCCCAGGAGATTGTACCCAAGGGTGGACAGAATTGTATAATGAAAGCGAGGTTTACAGGGAGCCAATCTAAATCTATCAATCTGCTCATCTAAATCTAAATCAAGAACCAATCTAAAACCATTACATTTTGCCATCAACATTTACTTTATAATGATAGGTTCAACCAAAAACAATTGTCTATTTGCATTTCAAAGTGGAGCAACCACTGATGACATGATGTTAATGATACTTCAGACGCTGGTGTCCAGCTCGATCTGCTCTATTATGGTGATAAATGCTATAAAAGAGACTGTGTAACAAACCATGACATGGTACACTGTCATATTCAACTGACACCAACAATCGCAGTTATTTCCCTACTTTTGGGTTTTTCCATACCCGTCTCCTCCAGTGTGATGATCATGGTGCCGGGTCCAAAGGAGTTCCAGGCGGTGCAGTTGTAAGGCGAGTGGAAGTCAGACTCCATGACGTTGTTGATGGTGAGGGTGGAGAGGACGGCCCCGCCTTGGGATGGTGGTTTACTCTGCTCCACGGTGTACCTCTCCATCAGGGTGCCCTTCTCCTTCTCCCACACGTTCTCCTTCCAAGCCCAAACCTTAAACACAAAATTTAGAAGGATTATTTAGCCTCTAGATTTTTTCAGATGACTGACATGTTGGTCCTGAACTAGATGAAAAAATAGAGAGGAGGATGGAACTATACATCTGTATCAAGATGAGCTGCTGCATAATGTATATAGATATGTCAATCCCTTTTGAGCCAAAGTGTAGTCTGAGATCCTTATAGAGGGCTCTCCTGATTTTTTTCAACAACTTACCTGATTACCAAGAGTGACTCGGACTGCCTGACGAATATCTAAGGTTAACCAAGTTGGTACTTGGTAACTTTAAAATCTCTTAGCAAAACTTATTCATGAAAGTGTTTTTATAGTTTTTCTCCTTGTCTTTTATTTACTTTATTATCTACCTATACATTTAATTTTAACAGTCTTAATCAGGTTACAAAGTGCACTGGGGAAAGGTGTAAAAGGAGCAGTTTGTAGGATTCAGTGGCATCTAGTGGTGAGGATTGCAGATTGCAACCAACTGAAACCTCTCCCATGTGCCAAGTGTGAATTTCCAGTTAGGATTCCTTCAGTGTTCATTGTTCAGAGGGTTCTTACCATGAGCCACAGATTACAAATCATTTTCCAAGTCAGTGTAATTTCGATGCGCTTCAACTTGCTTCCTCTTTTTTCTCTGACAAGGAGGTTTTTACTTAGAGCCAAGTTATCTGCAGAGGTCTCTTCCTCTCCAAAACAAACAGACCCAGTGATTTAAACCAGTAAAAAAAACACAGAATAAATCAGTTTCATATTAAAAATCAGTGGCTTGTCGCTAACTATGGTGGCCAACGTGAAACATAAATGGCCCTCTCTAGAGCTAGTGTTTGGTTTGTTGGTTCTGGGCTTCTGTAGAAACATGGTGGAAAATGGTGGACTGTGTGGACGAGGACTTACTCCCTAAATAGATAAAAACGGCTCATTCTAAAGTAAGGAAATTTTCAACCTATTTTCAGGTGATTATAAACTAAAGAACACATACTTATATTATATCCCATTTCTGCCAATAAATCCCCATAAACCCTACAAACTGAACCTTTAATGGATGACCAATGTGTTCAGACTTGAACAGTCTCGGTCAGAAAGTAAAATGCACTGTGGACAGGTGTTCAGTTTAAAACTTCATACAATGTAATGCGATATAGGTCAAATGAAATATAAGTTTATACATAACACACTTAGTATGTAATCCATGGTTACAGACCACTAGAGAGTACTTTGTAGGCAAAACCTGCTCTCAACCTCACTTTGTGTGATCTGCCACTTAAACGGATTGCATTAAAATGGTAAAGCGGGTGTACATCAGTATAGGATTCAGATAAGATCAAAGGCTTGGTACATCTGTATACTAAAACATTTGCAAATCTATAAATCTGTTCCTAATCAACACAGCAGGAAAAGTCCTTCAAGCTGATGGGATAGCTAGCACGCAATTTCCAATATGTTTCGTTTGTTTGATTTTTATCTAAACTCCACTCCTTACTGCTGCAATCACCCGATTTCCCCTGAGGGATCAATAATGCTAATTTCACTTTATCTTATCTTATGTAGTATTAACCACAATAGACTCACATCCAGACGCAAAACACACACACACACACACACATAATCACAAGTAAACATTCAGCAAACAGATGGGCTGGTGTTAAGAAAGGTTAAGAGAGACTAAAGCGAGTCTGGGCAGGAAATACATTCTAAGCAAAACAAATTATATTCTCACACCTTGGTAACTATCTATTTTTTTCTCCTGGTGCAGTATGTGCCTAATTAAAGTTTGTGCAGCAACTTTTTAGGCCAGCAAAGAAAGAATTTCCTCACAAATAAATCAGAACAGACACACACTCACACACATACACACACAGTGCAGCAAGTGTACATGAGCGATAAAAACTCAAGCAGGTTTTTCTACTTAAAATCTGCTGAGGTAGAAATTTGAGGGTATTAAATATGGAACATGGCGATATCAAATATACATAGACCCATATGTTGGGCTAATGTACCTTTTAACCTGGTTTTGAAAAAAAAATGAACAAGAAGAATGTGATCATGAGTGGATGAGGGAGAAATAAAAAAAAATCTTCTGCTTTTTTTTCTCTCCGACAATCTTACATAATGCGTCTTTTCTGTCTCCACAGTCTGCCTCTCAAAATCCCTCACTTTCTTTTTTCTCACAATGATTTAGTTGCACCACCTCTGTCTGTATTTCCGTCTCTCTCTTTCAGTCTCTCATTGCCTCTTTTACACACATACACACACACACACACACACTGTACACACACATACACAGCATCATACTCCATTTTTTATAAGTCCTTGTGTCTCTGCATTAAGCCGAGACTATAATGTCGTATCACATTATACGCTCTGAGCTCTCTGCCAGTGCAGCAGGGGGCTGAAGCTTCCTAAAAGCTCTGATTTCTGTCATGTCGGCACTGCACAATTGGATAATTGACGCTGAAAGGTACAGAATTTTACTCTCCCTCCATCTCTCCCCCTCTCATTTCAATCTGTTTTACCCCCTCACCCTCTCACACTCATTCTAGCCTTCAAACTCAAATGTCGTTACTGGATTTATCTCCATTTTCTTGCCTTTTTTCGTGTGATTTGTGAGCATCCTGGTAATTCCCTTTTTTAAAAGCTTTATAGCACATACCATACCACTCATTTTGCAACTTATATAATGCACAGACACTTTATTTTAAACTGCAGTTTGATCAAGTATTGCACTCAGCAGCTTTAAGAAAGGCAGGAATGAAAAAAACAGCGTACAGTTCTGCAGTTACGGCACATTCAGGAGGATATTCCATTACAGTTTGCTGGTGAGGCAATCTGTGTGAACGCTTGCTTATAGAGAAAAGATGGTTACCACTTTGAAAGGGATCACTGGGTTGGAACATTTTTAGCAGGTTGGTTCAATTCATACTAAAAACAAGATGGTATGGATGTTGCACTGACCCTTTCATAGTGTAGATAACT
The DNA here is from genome assembly GCF_011397635.1 of Epinephelus fuscoguttatus. NCBI lineage: Eukaryota > Metazoa > Chordata > Actinopteri > Perciformes > Serranidae > Epinephelus > Epinephelus fuscoguttatus. The sequence goes on along the minus strand of NC_064766.1, from coordinate 14,724,422 downwards.
ATTACTATAAGCACCACTCGAAGCCGTGTTCTCATTTTCTCATGAATTCTTGTACCTTATCTGCAGCACTCCAACATTTCAGTGGAACATGTGTACAGTACTCTGTGTCTCCTTTTTCATTTCAACCAAACACTTCAGCAGCTGTTTTTGATGAGTCACACCTTCCACCACAGAGGAGGAACAGATCGTTCTAGCATGCTCGTGACACAGTTGGAGAATAATGCCACTTTCGCCAATCATTTAACCCAAGCTGAAGAGAGAAAATAGAAATCATTTTGTTTTCAGGGCGGACAAGGAGGTGTTGTGATCAGGATTCTGTTTGAGGCAGATGCAATCTGAAAAGGTCGAGCACCTCTGCGGCAGATTACAACTTCCAAGGATAGACTTACAATCTTATCAGGAGGGGGGGTGCTGGCAATGTAACACTTGATCTCTCCTCTCTCCCCTCTGACAGCGTACTGGACTGGATCACTGGAGATGATGGGAGGGCCTGAGTGAGTGAGGCAGGATGAGAGAGGGAGAGATGGAAAAGACAGAGAAAGATAGAAGATTTACTTCAACAGATGATAAGGTTTGAGAAGTAATAACAAATCAACAAGTCATTACCATATCAACCCTTATGATGAGAATCAGAAACCACCAGTGAGAAGACTTTGAACTATACCATGGGTATGCTCCATGATTTTTGAAGAAATTTAAAGCAGTTGGATGTTATCAATGTCTCCTTCCAAAATGGAAATACAACCAAACCAATAGGAAGTTTATACATGAGTTTAAAAAAAATGACCCAGTGCTAGAATCCATTCAAAGAATAAAGCTGATAACTCTGGATGAGATCAAAATAGTCACACAGGTTGTAGTAAATCAATTTACAGAAATAAAATCCCTTTCTTTAGGACCTATTCACACCACCCTTTAAAACAGCATTTCAAATTTCATGTGGTGCCATCCAATAGAGTTCAGCTTTGGTGAACTTGGAACCCCTGTGTCCATGCTCTTTATCAGTTGTAAATCCACCCATGCATTATCTGTAACTGTTTTCTGTTTACAGGATTGTTGGGGCCTGAAAGCAATTCCAGCTGACACTGGGCAGGAGGGGGGTACACCCTGGACAGGTCGCCAGACTATTACAGGGCTGACACATTGAGACAGACAGCCATTCATGCTCACATTCACACCTACAGGCTATTTGGAGTCGGCAGTTAACCTAATCTGCATGTCTTTGGACTGTGGGAGGAAGCCGGAGTACCCTGAAAAAAACCCACGCTGATGCAGGGAGAGCATACAAACTCCACACAGAAGGGCCCAAGCTGTCCCGTGGATTCAAAACCAGAACCCTCTTGCTGTGAGACAATAGTACACCTTGTTTTATGCTGTAGCTGCTGTGCAAACCAAACGGTGGTGGTATGGCAGCAGCACAGATATCATGAGGGAGCTGGAGGAAGACTCATCGGCTGATTTCCCTCAACATATCTAGCAAGGACACATAATTGTTGCTCATATTGCACAATGAATGAAAGAACTTAGACCCAGCAACTGCACAGCAACAGACTCCTATTCAGTTGTGAGTCAAGGTGAAATAATGGTTAACTTGATGTAAGTATGTGCAGAGACCACCACTGCTAAGTGACAGAATATAAACACAGTTGCTGTGGGAATTATAATTAATACAGCATGATCAAGTATGATGCCTTTAATGTTGAATGGGTGAATTCTGATACTGAAATATGAATCATAACCAGCAGTACCACAGTTAACCTAATGTGTCAAGTTATGTATAGAGCCAGCATGAGGACCAAAAACAATACAGTGATCATATTAGCTATGTTCCAATAACTTTGCTCTGCTGCAGTATGAACAGTTCCACAAAAAATATGCGTCATGGTTTGTAGCCAATGGTGTGAAAGGAGTGGATGATGCAAATCCTTATGTCTGTATTATCTGTGTAAACATATCATCCAGTTCGTGAACAAGAGCTTTCAGCACCACGTATTTCGCAAGGACGTGCCGCTGAATGTCCCACCTAATCAGTTGGCGAAGATTTAAGGAGCATTTGTGAACTCTCTCTTCTGTCATTGTGTCTTTGGCAATTTAGTTTTGATTTATTAAGTAACTGCTGGTCTCTTGGGGAGAGAGTTTTGACATTGAAATGTTGGCTTTGGGCCTGTTCAGAGCTGAAAAATTAGCTGTGGGTTTGGGTCAGGCTTAGACTTGAATGAATCAGGCCGGGTCAACAGATATTCTAAGCCCAGGCAGTACTCTACTCTGTGCAGTCAGTGGCTTCAGCTTTTGGGGAGATACTGTACAGATACATACATGCATGTATGATGGAAAGAATAATTCTAGATGAAACAAACACATCATTGAGGTCCGTGTGGGTTCATTATTCATATCCCTGAAGCAGAGTTTTGCTGTGAGTAGGAAGATCTGTTCTACATGTTTTTAAATTTTTTGCAAATATCAGCACAGTTATTAATAGCAGCATAATTAGATAGTAACTGACCGTTGACAGTGAGCGTAACTTCAGTCTCTCCAACTCCAATCCGGGGCACGATGGCCTTGCAGACATACTGGCCTGCATCGGCCTGGCTCACTGACTTCAAATACAGCTGGTTGTTGTTGCTGAGCACCTGGACACACATACACAAGTATAAGTATGCATGAGAAGCAGGAAGGTAGCTGTGTGAGGTGGAGATAGACAGACGGGGAGAGATGTTAAAAAGAGGGAGGGAGATCTATATTTAATTCATAAAACATGTTGATTTACTCAGCAGGCTCCATTAGTTTTTTTTCCTGGAGCTTTTCTTAACTTGTTAGGCATGAATTAAAGATTTAAGATATGAAGACTGAGTCTCACTTCTTATCGTGTGCTTTACAACTGAGCAAACATTTATGAAGTCTAGATCTTCAACATTAATATAGGCTGGGACTGGGTTTTCTGGAGGATTTGGCTGAGGTACTAGGAATATGATTTACCCCAAGAATGTGGTGACTTTTTCTGTCTTCCTGTATACCAGGAATATTCATCTTGCTTTGCCTGGGGCCACTTTTACACAGTGAGAGGAGGCAAGGGACAGCTAATAAACATATATTAGTAATATTTATCTGATAAAATGAATAAACAATGCAAATCCAGTTGCAGCAGCCCCACACAGGTCAGGTAGATGCAGGGGTTGTTTTTAGGATTTTAGGCAATTCAGGACCTCTATTGGGTCACAGGATCCTCCTCTAGCATTTTGATGCTTTTTTATGCACCCAGGCACATAATTTGCATTCAAAATACAAAAAAAGTGACATTTTAGTGAAATTAAAACTTAAATCGGTCGTGAATATAAAAGTAAGGCTTCAAGCTCAAAGGTCAGGGGAAGGCTTGATGGTTTGTTCTCACCATGCTGGAGCCCTTCTTCGTCCAGGTGAGGGTGAGAGGGGGGTTTCCAGACCACTTGCAGTTTAGAGTGACGTCTGAGTCCACATCTACCGTAACTGGCCTGGGCTCCACTACCAGTATTGGGCCAACTGAAAGAGCATATGTAAATTAAAACCCCAGTGCAAGACACATTTTAAAGATCCAGTGTGTAGGGTTTGGTGACATTTAGCAGAGAGGTTGCAGACTGAAACTGAAATTTATCACATGTGCCAAGTGTATAGGACAACTATGAATGCTAATGACCCTGTGTAGAGCCAGTGTCTTGGTTTGTCCATTCTGGGCTACTGTAGTACATGGCAGACTCTGTGGAAGAGGCCCCTAAATGTATGTAGATAAATGGCTAATTCTAAGGCAATGAAAAAAACAACAATATTTATTTTCAGGTGATTATAAACTAATGAAAACACAGTTTTAATATTATTTAATATTTCTGCCAATAGATACCCCTAAATCCTACACACTGGACCTTTAATGAAATACAGACTTGTTAATTACCAAGTGGCTGCAACACTGTCTTTTTAATAGAATACCAGCAATATCAAAAAATGTATGTGTTTTACTTCAAATTTGGACCAAATTTTATGTAGAACTTAATAAGGTGTGTTCAGACCAAATGTGATCAATATTTTGACATACTGCAATTACATACAAAGTCAATGCAAAGATCAATAGACACATTCGCACCAGGAAACAAAAATAGATGTAAATACGTGTAAAAACTTGTTGAAATGTTTCAACTTAAGCAGAAAAAGAATGTCACACTGTGCCTTGTGAACCTATCAGTGGTAAAATTCACCTGACTTTACAGAGAATCAGAAATGAAGGACAAACTCATTGTCGCCATCTGTAGCCACCCAGCGCTACAATTCAATTTCAGTACTGTACAAAGACAAAACAAAAAAGGGGAGGGCTTGGAGAAAAGTGGGAGAAGCAGTAGACCTACATGGTAAGTTCAGAAAGTATGTATTTGTTATTGATTTCAGCGAATGGTTGGGCAGCTGTAGCTCAGAGGATAGAGTGGGTCGTCCACCAATCGGAGGATTTGCTCCTCCAGTCCGCATGTCGTTGTTATTCTTATGCAAGATACTGTTCCCAATGACTGTTCCATCTGTGTGTGAGTGTGTTAAAAAACTGAGTCGCAGGTGGCACCTTGTATGATAGCCTCAGCCACCAGTGTGTGTAATAAGTGCTTTGAGTGGTCAGAAAACGAGAAAAGCACTATACAAGTCAAAGTCCATTTGCCATTTACTCCAGTGGCTGTATTTGGGAGGTGTAAATTTGCTTTGTCTTTGGTCTGAACACACCTTTAGAGAACTTAAAACTTTAAATGTATCTAGGAGCAAAATATAATATATATTATCCAGTATCTTTAAAAAAAGATATGTTTTTGTGTGGTACATTTTCCTCTTTCTCCTTTAATTCTATATACCATAATGAACATGATTTTTGACTTTCCTTTTTTGATTTTGTACATTTGTTTTTAATTTATTTATTTGTTGTATCTAAATATTTTCAGTACTAGTTATCATTCCATTCCATGTACTATCGTTAATACTTACTCTGTTTATACTGTATATAGGCTTTGACAATAAATGCCATAAGGCTTTGTTGAATTGAACTGGACTAACCTGAGAGAACAGATTACACATTAGCCATCTATTGCAAATGTATTCTGCACAGTGCATGAATACTGTGTAGTAACAAAATAAATGCAGCATGGCTCTTCAAACAGCTACTGACAAATATAGTTACTAGAGCACATAAATATCATCAGAGTCCCACTCAGCTCAGGAGTGTCTGCACTCTACTCACAGTGCACGTCCACCAGGATGCTGACGTTGGTGCTTCCCACAACGTTGAAAACTTGACAGGACACAGGCTCAGTGAAGAAGGAGTGATCTGCTGTGGTTACGAACACACTTTCCCTAGCCCCCTCCAGCAGCACGCCACCTTTTGCCCACCTGACGTAGAAACACATCACCATTTAAGAAGTTTTCAGGCATTACAAATCATTGTTATGTCAGTTTGCCAGCAGGAGATCTCAAAAGCATAATGGGTTTTTATAATTTTCTGGTAGTGATCCAAATGTAGATTTTCACTACTAGACAATGAGTGTTTTTATATTATCAATTAAAGCTATTAAACTAAAATTTAAAAAGCCTTGATGTCAAAACCTGAGGGAATGATTGCAAGGTAAAGAAATACATTCCTCTTAATTTCTGCTCAGCTCAAAATCATATAACCATACTGCACATCTGCCATTAGATAACATTTTAATATACACTCAATAGGCTTAGTGCCTAAGTGCCTGGCAGTGCTCCCACACTGGGACCCTCTGGTGGAGTCTCAAACCTCAGATTAAAACCATCGTGTTTAAGTCCAGCATTTAGCGATTCCATTACTTCAGTGCTGTCACTTAAGATTAAAGTCAGTGTTTAATTGTTTAAACGTTCAATACTTTCACCAATTCTGTTCTGCAAGCAGAAATTACAATTCAGGATTGCCTCCAGATGGTAGTAACAAGCAGATTGGAATAGATGAAAGAAAATCTATTGGCATTAAACTGAATTGCAATCTGGCTCCTGATGTTGGACTGCAGGTATAAGATGGAACACTGTCTCAAAAAAAACCCTTTAACCGCCATCAAAAAGTCCATCACATCCTGAACTAAAGTTGCAGCAATGCTGTCGAAGTGAGAAGTTACAAAGCGTTTGTTTGATAAATAGCAGAGTTTTTAGGTATTGAAGTGAACTCCGATTTTCTATTTAAGGCTAATTTTATTCAGACCTGTAGCCAATGATGGGAGGGTTGGCAGTGGCCTGGCAGGTGAAGGTGACTCTCTCACCCTCCAGGACAGAGCGAGGCTCGATGGACAGGGTCACCATAGGAGGGTCTATAGAGGAAGAGATTCACATTCAATGTACAGCTGAAGATAAACTGAATGACTGTTGTGTTTTAAGCTGTGCCAAGCAACATGGGGGTTGATTTCCCACACAAATAAGTCACACAAACTATAAATTTCACATTAAATCTAGTATACAAAACAGCCTTCTGTACTAACACTGCACTGGTTCTACACTTACTGTTGCTGCAGTTATTCTCCCAGTAATTAGTAACAACACTGGGTTGGAAAAACACATCAATCTCCTTGATTGAAAATTCAAACTAAAGTTTCCCTATGAGAAATCATTCCTTCTTTCTTCAGGGAAACAATTGAAATCCCCTAAAACACAACAAATATCAGGTTTTCCAGATGTTGAAGAAAATCAACCTGCTTTGGGAGAAAATTACTGGCTCCAGAGATGGTGCCAAAGCAATGCAAACAGCTAAGTCAAACCTGGAACAAGCGCAAGACTGAGAATGGTGAAAAAATCATGGCTGTAAAGTCATAAACACAACTTATGTGCTGTGTTTTTGATAGTAATTACTTCTAGTTGACCATTCCCGGGGCAGTTATTTAAAAATTGTTGCATGATTTTCCTACATGCCCACACAAAAACAACCCCACCACACCTTTACACTGGAAAAAAAGGGGCAACATACGGTGGACATTGAGCATAACAGTGGCTCGTTTTCCCATTGGCACCGCCGGGTTGCTGGCCACACAGGTGAAGTTGCGGCTGCTGTCAGTGTCGATAGGTGTGATGGGCAGGTAGCTCCTGGTCGTCACCCTCTTTCTGTCTGGGAGCACTTCCTGTTCGGCAAAGAAAAAAGAAAGGAGAGGAGAGGATGGTTGTGGGTAGAATTTAGGGAGGGGAGCAGACGGAGGAAGATCAAAGAAGAGGAGGAGGAGCGCGATGGATGGGGAAGGACGAAAAGGACGAAAAAAGGAGGCATTGGGAAATATCACGGGAGAAACAGGAGAGAAGAAGGGGAGGAGAAAGGAGAGAGACATAGGAGGGTTACTAATGGAGCCAAGAGAGGTAAAGAAATAGCATAATGTGGAAATAGAAACAGCAGTCTGGAGGTAGAAATCAACAACATTTTTAGACATAATGCATGGGAGGAAAAAGTCAGAAACTGAAAAAAAGTACAAAGGAGAAACAGCTTGAAGGGGAAATTTTATAGAAATCCGTGTTCTTGTACTTTATCATCACAGTTCAGACGTTTAATGTTGGTGCAGGAAAATATCTGTCTGCAAATGTTCTTTCAATTATTGAAAGCAATTCAGTTTTATAATGATACTGGACTTTGCATTCAAAATAAGAGCTGAATACTTCTGTGAATAAGAAAAGAAACACAGCAATGCTAAAACATTTCATTGTTTAATCAGTTAAAACAAATATTTTGCTACTTTTCTTACTTTTGTATCATTGTAGATGAAATACATATTTGGGGATTGGTTAATTGATCGGACAGAAGAAGCAATTTTATGACGATATCTAGGGCTTTTGGGAATTTGCGACGGGCATTGCTCACAGTTTTTGACATTTTATAGACTGAAAATTTTTGTTATTAATTGGATATTAATAATTGATAGATGAAACAGTAAGAAAAAATAACTCCTTGTTGCAGCCAAAGGAATTCCCATAAGCTTTAAATCTTTTTCTGCACAATAAGAACATAGAATCTAGTCTGGTTGGATTCTGGAGATGGGGTGCTTTGCAATGCAGCTTCAAAATCTGTCAAGAAAGTGTGTACAGCCTTCACTGCTGTGTAAATGCGTGGTCAGTAACACGATAATATAAGAGCAGCATGTAATATGTATGAGCATGTGTGGGGGGCAGAGAACTGGCTGCAAGAGATGTAAAAACATCTGTGTTTGAGTGTGTGTGAGTCAGTGTTTGCGGCTCTGTCTCTGTGCATATGAAAGCATGAGTGTGCATATGTGAATGTGTGTGTGTGCTTGCAGGCATAATTTCATGTGTGTAGGAGAGTATACATGAGCGTGAAGAGTATGAATGTGGGAGAAAAGAGTGCAGAATGTAACACTGTGATCCTAAGTGTCACCTAGTACAGTTCCTGCCTGTATGCGTGTGTGTGAGGGAGTCTGTGGTGGTGCACATGGGTTAATTAAACATCTCTTGGATCTGTGCACAAGTTGTGTCACGACCATAAAGTGTGTAAAGTGGCTGATGTCTGGGATGTGTGTTTTCTGTAGCCACATGTGCTTCTCTTCCCATGTGGTCAATGTTGGTAAGACTAAGTTTATTGAAGTGGGTGTGTAATTATACACACATCATACGCAAGACACAGGTATTGGAAAACACTGGATCAATTGCGTCAGGTCAAAATTTGAAAGAGTCACTTACGCATATATTTATACTTGGTAATAATGTCTGTGTGGGTATGACACATTATGTAGGTTCTGATATAACTTAAGTTTACAGTTTCTGTATATTTTGAATAGTTTTTCCTGAGGTTATGTTTAAATTTTAAGTTACTGATGACAGGTATGGTGCTGTAAGGCCATATAGTGCGCATGACAAAAACAGATTGGTACAACACTGTGCATGAAAGATGATGTAAGGTCTTCATAGGTGTATATCATATAAATTTTTGACCATGGTATGCAGTGTTATAGTGAGGCAGAATCTGTAATATGTGAGAATATATAGGAAGAGGGTGTCAAGTCGGTAGTGGACCTGACATAATGTAATATTGACGGACTTACCTGCCATTATTGTAATCTCAAATAAATCTCATGCACGTTTTTCCTACTCTCATGTGAGTACTTCAGGTGTTCACAAAAAGAACTGGAGCACAAGTCAAAACTGGGATACCTTGCAGACTCAGTGGCCTAGGAACTTGGGTATGTTAAATGGCCACCATATGATCTCATGAAAATGTGATTTGGATGTACTGAAACACATTTTTGTTTTAGAATCAGTATGTAGGCAGCACTTGTGTGAATAAAGAATGAAATACTGGAAGTATATTTATTCAATTGCAGGAAGTGAAATGACCCCTCAGCCTAATAAAAACACAAGTAACCATGCAGGTGCTATCAAGCTTCATTCTAAACCTCATTGCCTTTTTCCCCATTTTTAAAACCTCTTAAATGTAGAGAAACCAAATGTACAATTACTATGATTCTCTTGATTCACAAAACAGCTGGAATGTTAAACAGCTTATAAATATTGAGTGAGTAACAGTTTTTCTGACTGTGGATGGCTGAACTCACACATTGCACCCCCAAATCTAAACAGACATAACAAATGAATGACAGAATAAAGGTATGATGTGACACTCATGTCATGCTGTTGTTTTTCAAGAAGTGTTGCACTTTTCCTTTAACATATGCACATGTATGTCTACCAGATGAAACATGTATGATCTGCTGTGTCAGCATTGTTGACTGTGGCATCCTTCTTTAGCTGAGCCAGGCAAGGGATATTTAGGGTTGCAAAATTTTGTCAAATTGCAGTTTAATGTGTCTCGTCTTGGTCCAAAACTGCGGTTTTGTTTCACTAAATGTGCAACTGTGTTGTTGTCGATTTCATTTTGTGTGGCTGTTGTGCCTTTCATCCAAGGACAGAGCAGTAACAGCTTTCTTATAGTGAGGAATTAGGATGCTTCCTTTGAAGTGTGTTAATTAGTGTGATATGGCAAATAGATACCAGTGATGCATTTCAGAGATATTTGGGCCTTTTCATTGCCACTATTGAAAATATGTACTGTGTTAATCATCTCCTACCAAGTTTTAAGGTGCAAAATGATGCTGCCAACTGGTTAGCAGGTCAGAATCTGCTATTTGTAAGCATTCAAGTGCATTATTAATAAATACTGTCCCGGCTGCCAAGATATGATTTTGTCAACCAAGAACCATAAAAGTCTTGTGCTGACTTTGCACTGGATGCTGTATTTCCCTAATGCAGGACTCCAGGGGTGATGTGTGGCCTGAGGTATACATACTGTAATTCCCCTTTGCAGTGCCCGCAGCAAAAAGCATATAAACAAACAAACAAACACACTGAGAATGGCTGCTGTTGAGGAGCAGACTGTTACTACTCGAGTACTAGAAAACACCTTTGAAGCCACCAGTAGGCTTTCAAGATTATGCAGATCTCATTTTAGTGTGATAATCTCTGCATGGTTTTATGTTGCATGACTTGCGCATGTGTGCTTGCTGTTATCTGCATGCGTGCATGGGTGTGTGTGAGTCACCGTGGACTGGTGGGCCCCCTCCACAGGGACTCCATCTTTGGTCCACTGGATGTGTGCTGCAGGCTTGGCCCCGCGAGTCACACAGGTCAGGTTGTATGGAGTCCCAGCCATCAGCAGGAGCTCCGGGGCTCCCTCGACCACCGGGTCCTCAGGAGGGACTGGAGGAGAGACACACACAAATGCAAGCTTTAAAAAGGACACATTTATGCAAGTGTGCACTCATGCATACGCACCTAAATATGTACATATACAGTACATGAACAAATATGTCCAGATTGAGTGATGTTCAAATAGAAAAGCCAACAAAAGTGTCTTTCTCTACCTCTTAAAATCACTTAAACACATTGGATTCCTCAGGTAGCATTACCATCAGACTTAAAAACAAAGCTGTGTTCCTTAAAAGATCACATCTTGGAAATATAGAACATGGTTTTCACTATACAACAGCAAAATGTAATACTAAGCCGTTCTGCTCTTGAGGGAATCAGGATGAAGTTAACACCATGTTGTTGTGATATCCAAATCTGCTCTCAAGCATTTTCCTCAGGAGGTTTTAACTGCTTGACCTTGAACCTCTTTGCTGTGAGTTTACAATTTCAAAATTCATCTCCAACATCTTTTTTCTCTTCTATATTTCATTCCTCCTAACCATCAGTACTGCACAGTCAAAAGCAACTTTACACTAAATGTTATGGCTGATGTTAAGATACCCAGGGTAACACGTCAGATGGACAGCTCCACAAGATTGAGGAGATACAGTGAATGCCTTGCTTAAGAGTTACATAGCTCTCTCAAGTTTCAACCAAATCTGAGAGCTGAACCTGTTTCCCATACCAAAGAAGCTCATGGGCTTTGGAAGCTGATGGACACAGATAAAAAAAACCCCAAAGCTTTACTGCAAGACTGACACATCAAATATAGTCATCAGTATAGAGCCACTTGGACCAGATCTTAACGTGTGCATCTAAATTGATCATGCACTTTAACCACACTGCTCATCTGTAAATTTGGCTCTGAGTGTGAAGCTTCTTTGATTTGACAGTCATCTCCAGTTACTCGGGAATGAAAAGGTCCTTTCCTCAAACAGTGGTGGTTGAAAAGAAAAATGGCCCCTCTATCTGCAGCCAGTTCACTTACTGAGTACATTGAGTTTGGCCCTCCTGGAGCGCAGGGCGGCCTCTGTGGCCTGACACTCGTACAGAGAGTCATCAGACAGCTCGGCATTGGAGATCTCCAGGTTGTACTGGCCGATGTCCAGAGCCCGCAGCACACGATACCTAGGCCAGGCTGCAGGACACACACACACACACACACACACACACCAGGTTTACAGTTAAATAGATGGAGAGACACCCAGTAGAAAACTCACTTGTTGGAGTTTCTGTTTTAGTTCCACTGTGAGTCATGCGTGTTTATTTGCAGGTCAGAAAAGCTTGACGAGTTTACAAAATTAACTTCTGGGATGTAATTTAAAAATAGTGGTACCACCTGGAAAAACATGACCCACTGTTTTAAAAATGATTGCTGGCATGAAGAAAGAGGCACACTTCACGCTGCCATTACACTCATGAGTCATCATAATAGCACTGCCTTCACAAATGATCCGTCTGAGAATAATATCATTTTTATTTTAAAAACACTGAGTGATGAGATTCAGGTAGTACCACTGAAAAAAATAAGTTTATTTCAGGTTTTGGAGCAAAACTTTTTATTTCCGTCTGCTCATCTAGTAAACAAGACCAAAATGTAGATTCACAGGGGAAATGTAAATTCGCAGGGGGAAAAAAGCCCCAGGTTCACATTTTAGAGCTGGCATTTTTTCACTTATTATGATATTTCTTGTTATGAAGAATGTCTTAAAATCTGTGGGAACATTGTTTTATTGACTGTAATTTTTAACTGTTCCAAATGTTCACTTCCTGCCAAGAAAGTTTAGGTTGGAAAAGTATAGCTCATCAAATATGCAAAGACTTGTAGTTAATTTAAAGAAGTACTTAATCTAAATCATGGGTCTTCAACAGGGGGTATATGTGACCCCTCTGGGGTTAAAATTAAAATATGTTTGAAAATACACACGATAAGCTAACTCTCAGGGGCATAAATATAAACAGCACAGGCAGTGCTGTTGCACTGGGGCCCTAGGGTGGGGGAGGGTGGGGGGGCCTTGCAAATGAGTCAGACTGCCACCTCAAACTGCACCTGTCTTCAAAGAGGAACTCACATTACATTTTAAATGTTGCCATTTGCTAAAGGCTATATGCCCTCGAAAATGCAAATCCCTCTCTGCCATGATTTTCTTTTTTCTTTTCACTCTTTCCTTTTTTGTAAAATAGTCAGTGGCAATCTATAACAAAATGATATGCTTATTCTACATGAACTAGAAAAATCATGAATGGGCTATATGTATTAAAAAAAGTTCAATTAAATAATTTTTTTTTTTTTGTCATGTACAGGTATGCAATGATGATTGGTGGGTAACATGTATGTTGTTGTTGCCTAGGGCTCTAGTTTCCCGGCACAGCGCAGGGTGGCGCAGGGTGACGAATCCCGCGCAGAGCTAGTTTCGAGCAGCGCAACCCAAGGCGCGCTCAGTTTGGTAGCTTGGCAGACCGAGGTGCACTGAGATGGGTGTGGCGGCGCAGCAGGGGGAGGTGTCGACACGTGTAATGGAAACCCAACCTGATTTGATTAACAAAACTAATGAGTTCACATCCCTCTCAGCCAACCACAAACAGCCACAGCATCAGATAGGGAGTATATATTCAGCATCTGTCATCTTAGAAAAGTCAAAAGAAAAGAAAAAGAATGAGACTGCGAGAGAGAAAGAGAGAGCGTGTGCGTGCACGAGAGAAACGCAACATTGATTTACAATTGTGGTGACCTCTTCCCAGGCTACCTTTGCATCACCAGCCCGTGGAGGTCTGCTTGCAGTTCCGTATATTCAGACACTGCGAGCTTGGACCTCCCGGACCAAAACATCAGTTTCCTCCTGGGAGAAGTTTGGCCGTCTGACGCTGCTGCTCTCTTCTGCCATGACGAATTGAGTAAACTCTCATTACGCAATGCAGCGCATTTAAGGGTGAGGAGAGGGGCTCATTTGATTGGTCTGATGTGAATGGGCTGTGTAAAACCCACTCCACGCCTTCTCTCCTCCCTCTTTCCGACTGGCGCCGGTAGGAGGGACGGAGGTGGGATAGAGGAGTAGCTGTGCCAGCGCGCACAGTGTGCCAAACTTAGAAAATCCAGCTGGCCACACCCAGTTGGTGAAGTGCAGGTGTGCTGCACCCCTGCCGCGCCCAGTCTGCGAAACTAGAGCCCATAATGTCAAGTCTCTATTTGATCATGTGATACGATACGATACGCTATGTTACGGTACAATGCGATACAATACAGTAGCTAGTTTAGGTGCAAAATCTGTCAAGACTGACAAGCTGAGCACATCTGCAAGTCCAGTGAGCAGTCACGCCTTTTAAACATAAAATAGGCTATAAGAAAGGAAGTGAGAGAAACAAACAGGAGGAAAAAGCAGCAAAGCTTTTTATAAACAGGTGCCAGTTATGTGTGTGGGCGCCATATAACTAGTAACTAGCATACATTAGGGGACCGTCACAATAGCATGTACTGGAGCCCATGGTAACCACCTTATCCCACTGCCAACTCTTATCAGTAATCCTTGTCAGATGAATCCATCATGTATAAACATATGAATCTGTTCATAATCATTATTTCAATATCTCAGTGTAAAGCATAATTTTTCAAACTGCACATCACGTCATTTTTCAGTATAACGAACATAAATAGCATATAAGAAAAGGAAAAGAAAATCACTGAAAACATTCATACATCTACCCATCATCTTTTATTCAGTGTCAGGGACTGTATTTCTGTGCTCTGCTGACACCTGACTTGTTTACAATATAAATCAGACGTAAAAGCTCTCATGAAATGGATAAAAGCTGAATCGCAATTGCATTACATCAATCAGAGACAGTGAGCAGCAAATGGGATGTGTATTTAGTGAAAATGTCAAAGCTTTTTATCATAACACACAAATAGCATTATTAGCATTATTAGCATTTATTTCAGAGGTTCTGAAGACCTTTTTGCATTAAGCAGATCCTCTGGAGATCATGGAAGTATGTCCTTTACGTAAACAACACGGGGGAAGGTACTGAATGCAGGAACACTCACACACATTCACACACACATAAACAAGCACACAGCAATACAGCAAACACAGTCAGAGATAAACAGCTGAAGGGTTTTTACACAAAGACTGATCAAACATCGCCACATATACAGTGACGCCACATCAGTTCCTGTACGATACACAAACTGCAGAACTACAGGCAGCGGCGTTCCAATTACAACAACCCCCCCACTTTTCTCTCTGTTTGAACCCTTGCCTCTCAGACAAAGACATAATTGAGCGTGACGTCCCACTAGGGGGCACTCATTGATCCTCCGTGCCCAATCCTAACATGACATCATGGATTCAGATGGCAAAGGCAGGCAAGCAGTTGGGGTGCGGAGAGGAGGAAGGAGGGTGAGGTTGGGGACAAAAGTATTAGTGGAGATTACATCATCCACTCCAGCACCTTGCAGCATAGCAACCACAGAGGTGAAAGCACCCCGGGGAGAAGGAGAAGAAGGAGGAGTAGGAGGAGGAGGAGGAGGAGGTTGAGGACGAACAATAAACTGCCACTAATGCCTGCAGGTAGTGAGTAGATGTATGTTTTATGTATTTATATTGACACGATGCACATGTACATGTACATGTTACTATACATTGACCATACTGAAAGGCTTTTCTTTAGATTTCATGTATTTTATTTACGCATGCAAAACTACGTGATGTCGAAAAAACTGTTTTTGTTGGTGAATGAACGCAGATCTCCTGCATGTGTGTGTGTGTGTGTGTGTGTGTGTGTGTGTGTGTGAGTGGGCGTGCAAACTGCAGGTATGAATTTAATGCACAATCTGCACTCCCACACTGTCATCAACAGCTGTATAAAATCATACAGGGCGCATAACAACAACCGCTTATACATCACATTTCATGCACCAACAACACGCCGTTACATCAGAATAAATTAATATGATTTGTCAGTGCAAATACTGACAACTTACAGACTTTCCTCCATACATGACACAACCTCTTGATTATATTTCAAACATGAAAAGCAGAAGATTGACAGACAGTGTGTCAAGGATGAAGGGAAGAATAGCAGCACAGACAACTTAAGGATAAATAATGGACAGAAGGTGATGATAGATGGTTGAAAAGCAGAGGAAAAGAGACAGAGAGGACAACATGTTTATCAAACGCCGGTGTGTTTATCATCAGAACCATGCTCGCAGTAGGCTGCAAGGACAAAGAGAGCATTACCGACATAAAGAGAGAGGGAGGAGGAAGGGAGGAGAGGAGAGGGAGAGAAATGAAAAGCAATGGAGGGGATCTGGGAAATACATAAAGCAAGTGATGATGGAGCTGTAGTCTGAAAGACGGGGAGCAGGAAATAAGAGAAGGGTGGGGGAGAGGGAGAGACAGAGAGACGTGCTGACCTTTACTGAACCTGTGAATTAAATTGAGTTGAACACAAGATTCACATCACATGTCAGATTATCACTTGTGTGACTGTGTGTGTGTGTGTGTGTGTGTGTGTGTGTGTGTGTGTGTGATGTGCTTTGTGGATTCATTTACAGTGTGATGAGAAATGTGATGTGCGGTGCAGAGCTGAAAGGGCACAAAGTATGTGAGCGCTAATGTGCTTATCGTTTATAATGTTACATTTTGTTGAGTATATTGTTAGATTTTTTCATTAAAGTAAATATCTGCGACATTTTCATATATAAATAAATGTGTTTTACCCTTTATCGCAGAATGATCTTCAGATAGGGTTTCATGTGGGTAATGAAAGATTTGTCTAATGAGATTTTTTTCAGAAAAAAATGCAACAGTTTAGTAGTATTCTGATGGCATTTGTGTTTGAGTCCTTGTTGTGTAACTGACTGAAACTTAACTGCACCAACACCACATCTAAGATCCGCATGATGGCACAGTCCTTGTCACAGTTTGATTGACAGGCAGAGCAGAAACACAAAAGCAATGTGCTTAGCATCAAAGATATCAGATGCCATTGATAGTCTTCATCCACTGACAGATAACGATTTAAAACAATGAAACCAAACAATTAAAAAATAAAAAGGGGGATTTCACAGATTATTAACCAAAATTCCCATTTTTGCTACTTGCCAGTCTTCTTTACTTGCCATATGCAGCTTGTTTTTGATTAAAGGGGCAATAAGCGGAAATTCATCATTTCTAGATTGAAGGAATTAAAAAATCGCTATGTGAAGAACTAGAGGTGTAATTTCATCTGGAGTATAGCATGACCTCACACACCCTCTCTCTGTGTGTTGATCTCCAACCCCTTGTTTACAAGCCAGTCTGGCTGCGCGTTCATGGACGTTCATGTGAATTGCTGCCTCCTCCCTCCTCTTGGAGCCCTTGGCCCTCCCTCCCTATAAAAGGCTACAGCCAGTGAGCAATGGCAGCATGTACTTTCGAAGCGAAATGGCGGAGAGCGGAATGAAATGTTCATCTGAAGACGACCAGGATCCGACATTACCTCTAAAGAAACAACGGCTGTTGGCAAAGAAGTTGTCGGGTAAAGAAAGGGACAGAACCCGGGTTAACATTGGCCTTGCATTTCCAAGGTGGAGAGCACTGCGAGAGCTAAAGGGGCTACAATTTGACTTGGAGCTAGCTCTTCTTCTCCTGGACAGGTAGACTAAGTAACAACATAAAGTCAAATGTCTGTTTAAATTAGTGTTACAGTAACATTAGGCACATGTCGCTATGTTGATTCAATTAAATTTCATGTTACAATCGTAGCATGGGTTCGGCTCGGTCCCAGCAATGGGTCAGGCGTTACGGTTGTGTTAGGTGAGTAGTCCGGCAGCCCAGCTAACATTTGCAATTAGCATTGTAAAATGTAGCCAGGCTGAAACATCGCTCTCACTCTCAGACTAGCCGGGATCCGGTGATGGCTCTTGCTGATACTACACTGCTGCAATATTAAAGGCGCAATGTGTAAGATATGGCCAGAAATTTAGCTTTAAATATTCTAACCAGCTAGTCATGGCCCATCCTATCCCATAACACCACTTGTTCGTCGAGAGGTGATAGTGAGTCACTGAAGCGTCCAGTCTGCCCTCCGTCCAACATGATCTGACAAAGAAGTAGAGCTGCTCCGAGGGCTCATTAATAGGGTTCGCCATGTGGATGAGCTTAGTACACTGTTGATTGTTTTTTGGGGGGATTGTTTGTCATTTTATTTTGCTAATTAAATGATCTGCCTCCAAAGAACAAGTAAGAACTGCTGCTCAGGAGGCAGTGGGGAAGGAGAGCGTATACAGCCGACATATTTTCAATTCAATTCAGTTCAATTCAATTCAGTTCAATTCAATTCAATTCAATTCAATTCAATTCAACTCAGTTTTATTTATAAATCCATTATCACAAATCACAATTTGTGTCAGAGGGCTTTACACGTGACAACCTCTATCCTTGGACCCTCACAGCGCACAAGAAAAGAAACCCCACAAAAATTATCTAACTCTGAGAATTACAGGTTCATTTCAACCAAATCAGAGTTAGTGATTGCTGAAACAATGGAAAGGCTAACCAAGATGGTTTTAGTAAGTTTTATTTTGTTTCTGTCGAGTTTAAATTAAATGTGTTTTACGATGGGTTCACAAGCCAGTTAAGCTTGACTCAGTTCGATGAAAGAGAGAAACCTGAATTCAGAAAGATGGAAGATGGAAGTCAGTTGTATTTTTCTGCTGAAAGTAAGTGTTTGTTTATTTATTAGACTAAAAAAAGGCGAAGAGAGCTTATGCCAGTTGGCTTGGAGGTGAAATGCTACTCCCCATTCGTAGGCATTCAGGCATTAATAGACGTTTGGAAAAACAAATGTCTCTGTTATAATTTCTTATACTAAATCATGTTTTTTTGTCCAATCCAGGGAATATCAATCGCATTTTTGCTTTTTGCAAATTTTTGCTTTGACGAGAGATATATTTTTTCAAATTTCTTTTCATAGTTTTCACAAATCATGATTGTGTTTTGTACTCAAGGGAATATCAATCAAACTAGTGTTGATTATTCATTCAAAGAATGGCTTTTATCTTTTTTTTTTGGTTTGTTTTTTGCAAATTAACTCTTTGAGTACTTGTAACTTTGGTACTTGGAGTACATTTAGAAGTTAATATTTGTCTAATTTTACATTTAAAAACATGCATGACACTTACTTAATCGAGTATTTTTGGCACAGTTGTACTGCTGCTTTTATTTAACTTAAAGATCTGAGTGCTTTTTCCACCACTACTTCTAACCACTACTCATTTGCTCAGAATCAAATTTATAAGCAAATCTTATAAGTCAAGTATCAAGGTGATAAAACTTAAGCTGTTCAAGAGAGCCCCTAATAACCATCCTTCAGCAGAGTTTGACAGTTCTGTTTCTGAGACGCTGCTTTCACCTTTCAACAGATAAAAGTCTGAGAGACACTTTTTATTCAGAGATATTTGCCAAAATGTGTCTGGGCAAAGAGTAAGAGCTATCAGCAGCTGCAGTCATAAGATGTCAATACCAGCAAACAGTAAGCCACAATAGTCAGAAGCTTGTTTGAATATTTTTTGTAAAACGAGGTTGAAGGTCAGTGGAGAAGGACACTTTTACTTTTCTTCTTCTCTGTGCTTCTTATTCTTGCACTTCTGAGTTTCCTCAGATCCATCTCCTTAATGCAGAAAAGAACTCTTCTTTGTCTGTTGTGGCTATGACCCTTTGACTCTGCTCACTTTTTGTTGCATGTGATGCTTCCCTATCTCTGAAATGAAGTGTATTCTTCTGTTGCACTCACAGCAAGTCATACTGGATGTGCGTGTCGGCTTAAAATGTAAATGCGAATGTGCGTCTGCTTTTGTCAGCAGTGTGAGGGATTTTCTCTAATTCAGCATGATATACAGGACTCATTTTTGCCCCGATTGTCACTCACACGCCTCTTGGCTCTTAACTCTCTCTCTCTCTCTGTTCAGTGTTCATTCCCTTAATGTTAAAAACCCCTACACTTTTCAGCCATAATAGCTTTTGTCAGGGTTCTTACAGTCAAAACTGAACCGAAACCGTGGCTGAGTTATTCCCCTTCTTCACTTCACTTTGATCCCTGCAGCTTGGTGAAGCTTTTTTTCTCTCCCACTACAGGATTTCTTTCCCCTGCCTCACCTCGTAGACCCTCTCCGATGCCGAGAGCCAGGCCATCTTTGGTCCACTGGACGATGCCGCTGTAGTTGAAGACCACGCAGGACAACACCACCCGTTCTCCCAGTACCACTGACTGGTCCGCGGGCTCTTGCGAAAAGCGAATGCACCACACTGCAACAGAGGGACAGAGAGGGAAATCAATTTTAAGTTCCTTTCATTGTGACCTGGCCGTGAGCTGCCATCCTTTATTGCACTGTATCGAGCTACACAGTCCCTCAACGGTCTTATTGACTTGTGCTTGTCCATATGGAGGCTGTTGGGGTGATTTGTTATGTGTCTTTATTGTGTATATGGTGTTTTTATTGTCCTTTTTTATTATGTTTTTTTTTTTATTTTGAGTGTGTTTTAATATAAACCCTGTCTGTGAGTGAAATTCCTCTTACGGGACGTAAAGTTTTGAATTGAATTGCCTGCATTTATGCACATATGCACTGGCTGAATGGAGGGACACACGAGAGTTCACATATTATACTTCATAAAATCATTTTAATCATTTCTCTTTTTAACTGGGCCCTGAGCTCGATTGCTGGAATTTGCATATTTGTCATTCCTCTGTGCCTTCTGCTTCTGTTTTGTCTCTTTCTTGCCCCCTTTTCAAGTTTTCCCTGGACTTTACTGAGGCTTATGTGTGTCTCTGCGTGGGTATGTGTGAGTGAAAGTGTGTGTGTGTGTGTGCCTGCACGGATGTGTAAGTGCGCTCGTGTTGCGAGAACATCATTGCCAAGCTGTGATACAGCCTGCTCTTTTTCATCACACAGTACAAAGGATTTTGCTTACACACACACATTTCCTCCAGCAAAATAAGCCTTTTGGCTATTGCAGTGCCGCTAAAATACACGGGTATAAAAACTACAAGTGTAGCGCCGGCATACATTAACGCTCTCGCATAAAGAGAAAGTGTCAGGTGAGGAGGCGAGGCACCAACCCGCCACTGTTTTCAGCCGTTTGCATCATCAGGTAAAATTGTTTCATATTCCAGAGAAAGTCTTGCAAGAAGGCGCGTTAATTAAGGCAGAGAAGGAGACTGTGGTGCCTTAGATGACACACGCACACGCACGTGCATGAGCTCACACACAAATAGGCTCAATCTCACACAAACAGAAGTTCCTGCACGCATGCAATACTGAATCACACCCAGCATGCACTCGTACGCACACACACCTCACTGAGTCATTCACACACATGCAATTGCACATTGAGTCACACAGCTGAGGATACATGCAGGCACACATATCCAATCTCACATTTGTGCACACACACATACACTTCCACAGAGTTGGTGTTTGTCTTCCCGTGGGCTATTCTGTTCTTGGATCATGGTTAAAACAATCCTATTAGCTAATTAAGGAAAAACTGGTTAATAAAGCAGGCTGTGGCTCTGAGGGACACGTCTCAGAGGGATTGAGCCACAAAGGTGCAAACAACAGGGAGATTTACTGATTTGTCAGGAGGATTACACGACCTGTCATGTTATTTGTGCAGAAGGCTCCTTTATTGAAGACGGGGATCTTCAGACTTCACAAGACGCACTTTGATGTTTCATCAACTTTCCTTTTGAATACTGAATCAAGAAGACAACTGCTGTGACGGTGCGCTGATAGTTGTTCTATCCTTTTGAAGTGTAAAAGAAAATCCGCCTTGAAACACTGAACTATGGCTGTTGTTTGGTTGTGTTTTTTTTCTGGCCAAACATAAAGCAGACACTGTGATTTTTGAAATATCATCCCTGAGTTTACAGAAGAACAGTTTTTCAGCTGGCTCAACTTTTGCACTTATCAAGTTTTGTGTTGACCGAGACATTAACAACATTTTTGCAACTTGCCAGATACATCAATTTGCAACAATTCCTCGTCCTTGTAATTGCTTTTTCTTAGTTTCTTAGCTGTAGTCTCATCAGTTGTGTATAAATGTAATTTCTAGAAGACAGGCTGTTTTTCTCTGAGGTTTGGATTGAATCTGGTCAGGGACCTTTGTTGCATGCCTCCACATGTTTTCTGTTTTTTTCTTACTGCATACTGCTTTTAAATAAATGCAAAAACACTCCCAATTACTAATCACAGGAAATGTGTTCTTCAAGGGCAAGGCAAAAAGATGACACAGTGATTCAAATGCTGCAACTTGAAAAAGCCTCAATAGACCAGAATGCATACACAGTCAGACATCTCCAGTCATCACACATACACGTATAGCCTACAGTTTAACATGAGCTCACACTTCTCCTACTGGCACAAAGATGAGATCAATGGCACAAGTCAAGACGTGCAAATCCAAAGACTGCTATGATGTATTTTATCTATTAATAATAAGTTATACAACCCTGATGAAGGTGCCAAAATATTAATATTTTTTCTTCATAAACCCTGACAGGAAAAGTGATCATGATTTTCCCCACACTGGAACTGGGTTCATCTTTCATCTTCAGGAGTCAAAGACAAACACAGGAGCTGAGACAAAACAATGAAAATGGAAGTTGCTGCTGTTTCCTATGGAGAAGGAGAAGACGGAGCTGTTGGGATGTGATATCCTGCTGACATGAGTGATTTACATGTGGGTCATGTTATGCATGATTTATGCAAAATTAACAGCTATTACGAGCAAGGGCCCTCTTCTTCGTGTATAACTCTGTACAGAACAACGCAAGGCCCCCTGGGACAGACTGCGGTGTGTTATTGTGTGTGTGTGTGTGTGTGTGTGTGTGTGTGTGTGTGTGTGTGTGGTGTGTGTGTGTGTGAGAGGGAGAGAGAGAGAGAGAGAGAGAGAGAGAGAGGGAGATAGAGAAATAATGACAGAAAGACAAAAAGGAGGAGACAGAACATTTCTTTTTGTGTGTCGTGATATTTGAGTGCGCATGGAAGTGTGTGTATTTATCTGTGTTTATGTGCGTGTGTGTGTGTGTGTGTGTGTGTGTGTGTGTGTGTGTGTGTGTGTGTGTGGCCTGTCAGCCTGCAGCAGGGACTCAGATCGCAGAGGAGAGAGCCGCACTGACAGAGAACAGAGATGTAATTAACCCTACGGGATACCCACCCTCCTCCTCCTCCTCCTCCTCCTCTCCTCCTACCCCGACACACACACACACACACACACACACACACACACACACACACACACACACACACACACACAAACTCCTCCTCTATCTCTTCTGCCCCCTCCACTTTCAAATTCCCTGTCTACCTCCGCTCCCATGTGTTCACCTCTTCTTCCTTCATTCTGTCTTTCTGTCTCTTTCCAGGTTTACCAACCAATCTGTCTGTCTGTCTGTCTGTCTGTCTGTCTCTGCCTCCTTTTCTTTTCTCTTCTTGTCTAACTTCATCTATCCTCCCAATTTTCTCTTTTCCTCTCTTCCTATTTGTCTTTATTCCAACATAGCAAGTTTTCTATCTTTCACTATCTCTTGCTTTCTTTTCTTCTATTCCTCCAGTGTCTCTCCTCCTCTTTACTTTAATCTCTGTCCACATCTTTGAGCATTTCCTTCCTCTTGTGTTTCTATCATCTCACTTCTTCCCACTCTCTTCCTCTGCCCGTCCTTCCCTGTCTCTGCACTTGCTTCTGTCCATCTCTCTTCCCAGCCTCCTTCCTTCCTTCCTCCTCCTCCTCCTTTCTTTCCTCCTCTTCATCCTTACCGCCCTGCATCATTACCCTGAGGGATGATGTTAGGTATATCTTATCTTCCTCTCTCTCCCTCTCATTGCATAATGACCCAGTGGTACAATAGACGGAGCTTCACAATAACAGCCTCGGTGTCCAAACATATTATCCTTAATGTCTTTAATATCTTTTATTCACGCTGTCCTCTATTTTCCATCAGACCGAGCTTTATTAAACATCTATACAAGTACCATCCAGCTGGCCCTTTATCAATTTAAACTCTTAATATTTAAGCATTAAGTATATGTACATGTCTTTTAAAAGATATTCACACATTCCATTATATATGAGCTAAGGTATTAAGATTCAGTGGAAAACACTGACTCTCCCAGAATAGATGAGCTGTGCTAGAAACCCACACAGGTGCAGGTTAACATCAGTGAGCATGATTTTGATTGAGAGTTAAGTCATATGTCTAAAGTCTATCTTGACATGGGTCCGGTTGTACGTTCATGCAGGCAATCAGGACAGTAACTTCCAGTTTTGAGCCTGCCCTAGAAATGCCTATGGACGACACAGACCAGCCACGTTTCACTGGGTTGCATCATCTGATGCCAGTACAGCGCACTGGACTCACCATACAGACAAAAGCAAATGACAAAACATGTCATTTGTGACTGCCTACAAAATACTCCTCTTATTTGATGCACTGCAAAAACTGTATTTCTTACTGAGATAATCTTATATTTAGATTTAAAAATGAGTCCGACTTGTTTTGAGTGTTGGTTGGATTATCTGGTGCTGTCTGATTTAATTCAGGTAATGCCTACACTAGAGCATGCTTGTGGACAGTTTTTGGAGCTTCCCAACAAAAGCACCAGATCAGAGCCAAAACAGCAGTTGCTTGGTGCTCGCAAATTGGCGTTCAAGCACTTTGTGTGAGCTGCTCAAAGATGCAAGCAGAGAGGCTCACCGATTCATCACAGACGGTCCCTGGTTATCTAGGATTCTAAACATCTGGACCTGCTGGGGACTTTGTCAGCAAGCTACAACCAATGAGAGTGCAAGACACGTGTTGAGGACAGAGACGAGCGGTGCTGCAGCGCTTTCCATGCTGTGTTTGTGGGTTTGAAAGGGAGAGAGAGGGGAGGATAAGATGGAAGGTGGACTATTGCCTTCAATTTTTCTGTAAATTATGAACCTGATAACTAGCCTCATGCTGCTTTGTCACTTTTTGACTTTGATATTTTCTATTAAAGCCAAGCCTCCCCACCCCCCCAGGACCCCGGGTTGTAGTTGGACCCGTGCATGTCATGACATACTCATCTGGGATTCCTCCTGATGAAAGATCTTGTAGTGTGTGAGCCCATCACTGGTCTGGTACATAGTGTGAAAACAGAAGTTGTGTAGTGTGAACAGTACAATGATCTGACAACTCTGAGAGCCATGTAGTGTGAATTTAGCTAAAATGTCACTTGCCACATCTTCTTTAGCAATTTTATCTTATTTGAGATTATACTGAGCTAGATACAGAGTTCTGTCACAGGACCTCCAGTATGTTTAGACATTTATTTTAACCTCTAAATTTTCAAGACAAAAACCCCTAATTAAAAGTCTGGGTCTTTTGACTTGAAAGACAGACAAAGTGCAATCAACATTGATGCAAATGTCATTATTTTTGCAGGCTTTTGATTGTAAACCAAAGTATTGGAATCTTTGTACCAATATCTGTACCAAACCAAAAAGGTCAACCTCATGGTGGAGCAAAAGGAAAGGTGGAGGATAACCAAAATCATTGGACACATCATCTGGGGAACATCAATGTCAGTGCAAAATGTCATTGCAGTCCAATAGTTGATGAGATATCTGTTTTCGCTGTCACTATTCTCGGGAAGAGAATAGTGACAGAAAAACCATGTCAACAAGAGACAGCAGTGATGTGCCAATCTCAACTTGATAAAATTTCCAGAGTGTGGACACCCATCAATAAAATAGGACAACGGTGTATTCTGACTTGGGGCCGCACATTAACTGACAACATTGTTGCCCTTTAGTGTCTGATTGTATTTCATTAGCTGACTTGTCTTTGCTGTGATTGACAGAAGTGAATTTCATCGGGTAGCTTCACATTTTCCAAGCAGTTCACAGGCTTTCGATTGGCTCGAAGATGAGAAAGAAAGGAATGTTTTATAAACTGGTATTCCAGGCAACAGTACGAACGATGACACTGCTCACTGAAATCAAAAAATGTCTTTGTAAAACATGAAAAACTCAGTAGATATTTTAAGTTCTGGGCTTCAAAGTGGGATATCATGTCATCTTATCAGACATGGTCCCATTGTTCATTGAGGAATGCACCCACTGTTGCCTAAGAGCTTCAGACCTCCAATATGGCCACCAGAGGCCAAACACAATCTTCTGCAAGGAAAGCATTCCTATATAGAAATGAAAGGACAGTTTGTGAGGTTCGTAACCCTAAACTGCACTCCTCCACACCCTGAAGCCTTCATCCTCCCTAACCCCCGCCCCCGAAAAACTGCCACGCTGACCCTCTCCGTGTATTCATGTCCCAGCTCTGCCTCCGGGCTACAGCTCGCTCCCATTTCAACTACTGCACACCACTCTCAGGCAGGAGAGAGCACGCCGGGTCTGTGTGTGTGTGTGTGTATGTGCGTGTGCGAGTATTGTCCGTGTTTACACGCATGCCTGCATGCATATCTGTCATTGTTGTGTTGTGTATGCCGTGTGCATATATTTGCCATTTCTGAAAAGGCAGCAAAGGGCAAAGTGTGGACAGGAGAGTTAAAAAAAGGTGTTTGCATGAGAGAGAGCGAAAAGAGAGTGAAAGTGAGTGTGTCTGTGTGGGAGGGAGGGAGGGAGGGAGGGAGGGAGGTAAGGAGGGAGGGAGAGAAAGAGTAAACCACAGAAAAATAGAGGAGAGAGAGAAAGGGAAGAAAAGGCAAGGATGGAGAGACACAAAAAGAGCAGTATTAGGAGCGAAAAATAAAGCCTGCTCTGTCACTGGGTTTCGCTTCAAGCATTTTTGTGACATTTCCTGCTCACTATTGTACTCAGAAAGTTGAATGGAAATGGGGAGGTTCATTAAAATCACCCTAACACAAATCCTCAGCACTGCAAAAAAGTTTGGACACTTCTCAAAGTGGATTTTTTTTTTTTTTTTTTTTTTGGATAAAGCATTTTTGACTGTCTCATTCTGTCTCAATGCACACATGGTCTTTAGGCTTTTTGAACCTGATAACATTATCAATCGTGATCACAAACTATCAAACATGTTTCAGCTGTGTGTTGGTGCATTGCATTGGGGTGCGTTGTAAGACAGTGTCGTCAATTCTTAATAACATGCTTTCCTTAACAGTTAAAACATCCCTTTTACATACATCTTGCCATGTTTTTAGCCAATAGACAATGACCTCATTCACATAATTTTTTATGATACAAAATTTCAAAATGTTCAAAATGAACTTGCAGCTGGGTAGACACAGATTTGGGCCACTTTCAAGTATAAAATAGTACTGTGTCTCTACTCTCTTTCATTTGATCAGGACAACTGCTTTGATGCAGCAGGGGTGCTGACCCAAAGGGCTCCAGAAAAAAAAAGGTTGCCTGGGAAAAAAATGTTGAACCTGGCTTAACTTTTGCTGCAACACAGCATATGGTGCATTATGGTGCGTATGGTGCAAGGTGCATTGTTCTCCACACTTTGTTTTAGCCCTGTGTCAGTACTGGAGAGAAGTCTGGCTCGACCCATCATAATTTTGCACTAAGGGTTTTGGTGTGTTGGTTGCTAGCTTAATGGTTGTTGTTTTTGTTGTATGGACAGTGGTAAAATGTGTGGAGATAGGTCTGGATATACGAGACTAGTTTCATGTAGCAACTGGGATTTTGAAAATGGTAACACTGTAACAGGAGCAGCTGTGGCTTAAAGGTAGAGCAGAGTCGTCCACCAATCGGAAGATCAGGGTACGGATCCCCAGCTCCTCCAGTCATATTGAAATATCCCTGGGCAGGATACTGAACCACTGCCCAGGGACCCTGCCCACCTTGCTCCTGATGGCTGATCCATCAGTGTGTGAGAGCGTACTGAGTAGCAGGTGGCACTATGTATGGTAGCCCTGGCCACCAGTGTGTGAATGTGTGTGTGAATGGGTGAATGTGAGATAGTGTAAAAGCGCTTTAAGTGGTCGGAAGACTAGAAAGGCGCTCTACAAATGCAGTCCATTTACCATTTACCACGCAGATTGTGAAGGGAAATAGGTGGCTACTGGCAGGCTTATACCCACAGTCTACATCCTGTGAGACAGACAAATGTCCAAGAAATACCCTCAAGTGCACTTTCCTGGGAGATTACTTCAAGAAAGATGAAATGATTGCCATTCATTGTCATAAAATGTTTTGGTGTCTTCTGAGTCTTCAAACTCATGGATCTATAAACTATCAAACCAGACTTCCTGTGGCCTTTTCAACAAATCAAGCTGCCATTTGCAACATGAGATCATTTCCTCTTGAGTTAATTTTGACATGCTTTACTAAACAAAAAAACCTGCCATACCTGTGACCTAGGTATAAGCATGCAAGTGTCTTTTAGGATTCAGACATTTATGTGCAACGTATGAGTGACTGCCACAATTTGGGATGTAAGCAGTGCTTGCAAATCCTTTTTGTGCCTCCCGATCAGAAACATATCTCTTATAGATGAGAGAAACCGCAAGCAGGAAAAAGTGTTGCTTGAAAGAATGTCGTCATATGACAGCCAAGAAGGATAGATGAATTATAGATAACAGAGTTAGACATGGCGTGTGCATGCAAACAATGTTTAATGCATCACTGCATCTTATTAGATTTGCTTATTAATTAGTGTTTGCTATTGGAATGTTTCTGCTGTATTTGTCTTCCATATGGTGGGGTATAGGGACATGAGACACAGCACACACACACAAAGTTACCACAGAACAGTAATCTGAGTTCTGTGTCACATTACAAAGCCACGTGTCCCTGCAGTCATTTACAAACAAAGGTCAGAAGACAGCGACCTGTTTGTTTCTGATTGGCCGTGAGGGATGACTGCATCATTCCTGTGAGATGAGGGATTTACTGCTGCCTTGTTTATTTTGATGTTTTTGGGGAATATCATTCATGTAACATTTATGCCCCTGAAGCACACAGCATTAAACTGACAGAGACGAACACGAAAGGAGACAGAGAGACAGAGGAGGACTGAGTGAGACAGACACAGAGGGACAGACACCGAGATCATAACTTTGTCACTGTGCGTCCCGGCTTGCTCACTGTTTGCTGTAAACAGTGGCTCAGTGATTTCCCAGTGTCCCCCTCTCCACCAAACGCTGCTTTTATTTCCCCTCACAAACACTTCCAGCAGAACAGAGGAGCAGCGTGACGCCGACCGCAGAGGAGATGCTGAGCAAACTGAGCAGTTATTGGAAATCACACACAGGCGCACACACACACACACACACACACCACGGGCAATTACTAATGTGTAGATGCAGAAACACACACTCTCGTACACACACACGCAGCTTAAAGTTACGAAGGCAACTGCATGCATGATTCACAAGCACACAATCACACACATACAAAAACTAAAGCAGGGACAATTGCCAAACCACACACACACACACACACACACACACACACACACACACATATACACATTCATTGCCAAATTACACAAATGCCCGCAGAGTTGAACGCACACTCAAATCTAAATGCACTTACACACAAATATACTCAATTACACTCCCAAAATCACTCCAGGACAGCATGGCTGTGTACAAACGCAGACATTTTCATTTGCCTGCACACACACACACACACACACACACACACACACACACACACGCACACACATACTGTATAGCAAACACACAAAGACATGACTTACATTTAAGACATTGCTGGTACACAAAAATGTAAGGATCATATCTGATCCTAGGGCTATGCTGTCTGTCTGTCTGTCTGTCTTTTTCTCTCAGTTCGATTCTTTCAGTTTCAATTTGCTTCATGGTACAAAATATAAAATACATTTGTGTTGCCAAAACATATAGATCAGAAAAATAGTGGGCGGACAAAAAGGATCATGGTTAATAACCGTACAACCCATGGAAGTCATTTAAGTATTGATGGATTATTCTAGTTTTTTTTGTTTTTTGTTTTTTTACTGCGTGGGCCATTTTCTCGTAGTGTTGTCTATCATTTCTAAAGTTTCTGCTTAGATCTGGGAACATGACGACATTTCTTCAACAAAGTCATGGAGGTGATCGGATGATAAAAGAGGTTTTGGGATAGGAGTACAAAATAATACCTCATTGCACAGGAATACTGTGCACACACAACTATAATAAGTATGGTCGTTGACTACATCTGTGATGGATGTTAACAGAGTTTAAAGGGATACTTTTCCAATTTGCAAGCAGCTTTGTTTCATTACAGTGAGGGTAGTATTTGTAAATAAACTATGGTAAGCTTCTCTCTATCTTACAAGCACCCAGATCTCTCTGTTCATGTTCCATCTCAAATTTGCTGGATGCCACCTTTTGCGTCATCTGGGGGATTTTTGCTGGCTCTAGGGCTGTTGCTTCAACTATACTTCCACATTTTTGTATGCCCGCCACCACAGGCACAAAAAGTATATAAGTGGATCGAGGGAGAGACCCGCCCCACTGTAAAACTAGGCAGTGCTGATCAAACAGCATTTTGTTACTATTTTCTTGACTAAAATGTCTTCAGAAATATGGTTCAGTGTACTGTTTGGCTGTAATTCGAGAGTCTGTGAACAGGAGGTGGGCGGCATACTATGTCCTACACTATATTGTAAAAACAGAGGCTGAACATACTAAGCTGAAACAGTAAAACTAGGCAGTACTGATAAAATCGAAACCAAGACTCTGTTACTGTGTTGCCTATTTCTCACCGTAAGTGTTTTTGGAAGCATATTTTATTTTAACATTTAACTGTAATTTGAGATTGTTTGTTACCAGCTGGCTGCCATGTCGTTTGCCATGCCAAAATGGACAAGCTTGCATTATGTCACCCACCAAAGGGAAGATTTATTGGTCTGGTGTGAAGCAGTGCATTGTGGACGATCGTTTTTCTACCTTTTGAGCAAATGCAAACACCGCAGTCCTCTTCCCTGTTTTCTCTGGTTATGTGTAAAAGTATTTACATGTTTCTCCTTCATAGACGGCCCATCTTTCCAGCAGTGAAATATTTCTTTAAGGGACACACCAGTCCAAATTTTTCTCTCCTAATACCTTAAGTCAGAGTATTTTCTGATAAAATCTTTTCTCTTTTTCTCAAAACAGTCTGTGTGGAACTGAAATCTTTTTTTTTATGTAAAGTAACAAGGGATTGTTGTGGCACTAAAAACTGGGTCTGTGGCCCACGATGACTGAATAAATGTCAATGAAAGCTGAAACACAAAATGTTTTGTTGTGGATCGGCCACTTCATGGTCGATATCCCAGGCCACTTAAAAAGGTCACTATCAGCAACAGCACAGATCTGGCACTACATGCCACTACAAAAATAAAACCTGTAAGTACTATGGTGAAAGTTGAACAAGGTCAAAATACATGTCCTGCACTCTTTCTTCTATTGTTAACTGTTAACATTTAGTTCTAGTCTGATTTTAGACATGTATGTATCTGAGGTTTTTTTTTTACACATATTTTATGGCATTAAAAGCTTTGATTTGACACAAGATTATTTCCTCACCAGTTACTGTTGACAGGTTTCACTGATCAAAATATATGCCATACTTTGCGAGCCATATATGAGCATCCAAGAGACCTGTATGACTCACAAATTTATTCATAATTTGCAAGCGTCAATCATTTGTGAAACGTGCTGCTGCCGCTGTTTGTGATCTGTGTGTAAGCAGTGCTCACAAATCACTTTTTTGAAAATGGGCCCCTGCTTCACAGCTTATTTACTGTCACACAAACACACCCACACACATATACAGAAACACACACTTGTACAAAGCGGCGTTGAAGTCCTACTGAAGTTCAGCTTCGTGAAAGAGAACGTGGCCTAATCATCACTGTGTTGCAACCATCCTCACTACGGCTGCTGTCGACTTCAAACAACTGGGTTGTGTAAGTTTGACTCCGGAAAACAGGCAGGAGAGACACGCACACAAACACTGTGTGCACATGCTCACAAACACACGCAAAAACAAACACACACACACACTTGCAGCAATCCCTCCCCTCTCTTCCTATCTGCTTTTCCCTGCAGCTCTCTCTCAGTCTCTCTAATTGACTTCTGCTTTCTTACATTTCATTTCATCTCTTATTTCAGTTTTATTTCCCCCTTTTTTTATGATCCCCCTCTGTCTTCAATTATTCATCCCTCTCTCTTTCTTTCTCTGATTTCTTTCCATCTGGTCTTGGTGATGTTTAATTCACCTCTTCATTTGGAGGAGGGGGGTAGCTGCTGCTGTGCGCTGTTAATTGGTTTTTAAGAGCGGTAAGTACACACACATGTACGCACACTCGCATTTGCACATACCCACTTGCACACACACACGCTCAAACAGACACACACGCCCTCCCCTCCCTCCGCTGTTAGAGCACACTGTACATGTCTGCTAGCATTAACATCACCAAATGAGCACGGAGTGAAAAAGCATGTGAGAAGAAGAGGGCAATTGTGTATATGTGCATGTGTGTTTGGGGGGGGGGGGGGGCATGTAAACGAGTGCGTATGAGTGAGCAGGTCAATGCTGTGAATGTTGCATTCGATAAAAATTAGACCAAGTGCATGGATGAATGTATGTATGTGTGTGTGTGTGTGCTCTTGTACTTCTATCTTTGTGAGGACAGTTTGATCAGTCCACCACTTTAAGGTGGTGTTTTGGTGTTTAGACTTGGTTGTAGGATTGAGATTAGAACTGGATTAGGATTAAGGTTTATGTGTGGGGTTGACATGTAGATGTAATGATTAAAGTCTGGGTTACGATTTTACCGGTCAGTATCCCCACAAATGTCTAAGTACAAAGTGTGCATGCAGTATGCAGGAATGCATTGGAATGAAAACCAAACAAAAATCAATCTAAAGTCTGTTGAGACTTTGCTTTTAAACACTGCTGTGGTTAACACGTGTTTACATTTAGGCACAAAAACTACTCAGTCATGGTTACAAAAAGATCATGTTTTAGCTTAAAATACAAAGTTTTGGTGGCACAATTCTGGCAGGAAAAGCATGATGTCTTGGTAGAAAAGAGTAGTTTTTGGAAGTACTATCTTAGTGGACGGGTTGCTACAAAACACCCACATTTGGAGCCTAAAACGCCAATGGAAATGCAGCAATGACTCACTAAAACACAACTGGTTTTGTTGTTTGTTGGTCTCAAAAGGTGGTCTGCATCTTGGCAGCTGTCTCACCTATGTGACATGCCATCCGCTGCCCCCTCCACTGCCCAGTGACAAAGTCAGCTTGTACATTATGTCACTTTAGAAACGCTGATATGATAGGCATGAAATGTTCAAATATATTTGTGGTTTGCAGAAACATATGATGCCATCATTTTCCTCTGGTGACCTGGCTGGGATATTGGAATGCCTTGGAATATTTTCATATAACCACCAGCTAGTCACTAACTTTGTCTTTCAGGTGTTTGGTGCTGAGCAGTTAGTACATGGTGGGTTTTGCAGAGCTTTTGGAAACAAGGCTGAGAGTGCTGAGACTCAACCAAACAGTGTCCTAAAATCCAAACTATGAGCTACAAGAGAGTAAAAAAGTGACCCTTTTCACATGACATGTATTAATTGATTAAATAGTATAAAATATATTGATTGGGAGAGCTTAAAAGTCAACTGAAATTGATGTTTATCACCAAGCATTGTTCAAATCTCACATTATTTTTATTTTATGATGTCCCAAATCCAAAAGTTTCAAAAGACAGTAACTATGTCATCTTCTCAAAAAAAAGAAAAGAAAATACACATAAAATATTAGACACATCTTCAGAAAATTTACTCAGTTTGATGTACAGAGGAAGTCCTTAGAAATGGTGTTGTGCTTAAATATTTGACTAAAAGTGAGCAATGAAGAACAGGAGTGAGTAGATATAGAGTATTTACATGACAGCTGAATAATGTGGAGAAATGTTTTCACTAAGTTTCTTTAAGGGCAGATTTAAGAGGAAAAAATGGGGTTAGAGCCAAATGTGTGTGTCAATGCGTGACATTAAAGAGGACTCATACATATAAGTGCTTACAGTGTGTGAGCAAGTGAGTGACTTACAAGTGAATGTCTGCAAGTATCTTCTGTGTGTGTGCATGTGTGTGTGTGTTCTCTGCATTCCCAGACAACGCTGCAGCCACATCATTAGCCACATCCTCTGACTCCAACCTGGCCGTCGGATCAGAGGAATGGAATTAAGTCGGGAGCAGATTAGTCATTATCCAAATAACGACCTCGCTCAGCAATGGCTGTGTGATTTCCCCTTCAATAAGAATTGGTGATGTGAACTCCACTGAGGCAGAGGAGATGAGATTCTGCTGTGAAGTGAAACGGTGAAGAGAGAAATAACCTCGCTGAAGCCTTGTGAACAAGAGGACAAAAAAAACCCCTCGGCTGCAAACAGGGATGAGGACACTTTAATCTTAATGATGATGAAAAAAAAAAAAAGAGTTGGAGGAAAAATCCAAGCCGCTGCTGCCACACGGATGAAATGCTCATATGGTTTAATCTAATTGTTAATAAGTTACAGTGGTAATGAGTGAATTTTCATGGAGTTACTGCAGTAATGCAGCATGAACAAGAGCTGGGCTTCCTTCCAAGAAGTAGAAAAGCCGAATGTAAATGTCAAGTTTTATGCTCACTCGAGGTAAAAAAGAAAGGTCTGCAGGTTAAGAAAATCTTTGTGAGATGTTCTGTGTAAACCATGACCTCCCAGTGAAAAAGAAACGTACATGCTGTCTCTCCCAAGTATAATGCTCCAGCGTGGCCATAGTCAGTGTCTTACAGTATGCAAAGTGCATTCCTGGATTTCCATCTTGAAAATGAAAGCATGAAATATCACTTACACTATCCGACACGAAAGCACGATAACAACTTGCCAAATAGAAATCAGTTCTTGAAAGTCTGTGTGGAAATTCAATTTATTTCCTTCAACGCAGCTGATGGAAACACACCTAATTTGCATTTTATTTTTTCCCCTGCATTTCAAAAAATTCCCTTCCCTTCCCACAGCGACTGCCTGACATCTTTCTTGCAGTTCCTACACATCTTAATGCACAGCTATAACAGAGCTGCATGGAGAGGGTGTGAAAGCTTGCCAAAGCCGTGCGTTGGAGGCCCCCTTTTTTTGTCAGAACTTCACAGCCTTGCAGCATTCAACATTCATCATCTTTTTTCTCTGATGTAAGTGCAAGATACCTCAGCTGCTCTAGACTTAAAAGATCTGATCTTGCTATTGCAAAGAATGTAAAATATGAAAAAAGGCCTTTCAGGTCCGTATGCGCTAATTTGGACTCTGTCACACACTGTATGTTTTAGATCTGGCATGTGGAGTTTAGGGAATCCCTGTAGTCCCTGCCTAATGCTTAATTTAAGAGCAATGTGTTGAGGCAATATTTAAGATCATATTCGTTTTCAGTGTTATACAGAGTTGAAATAATAATCTCGCTTGTCAAACGACTTATTGAGAGTGAAATTAGAACATTAGGCTAGTTTTTATGTAAAAAAAAAAAAAAAAAAAAAACCTCAAGATTTGTGTGTTTTCTGCTCATCTAGTGACATCCTGTGCCATCACTGTGCTGCATCTCCCAGAGATCAAATGTCAATCAATCAGTGTTGCGTTTCAGTGACGAGGCATCGCGATTCCATCAGGGGACGCCTGATTTCCAAATATCTGTCTCGAGGGGAACTGTACTCTCTTTGCCCTGATAATTAGGCTGAATTAAGTTTGTCTTTGGGAAAATACATTTTTAAAAGTGATCTTAGTGAAATTTGCTGCAAGGGCAGAATTAAGGTAATCACTGCTGATCACTGCTCTAAATGGGAACTGTCTTTCTCTTACTCTCTTGCTCCATCACAGGAGCAGTAGCGAGAAAAAACACAGCTGCAGACTCTCAAAGCAAAGATACTCTGACAGAATAGCAGAGCTCAGAGTGTAGATTTCCTCCACATGAAGTTTTATTTGCCTGAGTTGGTTGCACCATGTCTGGCTATCACTGTTAGTGCTGACCAAAGAGCCAAAGAAAAATGTTGATATACTGTAGTATATGCGATGTTTAGTTGGGTGCTCAACCAGCTCTGTCCCCTAGAAATGACATTTATATACAGCTAATTTGAAACAGCAAATATGTTTTGAGGAAAACATAATGTTGAGAAAAATTAGGCTACATTATGAGGAAATGTTGCTTAATAACATACCTGGCAAGTTGCAAAAATATAATAAAAATAGCTTCTGAATGTATCAGCAAAATGTTAACTAACAATGGATTTCAGTTGTTTTCTGCCAAAATAGGCAATCTTGCAATACAGTCCTGACTTGTAGTGACTATGGCATTATTTTTTTTAATAAACTTCTTATTTATTAGCATTTAACTAAAATCGGGGCATTTCTATAAACTTAACCAAAGTGCATTAGTTGCCTAAACCTAAGACAAAAGTCTTTTTTATTATGTTTTTGTTAAAACGTATCTGAAATCACAATATTTCCCTAACTTTTATCAAACTGCTTTGGTACCTAAACTTAAGACAGAAATTTGCAAACAAACCTAAAATTCTGGTGCCAAGGTCTTGCATCTTGTATGCCCACAATCTTCCCCAACCACCTCCATCAAGGCCTGCATGGAAGATAAATTCAGTGTTTTGCTACCTGAAAGAAATGTTGTCTCTGAACCAAATCCAGCGAATCCTAGCGATTACATTACCATAAATTTCCTTAAGAAAGCAGTTTAGTGCTATACAAACATAACATCCAGGAGACAGGGTTCACTGGACATCATCATGCTAGTCTTTATAGCCAGGAAAAAACTCAAAATGATCAGTGACTGATTACCACGAGTGGAAACGACAAAAATATAAAGTTAACTAAGGAACTTCACTTGACTTCATGGGTGATGAGGATTACCAGTGGGTGAAAATGAACGAATTAATCTTTTTCGCATCTGGTACGTGTTTCAGTGATGTGTTGTTACACAGGGGAGCAATGGCACTGAATGAATGACCCAGGAGGGATTAAATCAGACTTTAAGGTGCAGCCATGTGCTATTTGTTTGGTTGTTTTTCCAACATCAGTGTATTTGTGAGCTTGAAGTTGTAATGTGGAGTAAACATAGACGCTACAAAAAAGATGTGTTGTATTTTATTGCTCAGCATGTTTAAGAGACACATTGATAATGAAGAGAAAAGAGAACAGATCAGGTCCACCATGAAATATGATCAGGAACTAATTTTTCAGATTATTCAGGCACGACATGAATGCAGCACAAGGCTTTGGAGGTAACTGGGATGTCTACCACTTGCCCCTTAAAGAACCACAGATTTTTGGTCAGTAACATTTCTGTAACATCGTACTGAGCTTACATAGCCTGACTACACACCAGTGTGATGCTGAATCAATGCATTAAAATAAATATTTTATCGTCAGTGTAAAGTGAGTACTATTTTGCAAAAATTATCAAAATTCAAAAAATGTATCCTCATACAACGATTTGTATGATATAAAACAAATTAGCACCCAACAAATGATGCACACAATATAGAGTTCTGTACATAACAGTAAGGTTTAGGCAAATGAATGTACTTTGGTTAGGTTTAGGAGAAGAAATATGGTAAAGGCATTAACTTAAAATGACTCAAAGTTCATTTGGTTTTACAGGGTTCCGAACACTCTGGGGTCTCCTGGGTGAAAGTCCTATGTCAGAAAGTCCTGTCTGTTGTGACCCATCCACCACCCCAGCCTGCCTCCTTACTCTGACTACTTCCTTTGCTACCACCAGCGCCTTGGTCATGTGATCACATTATACATGAATTACTGGCGTAGATTATGAGGGATATATACAAATTGTGTTGCATTACTTTTGTCGAATATACATACGAAGAGTACATGAGAAAAGCAAGACTCAAAATGTTCTAAAGGTTCGATACATTAGGAACCAATACTGTGAAAAGAATCTGCCCACCCACGTCTAATGAGGATCACCTAAATTGTGCGTTAAACAATTAAGTGGCCTTCAACGCTTTGTGAGGATCGCAAAGGATGGTTGCATATTCCAAATATGTAGGAATAAAAAGGGGTTACTCAATTTTTTTGAGGAGCCTTTGACATGGGATGACCCTTGTCAACTCGTCAGGGCATTAACAGACTAGAAATGCAGACTTTGAACGATTTCTTTCAGGGATGGTGTGTTCCCTAAATTGGGATGCAGCATGATTTCCTTGTGCCCGAGTGCCAGCATCCATTAGATATTTCAACATTTTTCCTGTTAAAGTATTTCCACATTGGCTGCAACATCAAGCTGAGATGGCTGCTACTTGAGTTCTTCAAAACAAACAGAAAATGCATCATTTCCTGGGCTGCAGATGATTTCCCTGCAAAAGACCGACACTACCAAACACTAAGAGCTTAGAAAAGCAAATTTAACAGCTCCTCATGAGGTGGGTTTCTCTCATGAATCACTGCTGTCGGGGCAAAACCAATGTTTGTGACCAAACCAGTTGGTTGCAAGGTGTTTAACAGAGCAGCCGAGGACACAAACAGACAAATACAGCAAGTGACTGTCACTCGGTCCGTCTGTCTGTCTGTCTGTCTGTCTTTTTGTTTGTCTCTCTGCTGTCTGTTTCGATTTGTAACCGGCTGTGGATCACTGCGTCTCTCTCTGTCTTTCCCTCTCCCACCGTCACTCTCTTTCCGCTCATCGTTTTTTCAGTCTGTAGGCGTGTCTGTCGGTCTCTGTCAATCACTCCCTGCTGCTGCTGCTGCTGCTGCTGCTGTGTGTATGTGTATGATTTTTTTTTTTTAAACTCATCTCCCACTGTCTTCATCTCTCTATCTGTGTGCCCTCTCCAGCTCATGTCTCCTCTCTCTTATCTTTCCCCGTCTCGCTGTCAGTCTGTCTATTTCAATCCGTCTGTTTATCTGTTTATCTCGATCTGTTTTGGCTCAGTTTTTTTTTTTTTCTCTTCGAGGTTGTGTCGATGTCGTTTCACGTGCACACACACAGACAAACATGAACACACAAACACACACATCAGCCTGCTGCCTTCCTACTCTGGGCTCCACGGGGACATGTAAGTGGGACAAGGGGGAGAGAACAAACAGATCAAACTTCAATCTAGGCTTTTCACTCTTTCCTCCTCCTTCTACGACCCCCCCCCCCTTCCCCCGTCTCCCCCGAACCCATACACACACATACAAACACTGACACACACACACACACACACACACACACACACACACACACACACACACTCTCTTCCTCATCTTTCTCTTCCCCTCCTTCCTACCCTACTCCTCTTCCTCGATACACTCTCTCCTTTGCCCAGACCCAGCAGCCTGTTTGGCAGGGTCGGCTTGTTTCAAACACACACATACAACCACTGGTACACATGTGCACACACACGCACACATATTTGGTTGGGGGGTGGAGGTGGGGGGGGGGGGGTATACAAAAATCTGAAAACATACACGAGCAAGCACACACAGAAACACATGATAAAAATTGCAACACACTGCCTACTTAAATTGCTAATTGGCTTGTTGACAGTGAAATATTTAAAATGAAGCATGAATTATATAAAGAGACATCGATTGTATATTTGCTGTGTGAATAAAACATGAACGTCCTGTGTTTCTTCTGTCTCTTGCGTGCTCTTACCCCCACTGCTTGTCTCGCAATCAGATTCAGATCACTTCAATAAAGCTTTACTGACATTATGTGTGATCAAATAACTATATACATATACAGAGTGAAGTGAATAATAAAAACAACAAATACATTTTAAAGGGTAATGATATGCAGTGCATAGAATTAAATAACTGGTTTCTCTCTCTCAGCTCCCATAATTCCACCACCCATCCAGGTCACTGTGTCTCCATCTGTTCACACTTTCACACATTTTCAGACCTCCATCACTCCAACTCTCTCTCTCTCTCTCTCTCTCTCTCTCTCTCTCTCTCTCTCTTGCTTTCTTTTTCTTCTCAACACACCCTCTTCACCTCTCTTTCACGTTATCTACAGGTGTCAGAAGGGTTTTTTGTTGTTGTTCTCAAATCAATAACCCATGCTCAAAAGCTTTGGTATCAAGGTTTACTATGAGTTCTGAATTCATTCTTTTGTATTACATAATATCTTTAGGGCAACACACAATACTGTGACGTCAAAGCTAGTGAGGGCTGCAACAACAGTTTTAGACAAGAGTGCTCTTCCAATGTTGTGGCAACAGTTTGACCTTTTCCTGTTTCAGCATGATAATGCTCTCATGCACAAAGCCAGGTCCAGAAAGAAATGTTTTTTTCTCAGTCTGGTGTTGAAGAACCTGACTGGCCTGCAGAGAATCCTGACCTCAACCTCACCCAACACCTTTGGGATAAACATGTAAGTCACCCAACTTCAGCGCCTGACCTCACTAATGCTCTTGTGGCTCAAAGGGAGAAATCCCCTGCAGCCAGGTACCAAAGTCTTGGGGAAAGGCCTTCACCAAAACAAATAAATATATAAATAAAGTGAAGGGATGTCATAGTAGAAATGCAGGTGTTTGTATTTTAATCCACACCATGATCGTTTTCTTTTACCTAACCAAGTCAGGGTTTTTTGGCACCTTAAACAAAGTATTGTCAAATTATAAAACTGATTTATTTTTCAATAGTAATTTGTAGAAGTTTGGAATGCACAGAGAAATTATATCAGTAGAGGCGTCAGATCACAGATCGTTCTCGAGGACATGGACAAGAGAC
The DNA here is from genome assembly GCF_011397635.1 of Epinephelus fuscoguttatus. Lineage (NCBI taxonomy): Eukaryota > Metazoa > Chordata > Actinopteri > Perciformes > Serranidae > Epinephelus > Epinephelus fuscoguttatus. The sequence continues at coordinate 14,684,016 of NC_064766.1, read as the reverse complement.
GTACTTTGTTGTTTAACTTGTTGCTGAAATTTGAAAAACAGTGTTTATAGGAGATGTTCACGGAATCTGGGCCATGATTGGTTGCACATGGTTCTCAATATGAAAGTGCCTGAGCTAGTGTCTAGCAGCTAACAGTGCTAACAGTGTTAACAGCAGCAACATTGCTGACAGAGCTAACAGTGTTAAGGTGGGGGAAAACCAGAGGGTGGGTGTTATGCTTCTGCGATGATGCCGTCCACCAGTGTGGGTTAGTACGCCATTATTAGCAGTAACTACAGTATGAGCCCAGAGCAGCTGCAATTAGCTAATCACTGAGATACACATGAGGACTTACATGAACTTACATGCTTGTGTGGCCATACTGGCTTACCACAACAAAAAACAGAGAGGCTTAGACTACAACACACACAGGTAGCGTGACTTCATTCTCTGCTCAGGACACCATTACTCCACTAATATTATTATCATATACAGCTCCTTTAATACTAGGTTCTGTCAATTCATGCTCAAAAATGGGTCATTTGAGAAACAGACTAAAAGGCAAATGTGTAGAGATGTTGTTTTGTTTTTTAGTTTCCCAAATGCTCCTAAATGGGTCATTTGGGAGCATGAATTGGTCATTTGTGCACAAAATCACAAGTCTGTCACAGAGGACCTTTCAGTCTGTACAGCACACAACAGACTCTGTCATTAGACCCTAAATTAACATAAGGAAAAACTAAAAAACAAAACAACAACAACAAAAAGTGAAAATGCTCTCTCACACATTTGCCTTTTAGTCTTTTTCTCTGGTTTCCTGCTCTTTCCCTCTGTCTCTCTCTTCTCAATCTCTCTCATAACTACTCCTCTTTTTCTATGTTTTCCTTCCCCCCCTCTCTCTTTCCCTCCCTCCCTCATTTCTCAGTTTTAATTAGCTGGTAGCCTGAGGTCAACCTCTGCTCCTCCGCATTATCACGCACAAATAGACACTCACACTTGCACACACGTATACGTACACTTTTTATGTGTGTGTGTGTGTGTGTGTGTGTGTGTGTTACGACAAGCAGAACTGATTTCCTTCACTCTATTCCAACAGCAGATACATGCACTGATTCCTCCTTTGATGGTCAATGTAGATGAGTTTATGCCAAGCAGGAACATTACATGAAGTGTGTGTGTGTGTGTGTGTGTGTGTGTGTGTGTGTGTGTGTGTGTGTGTGCATTAAGATTCGTTTGAGTGTCTGTAAAGGTTTGTGTGTGAGCTGTGTTTCTGTATATAGGTGAAAGTACATTTGAGGATGTGTGTGTGTGTGTGTGTGTGTGTGTGTGTGTGTGTATGAGTAGTGTGTGTGTGAGGTGCAGGAGTGTGTGTATCATATATATAATGATGTGTGAGTGTTTGCAGTCCTGTATGATGTGTGTATGCATGCATGTGTGTGTAGACTGCAACCCCCTGGAGGTTCTCGCGACATACAACATTAGCAGTGACACAGAAAAGATGCATCAGTCCCATTTCTTGTTGCGTACACACACACACACACACACACACCCGATACCGCTGCCACATCTTCAACAAAAAAATAAATAAAAAATCCCGGACTTCTCTTCCAATTTGATGAATTTTTCATTTGGGTTTTTTACTCTAAAAATCATCAGTGAGAAAAATCATGTTTTTGTGACCGACTGCTGCAGGGAGGGGGGGGGGGGGAATGAGAGCGATCTCTGTGGAGTTGGACTGGGGGACTCGCTTTTTAAAGGCAGCTCTTTGCTCCCGCATGTGGAGCCATGGGACCAGTGCGGGCATGTGCACTTTATACATGTATATGTTTTTGTCAGACGGCATTCTGAGTGTGTCTGCTTCTCTATCTGTGTGTATGCATGTGCTTTTTTTTTGTTTTTGTACCCACGCCACCCCTCTGCATTTCAGTTAATGTGCCTCTGTCTGTCAGTGTGTGTGTTTCTGTGTGTTCAAACGTGTTTGTAAGTGTGTGTGTGTGTGTGTGTGTGTGTGTGTGTGTGTGTGTGTGTGTGTTTGTGTGAAGGACAGAGAGACAGGGCAGAAGGTTTTCATTAGACAAAGTATGAAGGAGGTGGAGGAAGATGCGAGGGAGGCTGTAGGCAGAAGATCCCAGTCACAGGACTATCAGCAGGGAAGCAGCACCTAAGACCTTCCGCACACATACACATAATCATACAGTACACACACATACACTGTATACACACATTACACACAAGACAGCAGCGCTTAAAGAGGAGCTCTGCAGCAGTCTGTGTGTGTCCACGAGACAAAGAAGGAAAAAAAAAGTAAAATGTTCCATAATATACAATGAGTCTTTTGTTTGAGAGTGTAATTTACTTTAGCTAGCTGCTGTATGTACAAATGTTAATTTGAATTAAAAATAACTCATTGTTTGGTGCTGCCTTGAGAGTTATCATTAGTGTCTGAAAAGCAGCACGACACAGTTGATCTCATTTTCATTGTTGGAAAAAAGTATTCAGATCTTTTACAGTAAAAATTGGCAGAAAGAAGAAATACTCAGTTATGAGTAAAAATATGCATTCAAACTCTGAACAAACTCCAGACTTTCCTATGGGAGATCACTGCGTCCATTGTGAAACCAAAACTCAATCAAGCTGTTTTAATAAGGACACAGTGTGCTACTATGTTTAGCATACTATGTAAATTATGTATTAGATTAGTAACAAACGTCTTTATTTTAAGCCAAACCATGATGTTTATCTCCAAACTTAACCACATACTTTTGTTGCCTAAACCTAAGGAAGTAAACTGTAAGTTTTTAACCGACATTTTTAGTGCATTTCACAGAGACTATGCATTTAAGAAGCAGAAACGATGCATGTAAAGAGCGTAAATTGACACTGTTCCTGGGCATCCGAAACTGATGCAGGAGGGTACCTAGCGCGTCATAATTTTACGTGAGAATGTTGATTTTGATAAGGAGGCATTTGGAGGAATATTATATGAACTTGCGTACCATGAGTACAGGGCTGAGGGCCATCAAGGGCAGTGATTCATACTGATATTTGGATATGAAAAGGTGCCTTCAAAGGAAACAGTATGAAAATTACACAGGGTGCCGTCAGTGTGTGAGCAATGTTCTATTGTGTAGCTAGTTAGCTAATCTAATAGCGACCTGAGGAACTTGAAGGTGACGAGTTTAAAAGTGTGACCAGTAGAACAGTAACATATGTCATTTTGGGGGCAGTCATGCAAGTCGCTTTGGAAGTCAGTTAAAATTGACTGATATTCTGTTGTTCCGGTATGAGAGAGCACTGCCTCTGCATTACATATCACTGACTTCTTTCTTAATAAAAACTCTGTGAACGAAAGCTGAAAAAAAAAATGACTTTAAAAGTAATCAAAAGACTATAAGACCTGAAAAAGTAAAATGTTAGGTTACACTATTCAGCACAAAGCAGTAATCTCCATGTTCAAGCCACTTCTGTGTTGCCCTGATCACTGTATATTGACAGTATGTGTGCTCACATGTACTTCATCTCCTCATCTCATTTCACAAAAACCTTTTTTTTTTCCTCCAACGCTCAACCAAACCTGTTCCAGTGTTTACCCACAAACCCTTTCACATACAGCACACACTCAAATACACTCTCTATACACACTCCTAGATATCAAACACTCAGAGATATGAATCACAAATAGCTCACTTCCTCTCGCGGCCTGAATGAACGTCACGCTCAGCAACATCAGAATAAAACTAAGTTTTGTTCTTTTTCTCTTTCTGACAAAACACACACAAAATGAACTGTTGGTATCGTCTGGGGAGACATCATCATTTACAGTGTTATAGTGCCTTTCAGTATACGTTCTGACAGACTGCCATGTGTACCACCTGGTGCTTAGTACTGACAAACCAGGTTAGCTGCAAGTTTTGTTTTACTTTTCTGCCTGGAGGTGCATTTAAGAACATTTAACCTCTTTAACTCTTGATACCAGCCACAACATTCTTTAAATTATTAAAAATCTTCCCTGCACTGTGCGTATATTCTGTATATGCCTGTACCAACACTGTACTGAGGCTCTGTGTTGCACATATTGAGTGAAATATTCAAACCCAAGATGTTTTCATGGCTGCACTGTGTCTGTCAGACACTGCTGCTGCATCCTGCATCATTTATGCACATTCCCACAAAATCTAAGCTGACATATTTGGTATCCTTGGAAACGTTGGGATAGTTATTAGAATCTGAAATAATTATGAGTCCATTTACATGTGTAAACACGGATCCACTTGTGAATCCAACAAGTTTAAGAAGTCCAACTTTAAAAAGAAACTGGCAAAACAAACTATTAGAGCTGAATATTCTGAAACTAGACCGTGTATGAGTTAAACGTGACGATGTACAATAGGAAATGTAACTGTAAGTGGATGGCTACATTACATACAGTAGGGTGAGGCTCATAATACAACATGAGAAAACATTAAAACACTTTACTTCTTTGGGTAAAACAAATGCCTTCCTCTCAGACTCAGCTTCCAGTAGATATCTCTGAATGCAAAGAAACTGTTACAACCAGGATCACTGTGCGTCCATGGCATTCGTTCAAGGCTTGCCCAAGTCTCATACTGACTCATCTTGGCCTGAATCCTACTAGGAAATTGTTACTGGGCTACGGCAATGAAAAAACATCCACTTTCTGATTCCCTCCTGAGCAAGACCAGCTATAGTATCAGACAAGGCATCTACAAGGCAATGAAATGGGTTTGCTGAAAAACTGCATTTTGATTCAAGGTTAAAACACCAGCTGATGCAGGTAAATATACTGGAGGGCAAAATGTTCTCAGTTTGAAACAGTGTAAGAGAAATGAACAAATGGGCTCTTGTAAGATGTATAATCATCAGTTAGTTAATTGAGAAGTAACCATAGTACAATCACCACATAAGAAAACTGTGAAAATACCTCAGACTGAGGGCAACTAATTTGGGAGGAAGTAATTTTAAAAGTTTCATGCATGATCCACTATGTTGCCTCACTTTGTCAAACAAAGGTCATCTCGTGCAATAAGAATGAGTCCCATTTCTTTTTAGTAGATTTCTTTCTGCAGATACTGACCTTTTTAAGAGGATTGGGTATTGGCCAAATGTCACTGATCTATATCCAATATAGTTTTGGCTACCGTGTCTAAAGCTACCATTGATACTGTGCCACTTCTTGCATGTGCTTCACAATGAATGCATTTTAATGAGAGTAATCTGTGAAACCAGTGGTGTTAAAAGTGACTTTAGTTAGAGTAGTTAATGTTTCTCTTTGCAGATTTTTTTCAACATTTTCTGCCCTGTGGGAGGTTGCTTTGCAGCCCAGTCGCCAGGATATAATGTTGAGATTATACATTTCGGCACGCATGGATATGTTACATTTGTATGTTTCATTCTTATGATATCAACATTTCTAAAGTGGCATAGATCACATTACATGTATACCAGCTGAGTTTGTCACCACAAGAACGAGGAGATGGTGGATGGTGTGAGATCTAAGCAAGATGGCTTCCAAGCAGGTGTCCGTGCAGCAGACCACTGTCTGAGACCAAGGACATTTCCAGCTGTGTTTCTAGTGACCAAACTAGGTTTATAAGCAAAAACAGACTGACCCTAACAAAGTGTTTTTGTGCCTAAACCTGTACCACACCTTAACCACAGCACTGTAACATCTGTAACAAGTATAAACATAGTTTCTACATATAAAACGTACAAATTTAAACAAAGCATACAAATTTAACATAGCAGTGGCATTCAGAGACACAATGCCAACATTTATTCAGTTGAACGGGTTATGTTTTGGAACTTTGTCTGACTGAATTCAATTTTATTACATGTTTAATGAAACTTTATAAAGGCCCAGGAAACGACAACTGACTTCACATCTTATTAACAATTATTTTTTTAGCAACTTGCTTCACGAGCTTCGTGGTTTGAAAAGATGTAGCATGTAATTAAAAAGAGGGAAGCCTTTTCCATGTGGACACACAGAGGACAGTGAATGCAGCATCAGCTCTTATCTTTGTTTATCACAGCAGCTCAGTGCTGTTTGGAAGGTCTGCATCTGTTCACAACACCAGTAATCCTGCAGCACGAACTGTGTGTGTTACATGTCTGCTGTTTTGAGGTTGATTGACTGCAGTGACACAGTTAGAAACCATCCAAAAACTACACATACATTTTTCCCAAGCCTAAAAGGCATGTTGGTGAGTGAAACTCCACTCAAGATTAAGAAACATATCTACAACCCCTTGTATAAAGTTTAATTAGTTTCACACAGAGAGGTTTAGATTTCAGAAACATGTATGAATTTTGCAAATGCGTTAAGTTCCCCTTTAAAAGTACACTCCTCAACATGATGCTAACAACGTTTAATTTCTAGTCTGAGGCACATTTGTGCTCTTTTTTTAGCATTGTTACATCATACAGCCACGTGAAAGACAGCCTCGATCTCTTAATAAAACCTTGTTCTGAGTCCAATGACAAGACATTTCTGAGGTTATGTACTTGATTTTCCAAAGATTTAATAAACTCAAAAGTTATTATGCAATTTTCTCAGTTCAAAAGGGGTCAGGGACCAGAGAAAATGGCCTGTGCTCACTTTAAATGCAAAAAAAGAAAGGAAGACATGCACAGTCATTTTGTCCCTCTGGCCTCCCACAGACTGTATTTTCCACATTGTGATGACTGAAACAGGAAAGTTAAGTAAGCCTGGTCAAGTGTTGTTATGAATTTTGGCTAATTTTGCTTGCCAGAGATGTGTCATGCACGGAATCTGTTCTCTTCCATTACATTATCTATATTTTTAGAGATTAGAGTTTAATGTACAGCTTTTTTTCCCCATAGATGCTACCCTCATTTGAAATGATCTCGTATTAATTTATACGTATCAAATTTAAAGCCCTAAGTTTTTCAAAATCAAAGATAAAAACAGTAGAATAAAACTATAATTTTAGTATCCAAAAGTTGTTTAAAATGAAATAAAAACCATTATCTTCCATAGCCATCTTCCAAAACCATAGCCTTCCTACTACTGCAGTGGGAATGTGAGCTCCATGCTGGAGACAGTTGTTGAGAGTCCCCCTGCACATGTGCAGTGACAGGACAACTGTTAGCATCACTCAGCTAACGTACCTAATGAATATAAACGGGTTTAACGACAGAGTTGGGCTTTCCCAGTGTTGGTGTAAATTTGCTGGGACCACTTAACTGCTTGGTGTTGGACACTAGCTTCTGCTGCTATTTTAGCTCATGCTAACAGGGCAGTCATTGAACTGACCATTCACTGGGAGGGGAGCGGCTCTGGAGAAAATCAGACCTCCTATGCAAAAATGATCAAATTTAGGTATCATTTGACTGGAGAAGTTTCAATACTACTGGGTACTGGTTTGTTTCAGTATTCGATACTTTACTTGATACCTTTAAGGTACTTGATACCTCAAAGGATCAGCAAACTTCAAAGTATCTAGGTACTGAATGTAACAGTAAAGCTACATTGTCCTGATCTTATACTTTGCAGAAAGGGTATCACGGTCACACCTTATTTATTACACATGATACATCCCAGGGCCGATTTTGTGTTACAGTGTGTTAGTCTGTTCATACTTTCTGACTTCCCTACTCTGTGTGGCACTTATGGCACTCAGCCTCATATCTAATTATGATGTAAATCTTTAAAAACGGGTCGCAAATGCATATTTTCCCCTTTTAAAAGGCTCAGTCTTTTCCTGGACCAGCAGGGCACTGTGGTCTTAAACAGACATTACTTGAAGAGGAGTAAATAGTGAATTTGGTGAGGACTATTTTCAGCTGTGGATCAATACACATTTGGTGCTCTAGTGGGTTTTTCCGGCAGGAAACAGGACAGTGCACAGGATCAATTTAAAGGAAAACATTCATGGTAATAAAAGAGCATGTCATATAGTTCAATGATGATGCTCAGTGATGTATGTTTGGGTAGCAATGGAGGTCTAAGGCATACAGGAACAACATATCAGGCTTAAGCTAAACAGGCAGTTTTCAGTTGAATCAATTCATTCTTGATTTTGGGATTTCTTAACAATTACAATCACATACCTTTATATGGTATCACCCGCCCTATCTATTGAGATCAGAATGTTAAACACAGTTATGTCAACTTTAGAGAGGGAGTTTTGAAGCCCTGCAATTTCGAGATCAGCAAAGGGCGGGCGTAATGTGAGGCCCCGCCTTGACGTCTAAAGAACAAACATGGAGGCCGTCAGAATGTTAAGTGCTGCCTTGTCTAACATTAACTCCATTTTCAAAGGTCAGGACCACAGTCAAGGCGGTGATGAATCGAGCACTTCATTCCTTCGCTTATAAACCCCCCTTTCTATCTCTATCTGTCTTTATGTATGGTGGTCTAACGGTGACCCCCCCCCACCACCTCTCCTCCTCCGTTTCCTGTATTTCTCTCATTTCTGTCGTTTCCTCCCCTCCCCTCTCTCTGTGGTTTTCTCTGGCCACTTAATGGAATGCATGGCATTTCCTCCCTCACTCCCTCCCCCCTGTTCTTCTTCTCCTTCTCTCCTCATCTCCCCATCTCTCTCTCCATCCTTTCTGCAGCCCCCGCCTTCCATAATGAAATGTAAACTTTGACATTTGTCAACTTAGTCCTCCCATCAACAATTTGCAGCGTTCGGGGGTGGAGGGTTTACTGTAGCGTGGTGTCTCCAGGCTACAGTGCCACTCGCGGCAAGCCCTGACCCTTCGCCCTGTTCTTTGCCTCTTTAGTTTATTTGATCTTTCTTTCATTCGTCTGTGTTTCCGTTGGTTCCTTCATCATGTTTCTCCTTTTTCTTTCTTTCATGCTTTCTTTGTGATCCTTCTTTCTTTCCTTTACTTTTGTTGTACTTTGTGTCTTTCATTCTCCTTCTGTGTCGCTTGATAATCTCCTTTTCTTTCTTCAACCACTCTCTCCTTCTGTCTCCCTTTAATTCAATTCTCTGCTGACTGATAATCTGGTTTTTCTTTTCCTTTTTTCTTCCACTGAGCTCCCTCATTCTCTTTCACTCCCTCTTTCATTCTCCAAGTTCATTGATAAGGTCTTTTGCCCTTTTCCTCCCCCCTCATGTTTCATATTCCAGTCCTCACAGCTTGAATCAATAGCAGTTTCGCAGCTAATTCCACAGCTCTACATCAATACCCAAAGGCTCCAGTCTCCTCCATCACCCCCCTGCCTGCCTACTATGAATATTCAAATGCGTATTATAATAAAGTGGTTTTTCTAAATGCATTAGCACGCGGGTGGGAGGGGTCCTCAATCCAAAATGAAATTTTCACCATTTTGAGGGAAGTGACAAACACATGCGAAGCATGATTCACCGAAACAAAGAAGAAGATGCTTTTAAGGGATGATAGGTTAGTTTGGATTCCCTCGATTTTACGGACAGATGGACTGAAGATGATTTTGTGTTTTTTCAACATGGTGATCTAGTTTTCTGGTTAAAACTGCAGGAGAGGCAGAACAAAGCAAGGCCAGAGTGTACCACTGAGAACTTAATGAAGTGGCTTTCTACATGCAATAGTAAGCAGAGATGCGTTTCATCTCAAAGGCGAGATTTGGAAAAACTGACAGGCACTCTTACAAAGTGATTGACAGCATCAAATTTAAACCAGTGATGTCAGTTTTCAAGAGAAGCTAGGAGAACTGGTGTTGTTTGTCTGAATAAAAATAATCATACAGGTCCTAGCAATTTGATTCTTCAGGGATTTTGAATGATTGTCTATCTTCCCAAAATGTCTGTATTTTGTATTAAAGCTCACACTGCTGAAAGGACAGACCAGGGCCAGCATGTACCACCAGAGCCAAAGACATGGCTTTCTTTCTTTTTTCTTCCCCCCTTCTTTTTTTCTATCCTCACACATTTTCTCTCCCTCCTTCTATCCATCTATTCATCCCTCGCTCTACCCAGCAAATCCAAAAGTTGTGTCACCATAGCAACAGCTGCCGTCTGCGAAAATTACCTAAATCCCTCCCTTTTTTTCCCTTTTTTTAAACTGTGTGTTCCCAGTGACATTCAATGGATACTGTTTTGATGTGGGAACAAACAATTGAGTCAGGGGGTAAAAAAGAAAAAAAAGGGGGGGAGAGAGGTTGATGTTAGGGGAACAACAGAGCAGAGCAGCAGAGCAGAAAGAGGAGAGGAGGGATTAGAGGTGGAAAAGCCTGGTGGCCAGACAGGCAGCCAGTCAGCCGGAGAGAAACGGAGGGGAAAAAAAGAAGAGTGGGACAGAAAGCAAACACAGACAGGGACGGACACAGGAGAACGAGCAGACAGACAATCATGCAGATGCATAAAACACAAAACAAATAAACAAACAAACAAAGAGTAAACAAAGAAAGGCAAGCCAAGGGCACACAAATGACCAGCGGCCGACAGACAAACAGAAAAGCAGACAGACAGACGGAGAAGACTGACCCAATGAGACAGGGCAGCATGTGAAACAGGTAGCAGGCAGAGAGGAGACAGACATGTGTCGCCATGGTAACACTGAAACCAGCGAGTAAAGGAGAGAGGGAAAAAGAGAGGTGGTGGTGGTGGTGGTGGGGGGGGTTAAGCAGGAGAGATATAGGAAGCATGCCGTCCCCATGGTAACACAAACGGAGGGATCCTGGGAGAGGAGAAGCGAGGCCGGCACACAAAAAACAACACAAAAGGCACATTAAGAAAGTGGGAAGCCTCGTTCTTCATATCCTAGCATCCCTCCCTCCATCTCCCGTCTCCGTGCGGCGCTACAGCCTGATTTGCATCCCCGTGTTTACGTTGTATGATGTGTTTATGAGAAGCCTGAGCCCGCTTCTATGTGGCCAATTAGTGCCTCCACCATGCCATTTACGATTCTCAGACTTTGCCAGCAAGCAGCAGTTTTATCTCTGTGATGAAGAAGGCATGTAGTTGTGGAAAAACCCTGACGGATGGTGTAAATTATTACAGCTTGCAGCATTATTCTTGGTTGGATGGCGTACAAGGCAATCTGTTGTCTTATCATGTGTGTGAGACAAGGCCAGTTTCCAGGATCATGGCTGAGCCAATTCGGCAAAGACAATCACATTCAATTGAGATAAAGCCTCAGTGGAAATCATGTAGCTGGGAAACTTCCCCAGAACGCTTATCAGACGCTAGTAATTACTCTTCAGCAAACACGCCAGCAGATTTGCAACTATTGTACCACTTAATCAGAGCATTGTGAAAGCAAAAAGGCTTGTGGCAGAATGTGACGAAATGAGTCAAGTTGCTTGACCTGAATGTGCCTGCTGACTACAGTGACTGTCATTGCCAGGAATCACCAAACACAGCCTGTGGATTTACACTGAGAGCTAGTAGTGGCAGCATGGTCTCAATGAGCCCACTGTCATTGAACAGAACAGAGCACATCATGGGAGACGGCGCAGAAAGCGAGTAGCTAATGGGTAACCAGCTACTCCAGTTGGCACCTACTGCTTTCAAAGCTCATCAAGAGCTGCTACAGCTGAGCTCAGATGGAAATATAACTTTGTGGAGCATTAAAATGCTTTTGGAGAGTACTATTAAAAGTTTAATGGTCGCATAAGTAGTTTTGCTCTTTGTTTTATTTACAAAATAATCCATCCTTACAAACTCCATCAGTATTCACATAGCTCGCATGCTCTTCAGAACACAGATTGTTACCGCAGGTATCATTGAAAATTCCCCCTTTCCCAGACGTATTTACCATTGTGTTGGGTCATTAATGCATGCTCAACTCATAATTACTATATTTCCAACAGCACTTTAAGGCAGCATAATTGCAGTGTGCGGCAGATGGCTGTTGGCTAACTGGCTTGCAGTTACGCCTAATGGCTATTTGCTATCGGTGTAAAACAGGCTAATGGTTCGCTGGCCAGCAGCTATAGCTTAAAATAGACAGCTGTCCTGTGTGGGCTCTGCCAGATTTGAAATGACTGTGTGCTCCTCATTATCTGCTGCGGTGAATTCACCACACACTGATCGTCCATAAAAGCAAAAGAAGAAAGTGATAAACATTTTTTTCCTGTCAGATGTCTGAGTGCACTGAAGCTAAATTCAAAAAGGTTAATCTATGCAGAAAAACTGGACCATGTTTATGACTAATTATAATGGCCATTCCTCTTGGAAAAATAATTATCCTTGTGAAGTTGAGTATAACAAATGTAAATCGTTAATGATTGTATATGGCATAACTGCTGTTCAAAGCCAGACTGTGTGGATGTTTATGCACAGCATGCTCCACAAAAGACATTCATGCTGTTTTTGTCTGCAATTTTATCTTCCAACTCAAGAGGGAAAAGAGGGAGAGATGGAGAATGTATATTCCTTTTCAAACAAGGAGACTAATTACAAGGGATTAAGTAATTGCATGGGGAATAGTCAGGAAATCTTTCTCAAAACCATTTGTTCCAAACCCCATTAATTTCACCCTGCTCTGTCTAGTGTATAACGGCTTTGCTTTATGTGAGCTGTTTCAAAGGACAAATCTACAAGATATTTTCTGTGCTGTTAAGAACACAGAGGCTCATGAAGGCAGAGGCACAGAAAGCTTCAGCGTGAAAGACTCAGATTCAATCGAGGCTGAAAAAGTCACGCACCCACACTCAGAGGAAGCAACTTACAGAGGAACTTTACAGAGGAAACATTTTATGTTGGAAAAAGTTTGATGAAAGTACACTACCTTTTTAATAATTTAAAACAAAAATCATTCTTAGGATGCTGGTGTGCTTTGCAAAAACTCCTTTAAAAAGTATGTATAAAAAGTATGAGACGTGTGAGTTGGTATCACTTGTTAATAACAGGTTTTTTTAGTTTCACTTTTTTCAAGGTGTAGAAAGAAAGTATGAGGAGGAACACACTGGTCCAATGGCAAGCTTTTGCTAGTGTACATGGATAGTATTAAAGGTCCAGTGCGTAGGATTTAGAGGTATGTATTGGTGTAATGGAATGCAATGAGTATGTTTTATTTAGTGTATAATCACCTGAAAATGAGAATTGTTGTGTTTCCGTTGCCTTAGAATGAGACGTTTTTATCTACATAGGGAGCAGGTCTTTGTCTATGGAGTCTGCCATGTTGCACCACCATGTTTCTAAAGAAGCCTAAAATGGACAAACCAAACACTCGTTCTAGAGAGGGCCATTCATGTTTTTGCATTTTTGCGTTGGCCACCATAGTTAAAAGCCCCTCCGCAACAAGCAATGTCAGAAAAACACCAATTTTTCAGGTGAAACTGCTTCATTCTGTGTTTTTACTGGTTTAAATTGTCTGTTAGCTTTGGAAAGGAAGAGACCTCTGCAAAAATTCGGGTCCCAGTATAAACATCCTAATTGGGATTCTACGTTATCAGAGGGAAAAAAAGGTGAGCACACATTAGTAGGTGTTGGGCTAGCAGCCCATCTGTGATGAGCCAAACAGCATCCAAGAATCGCTGAAGTGAAACTGCTGTAGTCAGTGTTTAACTGGTGTTAACCACTTGGTCCATTTGTTATGGGAACGAAGAAACCTCTGTGGATAATTCAGCTCCCAGTAAAAACCTCCTGAACAAAGAACATTGGAGGACTTCTAACAGGAAGAAAGTTCAGCTAGTTGCAATCTGCAGTCCTCACCACCAGATGTCACTAAATCCCTTTAAATCTGTTCCTTTAATACACCAGCTAACCCATGCATTCTCTGCATTTGATTAGTAAAAGAGACTTACGGGTGAAAAGGTGAAAAAATGGCAGCACAGTCGCTCTTGGTACAGCTCAGAAAACAAAACAGAGAACAAAAGAAAAATTTCACTGACTATTTCTGAAGTTTTTGCCCTACTGAAGTTCACAAGCATATGCCTTGCATCATTTGTTCTCAAATGTTCATCTTTATCTTTTAGATCAATCATTGGTTAAACATATAAAGCTGCTTTTGTATCAGTAAAGGCCAGTAAATGTGGTTCAAGCACACAGAGCTGAAGAAGAAGAACTAGAGGAAGTTGCTGAGGAGAAGGACCTTTAACCCCTTCTACTCACTGCAACTTTCACCAGGAGAAGCAGATAGAAAATGAATGCATGAATGGATAAGTAGATGATATATACTTTGCAGTGCGTTATTCAAGCATGCTATTCAATAAAGGCTCAGAAGACGCAAAGATAAGCTAGCAAAAGCACAAAGTCTTTGGAGCTTTCAATCATTCAGACGGCATATAACGCACATCACAACACCTGCATCCATCTTTTTGCTTTCTATGTCAACAGCCGCATCACCATGGATTGATTTGTGTTACCATGTCAAGATAAGCTGGTACTATTCCAAGCACAGAGGCATGTCAACAGTCCAGAAAACCAGCAAGTTTATGTTCTCTCCCATTAGCCCATGCAGGCTACTGTACCATGACTACCTCTTCTGTCTGTATGGCATGTCTGGTGTGCACCATGGGCATCAAATGACACTATACTGCCTGACAGGGTCGGTTTATATTTCCCTTAAGTGGACTTCTATGTCTATGTCTAAACTCATCTTTACCATATAATGCTAAAGAATAAATATCCATGCTCAACCAGAAGGGCTTTGTCTGTTTATTACACACTAAACATGCACACACTTATATTTCCATACTATCAGAGGATGAAGAATTTGGACACTCTCCCTCCACATGATCTATGTCGACTCTTATTTTGGATCACCATGTAGCTTCAGTACTTTCGGGGAAACAGATCGAGGCCTCTGTGGTCAGAGCTGTCTGAACTCAGGGACTCCCAATCAATCCTCTCCCTCTCTCTCTGTCTCCCCGTGTGTGTTTCTCATTGCTCACTCGCCCTCTCCACACAGTGATGGAGGTCAGGTGTGGTCAAGAGCTGAGAATGGACAATCAGGCAGCAGCCGTACCCACTATTATCACTGCAGCTCATATCTCCCCCTCTCTCTGCCGGCTCTATACAGTACAGCCATATTACCCTGCTCGCTCTGTCTTTATCTCCCATTTACAGAGCTGAGCAATGTGATAAATTTTTTTTTTTTTTTTTTTTTACTAATGCGTAGTGTAAGGGATTACACTTACATGACAATAACTAATCCCGGTAATACTCGACTACTTTGATAGTATGGAAGGTCAGCCTGTTAGCTGTCCTACAAGGTGATGGATGGGAGGGATTTTTTTAGGTCTGTCGCTGTCCCTTCCAAACCAAAACCTGAAAATTGATAGACCTTTATTTAAGAGTCACCTGGTTTTCTTAAGCATTGGACAGCACTTCTGGAGTTCTGGGCTAAGCTAGCCTTTTGACTGCTCATTAAATCACAATATCTCAGTTACTACTCATGTTAAATATCTTCAACATGGAAGGAGCCGCTGATTCTTTTATCATTTTTCCCATTGTAATAATACTTATATATTGGGGTGACACATACCCCCCTGTATACAAACATACTAAAATGTCCTGCCCCCACCAGGCAACCACTCATCACTGTCTGAAATGATCAATAATTAGTAATAAATGAAATCATGATTAGAAATAAACTTATCAAATTGCCATTATTTTTATACTACCAATTCTAGTTTTACAGTGCCCTACAGTTGTGGGCGTGGTTTATCCAAGTGGTGTTGCCGTACCCAAGAAGAACTCGGCTCATGGGCTTATTCAACTAACATTAATGTTTTAATTATGTTATATTTGTCAATTTCTCAGATAGCTCCCATAAAGTCTGAGTAAACTGTCGATCATGACAGTAGTAACTGTCATTTACAACTTTTCCGAGGGGGGAATGGGGTTGATTCTATTCTATAGATTTCATTGATAAAATCCCATCTCAAAGGTTTCTTTTAATTCTCAATGTACCTTAATATAGAAACACAATAGTCTCCAGGATTATTCCAAAATCCTGTTATTGCTATCAGTTTGAATGATTTCTTTGAAATCATTAACGTGCAGCAAATGACTTCTCATATACCTCAACTGTCATTGCCACTGAGAGAAAGCTAATCAGGGGCATAAATCAAAGCTCAGAATGATCTGTAGTTGCATTTGCTGAGGTTGTTACCTGGTTCCAGACCTCTGTATCATTGCCCACATCTCAGATTTGTTTAGCCATTCAAATGGAGAAAGAAATCGACCAATCAGAGCTTTGCAGAAGTGATTAAGAATGGAAAGATCATTTCTTTATAGGTAGCTGGCTTCCTTGCTTTGACCATGAAAACTAGCGACACAGAAAACACAGAATTCAAATAATAACTCTTAAATCAACATCTTTCTCCAATTATTGTTAAAAATTAGAATTTTAACTGCCCCTTTCAGTCTCTGGCAATTTACTTTTTATTAAAGAAGCACATGTTTCCTAACACAGTGTCTCATCTTTTGTACTAAACCAGGACAATTTTATGCCCATCCAAGTCTTGGAAGAGCTCCAACTGACAGTCAGCTCACACTGTTTATGTAGAAAATAAACAGGACTTTTACAACGTGAATCCTGGACACGCGAAGCATCACATCCCATCTTTTGTAGTGTAATCACTTTTTCAATGAGTGAAAAAAAAAAAAAATCTTTTAATTAACTTGCCCAATTACCCTTAGTTGCAGTGCTGTAAATCCACTCTTTGCTTATCTTGCCTTTTACATTTTCTCCCTATATGTTTTTTTAAAGTTTCTCCAAGTCCTTTTTCTCCCTCTTCCTCCGTTGCTATGGTAACTCTCTCTCTTTCTCTCCCTCTGTCTCTCTGGTGCACCCCCACTTTCCCCTCTCTCTCTATCTCTCTCTCTCTCCAGCGGCTGGTTGGATGGTTGCTATAGAAACAGACTTATTTAAAAGAAGAGCTAAGAAATTATCTTTTTCTCCCACTCTCCCCAACACGCTCGCTTTTGCTCCCTCGCTTCCTCTCTCTTTCACTTGCTTCATCTCACTCGCCCTCCCCCCCCTTCCTCCCCACTTCTCTCTCTTTCTCACTTTGCCTCAATCACAAGCGAGCAGACCTTCTCTTTTATTTTCCTCTGGCCCTCGCCGTACATTGTGGATTAGAACACACACACACACACAAACACACAAACTTACAATCTCTCTCTTTCTTAGATTCTCTTAGCTGAGACCAGACGACCCCCCCAAAAAAACACACACACACACAAATGCACACACTGAAGCGCAACACAGTGCCTTTCTTGCGGAACACACAAAATAGACACACACTTTCTTCCCGTGACAACTCTTTCTTTCTCTCTCACACACACATACCTTCTCATTTGGTTTTCCTTCTTGATGGTACTTGATTTCTGTGCCCTAATTGGATACTTCAGTCCTCAAAGTGTGAGCACATTTATGTCCTTACAGCACCAGACTGAATGGGCCTTTTTTAGGGACATATTGACATGTCACAGGAGGAAAAGCACAGGTATAACTAATAATTAGCTGCTTCAATTTCAAGGTCCTGTTATTGCACATGTTGGTTCACTGTCATGGTTTACAGGGACTCTTGAATAGAGCCATTGTTAATGTTATTGTTTACACCTGTGCTTTTCCTATGACAACAAATATCTGCTGTGAAAAAGGCCTCTTACCAACAACCATGAGTTACACATACTGCAAGGTGCTATGCCAGAAAATGTGGAGTCACACTCCATGAAAGACACACTGGCAGTCTAATCCCCTTTCCAGAACAATGACAAATCTCACTCTGACATAATCCCCACCTGTGACGCCATAACTTCATTTACCGCCACAGGGACAAGAGACAAGCAGCATGACGTCACTGTCCCCCCCTTCACTGCCACCGCTGAGAGCTGCTCGCTTATCTCCCCTGCACCCGGGCATATCAGGCTTCACTGAGGGGAGATAGTGTCACCCCCACCAACACCGCCTCACCCAAACCCTGCTCTCGCCTTCTCCTCTCCTCGCCTCATCGAGCCTCGCCAAGCCAAGCGGAGCCCGGGGTGTTATCAGTTCCTGATAGTTATCGACTTACATTAAAACATAAGAGGGGAGAGAGGAGGAACAGGCAGATAGACAGACAGAAGGAGGATGGAAACACAAACAGAGTGGGTGGTGATGGATACTGGCTTTCATCATCTGTAATCATGTTGTCCATCTCCATCTTTAAATCGCTGCTGCTTCTTTTATCACTGTTTAAAATCCACCAAAGGAAAAGAAATAAAAGGGATAGAGGGATATATTGAGACTTCAAAAAAGGAAGAAAAAACGTGGTCGTGGTGCCCACGCAATAAAATCATTTGGTTACACAAGTTCAGTTTCTGATAAGGGAAATAAGTTTGGAAAAGCCTCCGTGGGAAAGATTGGAAGGCGCTAAATGTTAAATTAAGTGAAAGTGGAGCCAGTGGATAGTGCGTCTGTAGGGTGTATAAAATTAGGATTATGATTGTCACACATTGGATTTTTTAAAAGAGAAAGTATTAAATGTTACAAACTTTTCCTTTAACAGAAGCTTTAGTTTGAGTAAGATATGCTGTCTTAACAGAATTAGTAACTGCCTGCTTAGACGACCATGAAAGGAATGACTTGAAATATAATGATATGTCAAAGGGCCAGTGTGTAAAATGGGTTGAAAACAGTGACATCAGTGGTCAAATTCTAGATTGCAGGGCTCACTCGCTCACTCCTCCCGTCGGGTAAATGACGGTGGCCTCGTAGGGACAAAAAGCCTTGCGCACGAGTTTTTCAGGAGTAGGTCTATCTAGCGACGAGGTGAATGTTTATTTAGAAATCTAAACCATGTTACGATATTGTAATGAATCCCTCACGAGCAGGAGACCAGAGGAGCGTTCGGGAAAAAGGCCCGTTTATTTGAGCACTCCAGAAACTCCGGTAACACTCCACTCCGTCCCAAACTCTGACTCTTCTGGCATAACAGACACACTTCATAACTTTACACACATACTCGTTTACCATACTGAGTGGGGACCCCCCCTCCCCTCTCCGCTCCCCATCTCCAGCCCGCACACTGACTGACAGCGTAGCCTGTAAACAGAGCTCAGCTGTTTATTTAGCCTAGCGATATCTCCGGACTATAGTAGCTGCAATGGACGACTTTGAACACGATTTTGAAGAGTTTCTTGTAGCGGACACAGACCCAGAGCCATACCTGTTTGAGCCGGAGCATACAGATGAGGAACTCCATGTGTTTGATGCTGAGTAGGCGAGGAGAGGCTGAATGCACAGAATGGGATTTGGTGCTACTGCTGCCATTGTTGGGGAGATATATCATCAGGAGGAAAAGCACCGCAGAGAGTGCATCACAAGGAGTGAGGTTGCGTCTTCTTTTCCTCGCAGATGACGGTTCGGGTTCATTCTCTCCTGTTGCGTGGTAAGTGTGGTCCATTCGCAAACTTTATAACTAAAAAAACTTTTCACTACTCTCTATTGACGAACTACTAACACTCTCTGCTGTTTCCTCCTCCTCCTTCCTTCCTTCCGCTGTCTTCGTTGGTTTATTTATACACTCGAAACGCGTTCTCTGGCTGGCTGGATTGTCCGCTCTGGCTGCCCTACATACATGGCGGCGCAAGATGGCAACCTCTCTAAAGCAAGGCCCTTGAGATATATATGTATATATATATATATATATATATATATATAAGCATAATTATAAGGCTACGAAAACCAAACGAATTTTATTTTATAGCGATCATACACTTGTATAAACATATTAATGGGTAGAATATTCAGATTCAGATTCAGATTGACAATAAACCATGCCAAATATTACACACTGGCCCTTTAATGTACATACAATATATCTGGTGTAATATAATTCAATGTGGTAGTGGTCCACAACCGTTTTGTCACCACATACCATTTTTATTTTGAAAATGTTCTTGCTGACCAGCCAAGTAAAATAAAGGTCTTTCATATCTTTGGGTATTATAGGATAATAAACACTCACCCACCTCTTTATTAGGTACACCTGTTCAACTGTTTCAACACAAATAGCTAATCAGCAAATCATGTGGCAGCAACTAAATGCATCTGAGTATTTCAGAAACTGCCTATCTACTGCACAACTGTCTCTAGGTTTTACAGACGACGGTCCAAAAAAGAGAAAATATAGTGAGCGGTAGTTCTCTTGTTGATGCCAGAGGTCAGAGGAGAATGGCCAGACTGGTTCATGATGACAGAAAGGCAACAATAACTCAAATAACCACTCGTTACAACCAAGGTATGCAGAAGACCATCTTTGAACCAACAACATGTCGAACCTTAAAGCAGATGGTCTACAGCAGCAGACAACCACACCAGGTGCCACTCCTGTCAGCTAGCAACAGGAAACTGAGGCTACAATTCACACAGGCTCACCAAAATTGGACAATAGAAGATTGGAAAAACGTTGCCTGGTCTGATGAGCCTGGATTTCTGCTGCGACGTTCAGATGGTAGGGTCAGAATTTGGTGTAAACAACATGAAAGCATGGATCCATCCTGCCTTGTATCAGCGGTTCAGGCTGGTGGTGGTGGTGGTGTAATGGTGTGGGGGATATTTTCTGGGCACACTTTGGGCCCCTTAGTACCAACTGAGCATGGTTTAAACACCACAGCCTACCTGAGTATTGTGGCTGACAGTGTCCATCCCTTTATGACCACAGTGCACCCATCTTCTGATTGTTACTTCCAGCAGGACAACGTGCCATGTCACAAAGCTCAAATCATCGCAAACTGTTTCTTGAACATGACAATGAGTTCACTGTACTCCAATGGCCTCCACAGTCACCAGATCTCAATCCAATAGAGCACCTTTGGGATGTGGAGGAATGGGAGATTCACATCATGGATGTGCAGCCGACAAATCTGCAGCAAAATCCTTGAGGAATGTCTCCAGCACCTTGTTGAATCTATGCTATAAAGAATTAAGGCAGTTCTGAAGGCAAAAGGGGCAAGGTGTACCTAATAAAGTGGTCGGTGAGTGTATATAATATGTTATCTCATCTCTTTCCTTTGAAGGAACTCTTTTTTTTGTGTTTGCTCATGTTCACCAGATACTTGCAACAGTAATTGGACCACAGCATGCAAATCGAGAAGCTAAGGGAAATTATTGTATTGTTGTTGTTGTTGTTGTGACAGGAAGTGATGACGATATTTGCAGCACAGACGGACCATGCCAGATTCAAGGACTTTACTGCACAGATGGCTAATAAAGATTTATAATTATAACTCAGATTTGTGTCCTAATCTTATAGCTTCATCGACTCATCTGCAGTCTGGTGGTTGGGAACCACTGTGGTATGGTACTGCATGAATGTGGTGTGATAATATAGTTTATTATATGGCAGTGGTTCTCAAATGGTGTGCTGCAACACACTGATGTGCTGTGATGCCAATCCAGGTGTGGAATTTTGTGATAACCACACCTTATTCAATATTCAACTGAGCCTATACAAAGACTAAATGAATGAATTTTTAATTGACTGTATCAGTATGTCATGTGCACCCATTTTATCATAAATGGGCAAACCCTAGTTAAAAAATGGCATTTCATTTGATTTATTTGTTGCTTTTCACATGCGGAAATTTTAAGTGTTTGACACATCAAAAACCGTAACCATATTTTTTTATTGTCATGTGTAGTGATAAGAGTGATATCACATGTTATAGAAGCTGTTGTGCACAGATATAAATACAGGTGTGCCTTGAGATTTTGGCTTGCCTTTTGGTGTGCCTTGGACACAAAAAGTTTTAACCACTGTTATATGGTAATGCACAGCATTGGCACTGCAACTAGCAAATCTCATCTTTTAATTAATTTTTGTATTAAGAGGATGTAGTTGCTTACTTACGTAGGCATAAAAACACTTTCAGTTATACATACAAAAAATAGCCAAAAGATGAAATAAATGGGGCACGGACAAATCACTTAGGTGGGGCAGAGCGGGCTTTTTAACCTGCAACACAGATTGTCTTTGTGTGGTTGAATGCCAGCTTCACTGTGTGCATATTGAATTTTGTCAAGCCACAATGCAGTTGGTTATTCAGGGATTGGAAGCGTAGGCTGTATTAACTGGTATTGAATTAATTAACTGGATCGTTTTAACTCCAGGATGCTTTTACTTGAATAATGTATTTTAATGTGAAATATTAAAAGACCCACAAGGTTGCTCTGCTGTATCGCATAGCCTGTGATACAATGGAATCATTTTAAAGAGATTCAACTTGTTTTTACCTGTCAGAGGGCCATTTAGCAAAAATAAAGGTGAGCACCGTGATGCGTGCAGCTTCCGTGGTCAGGGTGGGTGGCTTTAGTTGATTGTAATGGATGGGCCTTGCTGTGGGCATGCTGCAGGAGATGTGTCATGTCGTATCTGTGCCCCATGTATTTTTTTACAAGTGCGCAATGATTCCTAAGTTTGGTGCCAATAGTTCAATGTCAAAGTACGGCATTGAGTGTTTTCTTTCTTTCTTCTTTTTTTTGGCAAAACCTTTTTTTTAATTGAACACAAGAAATGAGCTAAGTCTAGCAAAATCTAAAATTTAGATTCAAATCAGGAACTATCTGATCCAAAGGTAAGTAAACAAGAACACTAATCTGAGTAGATACTTGCTGCAAGCTTTCAGCACCTGACAACGCCTGGTACTTCTACATTTCCACTTTGATTAAGACTTTGTGTGTGTGTGTGTATCTTTTCTTACAGTATATGATGACATTCAACAAAGCTCACTGGCCAGATCGAACTAGTGATGTTACAGCTGCAGAGTGTTTGTGACCCTGAGAATATACATTTGATTAAAAGCACTGAGTCAGGTACACAGCCCTGATCAATTGTCAAAATTGCATTTGAATATTCTGTCAGTCAAGTAAGTGTTTCACTGCTGACATGGGACGGTGCATTACAGTGTTACATAATGTATGGACTAAGTGCAAATACGTATACACACACACACACACACACACACACACACACACACACACACACACACACACACACACATGGATAGAGAGAGATGGAGATGGAGCAGCATGCATAATCCAGGGCAAAGACAAAAGGAAAAACCTTGTGATAGCGATCTTGTAATGGATCAGATTGATTTAATTCACTGCGCCGGACAATTTCTCATTCTTAATCCTCAAGATGTCTCTGAATGGATTTTATGTGGGAGGCCCATTCAATTGTTCTCTCTCACCTCCACACATGAGACTCTCAGACAGCGAGCGAGTGAGAGAAAACAGAGGCAGACAAAGAAACAGAGAGAGGGAGAAGCAGAAACACAAACTACCTCCACACTCAGCTTATTTGATCTCACGGCCCTTTTTGTTGACATTTTTCCTCATATAAAAGGGAGGCACTTTTATGTTCTTGGTGCTTTTATGCTTGATGTGTGCATTTCTTTGAAAGCTTCTCCTTGGAGAGGGTGGCCAGTTGGTTTCTCACTTTCCCTTCCAAAAAAGCTAAGAAGGGTTACTTCTAGCCTTTTATCACTTTTATTGAATGCTCACGCAGAGAAAGGAGACCCACTTTATTTATCCTTGGAGAGCTGAGGACTCGGTCGGGGGCGGAGCTTTGTGCATTGCAGCTTGCTGCTCGAAACAGCGGTGAAATATGCTGGAAATGCCTGGAAAACTCCGGGCCCTGCTCTCCCAGGAGAGCCCCATCTATAATAGGCCTGGCTGGTTCCCTCTGCTCCCTCGCTGCAACCCTCTCCACACATAAATCTCTGCTCCCCGACCCTGCTCTCCTCCTCCTTCACTCCTGTTAGCTCCCACTCCTCTGCATTTCCCTTCTGCCCTCATCCACACTACTGCATCGCTCTTCTGCAATCAGCCTATAGTGTTCCTTCCATTTCCATTTCCTCCACAACTGTCCTTTACTCCTTTGCCCTCTTCCTCCTCCAAATTTCCCCCTTTTCCCACCCTTTCCTCTTCTTCACCTTTGCTCCAGCTCTTGTCAAACATAAATCCGAGCTCCCCAACCCTCTTTTACACTTCCTTCTTTTTATCCTTCAGCATTTTCCTCCCTCCATCTCTGCGCCCACACTGCTCTTCTGCTCTCTTCCTGCTACCCAAATTTCCCCCTTGACCACATCTTCTTTCCCTCTCTCCCTTCATCTACTCCTCTTTTTCTTGTTCCCTTATTCAGCTCTCGACATCTAAATCTCTGCTCCCCACTCCTGTTCTTCTCCTTCTTCTCTCCTCTACCCTTTACCTTGCCGAGCTTCTCTCCAGCCCTCCACCTCTCCTCCTCTCTCCTCATCTGCTCCCTATTTTTGTGCTTCTGTGCTCTCACTCCTCTGCACTCTTCCTCTTTATTTTCCTTCTGCTTTCATCCTCTTGCTCTCTCATCTCCACTGCTCCTTTGACCACCTTTTCTCTGCCTCCCTCAGCCCGTTGCCCTCCTCTCTGCTTTTGCATCTTCCTTCTTTCTTCCTCTGCTCTCTATTCATTGATGTTTCCTCTCTCTCCATCTCCACTCCTCCTCTGACCGCCCCCTTTCCTCTGCCCTCCTTCTCATCTTATATTTTTCTACTCCCTTGCTCCCCAACCTTGTTCTACCCCTCCTTTATTCCAGTTAGCTCCCTCTCCTCCTTTGCCTTTCACTCCTACCCTCATCCAATTTACCCCATCTCCCGTCTTCTCTCTGAATTTCTCCCCTCTTATCTTCTTCCTCTCTCCCCTTCTCTGTTCCTTTACTTTCTTTCTATTCTAGTGCTCTGCATGTCTTCTCTTTCCCTTTCAGTTTACCACTCCTCCTCCCTCATTCAGGCTGACATATCAGCCAGATTGACGGGTGTCAGTCCTAATACCAGTCGACGCTCTCCGTTAGGATCTGCGTACTCCTCGGTCTTTCACTCCCACACACACATCAGCCGGCGCAGAGGAGAGAAGGGGGAATTTGCCAATGTCGCTTTAGCAGATTACTAGATTATCAGGGCATCGCGGTGAATTAAGCAGCGGCTAATTGTGGCAGTTATTTTATTTATTTATTTTAATTGCTGTTCCTTGTCACCTCAGATTACTCTTCCCTTGCCATAAGGATATCAGATCTGTCAGGTACTGGAGGGCTTTGGGATGAGGCCCACACACACGCAAACACACACACACACACACACATACACACTTAACTCCACCGCCGTTATGTTGTTTGAACCTCTGCTCTACTCTTAAACAAGGCTTGCCATGCCATTTTTAATTATCTTCATTTGAGAGTACAGCATTTTTTTATTGAAGTGGATTTTTTTCTTCCACCCAATTAGAGCAACAGAGTCAGTCATCCTTTATATTTGCTTTTATGGCACGATCAGTACAGTATGGCACTAATAGCCAAGGTTGGAGGTTTGATTCATCCTGAGGCCGCTCATGCAAGAAATGCTCATCAGTGGTGCTTCAGATAATAAAAGCAACCAAGAAGGAGAATGTGTTCAGTTGCTTTGTATATTAAACAACACTGAAAGTACAAAATCAGACTTACGGGCCTTGATTGAAATTTGTCTTCCTAAGTTCACTTAGTGTTTTGTTGGCAGTAATTTGATTAATTGCAAATTTGTTTTTTAAAATCCACCACTAAATGGCCAAATCAACTAATATCTTGACTAGGCCCCGATCAGACTAAGTGCTTTTAGGTAGCCTGGGGCAGCTTTTTGCTTGCTGCTTTTGCATTGACTTGAATAAAATATGATCCACAAAGACCAGTTTATGTACTGCTAACATGGTGTCAGTCACTTTATCTTCAGTCACAACGATTGTGAGGTAAGCAGTATGGCATTCACGCTACAAAATAATCTACCTGGAATGTGGATTGTGCTTATTTGATCAGCAAACACAGCGCTTTGCTGAATGATGTCGCATTCCCAGGTTAATTTCTTTGCAGATGACACTGCATTTTTCTGCCAAACTACTCACCCTCCTGTGTCAACTTATGGCTTCAAATAAATGAGGGGAAAGAGATTTTTCATGCAGGGCTAATGTTGGTCTGAAGAAGAGCATTAAAGAAGAGCATTATTTAAAATACTTGTGTAAAGAAGGTACATTACGCTCCAATGGCTCATATCAGTTTAATTTGTCTACTTAACAGCCCAGGGTGCATTCACAATGCACAGACAGGTGGTGTTAGTGGTGGGGGGAGGTGTTATCGGGGGCAAACAAGGGGCTGAATTTTGTCTCAGGACAGAAAACCTGGATAATTCACCCATGCAACAGTGGGTATCCCCTGCCTAATAGCTGAATTAGCTGGAAAATATATAATCACTCCTATCTTCCAATATGCACCGTAGACACTAAGTAGTAGCATATTACAGAGAAAAATATGCTTGTGAGTTGTAGTGCATTTTTTCAAATCTTTACATGCTGTAAATGCCAAAACTGTTCTGACTTAACCCACAAACCCCCGTCTGAGAGTATTTTTGTTGTTAGATGATTCAGAAAGGAATTACACAACTGTTTGAGGGCGTAACAGTGGAGAGCTTGAAACTAATGATCAAAGACAATGATCATGCAATCTGTCGTTGTACTAACTGACAGCATGTGGAATGAACTATTTTGGAATCTGTGAAGACTCTTGGCCATCCAGGTCATGGTATTTCTAAAAGTTGAAAGTCAAGGGCAACTTGCTTGAGATCTTGAAGATGTTTTCAAGAGTTTAAAAGCAAGTCCAGTTGCCTTTGACGAACATTTCTAGATACATCTTAAGAGACCTTTCTGAGGATCCCTCGGTGCCCCTGGAGCCCATTTTGGTGTAAACCTGTGCTGATGTAAACCATCAAACATTGATGGTCCAGCTGGACTGCTGTTGAAGAAGAGACTCAAGCCAATGGGGCCTCAACTTTCTCTGTCTTGCTTCCTGAGTGCTCCTGCTCTGCCTCTGTTTATCCTCAAACATCCCCTCTTGTCAACAGATTAGGACTGAACCCCGCTGTCTCTTCCTTTCTTCGTCTCTCTCTGCCTCCATCTCTCTGTCTTTTGGCCTGTCTCTTTACATCTGCGCCTCTGCTCTATTCTTGTGACGGGAGAAAAGAGTGGGAGGAGGAGGGGGGAGAAAAGGGAGAAAAAGAAAGTCTGTGTGTGTGTGTGTGTGTGTGTGTGTGTGTGTGTGTGTGTGTGTGTGTGGAAAAAGAGAGAGCAAAGAGATGGGACAGGTGCTTGCAGTGCAAGAATTGCTTTGCTTGCTTTGCTTGCATGATCAGGCTGCAAAAATGTTCAGCTCAAGCAAAAGTGCTGTTCAAGAAATCGACTCTGAGAAACAGGCTTCCTCGCCTGTGGCTGGTGGCACAGTGTCGGATCACAGCGGCAACACGCTGCATCGGACCCACACGCACATATACAAATACAGGGCAGAATGGTAATTACTGAGGCCCGCAGACGCGCGGTCAACCACACAGAGATGTAGTCAGCCTGTGTTGGGAAGCCAGGCACACCACTGGACTGAGCGGTAAATCAGGCTGCTCAGAGAGAGACAGTCAGAGCTGTCAGCAGAGGAGGGCAAGCAGAAGACACCTGGAAGACTCCAAACAGGCTAAACACACATTAGACTGCAGCTGCTGCATGTAGGGGACGGATTCACTCTGATCACATTTACAGGCTTACACCGGCTCAGCTGGAGACACTGATCTGCTGCTCTGCTGTTTCTGTTCTCTGCTGTGTTCTGTTTCTGATCTTCCCTGTTGGTTCTGTTGTGTTGTTTTGTTCTGTTTTTCTTGTTTTCTGTTGCATTATTCTGTCTCTGTTGTGTTTAGTCTCTGCTCTGTCTGGGTTCTACTCTGTTTTGGACCTGTTTGGTTCGGTTCTTTTCGGTTCTCTCTGCTCTCATTCTAATCTGTTTCTTCTGTGTTTCCTTTCTCTTGTGCTCCTGTTCTCTCATGTTCAGGTTTTTGTTAGGTTCTTTTCTGTTCTGTCTGTCTTGTCTCTTTTGTTCCTTTACTGTTCTGCTTCTCTTTTGTCCCTGTACTGTTCTCCTCTGTTCTGGTTCGGTCTGTATTGCCTTGCTTTGTTCTGATCTGTGTTTCTTCTGTTCTGCTTTGTTCTCCTTTGTTCTGTTCTCGACTGCTTTTTGGTCTTGTTCTTTGCTCTGTCTGCTCTTCTTTGCTTTGTTCTGATGATTCACTACAGCTAAAATAACCAAACTTTCCTAATCTGCTTTACTCTCTCTTCTCTACATTACTCCTTCATGCGGCTACAACCAATACACTCAGTAGCCTTAGCCCTGATAAATCTGAGCGCCTTATAACATTGGTTGATTGACAGAGGCGTATCCTAGATGACCGACTCTGATACGTGATATTCTAAAAGCATCCATTCTTCCATCCAAGATGCTCAGACTGCTCTTTTAATTGCTCTCACTAGCATTAATAATAATCTATTCTATTCTACTCAGGTGGTCAGCTCTGCTCCAGCCTGGGAGCTCCTCTGACTGTCTGGGCAGATCACCGTCTGTGGTTTATCACACCAGCGGCCTGCGGCACCAGGGACCCAGGTGCTAAAGCAGGTACATGAGACACGCAGACACGCACACACACACACACACACACACACACACGGTTGAACTGTTCACATCAGGCCACCTCAATTAATCACCTCTGTCTTTGGAGCCCTGACTGCCCTCAAACACAAGCGCACACTCATCCTCGCTCTCACTGAGGTGTGTGTGTGCGTGTGTGTGGGTAGAGGGAGAGAGAAAGAGGCCAATCTATCAAGGTGATCGATAAATAGGGACATTAATATTAGTAATGGGGCTCTCCTCCAGTCCAGTGAATATGTCTCCGTCTTTACGGTAAAATATGAATTTTTCTTGGCACCTGCACGTTTGCAGCGGGGCCGCGCGCATGTGCACGAGCACGCCAGACTCTACCTGCATGCTAAGAGGTTGATGCACTGGTCTCTATTCTCTCTCTCGGTCACACACACACGCGCGCGCGCGCGCAGACTTTCTCTCTCGAGGGACACTTGCGCTGCTCTTAACTCCACTCTTTCTCTTACACAGACACACATACACACACACACAGACTGAGATTAAAGGAATGCACGTGTCTGGTGCGTGCGTGCCGTATGTGCGCGCGCGTGAGTGTGTGTTGGAAATTGATCGAGTGTGACTCATGTTAAAGCCCGGTGACCAGACTGTGCATTGGATCCTCGCCTCATCAATCATCTCCGGCTGGCAGGCTATGCGCAGTGTGTGTGTGTGTGTGTGTGTGTGTGTGTGTGTGAATGAGTGTGTGTGTTTGTGTGAGCGCGTGCATGCGTAAAGGTGCGCGAGCGCGTGCTTTGAACACATCCTCTGTTGACCCACACTGCGTTTGTTTGTGTCAACCAAATCTATCTATTCATGCGTTTCAAAGGTCACGTCAAAGCAATGTCGTGTGCAGATGCTCCAAATCTCTCTCATGAACGTGTAATTGAAGAAAAATGAACGCAGCACGTCTGGGCCGTTTGTGTCTGCACTCTTAAAATCTCATTCTTTTCCCCGAAGCAGAGCGAAGACCCTGAACACCCCACGACTCTTTCCCCTCCAGTGCCTGTGGGCTGTAATGATGATGTCCAGGGCAGCGCAAATCTATAACAACATAACACATTTACGAACACGCGCGCGCGCACACAGCCACGCGCGCGCGCACGCTGCCAGACATGTAGACGCACAAACACACGCACCGCCAGCACAGACAGAAAGACACCCACAAAGCGCACAGACGCCCGCACACGGCAGGATACAGGGGAAGGGTAAAAGGAGAAAAACAATTCGAGCATTAAAAAGAAACTTTCCGCTGTTGCTCGCGCCTCAGCCAGTTCAGACTGTGTTTAAACATCTCTCACCTTGGTTCAAAGTGATCGCCAAAGTTATGATCCACAGGGCTGGCATGGTTCAGCCGAGCGCATTCAGATTCCTCCCCTCGGCTCTGCTCTCCCGAAAAGACACCATCAATTCCTCCCGACCGGGTGAATTTAACTGGAATCCTCTTTGAGTCATGAGAGTGAAAGGAGCCAAATTTAGAGGAAAAAACCCGATGCCTCTTTTCCTCTCTCCTCCTTTCCTTTTCTCCTACTTGTTTCCCTGTTTTTCCCGTGCGTAAAATAAATCTGTCTCCACTTTTCTCTCTCTCTTGGTTTCTGTGTCTGCGTCCCTTTTCCTCTCTGCGCTTTAGATTCCCATTTAAGCAGGACTGAATTCCTCTCTTCCTCTTTTCGCTCTCTCTCTCGCTCTCTCTCTCTCTCTCTCCCTCCCTCCTCTCACACAATCAGTAGCACACACCCCCTCCCTCCCTTCCACCTCCTCCCCCACCACCTCCACCTCCTCCTCCACGCCTCCCTGCTCCAAATCTCCGTTTTGGACTCCACGGAGAGGAGGTGGAGGAGGAGGCGGAGGAGGGCGCTCCAGCGGCTGCATCGAGAATTGCGCTTTAAACAATAAAAACTTGTGTGTACCTTTAATCACGGAATATTCCGTAGCAGGTTATGGTTGTTAATCTTTTAAATATATCTTGATATTAGTCCTACAAAATCTGCAACGTGATGTGCGTCATGAAAGCAATTACAGGACCAATCAGATTAAAGATACAGGCCAACAGAAGGAATATAGGTAGTTTCACTCTGTGCTTATGAACAATACTGACGTTATCTCATATTTTAAAGGATCTAAAATGTGCCACGAGTTACATGAGCACACGATTTTCATCCAAAGTTAGAACTAGAAAGACTGTAGGCTATTTATTCCACATGACAGATTTGTGTATCTGTCTTTGCTCACTGGTTTTAAATGGACAGGACAAAGCTGGACGAAGTGATGTCAGTGTATTTAAAGGCCCAATCACACTTCTGATACATTTGAATCTAATGTGGGTAGCAGTTTGCAAGAACACTGTCAATCAGTCTAACTACACCTACACAGTCCAGAAAACACATATGAGTTTTTGAGTTAACTCTTAACAAAACATAAAGTGTTTCTTGCAAACTTTATTTTTCAGACTTGTTACTGAAGTTGTGAATATTCGATTTCATTGAGAAACAGGCAAGTTTTCAGGGCCTGTAGCTATCCGACTGTATGTACTTGTCGCCCACTATCACTGCCTACCTGTTAGTCAATATAAAAGACAGTCTTTTGTTTTTATATTATTGCAGTGCTTTTTCGAATACTACCATTTTTGCAAACATTTGAAACAGCACATTTTAGCTCATTATAAAAAGGTATTCTCTTTATTGTTATTGCTATTCAGTTCACATTGCTGTAGGGATTACTGGAGTATCTACAGTGACCTCATGGTATTGCCGTCATTTCCATTACAGTTTATTCCTGTTACACAGGCGGTGTGTCATACTGTCTGAACTAAATTGGTAACTATAGTGACCTCATCACAGTGCCAGTATGATTTTTAGTTAGGTATTACACATTTATCATTTTCAGTAGGAAATTACAGCTTGTTCCCGCCATCCAATAGTGTTTAAAGTGACCTTTTTTTCCCGGAAAGCTTAAGGTCAGGTGTACCAAAAGCTATGTCATATCCTTATATTCTTACATATATGTGACTTAACAATCTGCAGTATAGCAGTATGTTGCAGAATATACATTTGGTGGAATCAGTGCTCCAATCAGAATTGTGCTGTTCACTCAAATGAGATGAGCTTTGGTGTCACACACCTACATTTCCATATTTTGTTCAGTTTTAAGTAGATCACATTGGTCTTAACTCTCTTCACAGAATGAATCAGTACTGAAGGTGCTGTATGTAACTCTGGAAAAAGGTAGGTGATTGTTGGGGCTATTCCCAGGTCCCCAAATACATATGCTTTGGGTTGGTAGTTGAACCGAACCACCACCTCAAACCACCAGTATTTGTCAACCTGGGAATGAGATTCAGCAGTCACCTACCTTTCTCCAGAGTTACATACAGTGCTTTCTAAGAACAAGTTAAGGTAAAACAAGTCCTTTATCCTCAAACAGCTGGGCAGTGTGATGGATATCCATCTGTGTGAGGACTGTGACTATTTAGTGTGTAATTAACTGGTAGCATGTGTGCAATGTATGTCAGGTTATTAACCTCTATACCAGTATCAACATGTGGTAACAATATTCCCCAGTGTGTGCTGAAGGGATGGAGGCAGGGAACAGATAAGAGGAATAAAAGGATCCCAGAGAGAGAGAAAAAAAGAAAGAATGAAAGAAAGAAAGAAAGAGACTCATATTCCGCAGAGACAAAGAAAGCATTATTTGATGTTCTGTTTCAGAAATAATTACATAAAGACTTCTGCCAATATGGAATGTACTTTAACTAAATTAAAAGAGAAAGTCAGTGAGTGATGTTCCAAATTTTAGACCCAGCCAACCTTCTTGTGCAAAGCCAAGCAAGGGACGTCGAATTATTGCACTGCACTGCCCTCTGTTGGGCATTTCCTTTAACTGCATATGGCTTTGTCAGGACCTGTTGACAATTTTAAGAGTCTTAAACACTGCTTAATGAAATGGAAGATATTCACTCTTATATAATATGGGCTTGTTACAAAAAAAGAAAGTGTAAAATACATTTAAAAAGTCGGTGACACTTTATCTGGACAGTCAACCTACAGATACAGTTTAAAGAGTATTTGTAACATTTCAACAGCTTAGTTGAGATTCAACAATTCAACTGCTTCACTCTGTCTGTAGATGCTAATCTGTGAAGTATATGTGACAATTCACTACATATTCTCAGAATAATGCAGTTTAAACTGAACTGTTCACTTAACCTAAGCATAGGTTGGTTGAATTGAGCTATTCACTCAACCTATGCTAAGGTTAAGGTATGTTATTACCCTATGGATAATCTGTTAAACATCTCAGTATTAAGGAAACAGCTGAATCTCAATTTATAAACTGGTGAAATGTTACAGTCTATAGGCTACATGATATTTGTATGGGGACCACCAAGTGTTACCACTAAAGCCCCTATCATGTAAGTCCTTGTTTATACAATGTTAAATTATTAATACTAGATTAGAATTCTAAATACAAAGATTTGGGAGATATTAATGTGCATATTTCAAGTGAGCTTTTTTGTTCATTTGTCTTAAAAATTGTTTTTGTAACAGGGCTGTTTGGTTGTGTAGAAATGCCCTGGATTGGTCATTTTCCTGAGGCGGTGTAGTAAACTGTGATGTACCTGCAATAAGAAAAAAAGACCAACCCAGGCAGGAACAGATTATTAAACCAACTTGAATGAAAATTTTAGTATTCTGGATCACATCTGAAAGTTTCTGAACAGAAAGAACCAACGACAACACGGCTGAAATTAACCCAAATGCATGTTTATTGAAGTCAACAACTGAACTGGTATTTAAAAAAAAGAAAAGAAAAAAGAACCCAAACGAAATAAAACAAATACGGTATGAACATCCAACAGACACAAACCCTCCACAGCATGCGGTTGGGTCTCGCCTTGATGACATCATCAGCCATAGTACAAATTAACATACATGACAGCACTATTCTCATGTGATATGGATATTTATTCAAAAGGAAGACTTGTCATCCAAAATAATAAGTCTGAGAAACAAAGACGTTGTTTTAGTCATCGAAATCATAACATTTTCGTGAATGCAACACATGTAATAAGAGTGTCTCCGGAGTCTGTTTTGGGTCAATTAATACACACCTCACACTCATACACAAACACACATACACACACATATAAATACACCATAGTCACAGACGTCATGCCTGCCGTGCATATCCAGATATGTGTGTGGATGTGTATGTACCCAAAGTGTGTGTGCAAAGTGTGTATGGGTGCGCTTGTAAGAGTATCCAGTAAAGGCAACACTATATACATGAAATTATAGAAAAATGGTTGTTGAAAGAATAAAATGCCAAACAAAAATGTTCCTAACCTCCAAGTTTGGGAAACTCTAATTTAAAAAAAGAGAAAATGATCAATTGAACTAAAAAGTAACACACTGAAGATTATGCACACCTTTTACAAAACATAATTTAAAAATCAATTTGTTTATACTACAAAAATAAAGAGATGACTGGCAGCTAGTGTGGGACTGCCTGAAGAGGAGTTGGTGAGAGTCAAGTGGTGGGGCAGGACAGCTTGGTGTGACTGAAGAGGGCAAAGAAAAGCTGCTGTTTGCTGGCATCTGGTGACAGCTAGTCATTACTGCACTGATGCAATGAAATATGAATTAGACTGACTGCACGTCCCAATTCAACGCCGTTGTACCCCTACATCAGTTTAATGCAGCAGTAGAGGGGAAAAGCAGAATGAGTCCTACATCATTGGTTTTCTCAGTGTTATCCCGAGGACTGCTGTGTGGAGGAGGTACAGACGGGTTTAACTGGGACACGGTGTATGTTTGCAGATCAGAGAACAGCAGGGGGGTCAGTCGGGCAGACCGCCGCTCTTGTCTCAGGAGAGGTGCTTGTCGGCACTTCTTATCTCCTACACTATCTACATTTCCACCCTTTTCTCATGCAAGCTACATGCTAGCACATTAACTAAGACGAAGGACAGGACAATAAATTACAGGCAAATACAGGTCCATTAGTTTTTAAGAGACACAACACTTTGTTGAGTACGAGGCAGGTATTCCTTTCTCCATTCACAGAGCAGAATTCGACCGGTGTTAAATACAAATCAAGGGTTACTCTTCAAAGTGGACAATAAGCTCTTTGAGACAAAGCCCGTCCTCTGGTCTGCAGACACGGATGCTGTGAAAAGCTGAGGAGTGTTGCAGAGCAAACATGGGATAAACAGAGGTTTGTTTGAAGTTTCCTGCTGCACGTCTCCAAATAGAATACTGTTTAAGCAGAGTTTACTACAGCATCAACCCAAAATCTTATCGAGAGCCCTAGCAAAAAAACAAACAAATAAAGTACAACAGCTGGCCCTGCTTCAGGTCACATTACCTTTTGTAGTAGGCTATAGCTAGCTTATAGACACACTAGCCGGGCCACTTGCTTTCAAAGCAGCTAGCTAGGTTGCAGTTAACGACAATGCGGGGACAGGTATGAAAAGCACAATCCCTGAACGTTCCCAAAAAAGGGTGTACAAAAACTATCACAGACTTAACTGTCTACGGGGTAGACTGACGACAGCAAATGGATTCCTCTCCTAAAACACCCCCCAAAAGTGCCGCAGAGAGCCACCAGCACACGCCAGCAAACCGAGAGACGCTACTTCTACTGTACGTCTATGGACTCCTGAATGAGAGAGAGACCAGCAAGGAGAATCGGACATCGATCTGAGATGGGAAATGGGAAGGAGGAGGGGGGGACAAGGGGGATGGAGTGATGAGGAGAGGAGAGACCGGGTGAAGGTGGATCAGGACGCAGACAAGATGATTGATTAAAGAATGAAAAGAAATGGACGAGTGGAGCGGAGGGGGTAAAAAAAAGAGAAGAGGACATTTACGTTCCTAAATGACTTTCTTCAGTGTTAGTGCAGCCCAGACTCCGGCTCGGGCACACTGCCCACCAAGCCAAACCTTGGCATGCATACAGTCTGGAGCCCAGAGCCTCTTAGTTAGATTGCAATCAATTTCCACGACCGGGCCAAGTGGAGCTTGCCAACGCCAAGGCGAACTCCCAACCTTAATAAAACACCGTTCATTTATGGGAACCTTTTGCTAAGCTGGCGAATGATTCCTGCTTGCAATAACACACACACAGAAAGAGAAACAATAAGAGAAGGGGGTTTTTTTGGCCAGGGAGTTTGTCATAATGCATGTAGGCAGTCCTGTTTGGCCCTGTAATGAAAAGCGAGCAAGCATTTTCACCTCCCCGAAGCGGCAACCGTGCCAGCTTCTTAGAGGAAGTCATGATGTCACTATACGATGAATTTAATGCCAGGTGGCTGAGCCAAGACAAGCAGTCTGCTACGGGGAGAAAGATGGCGGAGTCAAGCTTTACGTTCAGCGGGGGCCAATTGGAAGAAAGACCACGACGGTCCACATGCGCCGGCCGGGCAGTGATACTCCAGGAAAACTCCACCAAACACTTTGACACCTTTTCGAAGCTGCGTTCGACCGAGGTTTTGCTACAGTTTAGTGTTTGGGAGTAAAGGGCCGACAGAGCAGGGAGAAAACGGCCACACTGAACGTGGCGCTCAAAAGAAAAGTAAAGAAATAGCTTCAAAAGCTGTAAAACTCAAAATCGAAATACAAGTCGGAAATTAGATGTATGGACTCCTGGACTGACAAACCGACAGACACTGTAAACTGTTAACACTGACAGTAACACACTGAGACACTGACGAGAGGAAATCTCTCATAAGTCCCCAAAAAACCAAAGGGAAAAAAAAGAAAAAGAAAGAAAAGAAGGAAAACGTTCCTCTTACAAATATTTGCAGTTAAGGTTAGTTTTCATCGCAACATCATCGTCGTTATTTTTATATTTTTTTCCCAGATATTGATAGTTTTGACTCTGCATTTCCACGCATGTA
Organism: Epinephelus fuscoguttatus; assembly: GCF_011397635.1. NCBI lineage: Eukaryota > Metazoa > Chordata > Actinopteri > Perciformes > Serranidae > Epinephelus > Epinephelus fuscoguttatus. The sequence goes on along the minus strand of NC_064766.1, from coordinate 14,647,717 downwards.
ATAAAAACAGGCAGGCTTTTTTTTTTTTTTTAGAGTATATAAGTCACTGTAATGCAGTAACAGACTGTATGAGATACAGGAGAGAGGGAAATGTAGAGAGAAAGAGAAAGGGATAGACCGAGATAGAGGACAGAGAGAGAGAGAGAGAGTGTATTTACAGCACACCAAACATTTTCTGTCAAGTAAAAAGAATGCTATATAATTCTATATATATATATTTATATATGTATACTGGAGCCCCTCGGCTTGGTAGCGCAAGGCGGGAATGCTATTTTTGCATGAGTGTTGCATGTCGTATGGTGCTGCGATGTGGGAAATTCGATGGCCTGTACCAGGGGTTTGAGAGGATGCAGGAAGAGGTTTGATGGCATAAAAAGATTAAACTGCGAGAGAGGGAGATTATGTTTGTCAGTAGTAATTTGCTTTGGATGGATTTCTCTGCCACTAGAATGTTTACAGAGGGATACCGCCTTGTTAGATGAAAAGAATGAGGACAAAAACGTGAAAAGACAGAGCTGGTTTGGTTTAAATGTCGAGTAGACGAGGTTGGCGAGGTGTGAGAAGTGACGTATCAGCTCGGGATGCCGGAATGTGAGTTACAATTTTGCTTTTTCGAGGCGCTGACAGTTAGAAGTAGGATACTGTGTAAAAATGTGTTAATGTGTCATTCAGAAATATTTCAGACGCGTTAGTAGAGTAGGAGGCTCGTGTTAATCTGAGCATCTACGAGCATTCAAGTCTGTGTGTGAGGAGTTTCCCCCAAAACCGACTCATGTATGTATGTTTGTGTGTGTGTGTTTGAGTGTGTAACTTCAGTTCGTCCGTGTGTCAGTGCAAAATCTCACTTCCCTGTATCAATGCAAAGAGGGTAGTACCAGTTGAAGCTCAACTCATCGCTTTATCCTGCCCACAGTTCTTTCCCTCCCGTCCCCTCCCATCATCCCTCCGACCGAGTGAAGAACTGAAGCGTCGTGAAAACAAATGGAGGTTTTTTTTCCCCGTCACTCCTCCCCACTCTTCTAATCCACGTCTTCCAGCTTTTCCTCCTCCCCCCCTTCCTCCCGCTCCTTTCCTCCAATGCTCCCATCCTCTATCTAGATGAAATACTCCTTCTTGTCCTCTGCTCCGGAGTGGCCTCCCTCTGCGTTGATGATGGCTGTGTCTGCATCGGGGGCATCGTCCGAGCCCTTGGCCTCGTGGGTCAGGTATGTTCCTGTGGAAGGAAAGAGAAAAAGAGACACAGATGGTGAGAGACAGAGAGAGAAAAGAAGGAGGAGAGATAATATTACTGGGGCCATAAAAGTCAAACATTAGAACGGTAAAATGACAAAAGTCCAGAGACTGTTATAAACAGCGGAGTGGCGAGATGTTCCAATATGCTGTCTAAATTGTCACTTCAGGTGCTTTTGAAAAACTTTTGCTTTTAATGTGGGTGAATTACTACTCAGTAAAGTTTTCTTTAGTTTGAGGGCACGGTAGGAGACACAAAGTCCAGAGAACAACTAATAAAAATGTGTTTATCTGGATACCACACAGGATTTGTCTTTGGAAAGGTTTGTGTTGGGTTTCATTTTGACAAAAGTTGGATTTCCTGGTGAGCATTAATTTAATCTGCAGGTCCAAGGACATCAAAAGATCTATGTTAAAAACTGTGTTAAAAAGTGAACGTTTTTAGACATCTAAGCTGCATACAGTATAACCATTGTCTTAACAGCATTTCAGTGACTTCACTTCAATGTTTATATAGGGTTACTAGTGAAATATATGGTCTAATATAACTTAAAAGCAGCTTAAACTGAGTAAATATGTAACCTTGGAATCTAAAAAGCTTTTTCTTTTAACTAAATTTAGCTTTGTTTTAACCCTGATGTCTCGACGTCTTTTGACCTCCATATTACCGATTAAATACTTAAAGGGCTCCATCAAGTCTTTACCCTCCACATAAAACCTATCCCGTGCTTCAGTGGGATTGTATTCCACAGGTGACTCTCTTGCTAAGATTCAAAGTACAACTTCACAATGCCTTATTGCTGTTTATAGGGCTGGACGGCAGCAAGATGGGGCCAGCCCTATAAACATGAAAGTCCGTCTCTGACTTACTGTGTGAGTGATACAGTTGCAACATTGGTGTTGAGTGTTGGAGTTTCCCCACTGGTCATTGCTCTTTAAAAATTAAGAGGTCCTCAAATACGTCCTCAGGAGGCTTTTACAGCCCCTGCTGAATGTACACGGTCCAGCCATATCCTACGTTCTTGACCTAGTCTTGTTCTACTAATAATCATACTGTACATTTATATCTTACTTTTAAAGTGAGCATGGAAGCCCATTTCTGACCTTGGAAATAGCAGTATGACAAAATTATTTTAACTCAAGGTCCACTTAGATGCTTTTTTTCTGGAGCTTTTTTTTTTTTTTTATTACCCAGCAGACTTAAATAAGTCTGAGTGGATATCAGTTGACCGAGGTATGGAACTTTGGCTATGTGATAACAAGTGGTATACAGGCTAAGAACATGACACAGACAAGAAAAACAGAAACAGACAACATCAGCTGTCTGTGAACACCAAAAACTGGTTACAGCGTTTTGTCAACCTACTTTTAAAGTAATAAATAAAGTAATTTAAATGTTAATTGTTCATAGTCTAAATAGAGTGTAATAAGATGTTAATCCTTAGGACGTACAGCTATCTGTTCATTATCCTGTAAGTGCACATGTTGTCAGCCGTTTCATCGGTTGCTTTTATGCTTCATTAGTGAGAAGTATCTGCATTTACTCTCACATAATGACAGTGAAATGACAGGCAATGACCAATTTTCATGTACTACAGTCCGTGTAATTGCTCACTCCTCCGCTGGCCTGCAAACCCGTACACATGCAGCCACCAGACAGTGAGGAACTATCACCCCCCAGATTCCACCCTTTTATGCACAGGTGCCTTAACCAGCCAGAGGGAGTCACTAGTGCAACGACACGGACATGATCCCTCACAGACCTGGCATCTGTGAACACTGGCCACCAAGCAATTGTGTTCAATATTCTGGACCAGCTGGAGGCACCGGAGCTGAGAATTGAATGTGGCGCACTGTGGTGGTGGAGGTGGGCAAGTGTTTATCAACTGCGCCACCTGGGTGCTGAAACATGTTTAGTACCATTTAAATTTGTTCCCCACTGGAGCTGAGACATTTGAATTTGCTTTGTTCTTGTTTGTTTATGTGCTAAAAATGTGTTTTGGAGACCTGAACGAGTGTAAAGAGAGAAAAAGAAACACAGTTTGGTTGTCTCCCACCCACAGAGCACATGAGCAACAGATAACTAACTAACATCATGGCCAGGAAGCAATTATGTTTCTGCTTTGACTATATAAAATATGCTGCTGAAATATCGCTGATGCCGGAAAATCTAATCTCACAGGAAGTTGTGTGAACCAAAATGTATTAAAAGGCAATGAATAAACATTCACTTATTGTCATTCATTCATTTTCTGCTTTGAGAGTGAAATAAGTGAGGTTTATGCTTAGAATCCATATTTAGGTACGAGTGCATTTGCATTACTGTGTGTCCCTGCATTTGTATGCATATGCATGTTTGTACGTGTGAGATCCAGTCTTGGTACGCATGTATCCATATTTATGCAAGTGTATCTCGGTGTACGCTCATGCATGCATGCATGAGTGGGTCCGTGTGTGTCCATGTGTGTGTGTGTGTGCATTAGCAGGTGACCTTTGTGTCTGATGAGGTATCTGCCGAGGACGATGAGGAGGCAGAGCAGGATGAAGACGATAACAGCCACCACCCCTCCAATCACAGCGTGGTCCACCCCTGAAGAGGTCGACATGGCTGTGGGGTCTTAGGAAGAGGGTGGAGGAGAGGAGAGGAGAGGAGAGGCGAGGAGAGGCGAGGAGAGGAGAGGCGAGGAGAGGAGAGGAAAGGAGAAAAGGAAGTCATGTAGTAAAGATAAGATGGGAAAGACAGAGACAAAGAGCGAAAGAAAATGAGGCAGAGACAGTGAGAAATAAGGGGAGAGAGGGACAGAGAGACAGAGATTGAGAGCGGAGAGGGAGGAGGGAGGAGGGGGTGGTGTATGAATATTGGTGGAAACAGGAGACAGATGATGAAAGGCAGCAGAAATAGAGAAAGAGAGAGAGAATAATGGGGAGAGTGACAGAGAGAAGGCAGAAAGAAAAGAAAAGAACAGGGGAGCGGAGAAGACTTGTCAATATATAATACCCAGGCACAGCAGCAAACCTTCAGAAGACAAAGACAAGGATATGAAAAAAGCCAGGCGAAAGAAAAGGGGCCACCGCGTCACCCTCTATTAAAAATTGGTCGTGACTAACATGCAACAGGATTATGCAGTTTACCGACCAAGTCCCAATCTCTTTACAGAACCTTGTGGGAACACTTGCTGTTGATGTCGGGTGAAATCCTCGCCCTTTCAGCATTGGTAATTTCCATCTTTTCACTTTAACTGAAGGATATTATTCTCTTCATAGCTCTGAAAACGCTCAGGTTTAAGGAATCCAAGGCTGGATTACCAACCAGGGAATATGGGCAATTGTTCAAGCACACCAGACCCCCAAATTAGCATACCTAAAGAGGTTGCATTAAAGTTTGTCTGAACCAAAATAGCAGCTACATACCTGTACAAAAAAGTATAATTAGTTTTATTAATTTACTTTCAGTGTATGCAAAATCACAAAAACATACACTGTTGATCACTTGAACTCTCGAGTCATCGACAGAGAGGGATTTCTTTGTTACTTTCACACTTACATTATGTATTTTAGTATTTAAAATGCACCGAGGACTAGTCCACATGAACATGAAAAAGGAGATTTTCCTCCTTCGTTCTGAATAAAACTCCTGTCCACACAAGCATGTCCTCCAAAGAAAATGCAATTTAATTTCTGTCAAGAGCCTGCCAAACAAACAGGTGGTGATATAACTGTAACCCTAAAGGCACACACTAACAAAGAAGAAGAAGAAGTTGGGTATTCAGAAGCCAAGTTATTAGTGGACGGCTACCCGGAGCAGTGCAAGCCAATACAAAGTGTGCCTGGCTTTGAAGCCAATTTGACAAAGCGGCCAAATCATGGAATTATAACTTCCAGATCTGTGACGTGATATCATTGTGTCCAAAAAACACTTTTTCCCATAGACTTAAATTGTGAAAGAGACGTCTGTAAATCAGTGGAGGCATTTTTTGAGCGTCACAAATCTCTTGAAATGACTTGTTTTACGATCAGGATTTGATCCATTTGGTCCGATAACATTTTGAAAGTCTAGAATAGCTGCACAAAAATCATTTTATCCCCATTCAAGTTAGTCGAAGGCTAAACTAGCTGCTAGGCCAGCATCTCTAGTGCACTTGCTTTATGGGCCCCATGAAGCAGATCTGGGTTATATTATACCCGTGAAGTTGAACTATTTTGGCTTCATGCGCCACTGAAAAACTTTGGTAACACTTTACTTGAAGGTATCTACTGTACATAAGAGTGTCATAGCTATGACATGACACGGTCATGAACCTGTCATGAACATTATGTACATGTTTATGACTGCTGTCATTAAGTGTCATTTGGTTTTTGTAATGACAAGTTGACATTGTTTGGGTTGTCTTGGATTATGACAACTTGATATTAATCAAAGTGACATTACCAGAAGTTGTCTTTGTCATGACAAGTTGACATTAAATTTGTTTGGGATTACATTATGACATCTTGACATTAACCAGGATGACATTACCAGAAGATGTCTTTGTTGTCATGACAAAGACATCTTCTGGTAATGTCACTTCAATTAATGTCAAGTTGTCATAATCAGGACAACCCAAACAATGTCAACTTGTCATTACAAAAACCGAATGACACACCGAATGACAAACAGTCATAAATGTTTATGACAAGTTCATGACAGTGTCATGTCACCCTTTTATAGGAATGAACGGGGCCCCGCCCCAAACACTATATCCAGTTCTCTTTATACATCCATGGAGCTGTGATCTCCTTACCACGTTCTGACACCTCTGTTCCTCAATAAAGAGGAAGACTAACTTTACATTTATGTCTAACTATGTAACAGGTCCTGTTAGCAAGGTTAGAGACAGCATTATTTTGGTCACACTTGGCATTGCACAAAATGTCACCTCATTTGAACTCTGTTTTCCCTGTCAACACATCTGTCAACACACCTGGAGTGAATTTTACAAAAGGTTAAGGTTTTTTTTTGCAACCTAAACTGTAGTTTGGGTGTGGACAGAAGGACAAAACACATAGAAAAGCTACATTTTTAAATACATTCGTGTTTGTGTGGACAAGGCCTTACTTTATATGCAAAATGAGGAACAAGTGTACTCTAGCTTAGTTTACTCTTAGTTTACTTTGGTGCACTGAAGATAACAACACTTAGTTTGTGTTACAATGAATCTACTGAGGTTGTACTTGATATTATAAAGGCGGTACTTAAGATGTGTTTTAAAACAGCACACTAAAATGTGTACTATTACTATTCTAATATGCATTAAAAGTATGATTAGAGCAAAAATATACTTTGATTATATTTATTTTAGAAACTATTTAAATTATTATTTACTTAGATGAAGATGTACCTAGACATGTAACGTCAAAATACGTTAATACTGGTAGAAATATACTTGTATTGTTGTAGTATGCCAATATCATAGAAAAATATTCACATTTTTTACATGTGAAAGCCTGTGGACAAAGTATACAATTCACGGCTGCCAAGCTGAAAACAAGATCTCTTTTCCTCATCTCTGAAAAGCTGGCATTTTTCAAAATGCAAGTGTTTCACCCAACAGCAGAGATTTGATATTTCTTTTCCCCCCGGTTTGCCTCGCTTCAGCCACTTTAGCAACTTGCCCCTCAGAGAAGAAAGCAATCTATGCCGAAATAATTTGATACATCATTTATTTCGCCTGACTTTTCAGACCGGATCAGAAGCTGGGTGTCACTTTGAAAGTCACTCAGATAGGCACAACTCGAAAGCAACACTTCTCATACCAAAAAGCGTAAAAAGACTCCAAAGGAATAAAAGGAGAAAGGAGTTGGAAAGAGAGACTGACTTGCACTTGGTGAATGTTTCAGGGATCAAACCAAAGTGGAGGGCAGGTATTCAACCAGTCAGAGGAAGAAACAGCTAACTTATACGCCCAGTCGGAGAATAGGAATGAGAGATAGAGACACAGCAACAGGCACTGACAACCAGAAAACTAGACAAAACTGAAACTGAAGAAGAAAGAAACACATTACAACCAACTGGGACACCAAATGATGGGGTGAACGGCCAGTTTTGGAGAAAAACTTCACATTCCAGCCAGTTAGAGAAGTGAAGGGGCATGACAACAGCCAACCAGAGGCCAGCCGCAGACAGAGAACAGGGAGAAGAGGGGGGAAGAGGAGTGGTGGGAATCGGGGACTCTGAGCTCCAGTCAGAATGACACACACTCATACACACACACACACACACACACACAGAAAGTCGGACACACACTCTGGCTGGCCGGCGTGGAGGTGAGAGGGGCATGCTGACGAGGCGAGACTGAGAATGAGCCCATAAATCCTGCTGTCAGCATCAAAGGAAAGCAGACAAGACCCAAGAACACCTCGAAGCCTGACCCCCCCCCCCCTCCCAACACACACACAGAAAAACACACACACACACACACTCACACACATAGAGAATCACACAGAGGAAGTGGAACACTGTGTAAATGACTTGTACCACTTAAGAGGTCATGCTTGTGTGTGTGTGTGTGTTTTGTGAGATAGATGTGAGTGCCTGGTGTGTGCAGTGCTGGTGTGAATGTGTTTTGAGCCTGTGTCTGTGCATGTATTGGCAACAACAAAGCATTACGTGGGCAGGAGTATGAAATATTCATCCCTCCACTCTGAAGTTCAAAGTGTCCCCTAGGTTTTTTTTTTCCCAGAGTGACAGACAGACGAAAACAGACAGAGTTACAGACAGTCAGACCTACAGATGGACAGACAGACAGGCAGGTGGACGAAAAGTTAGAACGACAGAGAGTCAGAACGACAGATGACTGGTGGAAAAGTTATACCTGTAATGTTGCCTGCAGCATCTTCTGAAGTGAATGGGTAGATGGATTGTTGGATGTCTGGATGGATGGTTGGTTGGATGAATGGATGCATGGATGGATGGATGGGTGGGTGGAAGGATGATGGATGGATGGATGGATGGATGGATGGATGGATGGATGGATGGATGAGTGTGTGTTGTGGGTTCAGGGTGGGGTTAGGGGTTATCAACAGGAGGAAAGAGGAAAACAAGAAAAAAAAACATGAAACAGCTGTGAGAAGGCCACACGAATGCCATTTTTTTCCTTCATTGTCTTTCTTCAATTCTTCTCTTGCTGTCAGCTTTGAGTATCTGTTTGTGTTTGCATGTGTGTGGATGTAAAACAAACTCCCGGTATCCTTGACTGCTCCACAATGCGACTACAGTTTGTGTATTGAGGAAAGAAAATAGCAAAGTAGTAACTTGAATGGTGTTTGTTTTTCCACTCCATTACTAAGCTTCTCGCATCTCTCTTGTTTGCAAGTGTGTGTGCAAGTGTGTAACTCAGATGGTTTTACCTGTGAAAGTGTAAACTCCATTCAGCCGGACGGAAACTGAGGGAGTAAGGGTGGAGGCGGGGGAGGAGTGGGAGGGATCGGCGGTGGACGGAGCAATGCTTGCAGAGGAGGGGGCGGGAGTAGTCGGGGAGGAGGAGGGAGAGAGTGGCAGGTCGGGGAAGAGGACGTTGGAGAGTGTGGTGGTGGAGAGTCTGTCCGACTCGTCAGCCGTGGTGGGGGTGGGACTAGGGGAGGAGTCAGGGGAGGTGAGGTCAGAAGGGGAGAAGGAGGTAGTGGGATCAGGGCCGGAGCCAGAGAAGATGTCAAAAGGAGAGGAGGATGGGAGGGGGGAGGAGGAGGAAGATGGAGAGGTTGGGGAGCCAAGGAAGGATAAGGTAGTGTCTGGGGAGTCTGGGTCCGTGGGATCTTCAGGGGAGGAGTGGGAATGAGCAAGCAAAGCGCAATAATGGCCATGGATCGCATGAACAGGACACATAATTGTGAAAGGGAAAGAAGCGCAAGAACGAGCCAAAGCGGTTGGATGGCAAGCGTTGGTATGGTGGCGCGGTTGGATGAGAAAAAAAAAACAAAACCACAAACAAAAATAGGAGGAAAGAAACGAAAGAAAATCAGAAGAGAAAAAAGATGGAAGAATCACAAGCAAAAGCCACAACAAACGACAGAAATAAAGAAACGTGATGAAGAAAAGTAAAAGAAGAAGACATTCCCAACTCTTTCTACAGCAGTCCCCCTCTTCCCTACCACGCAACTCATTTCTGTTTGTGTTTCCTTCCCTCTTTTCTCCTTTCGTCATTACCTTGCACCAGGAGTTTGTATTCCCCCTGGCTGTTTCCTATGCCGTTGTCGGCATGGCAGAGGTAGACGCCATTATCTGATTTGTTGAGCATCTCGAAACGCAAGAAAGCACCGTCGGCTTTGGCCAGAGGGGGGAGCTCTCCATCCTTCTTCTCCCACGTGTAGGAGGTGGGCCTGGTGAGACAGGAGAGAGAAGGAGACACACAAAGAATGAGAGTCCTGAGTTGAACTGTAGATGCTCAGCACATTTTTCAAAAAAAAAAAAAAAAAGTAACTGAAAGTAAAAATCAAAAGAGGGGTGAAGTGATGAGAGGAGAAGGGAGCTGTGACAAGTGCTGCAGGACAAAGAAAAAAAAAAGATGAAATGATCAAGGGTGAAGTAGAGATGGAAAGAGAAGAAATGGTCGGAGGAGAGGGGAGGCTGGGAGGAACGAAGATGGAAAAAAGAAAAGATAAAAGCAGGGGAGGAGAGCAAGTGAGAGCGAATAAGAGAAAGAGATGAATGTTACAGTGGGAAAATTGAGAGTTGTTGCAGAGGCAGAGGTGCTAAAAAAATGGAATGATGAAGAAAATGATGGGAAAGAAGAACGGGGTTGGGAGGAGTGCCGCGACTTGAAGAAGAGAGGAGATTAAAAAAGATGGAGGGAGAGGAAGACAACAGAACAAAGATCAGCATTTCAAATCAGCCTGCGTTAAAAAATCCATTCTGCATAACAGATTGTGTATGAGAGAGATAGTGAGACGTGTCTTGATAAAAGAATCAATTATGTAAATGTACGAGTCCTTAAGCGCTGTACAGTAATTACAATGATGGGGAGACTGAAATGGGGACAGACCTGAATGGGTTGGACTGATTAATCGCTCTTGGAAATGTGAAAAAACCCTCAGTGACACCTAAAGGTCCAATCCGTAAATTCACAATGGAGGCCAGGTGGCTGTTTAAGGTTGTACAGTAACTGTTAAAGGCAGGGACAATGTATCTCTTAGCCGAGTTCCTTCACACCAATATTTTAAGACCTAGTTGCTTCAAAAAGGCAAAACCTATAATAATTCTATCTGTTGTTGCTGCTGGGCAAAAATCTCAAACTCAGTGAAAGCTAATGAGAAACATCGTCAGCTCCCTCGACACCTGCTGCTGAGCAAACACTTGGGAGACTGAGGACTTCCTGGGAAGCTCAAAGTTTCGAATATGTGTCATTTTAGGAGTATAAATCCTAACAATGCTAAAAAAAAAAGGAGCTCTAGTGTTCAGCTGTCCTGAGGCAAATGAACATTCAACCATGAAGTATTTAAAACAAGCGTGTCCTGACCATGTTTGGCTACATCGTCTGGCTACCTGCAATAAAATAGAATCAGCTGTTGTATTACACTGCCTCCAAATGCTGGATAATATGCAATTAACTGAACAATTAACTTCCCATTTACAGGCTGTAACTGGTGTAGTGTTATTAAACATAATGCCTGAAAGTCAATCTCTGTTATACAGCAGGTAGTTTAAGTGCAGGAGGCTGATTGGTCAGCCCTCTCGGATAATCCCCTACCATGCATGTCTGAAAATCTGTGTTTTATTCCTGGCTATAAGCTCTGCTTAGGTGGAAACTTTTCAATTAGCACGCATGCATTAATAAACACTGCACAAAAGTCATGATACGCTTGAAGACATTCTTTATTGCAATTATGGGTACTTTGGTGCTGCATATTCCTCCCCCTCCCAGCTGTGATCATTATCACGGTAAAGAATGCGCTATTGGGTGTTTTTGCTAAATTATTAAAGTAAGATTTGCTATATTATGTTAATGTCTACAATCTTTTTAATCCAACATTTATTTAAAAGTATCTGTTCACTGATCAGTACTTCTACAGTTACAGATTATTTAAAGATAAGCCTGGTGTTATTTTAGATTGTTCTTATGTTCAATTCAGTCCAACGCTCATTACTGTCTGACGGGCTACAGAATATGGACATATTTAAAGCTGCTCTTATCACTTTTTTTTTTTTTTTTTTATAAAAAACAGTAGATGAAATGACTCATCACTTGATTCTGGAGTTCCCCTCATTTGCTTTGAGTTTGAAGCCTTTTCAAGCTTTGGATTTTTACAGTCTTCAGCTTTACTGTTTTAAATACAGCTCTCATTAGCATAGTTTCAAGACACATCAGGCGAAAAAAGGCTCTGATCAAACCACTGTCACTCCCCGCACAACGCCAAACAGAAGAAAGATGTAATCAGTGGCGAGCTGGTGAAGAAAGAGGAGCATTTAGCTGCTAAAGAGTCAGATAATGTTCATTAGTTAGTGGAGAACAAAATGAAGCTAAAAAGAAAGTTTATATTGGTCTTACACAGAGAGGAGTCCAGATGAACACTAATGTAGCACCGTGTCTCCTAGATGTGTAACATGTGTCTAGAAGCAACAGTTTAATAACTCACTAGCCATAACCTGAATGGTCAGAACTCCCTGCCTCAGGAACTTAGGTTAGCATTTTAGTATTCGGTAAACTCAAGATTTACAGTTTTAATGACACACTTTGTTGTATTTCATCTTGTATGTTTTCTTTAATGGTTTTATTGCTTTTATCGTGACTGTGTACACTATCTTATCTTGTTCTGTAAAACACGTTGTAACTGTTTGAGAAAAAATGCTATACAAATTAGGTTTATTAATATTATTATTATTAGTAATAGTAGTAGTATTGTAACAACTTTATAAGGTGATAATAGTTGTTCACAGCATACTGACAATCCCTAAGTGCCCATTTACATTATTTATTGTTTATTTAAAGATGGGTCCCAAATATACAGTTTAATTTACCAAAAAGTAATAAGCAGGGAACTAGCTAAGGTATTTCAAACAGGAGTAAGAAGTGCACTTCTCGGGGACTATTTTGAGCTGCGGATTAACACACATTCAGTGAACTAGTGAGTATTTATGGCAGCAGGAGAGCACATGTAGATCTGACTTTAAATAAACCATGGTAACCAGGAACAGGTCAAGGAGTGCAATGATGTAGCTCACTGATGAGCTCTCAGTAGTTCTTGGACAGCACCACAGGAGTATAAATCAGACTTTGGCCACACACGCAATACTTCTTAGAAATCAATTCATTATTGGCGTTGGACTTTTCAAGGGAATTGTTAACAATAAGAGAGATATAGATATATATATGGCCGGCCTTATCTTGTTAGATGTTACAGATTACTGTAATCCTGTTACCTGCTGTCACCTCCTGTTTTCTAACTGTGACCATGACCTTGCACACATAAGGACACTGGCACGCATTAGGTCAAAGTTATGCAAGGCTTTTTAGCTGTAAATGTGCGAAGTGAACAGTTTTGGTTAAATGACTTCAAGCTCAGATATGTGATGCAAGCATTCCTGGGCTATACTGATTGAATAGATGGGAATATAAAAGAATGTAGAGCACAAATTCTTTTTCTCTTGTGTTAGAAAGCTCTTGCTGTCGGGCGTCAAGGAAACACAGTATAGAATTTGATACGGTAAGTTATTCTTTTGAACCTGACAGGATGTGACCGAGGAGAGAAAAGTGTGTATCCTCGAATAGAGTGTGACGTTCATTGAGTTTGATTGGGGAGGGCAGCTCGAGGGGAGGAGAGGGATCTGAGTGGCTGGGTGTGTCAGAGGAAAGGTGTCGCCGCGGTGATTGGGTTTTGACTGACAGCTGCGGGGGCAACCTGTATCTGATTTGATTGGACACTAGCTCATCCACAAGCGGCGGTGCACATAACCGAGCACGCTCCCCCCCCATCTCGTGCACGAACACGCACACACACACTGGCTTTCTCTTGTTTGCTCTCCTTCTCTCTGTCTTAGTCATTCGCTGCTTGTCACCAAATCTTTCTGTCTCCTCTCCGCCCACGCTTTTCTTCGCTTCCCTCTACCTCTCCCTCTCCTGTCGGTTTGTTTTCTTTCCCTCTCTACCTCTTCTTCCCTTGTCATTTTTTTTGCAGCGATCTCACAGCTTCTCTCTTCTCTATACCCTTGTTTTTTTTACATACAGCCTCTGCCACTCAGCGTACACTTTTATCTCCAGCCTCTCTGTGTGCTATGAGTTAAGTACATTTATAGAATGGGTGATCCCAGTGGGAGCTGAACTTTGAACCCTTGCACTGTCAGGGCCATTTTGAACTACAGAGAACCATTTATTACCACAGAGCATGACTATGTCTTTTAAAGAACATACATAATTTAATGGATGCTTTCATCCAGAGTGTCTAATTGTATCACAAATAATCAGATTTCCAGCATAGGTGGTCCCCGTGGGAATTGACCGTGGCCACACTATTCTAGCTTTGCTTTTCTCCCGTCTATAATTTATCGACTCCCTTGCTGCCTTTTAAAGCATGCTCATGCGATGACAGTCACCTCCTCCTGCCCCGCCCCCTATCTGTTCTACCTGCCAATCAAACTAACTGGCTAGTCTTATTCCTAGCCACTCCTGTGATGAGCTGACAGGGGGGAGAGAGAGAGAGGGGGGGGTGACAGGGGAGGAGGAGGGATGGGGGAGTTTAGAGGGAAAAGGTGTGAGGAGAGATAGAGGAGAGTTATAGGAAAGGACGGGGCGAGGAGGAGGGTAAAGAGGCATCGTGACAAGACAGAGAGGAGCAAACGAGCCGTGAGTGACACGGCGGCGGAGAGATACCCGATGATGGAGGGAGGCAGGGAGGGGAGGACAGGGGGAGGAGGAGGGGAGGAGAATGGATCGATAGGGCTGGTTGGCTGAAGGTTCATCTATAATGCAGAAAGGCCAGGGGAAAGAATGTATTTGTGTGGGCAGGATTTAAGACGGGGGTTGCAGTTTGTTTCCGTGTATGTTTCTGTGAGTATCAGAAATATTGTGTACACACTGTATCAGTGAACACACGAGAGCTTGTACAAGCGGATGTTTTTCGCTAACTGCACCCATGTGTGTTTATGTACGTGTTTGGACAACTGACTACTTGCATGAGAAGATGTCAGAAATTAAACATTCTAGTGTGTGATTGCTTATAAGTGTGTGCAGCTGTCAGTGCTGCTACTTGCTTATGTATCCTATAGATGTGTGTGCGTGCATTTTTATTGATTTTCTTTTGGTGTTTTGTCTTCACAGACCTGTAGTGTAACTGACATCTTTTCATTGACTGAATGTGGGTGTTTTTACATGTGTAACTGCTTTTTCATATGTTGTTCTGAAGTGCCTCTCAAATCTATTGAGGCCCTCTACATGACCCAGGTGAAAGCTTTGACTGGGACAAAGACAGCAGCACCCAATCTGCTCTGTGATTAGAGTAAAGGGCCTCCATCAGTGCATGCCAAATTCCTATGTTAGAGAAAGTATCAGCTTGATATAAATGACAATCCACTGGGTTATGTACTCAAATGTACTAGGCATCAGAATAACACTAGGAACTCACACCTGGTCCAAGTCATGGAGGTGAGAGATGACAAGCACTGGCCGAGAAGAGACAATAAAAAGGCTAGTAGCACTATAAAAGACAGACAGTACATAAACCTTGAATTAACTGTCCATCCAGAACTGTTGTCACCAGAAAAATGGCAGCATCGGTCATATGTTCAAATACTCAAAAATACTAACCATGCGTGGTCCTGACAATAAGCAAAGTTGGAAGTGGAGTGATGTTATAACATGTCATAAAAGTGTCTGACCTTGACATCAGACACAGTGGCGCCCACTGCTAGCAGCTAGTTAGTTTCTTCCAACAATGACCACTATCTTGCCCACTTAACCAGACCGTGACCATGGAGGCAGTCAGAAAAAATAGTTATATAAGTAGTTTTAGAAGGCACAGACAGTAACTTTCTGTATTTGACGTATGAGGATATGTTGGTCACTTCACTGAAGCGCATTTGAGAATTACATTTGCAAGGTTAATCATACAGATATGCCACATGAACCACTCTTGTGCTGGTGTGGCTCTGGCATACAGAATGTACCACATGTACTGAAGTAGTCCTCCTACTCTTGTAAAATGTGGGCATAGCTCAAGTTATCTTAATCCACGACTTATTGGCAAAGTGAGGAAACCCTTAGTTATGTTGCAAACTGCCTGCAAATATTGAACCAAGACCATGTTATGGTCATTTTAAATGATTTGAAGTTTTGTTTTAATTTTAGGACTGAAATGAGCTTTATATGACATTCAGAACATTGTATGGCAGGAAACAACAATAGTATAGCACAAAAACAGCTATTTACTTACAGATTAAGGCTGGACCTAAAAGTAATACAACACCAGTACCCTTAAAGTGATAGCAATACTAATAGAGTACTTCATTTTTTCTCTGCTTCGTTCAATACCCATTTTGTGAATGGAAGCATTCAGCTGCATGACCAATATACCTTAAAAGTTTTGGTGGCATCTTGGCACACTAAACTACCAACTCTGTCAAATACATCATGTTGACTTCACCACACCACAGACTGTATGGGTTGCAACTGCTGTGGTAGTGGGCCAAACACACATCACATGAAACTGAGGAATGGTTGGCTGTGAGCAATACCCTACACATAGTAGCTCTGGGTCCAAAAAGGATTGAATACAAGTATCATTTGACTGGAGAAGTTGTAATACTACTTGGTACTGGCTTATTTCAGTTGATACCTTAAAGATATTGGGTACCAATACCAATCCCTAGTAGAGAATGAAGTCACACTACCTCTGTGTGTGTTGTAATCTGAGCTTTTCTGTTTTTTGTTGTGATAGCTGGTTTGGCTGTGCGTGCATGATAGTGCATGTGTGTCCCTGTGTGTGTACACCACCAGCAAGCTAATCGTCGCCACTCTGCACTGTGCTCATACCATCATCGCCCAAACGCAACATTAACTTAACTGAAGCGTGACACCGACCCTCTGGTTACCCCCAAAGTTAACATGTAGTTCTGTCAGCACTGTTGCTGTTAGCACTGTTTGTGCTGGTAGCACTGATAGTTGCTAGCCGCTGGCTCAGCCACCTTCATGTTGAGAGCTGTGAGCAGGCAACCCCACCCCAGTCACCGCATCATAGATGAACTCTGCTTTGACTGTTGTATAGAACTCCTTTAAAGCTGTATTTGATATTATTGTCCTGTTATATTGAAGTCAAAGAGCTCACCAATAACTGTGACCGTTTGGTGACTGTGTTTGTGTTAAAGGCTGCGTACGGTGTCTAGATCAGATTAAATCAGTAAGTGTGTGTGTGTGTGTGTGTGTACCACTGTGTATGCATGCATATGGGCAGGCAAAGTGTGAATGAAATGTGCATGAGTGTGTCTTACTCAGGGTTGCCGTTGCCCTTACACTGAAGATAAAACTTCTCCCCCTCTCTAGGCAGATCGCTCTCAGGCACGATCTCTACATTAGGAGAATCTGTGAGTGGAAGACAAACACAGACACACAAACACAGACACAGAGTGTAGTTACATAACACAGGACTCATAATCGTACAGACATGCACACGGCACCGACAGTCTCATTCATCCCCGTCTCAAATCTACTCCCATCTGCATCCTGTAGGCGTCACCATCTCTCTGCCTCCCACAATGACATAACCCCTTACACAACTACATCACTTTCCTTCGGCGATGCAGTGCCGCCATCTCGCCCACAGGGTGGCAGCACCGACACAGACTCCGACGTGGCTCCATTTATAGTTTCATTTCAGATGATGACCTGCTCTTCTTATCCACAGCGACTCAACTCTGGGCAAGTGCACCAGCAGAGGAAGGTTACATTCCTGTGTGGCCATTATTACAGGTAGCTAATGAGAAATTATTGGAGCAGAGATCAAACTGCAAAGAGGGAAAAGGTGCCTCTGCTGCCTAATAAAAAGAGAAGAGCAAGGCAGAAATAAAAAAAAAGACAGCAGTCTGAGGTTTTACTTTGCATTTTCCTCTCACATCCATGTGTCCTCTACTCTCCCTCTTCCCCCAGTATCCTCTGTGTCTCCTCTTCTCCCCACTCCACCCCATTTCCCAGTTGACTCACACAACACCCGCAGAGTGTACACGTTCCTCTTGTCCCCCGGGGCGAGAGAGGGATGGTCGACAGCGCAGGTGATGAGGGCGTTGTCGTCATCGCGGCTCACATCCAGGGTGAGCTCGCTGCTCACGTTGTATGTGGGATTGTCTGGAATGGACTCCACCACGTCTGGACGTCCTGAGGTGAAGAGGGACGAGAAGGGGAGGGGACAGTCAGGAGGAGGGTGTCTGCATCTTAACCAGGGACGAGTACAATGCCAGTACAACAGATACAAAAACACACACCTCTCACGCACACTAAGGCACCGACAAAGGTTGTTTGTTTTTTTTTTTACTGTAATTAGGATGTGGTGGTTTCATGTTATAGAACTGTACAGAACTGCAATGACCCCCATTTGTTCCCATTAAATGAAAAATGCCTTTGCTG
Source organism: Epinephelus fuscoguttatus (assembly GCF_011397635.1). NCBI lineage: Eukaryota > Metazoa > Chordata > Actinopteri > Perciformes > Serranidae > Epinephelus > Epinephelus fuscoguttatus. Next base: position 14,629,907 of record NC_064766.1, on the reverse strand, counting down.
TGCAGTTACCTTGTGCCCCTGGGTGTTTTGTTCTGCTATCTATCATTATGTGCCACATATACTGTATGTCTAACAATGCACTTCCTAACATTTCTAGAGCACCTTTTCTCTCATTAATAGAATCTGTTTTTTCCTGCTGACTCATTCGATGATGTACACAAATGTTTAATCCACTCAAATTCATTCACAGATTTGAGGGATGACCCTAAAACTTGCCATCATATAAAACCTGCAAGTCTATCTTTGCTTTCAAGGTAACACTTCAGTGTTGAAACAGTTTGTCAGTTCGTACATCAATAGAAAATTAATCCTTTTTTTTTTTTTTAAGAAATGATCAATCTTTTAGAGTGGAGCAAGTTTTTTTTGCTTTGACTTATCATTTCGAAGTAAATGCTGATTGCACATTGTAATGGCTATAGAATAATAACACCATCAGCATTTAGATTGGTTCTGCATAAGCCTCACTTAAGATATGCTATTGCTTCTTCTACTGGATCCGATCTCCCAGGAAAATGAAAGCTCGATTTATGGCACAAAGGAAGTGAGTCAACCACTGCACAACAAAAACAGGAAGAGCTTTGGTAACTATTCCCAATCACTGAGAGTATCAGTGTAGATTCTCTGCACTTAGTGGTGTAAATGGCGAACAGTGGAATGACCACAGTGACTGTGGGAACTGTGGCAGAAGCTAGGATTTGAGGAAAAAAAGAAAGTGATCCGGTTTTCTTTGTGACAGCAGCACCAACAATAATACCCACCACAACACTAGGAAGTGGGAGGTGGGTGAATTATGGAGCTGAAAAGTTGTCTGTTTCCATTTTAAGTTATTAATCAAGCTAATCTGCCACTCATTACATTGGTCCCAGCCTCTGACATGTGAGCATCTGCTGCATTTCATTGTTTTATATCATACGTTGAATATCTTTGGCTTTTTGAACTGATGGTCAGAAAAAAAAGAAGTAATTTCAAGACACCATCTCGGGCTCTGGAAAATTATGGTGGCCAATTTTTCTCTTTTTCTGATATCTCATAGCCTACGCTATTAATCCATTCTCAAAAACCTAATCTTGCGATGAATCAATGATGAAGATAACCGTTAACTGCAGCTCTAAATTTTACCCATTCTCCAAAGTGCTGTGATTGTGGTCAAATTGATTTAAATTTATGCACTTCTAAAAGGGTATATATAACAACTGCAGACTGTGTGAGAACAGCTTTGTCTGGGAACGTACATTTTTCAAATCCCTTCAGTCGTACATCCAGCCACAGCATCCTTGTTCATGAGGAATCATGTCACGAAAATGTAAATCTCTCAGCTACTTCATGGCATCCTCAAAGCTGCAAAAGTCAATGTTGCATGTTGGCAGCTCCAAATGGCAGAGAGTTAACTGAAGAAATTCACTTCCCCTCAGTACCCAGGACTCCTGTAATGCAACATCAGTAAACCACACACAGCACGCTCATGTTTACTAACCAGGTCAGTCTGTGATGTTTAATGCTGAAGGACACCAAAGGGACGCGAGAGGCCAAAGATCTAATGTTGCTAAGTCCAGCTTTCTTTGGACTCACTTGCTCGCTGTTGCTTAGGAGACGGCTTACATTTCCATCTCTTAAGAGGCAACTATACCCAGGAACAGACTTTTATTTTGGCAAAGAAAGAGAATCTACAGCATCTTAACTGCAATCTGTTGCAGCCATACTTTGTTTTTTAGCGTGATAAAGCGTGTCTGTTTTTATAATGCAAGTTTTAAGAAATTGTATGCACAGATTTTCACGTAGAGATGTTTCCACCTGATGTTGTTTCCCTCTCTATCCTTGATTTTACTTTTCTGGCAACAGCAACAGCAGTCTGTGCGGGATAAAAAAGAAAAAAGAAGAAGAACTGGGCAGGTGCAAGTAGGTCTCTGCAGCAGCAGCAGCAGCAGCAGAGTTAGAAGAGGTATGAAAGCATAAACACAGTGGAGACTGTCATCCGGAGATCGCGCTCTATTGTAAGAAAAAATACAAAACTGGGTGGTCAGACCGTGAAAGTGGTTGGTGAATCTTGGAAAGTGGACCAGAACCTTATCACTTTCTCTTGCATGGAATGACGCACACACTCACATGCACGCACACACAAGCATGGGCACACACAAGCATGGGCACATGTAGGTCAAGCTTATGAATAACATATACACAGAGGAGGCAGAGATAGTGGCAAGGGAGAGAGATTGGAAAACACACACTTTTTCCTCTGTCTCACTCTTCTCTCTCTCGAACACACAGATATCACACACACCCTCCCCCCATCCCCCTCCCTCTCCCTCTCCAGAGAACTCTTCAAATACCACTGAATCTAATGACATCTCTCTTTTTATTACCATAACCAGTCCTCTGACCCGCAGAGAAAATTAGTTTACTTTCCAGGTGCATTTCAATAATCCTACGCCACTCAGAGGAGTCCTTCCGTCACTGTCTGCCTCCCTCTCACTGTCCTCTATCTGGCTCTCTCTTCCTCTCTCTCTGCACACACAACTCAGACAGTATATAGCCTTTATTAAAGACCATGGATCTCCAAAACCAGACCTGGGAATGAAAAAATGAAAATGTTTGTTTACTCACAGACTCTTGTGTACAGTATTTTTCGAAATCATACAATTGAGTTTTAATAAGTTTTTCAGGCCCAAGGGGTCACGGAACTGACTCTGCGCATTCATTAAGGAAAAAATAAGATGCAGTCAGTTTAAGTGGTTTTTCCCAAGACAGCAGTGATGCACATTTCCTCATAATTCACATTTCCTCAGTTCATTATTAGATAATCAGGGTAGATTTGCATGTCAGCTGCTGCAAGCGGAGCAACAAGCATGTCGGACTGGGAAGCAGTAACAGGTTGTGTTACACACTGAATTTGGCACAAACTAACAGACTCTCCCCCTTAAAGGGCCGGTTCACCCAAATTCCAAAAATACATGTTTTAGCCATGCAGATCATTCTTGCTTTCTGTCCAGGTTTTGATATTTGACATTCCTGTGTCCACCTATATAAAATCGAGTTGAATGAAATTTCAATTGTGGTGCGCGCAGCATTGAAAAGTGAATTTTCCACACACCCCAGTGTCTTACTCTGCATAATCCACAGAACAGGCTGTGAACAGTTTTTCATTCTAGGGTGTATTTCTCTGGTAGAAAGGTGTTCCAATGAAACCTCTTCCCGGTGTTGCTGCTGAATTTTTTAAATTGTTATTTTTCAATGCTGTGAGCACCAAAAACAAAATTCTATTCACCACTATTGTGTTTGGGTAGAGGCAGAAATCTTGCAGACATGTCAAAAAACCTGGACAAATGAAAAGAAAACTATGTAAGTGAGAATATGTAATCTGGGTGAACTGACCTTTAAACTTAAAGCAGCTAGAATGATTTTCATATCGGCAGTGGCTGACAGGACTACGTGAGAAGGATCATTCGCAATGATGAAGCAACAGAGATCATCAACTGACTCTTGAGCTTCCCTCACCTCTGTGGAGCTTTTCAGTGTCTTTCAGCTCATTATTTTGGTTTTCAGGCCCACAGCCTTACTGTTTCATTGCACTCTCACTGCTCTCATTATTTCCAGCTGCAGCAGGCAGCTGTTTTCAGCTCTGATAAACCCACTGTACCCTACCTGTCCAACAACAAACAGCTAACAGACACAGTTAGTGACTAGTTGGGGGGCATGTATGGCAGCTTGATGTTAACTGCGAAGACCAAAACAGAGCTAAAAGACAGTGGATACTGGACCAACATTCATTAGGTAGATATCTAATTAAGCATGTACCACTGCACCTCGTTTGACATATCATATTATTAAGGTGATAATATAAGTCAGTGTTGGGTGCAGCTTGTTTTTGCTGCTCCCAAGTGCCCACGAAATTAATTAGTGCAGGTTTAGTCAATGTGCAAAATATAGAAAGCTGTGCACTGACGCTAGTGAACAGGCTTGATCTCTATATACAAGCAGACTGCAGAACAGACTATGCAACAGCAAATATGATGTCGAGCTGATGGTGTAGAGGTAAAAATAAAGGTGTGAGAAATGATGGTTGTTCAGTGTTAAATATATAAAGAGAAAAAAAAGCCTCAGCTCTCATCCATCAGCATAAATTAAAATCCAGACATATTTGCAGAGAAGCACAGATAATATATGCCTGCCTCTTTCAGACAGCTTACATCTGGTAAGTGTATTTAGTTTTATGTAAACCTGCTCAGGCTACTCAAGGAAAATATGTGATAATGTCTTTGACTATCACGGTGACGATATCACTTGCGATAAACAAACGGATGTTCAAGTGTACTCAATTCTTGACTCAGACTTGCACAGTACTTGTGTTTGTGCCATGCCGTCTCTCCTGTACCCAAAATATTTCCAGACGGCTGACGTGCTATTTATACCTATCTGGCATTCACACTTTTGTCTTCGCTCATCTTGTCACACTTTCCTCCACTTCCTAACCATGCAAAGTAGCATGGCAGCAATAGTCTAATAAACTTCACTCGCAGTGCATGCACATTCTGACGTATCAGATGTTGACTAATGGTGAAGGCGGTCTAATTGGCCAGGGAGTTAACAGCATGGTACGTACCAGACAAAAAACAGCTACAGACAGAATGCAATTTGAATTGTCGCTAAATTCAAAGTGGATATCGGAGTTTCTCATGGTGTGTTTACTGATGACGATTAAAAAAAATTATTGTGCAGTCCTATCTTGTCACACGTTGATACTCGTACATCCGCACATTTGTCAATCTAAACACCATGCTTTATTATACATACCCCAAGTCATCATGTATGTTCAATTTATGGCATCAGTTCATGATATCATTGCCTTATCACTCGGGCTGCACCCTACAGTCAACCAAACGTTAGTCGACCAGAAAGGTCATTAGCCGGCAAGGTTTCGTTGGTTGCTTAGTTGCAGAAAAAAGCAAAGAAACGTGAAACTCTATTAAGAACTGCACCTTGTCAAAATAAATCAAATCCTATATGACTAGTTCATGTGGGAATTTAATTTGAAAGGACAGACGCAGGAAGTGGCCACACTCAGCAGTCAGACAGGAGTCACGTTAATTTCCAGGGCTGGTACCTGCGGTTATTACACAGGCTAGTAACAATAACATGTCGGGCAGGAAATCCAAAGTGTGGGATCATTTTGAAAAGGTGAAGGACGAACCCGAGGTGATATGTAAACTCATCTTCATTTGTCGGCTTGCTCAGTGTGTGTCGTGCACTTGTTGATAAAATATAGGCCTATATATTAATGAAGGTTCATTAGTACGGTTTTGTATTTCTCTGTAATGTAGCACAGTGTTAACAATGTTACTGATACTTTTCTTTCTCACACCTTGAACTCAAACCATTGTGTTGCCCCGCCCAAATTATATCATTTAATAATTAAATTAATATCAAAAATATGTGGGTGACTAGCCAGCTAATGGCCCTAAGTGACGACTATTGGGCGACTAGGAAGATTCTTAGTCAGGGGCAGCCATACTTATCAAATCATTTATTACTGTTGGAAAAAGTTCAAGAGTTTACAACAGTTCACAAAAATTCCAAATCATTACAAAAACATATCATATCATCAAAGCTGTCTTTTTAATGACTGATAAATCATTAAAAAAAGAATATAAATATTCAATTATATTTTTCCAGCACTAGTGGTAGTGTGTGCGGCATTCTTCTTCTTTAATATTTAAGATGGACAATACTCCAGCACCTGCTAAAAATTTAATGGGATGCCCGATCTTTTTTTCTTTTTATTAAAACTCCTATTCCTCGAATAAAAAGGTGGGCAACCGGCACATACTTGAGACTAACTTCCCCCAAGGTGGTGATGTAATGCAGATGAGGTGCCGGTGCTGCTGATGCTTCAACCCTCTAGCGTACAATCCACCATCAAATAATCATATTAGGAGAATCAAACAACTGGATGCAGCAATTACTGCGTCCAGCTTGTTTGGGCCTTTAAGGCTGGAGATGTGTGCCTGGGACCACTGTTTCTGGATTAGAGCTGAACAATTAGTCTCTTAATCAATTAGCCGATGTGACCACAATCACTTAGTCTCATAATGAGATGTAAAATGTTGTTTTTTTATAATCAAAGAAATGAATCTGCCAGTGCTTTATGTATTTTTAATGCAGATTCGACTGTGTGACATCTTGTGAGACGTGACCAAAAAAATAAATAAATAAAATGAATTTAGTCTATTTAAATTCATAACAGTCACCAGAGCAGAGGAAGTTATTGAGATATTTTGCTGTGTGTATAAATTTATCCATCCTAATGATCCTTTTTTTAATTCAAAAAATATTCTAATGCAGTAAATACTAATAAAGGATTTATTACAGTACAACTTTTGAACACCTGAATTTGCCCTCAGGAACCAGTAAAGGATTATCTTATCTTTTCTATTTGCAATCTTTGCTAAGTCCATGTTATGTTATCAACAGGTTTCTTTAATCAATTTATTGTTTCAAGACATTTATCGAGTAAAAAGGCCAATCATTAGCAGGGTTCTGCTTCTCATAAGTTAGTATTTGCAGCTCATCTCTGTTTATTATTGCTGCGAGATAAAGTAATGAAACTGAAGACCTTTTCCAATGTGATGTTTTACTGCTTTTCTTGAATATCTCTGGCTTTTAGACTGTTGGTCAGACAAAACAAGGCATTTAAAGTCGTTTGTAATGGGCATTTTTCACTGTACATTGACATTTTATGGACAAAACCCTAAAGTTATTAAGATAATGAATCTATAATCAAACTTTCATCCTGATTGTGGTTAAAAAATGATATAAAAGAAGACCAGATGGACCACTTTGCAAAGGTCGAGTGAATCAGTGGGTAAAACTCCTCATTATTCAAAAACTTTGCCAGCTGAACAAGGCGCTTAACCCCCAGCTCCTCCAGTGAAGCTGCTCAGCAGCCAAAAGTAGAAGACTCTGGTTCTACTTGGCATCTCCGAGGTGTGAAAAAGTGTAACTATGAATAGACAGCAATGCATGGCTTAACACCACCGTGCATGCTCAGCAGAAGCCCTTTACTGAATAAGAGGCGAGGTTTTAAAATAATCAAAACTCATCACTTTTAAGCTTGAATCAGATTAAGTCCAGTGAAAGTACTCAAGCCTGATTTGAGCGTTCATATGAGGTCATCTAATTTGGAAAGAGAGTTAAGTAGCCCTGATAGGGGATTACCGGGTGATCGTAGCTGTTGGGACGTATTTTGCTTCCGTCTTACTATGTCTGTCTCCTCTTGACCTACAGTACCTCCGGTGGTGGAGGTGACCAAGTACATTCACTCAAGTGTTGTACTTAAGTAACATTTTGAGATATAGTAACTCTTTTCTCTGCTGCCTCTACTTTACATCACAACAATTCAGATGTTTACAATGTGCTTTTTGACTTCACTGCATTTATTCTACAGTTAAAGTCCCTAGTTACTTTATAGATTAAGATTTTGCAAGCAAAATACATGTGCATCTTGGAAGATGTGCTTTACAAAGTTTTATAAAGTTGTTAAAAATTTCAACCACCTACGACAATGAATTCTGCTTATGTATTAGTGCGTCTGTCATAGTAATTAGTCCTGAAATGATTAGTCAATTAATTAACACGGCAAGAAACCCCCCAACAGAATATGTTTTCTTAATTAACAAGCAAAATGTCAATGCTTTGCTGGCGCCAGCTTCTCAAACGTAATACATTTCTGTTTTTCCTCATTTCATATCACTGCAAATTCTAATTTTCTGTGACTCTGGATGAATGGTAGGACTAAAACAAACAATTCGCAGTTTAGAACTTTGGGGAATTGTGATGGTCATATGTTTTATAGAATAAATGATTTTCAATAAACCAAAAAATATGTGACTTTTTAATAGAAAATGATAAATAGCATGAGTTGCAGTCCTACATTTGTTCCATTTTCCAAGTGCTGTGACTGACTGACTCGAATTTATTTCATTCTCAGAGAGTGTCAAGATGAATTTGCACTATGTGTGAAATGTCAACACTTAACTTTCTTCTATTAACACTTAATTTGTAAATCTTCCCTGTCACACATTTTACCCCAACCTCCTTTCAAAGCGACTTTCTGGCATTCTCTGAGCTGCAAATCGCAGGTTTTATATAATAAAGCAATCTCAGAGGAAACATTGTGCAAAATTAGTACTTTTAATACTTGGTGCAAACACTGTAGATTCTGTAATTTGAAGCATACATTTTAATGCAGTACTTTTACTTGTAAAGTTTTTTTTTTTTTTACATTGCTTTGCTGCTTTTCTAAGGATCTCAATACTTCTTCCACCACTGCCTCTTTCTCTAATGTCTCTCTCCATCTCGTCTCTTACGTCACATTGCTCCATACGGACACACGCCCATGTACCCCAAGCCATCCGCCCCACGTCCTGCATTATGACAATTTGGGCCGGTATTCAGCCTGTATAGCCTTAAGTGCCATCATAAATCCCCATTATCCCCAATCCAATACATCGATGTCACTAAATGATCCACAGCCCTTTCACACAGTACAACTAATACAGTCTTCAAAGCTCTTAGCCTTTCATTCTTCTCAATTACCACTCCCTTTCCCGCACTCACTTGCTCTCCATCTCCCCCCTCCCTTCTCCACTCTCTATCTAAATCCTCTTTCCGGATTTCTCTCTCCATTTCGTCAGCCTTCCCTCCTTCTTCTCCCCTCTCTCCTGTTGCGCTCTCCAGTCCCTTCTTCTTTAAAACTGGTCCCCCTTTGCTTCATCCTCTCCCCCCAGTCTGCGCTCCCACTCAGCCACAAAGCCGCCTCGCTTCTTCTTCTGTGGTTTTCTTAATTCCCCCTCTGCTCTCTCTTTCTCCGTCAGTCTCTCTCTTTGCAGCTTCCATCAGTGTCTCAGTATCCTTGCAGTTGCTCCGTCTATTTTTATGCGCACACACACACACACACACACACACACACACACACACACACACGCTTATTCACTCACTCCCTCTCTGTTCTCTGTTTTCTCGGCAGTCCCTCACTGTCACTTTCTTGATACAAGGCGTCTCTCTCTCCCTCCCTCACACACACACACACACACTCTACATCTGTGTCGCCCTCGTTCCCTTCTCGCTCTTTCCTTCTCTACTTCTTTCTTTTTACTGTCAGAGAAGCTGTCAGAGAAGCAGTGGTGAGCAGCAGTCTATGGGCTCATCTTTCCAATACACACACACACACACTTCAGCACAGGCTATAACTGCATGAATGAGAAGCTGTAATAATAGCACGCTGACCCGTAGTGCTCTTGCGCTATCTAGCCGGAGATGAGCACTGTGTGACAGTGTGTGTGTGTGTGTGTGTGTGTGTGTGTGTGTGTGTGTGTGTGTGTGTGTGATTATCATCTGTCCATTACTAGTGTTTGTGTGTTAAACCGAAGGTGTGTGTGAGTGTGTGTGTGTGAGAGAGAGAGAGAGAGAGAGAGAAAGAGTGTGTGTGCCATTCCAGCAATGACTGATTGGTGTTGTGCGGTGTCAGGACGGCTGGGCAAGGCCTCGAACACATCATCATTCACATCAAGTTGATCTCCTTCAAATCGCTATCTGTCTGTCTCTCTATTTTCTCTGTTCGCCCAGTATTTTAAAGGGTCGGTTCACCCAAATAACACAGCCAGTGTCCCTGTTCCTTTGGCTGCAACTCTGCTCCCAGACAGGACCATTGATTCAGCAAAACCCTAGATGATGTTTAACTGTTTTTTTTTTTACATTCACTGCCAACACTTTTGGCACCAAGTTATTTATTTCTGCAATGTTGTATGGTAGTGGGTAAAAGTCCTGGTTATGTCTTATAAACTACGGTTAAAGGAGCACAAAGTTGTGAGGAGTACTACTCAGCCTGTGAAAACAGTTATATGTCTTCTGTGACTCTGTAGGGCATTTTCCAAAGTCTGAGAAAACAACCCTGTGATGTATTGGAGACTCTACAACTTTTTTAACAAAAAGCCTGTGTTATAAACTGAAGCATGGATTTTTCAGAGACATGGAGCTTTACCAGACAGGGATGGTCTCATGAAAGATGCTGTCAAGTTGTATTATGGGAAATTCATGAATCCAAAGTTTTTAGAGCCTAACCCATACCAGGCAGGAAAAAGTCAGCCTTTGATACATTTTGACCATTCCTTTTAAAAAGAGGAACAGCTCTTGTGCACTCCTTAACTTTGTGGATGTGCATACTAATTTGCTGCGGTGCCCCTTTAAGGTATGGTTAAAAAAAAACCCATTCAGCTCCCACACCTCCACAATATTACTTTTCATTTTGCCACAGTGCACACTGCTCTCTGCAGCGGCACTGTATGTAAATATGTTGAATATACACATAATACCAGGGGATAGGACTATTTCTTCAGAAGAGGTAGTTCCTATAAAAACTCTTCACACCAAAGTCTGCAGCTTGCACAGAGTAATTAAAACATTTTCTTTTCCTGGAAAGACAGAGTGCTGCAAATACATTTTTACTAAAACTTTTCAAAGTCGTGAGCAGGGCTGCACGATTCTTGGTAATATGAGAATTACAAATTCTTTTTTCTAAGAATTAGAATTAGAGAAGAGTTAGTTCTCTCACTGTGCTCAGGGAAAGCTTTTATTTTCTTTGGTGACTGCATTGCTTGTCTGTAAAAGTGATCATCAACCCAGAGTATTACAAAAGGTTTCTAGGAGTTGGAGGAAATAAGTTCAGAAAGGAGAGCAGTAGAGTTGAGAGGATGGATTGTTTCATGGTAAACATAATTTGGATAAGATTTGCATTTTAACAGTTTGTGCAAAAGACTGAAAAACAGAAATAACATATGCGGCGGGACCTGAATCCGAATTATGTCAGTCGAATCGAATTTGGCTGTTTAATACTACTATTCGAGAATTTATTTATTTAAAAATCTATAAAGTTTTAAATTTGAATGGGCTCATCGGGACATTCAGTCTGACAATGGCATTCACGCAATTAAGTAAACAAGCTAACCGCAACTAACTTTCCGAAACTAGACATCAAACGAAAGCCAGAGACTGTATCATTTTAATTTGCTTTGAGCTGTAAATTCACCACTTTATCTTGTCCAGAGTTTACTGTACCAAAGAATATCGTGAAAGTCAAGAGCAATCTCTCTGAAGCTAAATCTGGGGTACAAAATGTCCCCAGAGGTACGTTGCACCGTACACTGACCGTACATTAGCGCAACTTGATGCAATCCTAGTTGACTGAGGGGTCTCCAACTGATGATTCGAATCTCTGACTTTCAGGGGGCAGCCCTGGTACATGTGCCTTCATGTGTACTACTTTTCCTAATAAAATTGTTGATTCAGTGACTTCACAATACTCTGATATTGTATTTTTACAGTCTACATTAAGATGTTGGTGACAGTCAGGTTTAGCCGTCAACTCTGGCTTCATCCCAATTTGTTAACGTAACAACAGCAAGCATGCAGAGCATAAGCTACTTAGTTTACTGAGGTTGTCCCCACAAACAGACTGTGTGAGATAGAGCCAAACTGTTCTATGTGTAATGATATCATGTTTTTATCAGGGCTCATCATTGCACATTAGCAAACAACCAGCTCTGACCCAGCATTTTGACAGAATGACTGGTGATATAATGTAATGTTGCTGCTTTCTACTTTTGGCTAGCTAGTTGGCAAAAGTTAACAAAGGGCTCGGCTGCCTTATTGTGGTGGATTATGCTAGCTATCTCTTTAGCAAACAGTCCCATCCTGCATTAGCTCATCTCAATGCTCTTCACACTGTTTTCACATTTATACGTTTATAATGGCAGCGAAAACCCTAAATATCTCTGGTAGAGCCAACGTACATTTACAGTAACATCAGTGCTTTGTAAACGTTAGAAAAGCTGCAGGCAAGGCTTGTGTCTGCCTCCCACGTAACCATGATGAAAGATTGGACACTCCTTGCAGTGACCCAGCCTGACCTCACAGAAAGCTTTGTGGCTTATTTGGTTTGTTGTTGGCGAAGTGGTACTGTAGGTTCAGCAGCAATCTGTCAGCCTTGAAATGCATTTGTATGTACCGCAGCAGGGACAAATTATGAGCCTTCATTCTAAATATGCAACCCCCCAAAGCAAATATGGCAGAATTGTTGTCCATCAGATATGAGATTACAAATGTGTCCGAATCAAAATTGTAATCTCCTAATGATTAATCGTGCAGCCCTAGTTGTGAGCACTACAAACAACATTGCATTCACCCCATTATACGAAATCACTGGCAGAAATCTCAAGAGACGGATATCTCAAAATCTGGACAAATAAAACCAAAGCTATCTGTGTTGCCTGATACCATTACAGGTAAGAGGAAAAATACATCTTTTTTTTTTTTTTATTTTAGGTGAGCTCAACCTTTGAACAAAAATCCAATCTCTCTGAAAAACCAACAATCTCCAGACTCCTCTGTCTCCTGCTTTTAGTTCAGCAGTAACAAAAAGACCAGATAATCTGTCCTCAGGCGGGCAGCTCTCCCATACCTCCTTCTCTTTGTAGCTTCAGTCCATTCTTTTGATTCATTTCAATCCATAATTATAGCAAACACTACCACTGCCAAGGCATCGGGACACAAGACGGGCATTTTTGCATTACAAAGCCGTGTAGAGTGTAGCATTTTCACATCAATAAATCATTATCATATTATATCATCGTATTATAATGGTGTAATTACTGTAGAAAAGGCCACTGCAAATAAGCTCCACCAGTCTGAACACTGCAGTTTACACAGACTTAGCGGGACATCTGCTGGAGAGCTTTGCAGGCAGACAGAGGGCGCTGTTCTTCCAGTGCAAACAGAGCTTTAAAGCTTATAGAGTTTCTGGTGAAGGCAGATGGCGGAAGGAGCAAAAGGGTGACAGAAACAACACTTCCAACATGTTTGTTCTGCTCGGTAAAGCAAAACAGAAAACCTTTGACTGATGAAGCAACAAGAGGCAGGGGGGTTTACGGGAAACATGGTCGCAATTTGGAGAAACGCTACCACTGCCAATACCACTGGTGTGACTCAGAGGCTGCCAATCGTCTCCACGGTTTTCAGTTTATCTGTTAGAAAGACGCCGGCTAATTTGTCCTCTCATGACATCCTCACTGCACTCTCTCTGCCTCTCCCTTTCTCTTCCCCGCTCATTTCTCCCGTTTATCTGTAACAAAAAACCAGTCGGTCTGACCTCATGCAAAGCTCTCTCTATCTCTGTTTCTCTGTTCGACCTCATCCCTTCATCCTCTCCTCCGCCCTGCCTTTTATTGCTGGATTCTGTCGTTATCCCAGGCTAGATCCGACCCACGCTATCTCTGGCTCTCTGTTGTGTCACTCCCAGTAGCAGATATGTTGCAGCTCAACAGATGACACACACACACACACACACACACACACACACACTTGCACAAATAAACCCTGCATCAACACACACTCAAAATACAATAACAGCAAACACATACACAGCTCCCGGATACATGCATAGGCACAAATTTACAGGATCAGGACGTGAAGGAATGATTGGAAAGAAGGGCACAAACACAAACACACTCGCAGCATGTCCATGCACTCGCGCACACAGGCAGCGAGCTCTAGCACTTGCGCACACACACATATGCAGGCACAGGTTTAGGACACACAGAGAGACAGCAGGCAACGTGGCAAGGACACAATACACACGCAGCATGATCTCACACACACAAGCTACTCTCTCACACACATACATAATCAAATACACACACAAATGCTCATACATGAGGCACAAATTCGTACTCGTGTACAAACATACACACATTCACAAATCCCCATGCACAGTCATTACTGCAGGATCACACAAACACTTACTGTGAGCACACAGAGATACACACAAACGCACAAGCACAAACCACATTCTCTCATTCCTACGGACTATCCTTGTAGCTACACACACACACTGTCCTACACACACATTACCACACCCATGCGCTTCCTTAACTCACACACAGATCCAGCATGAGTACAAGCCAGAGTACAACAACAGACACATCCAACTCACAATTTCTGACCCCACACACACACACACATACACACACACAGAGCAACCACACACTCCCTGTGTCTCTCACCTTCCAGCTCCTGGTCGTCTCGGAACCAGCGCAGCCTGGCAGGGGGTTTGCTGCCTGCACTGGTGCAGGTCAGGGTGACTTTGCCCCCCTCCGGCACTGGATTCTCAAAGCCCAAGATCTGAGGTTTACCGGGCACACCTAGAGAGACACAGAAAGAGTTAGAGAGTTAGAGAGAGAGAGAGAACTTCCATGCTGCAGGGCTCACCTTGTAGCCAGAAAAAGTGGGAAAAAAATCAAAGAAAGGTCAACGGCTGAGCTAACAAGTACTGCATAAGTTGTTGTGCACTGTGTGGAATTTGGAGCAAAATGAATATCAACAGCAAAATTTGACACGCCATCCTCAATATCACAGACAAGCTTGAATTTATTAGGTCAATTTTGAAAGCTCTGATGGAAACCAGCTTGGAGAAAAATAATGATGCAGGCTTGCAATGATTTGACTCAAAAATGGTTCAGAGTCATTGCACAGCAGCTCAGAATGACTGCAAAGCTTCTGTTCACCACGACTTTCCAGAAGCATCAAAGCTACTGTCTCCCCATCAGTGTCCACCAGAGCACCAAGGGGCAGATGCACTAGAATATTTTTATGTTTTCCTGGCAAGCGACCACTTACGGCTGTGCAAATAATGACTACTGTGACTCAGAGGGAAAGGCAGACGTAGCTTAATGTTACAGCATCATACAGAGTTTAACACTAAAGAGTGCTGTTAGAGCTGTGGTCTCTGACAAAAGGTGACGTGCTTTCGTGATTTCGCCCGAACTGTAACCAAATAGCGTTTGTTCTTAAATTGAACCAAGAGAATAATTTGCCAAATATCAATAAGCTCATGTAAAAACTGTGAAGATAAAATTTGATTAAAAAGAACATTTGCATCCAGCAGTAACATGATGCCAGGGACTGCTGTGGCACTAAAAGCTCAGCAGGCGTTGATAGCGGAAACATTACATTTTTTAATGACATTGACAAAGAAACTATATTCAGTGTGGATCAGTTATTTCTTGTCCGTACCCAAACCTGCTCACTTTAATAAGATCAGAATCAGGCCACATAACAATTTGGCGTATTGAATCGGTGTATCACTAGTTATACAAATAAAGATATGCCTTATCATTGATAAACGTGTTCAGATTGTTTCATATATCTATTAGCACTATCAAATGTTGGGTTTTTGAAATTGTGATTCATTGCAGAGGGCTATTAGTAATACGGGGGAGTTTTACAATAACATACTGAGTCTGACTAAAATTTCCTTTATAAATGCATCATGAAAAGTTCAGATTCTAAGTGCACAGCAGTCATGACATGAACCACACTTTTAGTAAGACTTGAAAACATTGCAGAAGCGAACAGAAACTGAATATAGAGGCAAAAAGACACATACAGTCCCCCATTAACTGTACATGCCTACAGCACTTGTGGCTCATATCAAGTATCGCAACATTTGCCGACTGAGATGAACATGGAAATGCCATGAATTCAGTGTGAAAAATGATTATTTCTATGGGTAATAATGTGTCACTGAAAACTGAATTTGAATCATTTGTATTTGAATTTGAACTGATCAACTTAAGCAACTGCATTGAGAACTGAAAATGAATCACATCATTTTTAGTTTTATTGTTTAACTTGAATAACTACATTAATAAAATCAGTCTGAACTGCACAACTTTAAATTGAATTCATTAGTTGGAACTGAATGCTCATAAACATGAAACTGAATGTGATATCATGAAATTGAATTCAGTTGCTCTGAAACTGTATTTGATCCTCACTGAAAATTCAACTCTCTTTACCTCCATTTTCAGTTTGTGCAACTAAAATTCGGTTCTTGCAATTCCGTTTCAGTTCACTGAGACCCACTTTCGGATGCCGACAAAGAGCAGTCAAGTACAGATAACAGAACTCCTTTTCTAGTACTGTAACGTACTGCTGCCCGCTCTCCTCTCAGCGAAGTAGTCTCCTGGCAGCAAGGGTTGGACCCAAAACCTAACCCTAAGCACAAGCACAAGCAGGGGCTATTTGAATGCGAAGACAATGAACATGAAATTAATGAGCCGTGCTGCTTTTAAACTGAAAGACCACACTCTTGAATAAAGATAGAAAAATAGTCCAACTCTCTTGGTCATTGATATCACTGGGAGAAAATGGTCGTTATAGTACGTGACAAGGAGTTCTGTGAATCTGTACCTCATTGCTCTTCCTCAACATCAGGATGTCTGTCTGAGTCAAGTGAAACTGGATTGCCAGAACTGAATTTCTATTGTGAGAACTGATCGAGCAAGTATAGAGTGCTGAACTTTCAATGAGGATCAAACACAGTTTCAGAGCAACTGGATTAGATTTCATAATATTACACTCAGTTTTGAGTTTATTCAGTTCAAAACTGATAGATTCAATTTCCAAATGTGTTGTTTAGATTCAGTTTTTCAATAAAATTATTCAAATTAAACAATAAAAATTCAAGCGAGGTGATTGAAATTCATTTTTAATGCAATTATTCAAGTTGAGCGTATCAAATTCAAATATAAATGATTCAAATTCAGTTTCTAGTGACACTTATTTCTGCCCATAGTAATCCCTTTAAAACCAGCAGAACGAGCTCTGCATTAACTCTGACAGCCTTGGCATTTCTACAATTCAAGTCAGACTGACTGTTCATTCTCAGAACTCCAGGTCAGTTCAAAATGTCAAGTAAATTATATTTAGCAGAGATTATTAAATACGACTCCCAGAATTCATTAGTTAAAAGCCAAGGTGGGAGTTAGAATGACTCAGGCACTGGTGCCTTGTGTGATAGTTTGCAAGTAAAACTGAGTGGGACAGAGGGATGACATCAGCCAAAGGTCAGATTCAAACTGGCTTTAGCCAAGTGAGCCACCAAGACACCCCGAGCCAAACCAAAATCTCATGATATATCTTCCTCTCCCAGAGGTGTTCTTCCAAATTCCGGCACAGTCAGTAAAAATAAGAACATTTTTGCTTAATTACTATTTTAACATGGAGCCCAAGTTGAAGAGAAAACAACACAAGCAGGAGAAGGAATCTACAAATCCACTCTGCCAAATATTTTAGAATCCACTCTCCACCACCGTGGTCGAAGGCAAGAGTGAAAAAAAAACTTTTCTTGCCGTACTCCATCTGGAGCCGTTGTGGGCGGCACTTTTCTCCAAGTGTTGGCGGAGTTTACTGTCATTCTGCTTTTGAAAATAATGAACATTCGGTTTGCCATCTAAGGTAGGAGAGAGAGAGAGTGATGGCCAGAGAGAGAAAGAGTGAGAGCTGAAAGACTGGAAGCGGAGAGTTAGACAGAAAAGTAAAGATAGTGAGAAGAGACCAAGTCATTAAGGAAAGCCAGGAGGGAAACTGTTATATTTTCATTAAAACTGACAAGATTTTGTACCAATTATTGAAATTTGTGACATTTTTCAGGCCAGAAAAATGTAGAATTTTAGAGAGAAAGAAAGATAGACAGAGAGAAAGACAGATAGACAGATAGATAGATAGATAGATAGATAGATAGATAGATAGATAGATAGATAGATAGATAGATAGATAGATAGATAGATAGATAGATAGAAGGGGTGTAGCAATCCATCAATCTTGATCAATGTATCGATTAGTGATTAACAGTCCAATATCATCAGCCCAAAGTGAAAACATCGATCCATAGCAACATCCAGATGATACCAGGCACCAGGCAGATAATGGCAAGCAGCCAATGAAAAGACAGTGCAGATAACGTTATTTGCTCGGGAATAAATCAGCAGTGTGAAAATATTTAGGATTTCTGAGAAAATACGGGTCAGACAGACAAACAAAGCACAATGCCATTATGAGCTCTAATACTCAGGAACCGTAATGTACCTGCGTGGCCCGGCATCTCACTCTGCTAACTTCTCACCACGGCAACATTGGCTGCTGTGTTTCAACAGTGCTGGGGCAATAAAATGTGCACTCAGACTAAAATCCAACGGTGCTATTCTATCGGGAGATGCAGTGACTTAAACCAACAGTGACTAAGTTAAAGTATAAATAATACATGTAATTTGTTAAGCTATGAGTAAAGGGAAAGTCCACTAGTCGCTAGGCTAGGCTAGCAAACAACGATTCTTTTGTCTATGAAACGTTATTATTGAGCTGAATTTTACACTTTTGTTAAAGGATTTTGTTGATATCTTTTATGGCTCTTAGGAAAAGTTTGCCTTCAGGGCGTTAAGCCAGACAGCCCTGAAATTTTCGGGAAAAGATCATGTTTTGGGTTAAAATGAAAACAAAAATTTTGCCAGAAACCAATTCTGTGTGCTGTTTTATGTGTTAGTGGAGTCAGTTTAAAGCAGACTTTACTGCACTTAACTAGTTACAATAATTTATGATTATTTGTGTTGTTTTTATCTTCTATGGCCAAAAGCAAATCTCATCTCTGATCAATCGTAAGCCCCTGAATGTAATCGAAATTATATTGTGGCAGATTTTGTGATATCAGCGAATAACATTGCCCAAAGAATCAATAAAATATTGTATCATGATGAAACTAGTGATTTATAACCCTAACAGATAGATAGATCGATAGATAGATAGATAGATAGATAGATAGATAGATAGATAGATAGATAGATAGATAGATGAAGTGTCTCCCCTGCAGGTAGACAAGCAAACAGACACAGACACGGAAGTACCAATATAAAGTGCAGTGAACTAACCAAGGTATAGATCAAAAAAATAAAAATGTGGTCAATTTTTAATGTAGCAGTATTTGATGTAGTGCACTGTGTGCGGAAGCTCTCTGGCAGTAAAGTAGCATTGAATATTAATGAGGGAATAATACTGCACATATAGAATTGGCTGGAGAAGCCCTGTCGAGACCCTTTCCCCTACAAGGAGAATAAAAGAGAATAAAGCCATTATAAATTATTCTCTGCTTAGCTCAGGAGAGAGCAGCGAGGCATGCCACACATTTTACACTAACAGACACACAACCATTTAAAACTGACCGTACTCAGCAGTTGTGCGCCCGCATGCGTTTGTGCATGTGTCTGTCAAAACCTTGCACATGTCAAAACAAGAATAAAACACCCACACACACATGGATGCTGCGGTGCCAAAACTCGATGTCTGTGGCTGATTTTCCCATAGGGGTCCATGCGTTTTAGACATTTTACCATACATTTTTAATGGTTTGGCTCCCTCTCAGGGGTCATGAAATATTTATTGAACTCAGAATACAGTGTCACAGCCGTCAATTACAGCGAATAAAAAATGCTTGAAATCACAATTACTGCAAAATTGGAAGAGATATGGAGGAGTGATTCTCATGTTAATTTGAAATTAAGGAGCTAATGTAGACCCGCCTTCACCCTTGCTTCCACACACATACTCCCCTCCCCCCCTTACACACACACACACACACGCGCGCGCACACACACACACACACACACACACACACACACACACACACCATCACATTAACATTTCAGGCGTTCTGTTCATGCTGTTGTCCAAAGCAACTATATTTAATTATTTTCGATATACTTTGCAGCACTGCCAAAACATTTCAGTAAATATCAACAAAATGATTTATTCAAGGACGCTACCACAGCTGCGGACTGACAAACCCCAAATTTGGGGAGCAACCATGTGGCCTCTCAGCTACATAACAGCCGTTCTAAGCCACCCTGCCCCACCCTAAATATCAAAATTTCAGCATCTCGTTTTCACTTGGTGCATTTTCCAAGTGAATTAGGCAGACACCCTCTGCAGCTCAGTTCCCATCCAAGAATTTGTTGGCAAATTATTGTGTATTGAATTAGAAAAGCTCAGAGAAAATATCTAAAATTGATTTAGAAAAACCCCTCCAAAATATCACAAACATGTATGCTCTGTCTATATCAGAAGGCAGGCAAAATTAAGCAATGGAAGCTCATTTACTGAATAAATGTCGATGCAGTTTTTTTGTGATCAGCACAAAGAATGCCTCAGTTTCATTATACAGCAATTCAAAAGTGGCATCATACGCCCTGAAATATTGGCTGTAAAACTGCCCACCGCAACCTCCCAGGAATATTAGACCAGCTGTCTCTCTCATGTATACAGTAAGTCTCCATTGTGGTGTGGTGTGGCCATTAGTTGGTGCATTAAAGTATTGCCAAGCCCAATACTTTGTTCTCATCTTCAAGTAAAACCACGGAAATATGGCCAGAATGAGGAACAATAACAACTTGCCTGGTAAAAATCAATACTTGAAAGACTGTTTGTGGGTGTCCAAAGCCGATTAGCCCAATATCCAATCAATAAACAGACCCTACTCAGCAGTGACAGCATGACCACAATTTATTGCAGGCTGCAGGGAAGCATCACACATAGGCAATAACATCCATCTCAAAGGAGATGAGTGGAGCCGGTTTATCTCCGCCCAAGAGTCATATGAGGTCACAACCTTACACAAAGGTTAACGCTGTAAGCAAGGATCTGGATCAAACTAGATGAAGGCATCACAGGGAAGGCTAAGGGTGCAAAACATCAGAGACCATAAAAGGGATACTTTATTATGATCTTTTTTGGAATTCATGTGTGACACGGCAGATTGGCAGTTTTACATGACATAGAGAGAACAGAATCTAACAAAAAGATGCAATGAGCTTGCATTATGGGCAACGTAGGATGCAGTGTTTCGCAGCTTTACCCATACTGGGGACTAAAAGTCAGGATAAATCAGCCTTCGCTGCATTGATTGCAGACATTATTTTCTAATCCGTCTTTCATAAGTCCTCTAACTTTATGGGAGTGAAACACTAAACTGCTGTAGTAGCAATACTTTGCCTCATGCCAACAGGCAGCCTCTCCTAGCATGTCACACTTACAATGGACATCCACGGGGTCAAACTTCACTCTGCTTGGAGAGAGGGTAAACTCTGCAGGGTAGGTCAGGCTAACACAATGCCACAGCGGTGTATCAAGGTGAATTTGAGCCACTTTCTCATAATTCCTAAGTTGAACTACTCTGTCATTTCATAGGCCTACGTTTTCTGTGTGTCGTCTGAAAAATCGATGTGAAATTGTTACAAACAACGTGACAACTACTGAGACGATAAGAAAAGATGCCAAAACCTTCGAATCATCCATTTAGATTTGTCACACTCTCACAGGTTGGGAGAGAAATTAAGACCGACTGCAGTCAAGCTGATTTGTACAGCCGTCAATCAGTCTCAAAGGAGACATGCCTGAGTATGAACACGAGGCAAGAATGTCATTCTGCACCATTAGGCCTCAGTGAGAACAGAGAACACTGTTTTCAGAAAAGCCTAAATAGAAAAGAAAAATCTGAAGAAACCTGAGGATGGCCTCACAGAGGGATCCTCCTTTATGGACAGACAGGAGATAGAACGGTTAGGATTAATAGAGTAAATGGAGTTTTAAATTGTATGTTATCTTTTCTTTAAATCCAGAAAACCTATTTAACACTGCTTTTTTGCAGCAGCAGCAGCAACATCAAAAAAATGAATATGCTAATATACATGACAGCTGGATAGAAACAGTCCAGGGTTTATTTCAAGGTCTGGAAAAGTTGCAACCCCTGTTTTTGGCATCATCATGGTGACAGACTTTCCCCCAATATGCACAGTGTGTGATAGTGTGAATATGCAATGTGTGTCTGTGTGTTTGTGTGACCCACCTAGCACAGTGACTGTGGCTCGGGCGGTGCGGACCGGCATGGTGAAGATGGAGCAGGTGTACTCGCCCTCGTCGGACAGCTGCACGTCAGCGATGGTTATGGAAAGCTCGGTGGGTGTCGAGCGGTGCAGCTGGATGCGGTTATCTCTCAACGCTGATGGAGGAAGAGGAACAGGATATCAATAATTAGAAATGTGCATATATAATTGATCTGCTTTATGAATTATTTGAGATTTAGGTTGTAAAAGGTGTGTTTTAATGATTTTATCTATTTTCTTACTTTAACTGTTAGGTTCTTTTTTACATTTTAAATTTTCTAACTTATATACTTGTATTTCTAACAACTTATATATGTATATATATATATATATATATATATATATATATATATATATATATACATATATATGTATATATATATATATATATATATATATATATATATATATATACATACTGATCGATATATATATTCCATGAAAAATATATTTTTCATGGATTTCTAATAGTTTTCTCATATTTGCCACGTGCTGGAGTCTTGTTCTAATGAAGGGGAAGAAAAGAAAGGAAGAGGAAGAGGAGGCAGAGAAAGGGAGCAGGGTATGATCCAGGAAGAAGAGACCGAAAGACAGTAGAGATATGTGCAAAAGAAAAGAGGAAAAGTGGGGGAAAAGATGAGGGGGTGACAAAAGGGGGAGTTGGGGGAGGACAGATGAGAGAGGTGCATGTGTAAGGAGGTGGGAGAAGCAAAGTGACAAAAGACAGGTGAGAAGGAAGGGGGAAATGGAGCAAGAGGAAAGAAGAAGGGTGCACGGGAAGATGTAAGGATTAAGCAACGGAGGTGGCAGAGAGATTGGGGAGGGAAAAGGGAAGATGGATAAAAAATACCAGGTGAAATATGGAGAAAGATCAGGGAGAGGAGGGTGAAAAGAGGCGAAGGAGAAAGATCTGGAAAGGATAGCAAGAAGAAAGGCTTAAAAGAAGAAGAAAAGGGGAAAAGAGCAAGGAAAGGTACATCGGAAGAGAGCAGAGAAATGGGGAGAGAAGATGAAAGAAAAAGTGGAAAAGGGAAGGAAAGTCAAAGGGGAAAACTGGGATTGCACAGTTTTGAGAAAGCAGTGAAAGAAACAATGTCAGGAAATGGAGAAGAAGTGGGAATGTAGTGGGAAAAAAGGGAGGTAGGAAGAGAGTAAGAAAGCATGTAAAAGAGGGTGAACAAGGTTGGGGAGGGCAGAGTAAGAGGGAAAGAGGAAAGTAAGAAAGATGATGTGCAGAATTTAAATCATGGGAAAGAGAAAGGTAAAATGGAGAGGAGGAGGGAGGGAGGAGGGAGAAGGTGTTTAGAAAGAAAATGATGTAAGAGGGAGAGAGACGAGGGGGAGGAGGAGGAGAAGGAGGAGTGATGAAGACGAGGTGAGAGAGAAGGAAAAAATAGCCGAGATGTGAGCGCAAGCAAGGCAAAGAAAGACAAAGGGGGGAGTAAAGTAGGGAGACGCAAATTGAGAATGAGAGACGAGAGAGAGCGCGAGGGATAAAAAAAAAAACAGAAAAATAAAACAGAGGAAGCATAAATAGCAAGGAGAATAAGGGAGAGACAGTGAGGGACGGGTGGGAGAGGAGGGAGAGAGGCGGGGGAAAAACATAAGAGAGACATAAATGGCTTTGTCATCAATGAGAAATCCAGCCATGAAAGAGGGAGAGAGAGCGCAAGCGACTGAGATAGATGATGATGATGAAATGCTACGAAATAACCCGCTCGTTTCCGTGATAGCATTGACCTCTACGGTGTTTGTGCAGTGTGATTGCTGTCTGTCTCCCTGCCTTCGTATCTGCCTGTCTATCTAGATGTCTATCTGTCTATCTTCCTTTCTCAAGAAAGACTTTTCAGCTTTGTTCTCTGGCGCCACCATACAGAGTTGGCTCCCCACAAATAATGACTAAATGTATAACAAGAAAGCAGATACCTGCAAAAAAAACTGTTGTGGTCAAGTAAAAAAGTATAGTCTCATAGATTTGTTCCCAAATTTGAAGTTGTTTTAAGTTACTGGGGCACTATTTTTGTCTCTTCCCTGGTCTCAATTCTGAAACACGAGTAGTTTGAGAAGGCCCAGCTAAATTAACAGCTATGTGTAGGTATTGTAAGTTGTACTGGAAGCAGATGTAGCCACGGGGAGGAAATATGTCAGGGATCAGTGCAGGTAAGTGGGTGTTCAACAGACAAAGTAGCTCCATAACTTGTCCACAGAAGCCTTGGGTGTTCCACTGTAATTGTGAACATAATCTAACTTAACTGTGATGGGTCTGGTTAACAGTTAAATTCTAGTTCTGGTGTTTTGCCAATGTGAAAGATCCCATAATATGCTCATTTTCAGGATTATACTTGTAGTTTGGGTTTCTACTATTATTTTCCTCATAATGTCTGCATGAACATACCTTTCTTTCTGAAATCTGTTTTAGCGTCTGTCTCTTGAATACCCCTCCCGAAAAGCCCAGTCTGCCCTGATTGGTCATCATTTCCGGATATTCCATATCTGCACTCTCTGAACCATCATTGCAGTCAGGGAGTGACTGAGTCGGCACTGTAGCGGCAGTTTCTACATTGATACATAGTATTTGTGACCACACAACTCCACGGAAGTCCTTATGGCTCGTTTCAAGGCACAGTTTCTGAGTATGGACTGTGTGCATTTCTCTGTGGACTAAGCGTTTTTATACTTTTATATGTAGTCATGTAGTTCTGCAGCACCTAAACCTGCTTTATAACAAAAAAGGCATGGAAATCTGACTTTCTACAATATGGGTGCTTTAATAGAACCCTCATCAGCACCTGGCTTTCTTTTGGAAATAACAGAGGCAATCAGAAAAACAGCTGTTACCCAGCCAGTTTACACGCTAGCTTACGAACTTGTCAACGTCACTTGTTTTTTTATCAATTTGGTTTGAATCTAAAAAGGTTTTAGGTTCTCTTATCAGACGATATATCCAAAACTTTAAGTCTTTTCTACTGTACCAACAGTTACACAGTGTCCTGACTAAACTGCAAATAATATGATCTACGGACTGCCAATGTTTCAACAGCCCAAAATTCCAAAGCTCCGTCAGTCTAAAACATGTCCCAATGGATTGAAAGCCCATTTGTCGGTGGCTTTCAACAGCCATGTTTGGTAACAAAAACACTGCTGGGAAATGCTGTGAAGGGTCAGTAAAAACATCCAGGGTCGGTGGCTCAGACGGCGTTCGGAAAGTGAAACTAACTGTAGTGGCTTCGTATTTCTGGAGAAACAGGACTTCAGAGCAATGGGCGTTTGTTTCTGTGATAACAGGCTTTAGGTACGCTTATCAGATGATACATCCAAAACTTTTAGTCTTTCCTACTGTACCAACAGTTACACAGTGTTCTGACTGAACCGCAAATAATATGATCTACGGACTGCCAATGTTTCGACAGCCCAAAATTCTAAAGCTCCGTTAGTCTAAAACATGGTAATGGATCAAAAGCCAATTTCTCCAAAAGCCCATTATCCCAAAAACAAACACCAATTGCTCCGCAGTCCTGTTTCTCCAAAAACAGACACTCCCTGCACTTAGACAACCCAATTGCCACAAAAAATGTTGGCCTTCTACATTTCTGTGAACCACAGATACTTTACATCTGTCAACACTTGTACTGTCAGTGCAACTAGTTGTGTTAGACTGAGTGCAAATCAGCAACAAGACTGTTGACAAGAATAAGATGGTGCATATACAGTATATGCAGTTGTGTTCATTCAAATAGAAATGTTGGTATTCACAGCCTAAGCATCAATCACGGTAAGCCAGTACTCATCACCGAATGAGGTAAAACACTGGTAATTGTACCAGCGGCCCACTGATGAAGACACTTGCATGTATTATAACCTGGGTGTATCACAAGTGGCGCATAGTCATTAATAATCAGCTCTCACACACAGAAACATACATATGTGCATACATGCACACACACATATACGCTCACAGTCTATGCTGTGGTAACCCTTTCATCTCTCCAGCTGCAGGGCTAATAAAATGAGCTGATATAAATAAATGCAAGAACCTGGTTTCAAGCCTTAGTCTGGCATCAAACACACTGCAATTATCTCTTATCCCCATGGGTGCCGCCAAAGAGTACAAAATGCAGATCTCCAAGATCGTAAATTTAAGCTGAGACATTCAGCTCGGAGTTCACAAGTTTCAACGCATACTGACAAAAATGTCTGAGCCTCTGGAGGATTTTGATTTTCTTTCAACTGCTATTTTCTCATTCCTAATTCTTGTGCTGAAATGTAGAAAACAGAGTCATTCACCATTTCGTCACCAAAGCAACATTTTCATGACGTAACCAAGTTGTTCAGAAATGACGCTGTCTGCCTACAAGTAACCCAATGACTCAGCCACTCAGATATGGCTTCTGTACATGTACAAAATGGGAAGAGAACCTCATACCAAGCTCCTCTCTTCTGATTGATGCAGAAGTGTGCTGTATTGCCCTGTAACCACACCCAACAATGATGTCACTGTGCTCTGACAACACCTAAGCACACTGCCACATGACTGTGACAAGGGGAGAACTTAGACCAGTGAGAGTCAGCAAAGAAAACAAGACTTTCTGCTTGTGTTAAGTAACTTGTTAAGTCATTTGGTTCTGAAAATCGTTGTGTATTGTGTGGGCGACTCCAAATATGTGTGTGTGTGTGTGTGTGTGTGTGTGTGTGTGTGTGTGTGTGTGTGTGTGTGTGCCTGTGTGTAGTTTAATAGTGTGATATGGTCACTGCCTGTTTTCATATCTTATTGTTATTTGCCTTTCTCAGTATTGAGCCACATCTGTGTCTGTTTGTCTCCTCATCTCTTTCCGTCTCACTATTATCTCCCTGTCTCTCCATCTTTCCATCTGTCTGTTTTGACTACCTGTCTATCTCTATTGCACTCCCACACACACGCACGTACGCAAACACACACACACACACACACACACACACACACACACACACACACACACACACACACACACACACACACACATCTCTGTTTCTCTTGGTGTTTTTCAGTTATTTCATCCAACACTACTTTATCTTCATGCCTTATCACTAAGCAAGGTCACTACATTTGTCTTCATGAGCTACCCTCTCTGTGTGGGTGTGGGTGTGTGGGTGTGTGTGAGGCATACGGTCACTCACTCACACACGCTCACTCACATACACACAAACACACTCATCCATGCCCCCTGGACCCTGCACTCAACCATCAGTCTCCTTAATTCTCTTCCCCTCATCTCTCCTCAATCACCCCTCCTTCCCTCTCTCTTGTTCTTCCCCCACTTTCTCTCTAACATCTCACCCATTTCTAATCTGTTCTGACTCCGGGCTTTTCTCTTTTTTTTATTCTTTCTTTTTTCATTATAAACGATGTATATTGCTTGCGAGTACAGGTGTGATGGATTTTCAAAAACGATATGATATCTAGTTACGGGGGCGTATTGATCGGGACGCCCCTGAAAATTGTACATGTGCCTCGCGCTGTTTAGCCTGCAATGTGGGCAACATAAATAGTCTGCCAATAGGTCACACTCTGCTGTTTGGCTTTTGTTTCTTCGCTGAGGGGATGTAATGAATTTCTGAGTATTGAGATAAACTGGGATTAATTGACAAGGTGTGTACGTGTGTGGTATAAGGTAGAGGAATATAGCTGCAAAGTCAAAGTCTCGTTCATTTTCTCGTGGAACATTTTAGGTGACTGACATTTGGAGCATTTCCAAGGCTTGGATGGATATGAAACTCAAGGCGTAGAGTTCATAACTTCCAACTTCAAAACCAACGGAAATTTTTGTTCTAGTTTCCTCTTCTCTGTCCTAATGTTTAAAAGCTGAAAATACAAAATCAGCATTTATTTTTCAACAGGCATAAAGGTGGTTCAAGGGAACATCTCCTCCTACAAAACTACATAAGATAACATACTCTCTGCTATCCCTATCTAGTGAAGGCATAAAATGTCCCCAAAAAATAATAATTGCTGTTCCGCACGCCAGTAGTGGCAAGCTAAAGATTATGCATTTGTAGAAAACTGATAAAACATATAGCAGTGTTTTCCAGCTCCATTTTAGATTAATTCAGCAGCTATAGCATGATTCTTTATTCCAACTTGTAACAATGGGTCATTCTGAATTTGCTACAGCCCCGTTTTGTGCATCTGACTGTGTTCTTCTCCATGGCAACGTCAGCTGTGGCTCATTGGTGTCACAGTGTTTGGAGCCATCTGCTAACCAGACAAAAAAAAAAAAACACTATGATTTCTGTGAAATAAGAATAAAATAATTAAAGAAAAACAGAAACAAAGTGTCTTACAGTCAAGACAAATTTCTAATGTTGTTTAGAGTTGTTTAGCAGAAAATGTTCTTAAAAAGATATTGAAAACAGATTTATATGGTAACAGATGTTTTGTAGCTGTCCTTTTCCTGATCTTAATTTGAATTTTACACTTCCATTAATGGTGTATATTAGCAGGATAAAAAAAAGGAGTGCTCAGTCTCCTGCTTCACAGTTTTCAGGCTTAAAATGGCATGATATTCACAAAAACGCCCGATCCCACTTCTTATTTCTACACCTATCCCTCGTTTTCGAGGGCCACGTTGTCCCTTAGAACGGAGCAACAAGGGGTAGTGGTTGAAATCTTCCCCTATAAAATATGACAACCCTTCAAGATCCTGATACGCCATCAAAAGTTGTCAGTGTTGGCATTTGCGTAAACAACTGTGACGAGTGTCTTCTGCAGTGGTGGTCTCTCTTGTGTGAGCCATAGGCCTCCTTTTGCTGTTTTAGGAGGCTCATGATTTGTTAACAGCTTAAGTTTCCTGGTATCAATCAATCAAACAAGTCATCAAATTAAAAAGAGCACTGTTTCATTACCAGGCCACTAGCAGTGCCCTGTAGGCTTACGTTAGCAACCCGTGCTCCTGCCCTGCCAAACTGTACTGATATATGAGGAGTGGTAACAAGTGCAGCAACTTCACAGCTGGACTTTTAATTTCAGGCGTCTTGTGCCATCCAAGGCGGAGGGGAGCGACATGGAAATATGTTCATGCACAAATCAGCGATAACAATGTCATGTTAGCTAGCTCGTTAGGTAACGAGACATCGGCATACTAGCAATGCCATCTTATAAAGAAAAGAACCATAATACAATGAAATGACAAATAAAAAATAATACAATGGTTATCGTAATTTTTAAATATTTATTAATGAAGAAAATACAGTTGTAGCCTCAGTTTTGAGGGCCATGTAGCCCGAGCACTTTGCCCTACCCCTCTATCCCAAGAAGAATTGGGACATGCTACCCCTAGACGTGAAAATGCAAAGTGAAGGGGTAAGGGCTAAGTGGTAGGGGCAAGGGGAATATGGGGAATGGGCCAAAACTAGTCTTTGTGCATAAAGACAAAGTCAGTAACAAATATAACACATCATTTAATATAAATTTTGATGCAGACTTTTGCAAAAGTAGAGCCAGCACATAAAGATAGCAACACAGCCACACACTCACACATTGGCTGGATAGGAAGTGGATCCTCTCCGGCAGCCCTATAGTGTCGTTAAGTTATCAAGGAGACCCCTGTGTTTCTATGCTGAAGAATATTAAAATGGGAATTTACCGCAAGAGGAGAAACTTCGGCAAACAGCATCTCCTTCCACTTTGTAATTCTTCAAGTGTACATATGCATGAGAGTGAGAGGGGTTTCTAAGTGGTGTCAGGAGGGCTTTGAGCTGAAAAGATGGAGCATTTATGTGTTGATTACATATCAAGTACAGGATCTGCTTATCAGCGTACAAACCTTTCTGTACATCAGTGCATCTCTGTTGCTTTGGTGTGTGTGTGTGTTTGGCCAGACAGTGGTTCTTGTCTGCAGCTCAAACTGGAGACTCGATACTCCCCAAAGGTCCAACTGTTGATCTGGTCACAGCAGCTATTTTCGCCTACTCGTCTTCGTCCTCCACCTCCTCCTCGTCCTCCCCTCAATCTTTCTCATGCTCTTTCAACTTCAAACATTCAGGAAGTGGGAGATTCTCTCACAACACATACCGAGTGCACATACATATATTCCTTTTTTCATCTGCCTCCTACCTCCTTATGCCTTTCCAACTAAGTTTCCGCTCTGCCGAGAAGTCTCTCAAATTCAAATTTGCTTTATTGGCACGACAGGGGAGAAACCTGTGTTGCCGAGGCAAAGTACATCAGTTACAGACCAATATTTTCATATTTCTGTCTCTATCTCCCTCCCAGCTGCTGCATCTCTTCATCTCCTCATCTCCCTCTTTGGCTCCACCTGAATCTGCATTTCACCTCTCCCTCTTGCATCCCTCTCCGTCCATCTTTCTTTCTGTCCAACTGTCCTGCCTGCTTTGTTCTTCTCTCTTTCTTCCTCTGTCTTCTCCTCCCTCCTTCTCTCATCACTCAACCCTCTCTCGCACATTTTGTTTTACATTTTAGGCATTTAGCTGACACTCACATCCAAAGAGACTGCCTCTCTTCTTCATTCTCTCTCTCCCACACATGTCGCCTCCATCCTCCCATCTGTTTCTGAATATTCTCTCCAGCTCCCTAATTATCCGTCCTTTCCGACAGCTGATCTGGGTTCAGTGACCGCGGGCTTCCCTTGATCATACCGTCCTCGTTGATCTGAGAGCGTCAATTGATCCTGGATCAGTGCGCCAACTATGAAACGCTTGATAAACACACACCTCTGTGTGTTTTATCCACCTTCCCCTCCTTCCCTCCGCCCCTTCCTCCCTCTCAGTCCACTTGTCTCTCTTGCCCTACCTTCAGACAGAATTAAAAGATAATCATTTAGAGGCGGCAGCACAAATGTATGCAAAATCAATGGAAGGAGAGAGATGAACCAAACTTTGCCCAAGGTGGTGCAAACTGAAGCAAGGAGGCATTAGTTCCAGTTGAAACTTGAGAGAGAAATGTTCCCAACGGTGTATCAGCTTCAAGCAACATGCCAATGAAATCCTGCCATGTAGTATTTACAGCAGAGAAAAATGTCCATTGGGGATTTCTGGCAAATAACACTGACCGATGACACATCCTAAGAGCTAGATTACCTGAAGAAGACACTGCTCATGCTGGCTGCTCAGCCTGGTGCAAAAGGATTAGAAAGAAAGCACGGCGGGTAAAATGCATAATGCTGAAGCATAGCTTATTTTCTCATCTTTCCTCACCTTTGTAGTAAAAAGAAGTCAAGGAAGCAATTATCATAATGGCTGTCACTATCTGCCTGCTGCTTCTTTCAGCTGCTTTGGGTTGTCTGCATGCCATCACATTAACTTTGCTGCTCATTTTATAAGTCACAGGTTCAGACTAATGCAAAGTAAAGTGGGGAATAATTTCACCACCTCTTCCCGATATCTCCTGGTGTCCAGAAGTGCTTCGATTTGATTGCCTTTGTTTGCTAGTGTGTGCAGTGAAGTGTATGTGTGTGCAGCTCTTTTCATTATCTATAAAGACTAGATGCTTCTGTTGTTTTTTTCCAATCCACTTTAGATGAAACCACATCCACTTCCACATGATGAAAGTGGGTTGCCAAACGTCAAGGCCCAATGATTGACTGGCAGCCTACTGCTGGCCAGAACCACTGAAAGAGACTGCTGCTAGCTAGCTAGCCCACCACGCAGTTCCTCCGCCTCAATCCCTGCCACTCTGAGACAGCAAAGCTAGAAAGTTTGCTGATCTGAGAGTCGAGGGGCGTTCTGTCTCTGTGAAATATGACAGGAGCAGCAATTTGGGAAATAGTGATAAGGGTAGTTTAAGGGGAAACTCTGCTGATTTCAACCTGCTCTGTCATCGCGGTGTGCGCAGTGTGTGTAGTGGAGGTTGTGTGTGTGTGTGTGTGTGTGTGTGTGTGTGGCAGGGAGTTCTGGGCGCTAGCAGCACCGGAGGAAGCCAAACAGTGTTCATTCTCACTCACTGCACATGCTGCCCACACTGCGATGACAGAGCTGGTTGAAAATCAGCAAACATTCCTTTTAACAGCTGTAGCAACTTGAATTCAGCTAGCGACTGTTAGTAGAAACAGATAAACACAGGCAAGGCATACACATAATAACAAGACGCAAAAATACATAGGAGGTAGAGGGGCATCAAAACCCAACACCTGCTTCGACTGCTGTCACTCATAGATATAGGTTAGAATAGTCCTGCCACAGATACTAGTCAATTAATTTACACCCAACATCCTGCCTTAAAGGA
This sequence comes from Epinephelus fuscoguttatus, assembly GCF_011397635.1. Classification (NCBI taxonomy): domain Eukaryota; kingdom Metazoa; phylum Chordata; class Actinopteri; order Perciformes; family Serranidae; genus Epinephelus; species Epinephelus fuscoguttatus. Next base: position 14,597,876 of record NC_064766.1, on the reverse strand, counting down.
GAGGAACGAGAAGGGGTAGAGTTGCTGGTGGTGTATAAAGCCACTGATGAACTCAACCTGTACTGTTTCACAGGCAGCTCAAGATGCCTCTTTGAGCCAGAACCCGACTTCCTGTGTCACTAGTCATCAGGCCTTGACATCTGGCAGCCTGCTTCGTCATGCGGAAATGGGCGTGGTTTCATGTAAATTGAACTGGAAAAACGACAGACGCAGACCAAATGTCCTCATGGAGTTCATCCTCTCTCGTACAGGAGGTTAATTTAAGTAAAAGCTGGACATTATGGGAAATGCGCTTAGCAACTTTGCTGCCTGAAGTTAGATAAGAAGATCGATACCACTCTTATTTGTCTATAAGAACTGAAGCTGGAGCCTGAAGACAGTTAACTTAGAATTAAAACTAAGAACATCTACTGTGCTATTGTTCTTCTGTCCATATGTGATTTTAACACTCTAGGAGGTCACTCTCACTTTAGTTTTGGTATGGATGACTCAAACAAAATTTAGAGGTACTGGCCCTTTCCAGTCTTCATGCTATGCTAAGACAACTAGCTGCTGACTGTAGCTTCTTTTTTGTAATACAGACATGAGTGGTAGTTACAGCAGGGGATAAAATTGTAGAGAAAGTAAAAGAAAAACAAAAACATATTCTCAACTTACAACTCCACTACAGTCTTTTTATTGTTATTATTACATTTTTTATTGTATTGAAAATCCTATAAGTCAAAGTTTCAGCACAACCTAGAGAAGGCAATATTTGCCAAAATGTTCATTCATTGAATTCAAAATAAAAACTAAAACTAGAAATAAAAAAAAATAAAACTGCATCAAAATTATGACTGTCTCTGCCTCTCTCCAGGGAAGAATTTACAGCGTAGAGCTATAACAAACTAAAACGGTACATGCACGCATGTCTGTACTGTTTTATGTCTGGTTAAATTGATTTTTATTTTTTTCATTTGTATGGTTTAAGGGCAAAAGGCCAACATCTGAATCACACAGGGGATGTTTTTCATACATTCACTTCATTAACCTCAGAAATAAATTGGATTTTTAACTTTGAATTCTTTGTACTGCTGTCTCTTTCTTCTCCCTGCACTTGTCTCCCATTACACGTGATTATTTTAAGGACACCTGGAAAAATATAGAGTTCAGATGATACAAAGAAACAATGTAGAAAAAGCCGTCTTTCAAGTGCTAGAATTCAAAAGTCTCTCCTGCAGTCTTTCAATCCTGTGATGGTTGTTGTTAATACATTCTCCAGAGAGCCTTCCCAGACACCAAGAAAACTTTGACTGATGCGATGTGGATCAATAGTTTTTCAGAAAATGTCAAAAAAAACATCTCACGTCCCGCATGTGGAGTACTGTCTCACACTGCGCTGTGAGCAGTCGGTGTCAGTTTGCCTCGTTCTCTGAAAGGCTGAGTGGGGAGCTGACCATCAATTTTGATATTTTCTTGTGCTTGTTTCACTTAAGACCCCTTAACACTTTAAACTTTAAAAGTGCTTAGTGTGTTTTTTAATGAAATGATTTACAACTTACAGTCACTTTCACCACAGTTAAAGTCTGCCTACTCAATATCCTCCTGCTAGGCGAGATCTTCCCCATCCACTATGGTTTATAAATCACCAGAGAGCCATTACCTTGTTAAATTGTACTGAGGCCTGTCTGATGTCTGCCTATATGCTTTTATGGAAAGGAAGGAAACCACACATGACAAATAAATAAGATTATAGCCGGACTGAAAGCTAATACACAGATTTATTTATTTCTTTCGCCTGGTGAGGAAACGTGTTTGCAAAGCCTAAAATTGTGAGTAATTGCACTGCATTTCTACTTTTATAGTCTGCACACTGTGTAAAATAGGCACATAAAGCTACACCTGTCTGTAAGCCATGTGTGCTTGGTCTCATTAAATTTCATGGAATGAACACGGCTTAAAATGTACATAACATGGTCCTGTTACAAAAAGGAGATTAGGAGAAATGAGAAGTGGAGTGTGGTGGGGACACAGCTGGAAACGTGATTTAGTTTCAAAGGTGTTACGGCAGGCAGATACATCTTCTTTCCACGCTTGATAACCTTGATTTAGCTCCTGAATCAAAAAAAAAAAAAGTTTCTGAATGTGTTTTCCCCAAAGATTTTATTTTTCAATCACGAGCAATGAACCAAAGCAAATATCTTTATTTATCCTTATTTCTCCGGCTGAAAGTTAATCGTTAGCTAACAAGTGAATATACAGCATCCAATTTGTGCTACTGCCACATAATCCTTTTACAATGGAGGAAAGTCATTTTTATATTTTTGTGTCTACATCATGTTATATGCATTTCAGAGGTCGTGCTCATTTTATGAAATCGTTCTGAGATGGCGTTGGTGTGAGTGTTTGACCTCACTTGCGATGAGAAAAGTACAGCCCACCTCTGTCCTACTTTTCTGCTTGTTCGCCAAGATGTATGTAAGTTATGTAACATCAGGACAAACATTTCTCATGATGCCAAGTGAAAAACATATAAGAAACCATGCATCTGCAGGGATGTAGTGTCACATTTCAAGTTTGGGTTTAATGTAACTGGCCCATTAGTTGATAGCTGATTGGCTCATAAATTAATGAGCTATATGTCTCTATTAAAACGAATATAATAACACACCGGCTTGTAAAATACAAGAGCATAAGAGCATGTAAAATATTAGACAAATAAGGTAAGAGGACGCCACTAGAGTATAAAACACTAGGGGTGTACCCTAATCAGAATTTTGTCAGTCGAATTGGATTCGGCTGTTCTATAGGAATATTTGACTATTCATCATTTTTCTTTAAACTATCAAGCAACACTTTATTTAACTGCAAGATTTTTGAATGGGAATCCATGGGACGTTCAGGGTGACAGTGACATTCACGTAACAAGCCAAGTCAGCCCTCAGAGTTGATGTGTGCTAAATATGCTAACCACAGATCAGAAATGTGCAACAGTATTTTCTGCCGAGACTAGGTATCAAACAAAAGCCAGAGACTGTATCATATTAAGTTGCTAAAAGCTGTAAATTCACCACTTCTAAGCAGAAAGCAGCAGTTAAAGTTCTCTCGGAACCTAACCAGGAAAAGCCTCTTGTCCTCATCTCACTCAGAGTTACTCTGGGTCTGCAGCTGCCTTTACCCGTCCCAGACATCTTCCTCAAGTGGACGGGATAACTTGACGTGCTGTGAAGACTTAACCCTAAAGAATGACTGCTTGACTTGAAGAATCTCAATCGACTGAGATATTAGTGATGCCAATCTTCAACTTTCGGGGGACAGCCCCATAAATCGCAATATACTAGTTAAAATGTGAATAAAATATTAAACAGCATAAAACAGTTTAGAGCTGAAATGAAAGATTTTGTCATTAGATGAACAGATAATTAATCAGGAACTCATTTCATTTTCTTGTTTCAGATCCTAAGATGTGGTGATTTTCCTGCTTTTCTCTTTCTTATGAAGAGTACACTGAAAATCTTTGTGTTCTGGACGTTTGGTTGATTAGAACAAGGAATAAGAAGACATCATACTGTGCTCTGGGAAAATTGTGATGGACATTTTTCACAATTTCCTGACATCCTACAGACAAAACGACCACTCAAGAAAATAATCAGGGTTGCCAAAGGCACCCTGGAACGTTCCCCATAGGTCGGAGTCTCAAAATGAAGAATAAAGAATGAGAACTGTCAGTGTGCTCGTGGCTTTGTCTTCTTTCCTGACAGTATTCACTCATCTTCTTCTGTGGTTCACAAACTATGTTGCTGGTCGTGCCAAATATTCAAAGCAAGCTCAGCCCAGAGCCTGCACTTCAACCATGATGTTAAGTGAAGTGTTAGCGCACTCAAACGTATTTTTAAAACTCACTCTGAAGCTGGTGCGACTCCTAAGAAGAAACTACTTTTGGATGAGAGCAGCAGCTAAAAGTCAGATATGTAAATGTAATGCCCTTGTTTGTTGTCTTCATTTCAGAGTTTTGGTTTCTCCGCCTGTCTTTATCTCCCTCATGTCCATCTTTTCATCTCAGTGTCTCTCTCGCTGTCTCCTGGTAGTCTTGCATTAATGTAGGAACCCATCTGTTTTCATGCTTTCCTGGCTGTCTAATCTCCTCTATTAGCAGCACTGGGTCTTTTCTTTTCCCCTCATCCATCCACCCATCCACTCCCACACAATTCCTCCAGGGTATCTGTGGGTCCTTAAAAGGGTCTTAAAATAAATTATCCAGAATTAAGGCCTTAAAACGTATTAAAATATCCCGTGTTGGCTTCAGTTATCAGATCATTTGTATTCACCATGGAATGACAGGTTCCTTTGCTCTAAATGTTCACGCTCAGATTAATACAGGACAGGATTAGCTGTAAAATGTATTTTTTTTGTCATTGTATCTGCTTTAATAAACACAACTGGGCTTTGTGTCCCTTAACAATTAATTTCCTGTTTTGCTTTATCTTTATCTAGGCAGTTATAGTTGCAGAACTCTCATTAGCTCTGCTCCACTGGAACCAGGCTGGTTTTCTCAGTTTTGTCCCCTTACTTCTTTTAATTTCAGTCTTCCTATTCACTTCCATGCAAAAGAAAAAAAAAGTCTCGTAGATGTGCCTACACTGTGTTCCCTCCTCCTCTGTGCCTCTGTCTCTTTTTATCGCATCTCATCTGTGCAATACAGGGTCAAATTAAACTGATATCAATAGCGTTCCGTGACTGAGTAATGATAAAAGTCAGCTTGAGCTTTCGATCTACTGCGGAGAATTGGATCGAATCGATGTGACCCTGTGATTATGCCAGCAACATCAACATTTCATATTTCATCGTTTTTCACATTATTTGTGAATAAGAACTTTTTTTGACAAATTAAATCCAAGGTCTCTTTTCCCTGTCTCTTTCCTCTGTATCCCCTGGCATCATTTTAACATTCTCATTTCTCTTCTCTCTGTAATGTACCACTCTGTCTTCATACTCCGATCCTTTTTTCTTCTCCTCTCCTCCTCTTCTTCTCTATCGCAGCTCAATTCAGTGATACTTCTGCTATCTTTGCCGTGTATGTGTTTTCTTACTCTATTATGGCTACCTCTTTAGATGGAAATAATAAGTAAAGAACAGCGTTCATGCTTCTGTCTTTGGTTATTTCTCCTTCTCTCCTGTCTTTCTGGCCTCTAAATTTGCCATCTCTGATCTTGCTGTAGTACAGTCTCTACTCTGCAGTGTGGAGGCCATCACTGTGAGGAGTTGTCACTCATCATTTTCTTATTCTTCTTCTATCTCCCATCATGCTGTTTGTCCGTCCCTCGACCCCCCCCCCATCCGCTGCTCCCTCCACCCATCCATTTTTTGTCTCAACTCTCCAAAGCCTGGTGCGTGCTGTGCAGTGTTGTAACGTGGTGGTGAGGAGTCCTAATTTCTCTTCTTCTACGCTCTTCAATCAAACGCTCTTATTTCTTTCCCCTTCTGCTCCTGTTCTAGTATATCCTTTTTCTCCTTACTCTCATCCCTCCATCTCCTGCTGTCTCAGCTCTGAAGCACACTGTCTGCGCTTTGCTGTTCGGGCCAACTGCATAGATTTGCTGCTCCGTCCCGATCTATCATTTACAAAGTGAAGCACTGAGGAATTTTCAGTCACTCTTAGCTGCATCCAGCCTCACTTGTGAGATCCCACCATCCTTTTATTTCACCGTCTTAATCTGTCTGTCCTTCCTTCGTCTTTCCCTTCTTGGCTGGACACTTGCAGTAAACTACCGAGCAAGAATTTTTTGGACGGTCGTGTGTGGGAGATGGCGAAGGTCCACGTTAACCCAGCGGAGCAGAACTTGTTTAGAAAGACATATTGTCAATGGCAAGTAAACAAATCCTATAAAAACAGCTTTGGAAACTGTTCTGTCATTATCATAATGATATTTGTGTGACTATGACACATCCCGTATCCCATCAGTAGTCAGTGTTGGTTCTTTTTAACCTTTATCATGATCTTTCCCTTAACTTAAAGCAAAACTAATACAATATTTTCATATCAAGAAAAGATCAAATGGCTATGTGTAACGTCAAAGGAGTCAAATCCACAGAGAATACCCCCCTCAACTCTGCAGTTTCCTTTCGCTTTATGGTGCAAACTTTATAATTTCCAGCAACTGGCAACTGTTTTAAAAGAAAAAAATACAGTGACTAGCTGGTGGACATAGTGGAGCAATTTGCAGGTAAAGTTAAGGATAGGGATAGGGATAGGCTATTTACCATAGGACAGTGGAGGAGACCAAAAAAGAGATAAAAGGAAAGTGAATATTGGACTAACATTAAAAATTGAAACAGCTTGTCCCGCTACCCCAATGAAAATTAACCATGGTTAAGTGGTAGATCAGAAAATGGTCATATAGATTACTTCTGTAACGCTCTTTTGTGTTTTCAAATCCACTGAAAAACAATGTTGTCCTGGGGTTGACATTAGAAAATTCCCTTTTGGGGGAAACAAAATGACAAACACTTATTTTGTGTGTTTACTCTGGAGTCCCATTTTTTTTTTTATAAAACAATTGAAGCTTCATGTATGACTGTTAACATCATTATAGAGTTTATCTTGACACTGTACTCAGGTTTTCCTCATTCTATCAACACCATTAGTCAAAAATGCTTTCCCCTTACTCAATTTTCTCCATCTGCTACTCTTCCCTTTGTTCTGCTCACAACTCTTCTCGTCCTTCCTCCCTCTCTGTCCCTTGTCATTAGTTTTTTTCTTCCTTGCTGTACACACCTCCGTTCATCCTCCATCTTTCTACCTCCTCTCTCCTCAAAAGACAAGATCTTCATGTCTCCCCCCCTCTTCTTTCTGTCTCCATCTGCTGCACTTTGAAGAAAAGACATGGATGAAGGGTTGAAATCTGAGCTCCCGTCATCTTCCTCTTTCCTCTCTGTCTCTCAGCTCCCTGCTTTCCAAAGTACAGCATCTGCTGTGCAAGTTGGACCACTGCAGTGGGGAGTTTCTGCTCCATCTCACTCCCCCCTCCTCCTCCTCCTCCTCCTATTTTCTCCCATTCCCCTTCCTCCTCCAATACTCTTCTCAATTCCCTCCAAAGTAGAGGTCGGCCTTTAAGTGTTCTATCATTGCAGAGAAGAGCCTCACTTTCTATTTCTCTCCTCTCTACTGTGGTTGAAGCTCCATCTGGAGTAAAGACTTGCTGATCTCTCCATTTGTCCTTCCCCACCTCCCTCCTTTATTCTCTCTCGCCTCTCCGTTCTCCAAATTGTCTGTTGCAAAAATGTTGGCCCTCAGCAATGAAAACTTCTCGGCTTGTATCCGCCTATACTCTTGCCATTCTTAACTCTATCTCTCTATCGCCTCACTTCTGCTGTTAAGTGTTGTATTCGTGAGTGAGGGAGTCTTTCAGTCTCCCTCACTGCCCTTGTCTCTCATTCTCCAGCTCTCCCACCCCTCCTTCCTTCCATCTGTACCACGCTCTCCTCTTTTCACTCCCATGTACCAAGTCTGTTGTGTGATGCTGTACAACTCAAAAGAGACACACTACAAAAAGTTGGAGCTTACGTTTGAGCTTGTCAGGATTTATTTTTTCCTTTAAAAATTATTTGATTTTAAATGTCCTTTCAGGGCTTTTTTCAACATGTCAAATACAAAAAGGAAACATATTTTTATTGCAATCATAGCCTAGTAATGTGCCTGTATACTCAAACTGCTGTGCATACACCTTTTCACCACTGACAGTGTTTTGAACCAACAGTTTAAGCCAACACAGTCGAAAGTAATCATTAGCGCCAAAGCACCATATTTATAATGTCAGTCCTTATTTACAGTGTCAAATCTTTCCCACCACTAGCTGTCCTTCTTACCTCCTTTTTCTTTCAAAAATAAAGGGTCTGTTGTGTTATGCTTGACCACTGAACCAAGTGGTGTGAAGTTTCAAAATATCATTAAAATTCAGTCTGTGTCACCAGCCAGTACGGCCATCAATTTGTACAAAATTGGTAAATAAGACAGTTTATCTTTCAAAAGTCGCTGCTTGAATTGGACACATTGACGCACTTGTGCCCATCAGACTCTCAGGTTTGTTTTTCGTCCTCTGTTTTCATTTGTTGTGAGTATTGAGCATTTTTGGAACTGTTCAATAATACATGTTGCTTGCTCTGTTTGGGGCTTTTTCCCTTGAACAAACTAGCTTTTGGCCAGTGAGTACAAAGTAGTTATTAGTGCCTTGTTCAACAAAGATGAAGTAGCAAACATCTTTATTTCTCCTAAAAATTATACACATATGAAACTGACATCAGCGAATATGTTTTGTAAAATGCTTCTCATTCTTATCCTTAAAACACATATTCTAGGCACATGTTTAAAAGGTGTAATTGCATTTGTCTCTCCAAGACATTTACATAATCTTTACTCCTCCCAAGTGTGGCTACATCAGAAAACTAAGTGTAGAAGTAGCCTCTATATGGGATAGGCCATGCAAAGGCCATGTGAAGGCAGCTGGTGTGGCACTGATATAAGCTGTCATATCTGCTCCAGCAAATTCAACACATACGGCGATACAGAAGGCACACAAAACTGTTGCAGCATTTATCTGAGCCCTAACTGGTTCAACCACTTAATGATCAGTGTTGGTTGGGGGGTGGGGAATGACTGTCATGAACATAAAAATTCTGACTCACTTGTAGTCCATAAATGCGAATTCTCTACATTCATTTTATTTAACAGATAGTTGTTAGCTACCTAGCTGTTACTGCTAACTGTTTATTGCTGTCATTAACTTGCAAAAGTTATTCCTCCTCTGGCATTACCAACACCCTACTGGAGCAGGCCCTACACTGCTACTGTATGCATGTAGCCTTGAAAATCCAAAATGGATTGAAATCAGATTCATGAACTGTTCTCATGAATTCCATTGACCAAAGTTAACACACAAGCCCAGGCGTGCTACTCATCTGTGCGTGAGACTGTTCATGCAGAAGTTTTCTCTTGTTAAATGCAGCCCCCATTTACTACTAGAATTTTCTGTCTTCAGATTCTCTATACACTGTGAAGGCATATGAGATAACCAACGTTTTCCTCATGAATTAAATGTAACACAGGGTGAGTAAGTGATATACATTTTGCGGGTGAAGTATTCCCTACGATGCTGTCTCCTTGAACTATCGCCTCTGGAAATTGAAGGCTTAGCGGTTTCATTTAAGCACCTCAAAAATGAGGGAAAGTGGTCTTGGTTAACTACTAAAAAAATCAACACTAACTTAGAGCAAATGAAGGAATGCGCTGACTTTTTAAGTACATATGTGGAGAAAACTACTGTAACCAATTGTTCTTGTAGCCTTAACCGACAGACAAGTCTGTCTGTCTGACTTTCTGGACCGTAAACAAGGCAACATTTACATTGCCACCAAAACATATTTGGCAAAGCAAATTATCCTACTTGTACGTAACTTATAGGACATGGTATTGCTTTATTGACACTTTCATAGTTTCTCTTGTCCCCCTCCCCATGTCTCTGTCCATCTTTCCCTCCCTCTCACCTCTCTTCTCTCCAAAGTACAGGGTCTGTTGTGCGGTGTTGGACCATTGCAGTGAGGAGTTATCACTCTCGGGCACCCGGCAGGTCAGTGTCACCGTGCCCCCCACAGACACCATCTCATCAGAGGTCACTGGCTGCAAGGGGTCGTCGTCTAGGTAACAGGGGAGAGAGATTGAGAGGGAAAAAATCATAAGACAGAGCGACAGAGCAGCAGCAGGGACAAGTCAGAAAGACACTGCACTTATATGAAAATACAAGCAAAAATAGTAGCACACACCAACACACAAATCAGATAAACCCACAAAATGCATTACTTGCCTCGCTCTCTCTCTTTCTCTCTATCTCCCCCCGCCCATCTCTTTCTCCGCTTGTCAGATTATCTATATATCTCTATCTGTCTTTCTGAAAGCAAAGACTCAGTGCGCGCACACACACACGGACATGCTGTCAGAGGGACAAAAAAAGCAGACAAATGGCTATCTGGTTGTATGTCTGCGAGGCCAATGTAAGAGCGATGAGTCAGTAGCAGCACTGGCATCGAGAGACTGCAGGACCTGAGGGACCAGCAAAGATGAAGAGACCACGGCAGACAGTGGCTTTCGACAGGTCAAAGCAACAACAAGAGTACTGTCTCATACCTCTAATGGCTTTGTAACCCTCTTTTGTCAATATCTGTGTCAGTTTTTAACGCCATGCATATGTATTGGCTGGTACAGAACAAGCTCAAACGGGACAGGCATTATGGAAATGAGCAGGTCAGAGGGAAAGAGAAAGAGAATACAAATGACCCAGCATAATGAAGGGATTCTAAAGGCTGGAGCTGGAACTGGAACACCACAAAAAACACAGAACAGTGAACTGGGTGTGTAACAGTATTCAAATTGGCTCAAATTATGGTATTTAACAGCACTCCCTTGATAACGGGTGATGGTGCAGGCTAATTCTGCTCTGTGGATTTAGTGAGGGTGGCAGACAATTATGTGAATCAGAAGAAGGGATGTAAATTAAAATATGCAGCCCCTCGTAATAGTTAGAAATGCCGAGCCTGGCCGCTATGGCGCTTTTTGCGGAGTTAAGTTATTGTAGCTTTGAGTGCACCCAGCCATGCTTTGCGCTCCCCTCCCATCCTGCTCACTTCAATACGAGCCAGAGCTCGCTCAACCTAATCTCAAGCAAAAACAAAAATATGGCATAATTGACAACAAGACCAAGCCAACAGAGGGAACATCTCCTAAGAAGATATGCCCCAAAGCGGTCTCCTCACCCCTGAAAATATGGCGTGTATAAATAGTTTAATTGGAACCAAATTGTCAAGCGGGAGACAGGTTTATATTCGGCGTGGAGCGTTATCACATCCTTGCACCGGCGGTGGAATTGATTTTTTTTTTTTCTGCAGGAAGAACATCTGCTTAAGTGCGCTTCGGCGGAACTCCCATCAAGACATGAAAGAGGGGGGGGACACGCGAAGAGAGGATGCAGAAGAGGAGGCGAGCAAACTAACTGCATGTAGCATCAAAAACACACATTTACAGAACATGAGCTGAGAGCAGGAGGCAGCAAGTATGAGTATCTTTTTTTTGTCATTTTAAAGCCAGTTTTATGGCCGGTTCAGCATCTCAGAGAACACAAGTTATTAGAAAAGGAAAAAAAACTCTTAGGTTTGCCTCTGGGCTGAGAGGATTCAGAGGTCTTAAAGGTACAGCTGCAGTTCGCCTGTAGGATTCAAACGGTACTCAGAGACTTCCAGAGCGCTTTGTGTCAGGGTAAGTTGCTCCCTCTCTCTCTCTCTGTGGTGTTTCACTGCAGCCCTGACCTTGTGGTTAGTTTATCTAAGCACCATGATGGCTGAGGGCTGAATGTGTGGTCAAGTGCAGCGCGGATTAGTGTCTCCTTTAATAGCATCTTGGGCTAATTCTTGCGGCTGATCGCAAGAGCTTCTCTTCTTGGCATGAACACTTTGGGTAAATTGGCTGTCCCAGTGCATCACTCATCAGGCCAACCGCAATGAGTTGCGACAAGTTAGCCAAACTTGCGTCTTATCTTTGGATGCTGCAGAAAGCTGGCGTGTCCGACCAGGAACAACCTGTGTTCGAGGCTCGGAGTGACATTTCTGCTGGTACAGTTTCAGCGGTCAATTAGTGGCTCATCAGAGATGAACAGAATTTGAGGAGATATCTGCCTTTTAAGTGGACATATTTTTACAGAACTCTTTACATAATATCCACCACATCATACGATCATACAACCATCATGCCATGGTCAACTCATTGTGCTACACAGAGCCTTTGACCTATTGAACTGTCATTTTCCCCTTAAATTTCCTTTCAAAAACCTTTAAATAATGTAGAAACAAACTTGTGTGCCACACTGCAAGAGACTGTCACATATAGTATTCTCTCTCCGCATTAAACTTGCATAATGTTTACACCACCAGAAATTAAATAAAGTCTTGTGGGCTCAAATTAAGCTTGCCCTTTTAATATATAATGTCCCATCTATTGGTTATCTATTGGTCTATTGGTAGAGAACTGAAGAGGATGCACGCCATACATTTAGTGGTAGCAAATTATTATTAGGTCATTTCAAAGTTTTTTTATTTTCATTTCAATTTACTGATCTGGGGCACTGAGGGCCTAAAAGTTAGATAAGTGGGAAGCTTGGAAGATTGCAGTTTCGATCCACAGACTGCCCGGGTAAATCTAACAGTAAAAGAAGTACTTGTAGCTTGTTCATTACCACTTCTGGAGTGCCTTCAAGCAAGGCATTTAATCCCAGAGGATCTCAGTGGCTAAACAAAGCTGACTGTGCATGCAGTGGGTTGCGAAAAAAAAATTTCTATATTAATTAATGCAAGCTAATACATAAAGGTTAATCTCAGTCTTATTGAGTGAAATGTTTTAATGATGATTAAACGGCACTCTGGATCTTGAATTTAAAGCTCCAATAATGCATACAAATCACTTGATGTACAGCATAAAAGTATATGGCAGCAACCTTGTTAGCCCAATCGGTCAAATATTAATCACAGGTAAGGTATAAATCGTTAAGCAATGTCTCAAATGGACGTAAAAATTAATTATATGGTCAGAAGAGTGGGGTTGGCAGCAGTGGGCATAAGAGAGATTAGGCTATTTGAAATATAATAAAAGTTTTTGTGGTTGACAAATTCAATGGCACATCCTGACTGTCCTAATGGCGCACCCGAACCCATCCACCGGTCCAAACTGGTTTACACAAACACTATAGAGTCCCTCGCCAGTAGCATATGACCCCTATAAGCCTCAGATACAGATACAGCTGTTCTTCTTACCTTTGAAGCTACTTAAGAGCAAAGTTATTTAAGGGGGGAAATGAAGTTCAACCAGAGTTTAAACGGTTAAGTCAGGCTAAACACCCGAGCTGCAGAAATAAAAGGAGAGACCTATCTATCCTTAGCAGACGTTAAGTTAAACACTGTGGCTTGCTCTTCTTTCTTCTCGCCTCGCACCCACTCCTCCACTAACCCCCCCCAAGCTGTAAGCCCGAAGAAGACACGGGTATTTAAAGCAACACAATTTACACTTTCTCTAGCCGGCACCAAGGTGAGAGAATGCAGAGGTAGAAGACTGGGGTAGCAAGTCAACGGAGGGAGAGAGGAGGAATGGATAAGGGTGTGTTCTGTCGAGGAGGGTGGGTGTTAAAATGAGGCGGAAAAAAGTGTGTGTGTGTGTGTGTGTGTGTGAAAAAAAACGTGAGGGAGGGAGGTAGAAGAGGAAGCAAGTGAGACAACAGAGGAAGTGTGAGGAGCTTGAGGGCCCTCGATGAAAAAAAAGAGGAAAAAAGGGAAAAACTTAAAGGAATAGTTTCAGTCTCATTTTAAAAACAGGCTCGTTTGCTCTCTGTCTGAAAGTTAGACGAGACGATCGATATCCATTTCATGTCTGTGCGTAACATACAGAGCTTCGGTAATGGCGTGTTTAACGTAGCATAAAGATTGGACGCAGGTGGCGAACAATTAGGCTGTACAAAGAGAGAAAATAGACCAAATACTCAGCATTAGGAGTCCCTCAACTATCACAAAGGAAGCAAACTAATTAACACTGCCAAATCTGGTTGCTTGGGTCCCTTTTTTATTGTTTCAGGTCTAGCCTACCTAGACTATGGTGGCGCATGACGTTGCTGTTGGTGTTGATGTTCTCTTTTAATGGCTGTTTAAGTCACCCACATTTTGGACCATTGCTAAATATTGTTGGGCTCTAGGATATGTTAATAGGCCAAACTATTAATCTTGAAAATTAACAGCACATTAATTGATAAGCAAAATAACTGTTAGTTGCAGTCCTTCTGGGAAGGTTTTGTAAATATAAAACCCTAATGATTATTTTTTTTCATACTAGAAACAGTAAAAACTAGCCTTGATTGCAGTTTGAGGGGTCCTTTCTGTTTTTACAGATACATCTTTTATAATGGTGCTCTGTTGGGAACGCAGAGGATTTTAATTTGTTGCATTCCCCTGGTTTCCTACTGGGGCAAATTGGCAGCAGGACTGGCTCACATGCTACATATCCAGCTCTATCAACACATGTATGGAACAACCCTGAGTCTTGTCATTACAGTGAGGTTGCCAGGTTTGGTGCCATCACGCTGTACAGAGACCAAAATGGGGTGCTCAGTAACCGTTTCTGGCAACCCTTATCTGGAGAAGCTACAAAGAAGTGCTGGATGGATAAACGAAGCCCTCCAAAAATCAAATGAAGCCATTTTATATTTTTGTATTAATTAAAGACACATTGTGTAAATTAGACATATTTACCATTGTCAGTAGGTGCATTTTTTCCCCACTGTACCCGCCTCCAGTCTTTCAGCTAAGCTAGAACACACACACATAAGACTGGTGTCGATTCTCATATCTCCAGCCATGAAAAAAGCAAATAAGTGTTTCACAAAAATATTAAACTATTCTATTTGATAAAAGCAGCTTCCTTTTCATCCCATCCATTTCACAACCTAAAAAGAATAAACAGTGAAAAATCCAAACCACCTTGGCCATCTCCAATGTTGACCCCCTCGCTTCCTTCCTCCTCCATCTGTCTCCCTACATCTTCTCCCCCCTCCTCCTCTCCATCTGCCCCAATGTCCTCCTCGGTTTCCTCTCGTCCTCCCTCACCTCTTCGCCCTTCTGTCGAGCCTCCTCCCCCTCCTCCCCACTCCAGATAATCTCGTTTACTTCTCGGCATCTTTAATTCCTTCTTTCCCTCCTTTTTTTTTGTTCTCCCAGGGAAGCTTTACAGTGTTGCTGCTAATTAGCGCAGGTTAATGAACTTTATTTACTGTAATACAAGTGTGTGTGTTTGGGTGTGTGTGTGTGTGTGCACCCTCAGCATGAAGGTCTCGGCCAAGTTTGTGCGTGCATGTGTTTATGTGACAAGAATATTTTCCACATGTTTGTGCGTGTGTGATGTGTGTAAGGTGTGTGTATTCGCAGGTGTTTGCAGGTAATTATCTAAATATGTGTAAAGTATGTGCATGTCTCATGTTCATGTGTGAGCGTGAAGCTTATTAGCAATGTTCGTGTGTGTGTGTGTGTGTGTGTGTGTGTGTGTGTGTGTGTGTGTTTGCACTCAGCTGTATTTGTTTTCTATATGGAATTTATCTGTTTGAGCACGGGTGTGTGGGACGAAGTATCTGTGTGATTTATGAGATGCTTTTTATCTGCATGTGGTTGAGGCTGTGCGCATGTGTGCGCTGGCTTGTGCGTATGTGTGCATTCATATTCTATTGCAGCTGCACAGAGAGCAGTGCTATGGTGTGTGACAGACAGAGCCATGTGTCATGGTGCTGGCGATGTTGTACACACTTGATGGGAAATTCAGCGAACAGTGTGCAGTTTGATACGGCATGGTATGACACAGGCCATTACACACACACAGAGGCATCCATTGGCACATACTGCAAGCGTACCGGGAAGTCCACCCTCCCACCCAAATCATACACACAACACACAGTCTCATAAAACATACAGACGGGAAGACATACATATTTGTCAAGCACAAACACCTACGCTTACAGAAAGGCATAAATACGTAAAATGTGCTTAAAAATACATTTGATACAGTTGGACAACATGCAAACACATGCACACAAAGTGCACAGAGGACACATTCAAAAAGACACACACACGCTGAGAAACCTCCCCCACACCATCCATCTATTCTATGCCCAGCTGTCCCCGACCACCACCCATCCCCCTGGGTAAGTATGTGTGTGTGTGTGTGTGTGTGTGCCCTTCTGCCCACCTCTACCCTCTAGAAGCTCCCCACTCTCTTCCTCTGTTTCATCCCTCTCTCCATTCCTCACCCCACGCGTACGGCTGGTGTGTCAAAAGATGCAAATCTAAACCAGATATTTGAAAATTTGCCCAAAGAATTAAAAGAAAAACCTCCCAAACATCTGCAATGTGAAGCAAGTCTTTTTTTCAACTAGCAGCCCCCTCCCCTCCTTCTTTTCACTGTGAGACAAACACTTCTCCGGCTTGTGAAGTGCAGAGCAGAGCGGGTGTAGCGAAAGGCTTTGTTTTCCACTTGATTTTCGCGGCTTTGCAGCCTTTAATAGAGGAACGGTGTTGCAATTCTCATTTTGTTGTCCTGTCGCCGTCATCTGGGGGCGCTGAACAAATTACTTATAATCTTTGATGGGTGGGTGGGTGGGGAACTGAAAGGGGGGGTGTTGGGGATTGGCCTGCGTATTTGGGATTTAAGCAGCCCCGCCTGCTGTCTTAGCACAAACAAATTCCTTAGCCCTGAGTTTTTCCTCAAGCCCGCCTTATTTCTCAAGGCTGAGGGTTTGCAGGGGACTCTGGGAGTCCAAAACAGCCCCCACCCATCTCCCATCAAGTACCTCCTCCAACAACCTCCAGCAGCACCGACCCTGCCACCCCACCCTTCCTCTGCTGCCTGTCAAACATGGTTAGCTCAGACAATCCCCCTCCACTTCTTCGTCCTCATCCTCTAACAGCTACACCCCCCCCAAACACACACACACACACACACACACACACACACACACCACTCCCATCACAGCCCAGCAGTGTGTCTGCAGCAGCAGTGAGGCGCCAAGCCGGCCGCCCCACCCTGCCACTGGAACAGCGCTATGAGAAAGAAAAGAGAGCGCGGGGTGATGGGGGGGGGGTTCAGCTTGCAGAAAAGGGCAGCAGCATCACTGCTGACAAAAGAAAAAGAATAATGATTTGCCAGGAAGAGAAAGACAGAAAGAGCTGGGGCAGTGAGAGAGAGAGAGAGCTAGAGAGGGATGGAGAAAAGCACAGGGGAAAAACAGAGGGAAAGAGAATGAAAGAGGGAAAGAGAGAGTGAGAGGTGAGCGAAGGACATGGCAGAAATAAGCATATATAGATAGATGAGACCAATGAGGAGAGATGACAGGGTGACTTAGAAAGGGGGCAAAAAGACTGAAAGAGCATAAAAAAACAATGAGAGTGAGATGGAGGGAAGTAGAGCAGAGTGGAGAGACAGAAAGTCAAAAGGGAGACAGAGGGATGGAAAGATTAAAAAAAAAAAAACAGAATATGGAATGTGAAAGTGGTGGTGGTGGTTGGGGGCAACAGTGAGAGCTGATACCAGTTAAAAGACAGGCTCAGATTTTTTCGAGCTTATTTCAATACAATAAGCATCCTGAAAGAGTTACTGATCCATGTAATCATTCATTCCTCCTCTCCATACATGTCTGAAGCGATCTCTTTCTAGGGCGACTTCATTGTAAGAGATGGGGAAACAAATCTGCACTCCTCATTCTTAAGTTCAGCTGGTTAATATAATGCTTCAGCTCTCTGAGATGTTCAGACCAAGTGTGTGTCTACTAAAGTTAGCCTTTTTGGTACACATTTCCCTCAATGTTTCCTCAGAAAAAGTTCCCTCGCTGGGCGGTGGCAGAGGAATACTTCCTGGTAGTCGCATGCACAAGCCTGTATTACATCCCAGACCCCCAAAAGCCTCAGATGCACTACATGACAATTGATTTTTGGCACAGCTATGGTACAATATCAGGTAAGGCAGGTTCTGCACAACCCAGAATCCTAGGAATGACTTTCACATTTGCCGATTCTGCACCATGTGATTATGTCCAGTGCCACAGTCAGTGCCAGTGCATGAAAAAGTGTGCCTTATCTGTAGTGAGCTGAAAAGAATGGGTGTCCGGCTTTCATGCAGGATGCCAGAAAGTGAGAATTGAAAAAAAAACCAAATAAATAAATTTAAAAAAAAAAAAAAAAAGCTGGCATTGAATATAACCAGAGTTTTTGCAGAATCATCCATCAGCACTCCTGTCTGGCGATAGAGTTGCTCTGCATTATTATCTGATTTTGTGGCCCTGTCTTGCAGAGAGGTTTTTAGCTGGATCAAACACCGGCAATAAACATCAGCTGTCAGAATGCAGACACCCCCTTCATTTGGCTAACTAAGACTGCTGAAGCTTCGCATTAACTTTAAAGGAACTTTGGAATGCATTTTTGCACAGCTGGAGGTCTGGATTTTACAGAGACCACAAATTCTTGAAAAATCAAAGCCTATACTTTAACGTCAGCCATGCTTTACTTGGTCGCTAATCATACTGAAACCCATTCATCAGCTACTGTTTGTTACATCATAATTAGTGCTATAATCATCTCTCTGTTGTGTTTTGATACATTCCTTGTATGGCACTGTAGAGCGCTTTGGTAAAATTGTTCATTATTTGACAGCTGTGCCAGCTAAGCTTCTTAAAAAAATGGACCAATTGGACACAGACAGATGGAGGGACAGAGAGATGTGTTTTGATTTCAAAGAGAAGAGCCCTTTACTGCACCAGTTCGCACACACAGTTCCAAAAAACCCCACCAACCACAAATCGCCATTCGATAAGAAAAAAAGATAACCGGGCTTTATCCGTCCATCTGTACACACACACACACACACACACACACACACACACACACAGAGGAAGATAAAGAGAGTGAGATCTTTAATGCCTTGGCAAATGCACTGACTGCCCCTGCCAATAGGCCACTTAAAGAAATGAGTAGTCAATTACCAGAAGTCTGCCCTTTTGACTAAGATCACTGGACCCTCTAAGGGCCTCAGAACCTGCACTCTCTCGCTGTCTTTGGCTCATGCTCTCTCTCTCTCTCTCTCTCTCTCTCTCTCTCTCTTTCTCACTGTACAGACAACACCCATCTTTCACAACAGCAATAACAAGAAGGCCGGAAAAAGTTTCTGATCTGTGATGGGAAATACATAACGCAATCACACATGCACACACACACACACACACACAGTCTTACATAAGCGTGAAATGGACGTGCACAGTGGGTGATAATTTAATACCATTGTTCATATTTCAGTGGAATCATATCATGATGATGTTACTGTTTCACAAAATTCACTTATCTAGATGAATGAGTCTGAACAAACTGTGATTAAAAACTAACAAAATTAATTATTAAAGTTTTGTTTTACATGTATGCAAAGTTGTGTTTGGTATAAAGCATAACAGCAGGAACATCAGATAATTTTGCATGTGAGTTTGCATAATTTACCGTATCATACATACACTGTATGCCAAAGGTATGCGGTAAGCCCCATGTAGTTTGGGGCTGTTTTCATGGTTAGTTCTAATTCATGTAAATCTTAATGCTGCAGTGTGCAATGCAATTGTATACATGGTTCCAACAGTTTGAGGAGGACCCTTTCCTGTTTTAACATGACAATGCCTTTGTGTACAAAGTAGGGTCAAGTCCCTGGACTTCACTTTGTGCCCAACATCAGTGCTCAACCTCACTAATGCTCTTGTGGCTTAGTGGGAGCAAAGCCCTGCAGCTAGGTTCCAGTATCTTGTCTAAAGCCTTCCCAGAAGACTGGAGGATGATATAGCAACAGATTAATGCTGATGGGTTTGGACGAACATGTTCAATAATTACGAACTAAAGTAATGTTTATGTGTCCACATAGTTTTGGTGATGAAGTGTGTGTGTGTGTGTGTGTGTGTGTGTGTGTGTGTGTGTGTGTATATATATATACACATATATATATATATACACACACACACACACACACACACACACACACACACACTTCATCATAGGAATACTCTGATATTTTAACCATGAAGGCCAGCTGTATTAATAAGGGAAGACACATAAGCACACATGCTGTACCATGATGTACATCAGGGATACTCAACTTGCTTTGCCTGGGGGCCACTTTTGCAAAATGACAGGAGACCAGGGGCCAGTTAATGAGCAAACATTAATAATTGATATATAAATAATTAGCACGGACCTCTGGCGGGGGGTCTGGGGAATCCTCCCCTGGCACTTTTTTTTTTCATAAACAAGCTTCATTTTGATGCTTTTAATGCACAAACATTTAAAGCACAAAGTGGAAATCAATTTATTTTTATTGTGAATAAGCACAAAGTCAGCGGGCTACACGTCACTGCATCCCAGGCAAATGTCCCACAACCAAAACCTGTACCCATTACCTTAAGCAAAGACTGCATTACAATGATAACACATCTGTATTTGTTAAAATGTACAAGAGGAGCATTCACAGAGCAACACGCAGGTCGGTTACAGTGAAGACTCAATGTCTGAGGAGAAAAGCTTGGTATTTATCTGTCTCTGTGGGTGTGTTATCACTCTGCCCTTCTGCACTTAAAGGAATCATTCACAAGAAGGAAGTGATAACCTTGAGTATATATTCAATACCTTGAGTGATTATTCAATACCTTACATGTGTCATGAAACAACACAAAGGGTCAGAGGTCACATTACACAATTACATTGAACATTCCTGCGTGTGACTTCAGTTCACATCTCTCTTCATGAAGTACAAAATTTCCATCACAGTATTATTGTTTCATTAATATCATGTGATCACACATCATAGATTAGCTTTAGCACAGCATTAGGATTAGTCCCACAACACTGTCCCTTAACCTGTCAGATGTACAAAATAATTACTGACTATTTCAGAACATTTGACCTTCAAACCCATAGAATTAGAATTACATGAATCTATAAAATCACATAAGTATTCATGAAAACATCTCTAATCACCCAATTTTGCCTTGCAGTGTGGTTACAGATGTTTTCATGAATACATAGGTGATAGTACAGAGTCCATGTAATTATATGGTGTGCTTGCTGGATGTTAATATCTCCTTCACGGTTTTTTCTTGGCCCATATACTTAAAACACACAGAAGAGCTTTCCCTCTCCTTCCACCTCTGCGAGGTTACTATCACACCGCATGGCAGCTTGGATCCTTAACCCAGTTTATGACCTGATCCTTGATCCTTGTCAGTCCTATTAAGCAATTGCATCCTGGTGCATTGCTCTTCTATTTCCCTCAGGCACCTTGCAAAAGGTGACTACCACGTCGGTTGGGCTTCATGAATCTTGTGGCAAGGAACCTGAACAATCTGACCTGATACCCTTCCTCCACACTTGGCTTTAAAACACATCAGTAGGGTTGTGCTAAGGCAAATCAGAATGAAGAGTGCTATGACCACCAAAGCTAACATCTGAACCAAAGTCGTTCTCAAAGTCCCTAAATATTCACCCAGCCAACCCATCACACTAGTTTGTGCTGAGCTTGATGAACTGAGTGCCTGCCATCCCATGCTTAAGAAAAGTCAACCTTTGGCTCCTCTGCATGTCTTGTAGTACTTTAACCCCTATCATTGTCCAGTTAGTGAACCCTGCTATTCGTACCCCACACTATTGATATGATCCACTGAGAGAGTCATCCCAATTTTAAAGTGGTAGGCACCTGAGGTTGTAAACTGGGCCTTAGACCTCTTTATTGCCCTGGGTTTATTTTAGTAATCTCATTAGCTTCTTGCACGCGGGCAACCTGGTATGGGAGCCTAAGTTGAGCGAGTCCACAATATCCATACCTCCGTTGGGGCAGATATGGATAGGCTTGTGTTCTACATACACACCACAGTCCTCATCGCTCACTCATTGACATGTTGGTCCATATCAGGGTGACATGTCGGGTACCGTGATCTTCAACCGTCATCCAGTAGGTGTGATTATGTCTCTTTTACACCAGCCCTCCTACCTCAAAGGCCTTACAGCGGGAGTAACCAAGTCTTTGCCCTGTGTTGTTACCACACCATTGCAACTGGCTCTCCCTTGCCGTAATTCCTCCTACGTCTTCTGTCTCAGGGTCTACACACTTACACACACACACCTATCCACTCGTAAAACCTTCTGATAACAGCAGAGACTTATACACCAGGCACAAGAAGGATAGGGCTCTCAATGCCCGAAGAAGGGTGAAGATTAGAAAAGGGGGGAATAGTCCTGAAGCTTTAATAGAAGAGAGAGGATGAGGAGGGTGTAGGAAGAGAGGAAGTGAGGGAGGGATAGAATGAGAGAGAGAAGGGTGAGCCAGTGAGCCAAGGGTGACGAGGGAAGATATGCTTCAAATTAAATCATTTGGAACAAAAGAGGATTGTTGCCAAGCAACCCAGCCAGAACAAGGTTACCAGGGCAACCGGGGTGACCCGAAGCTTGACCTAAGAAATGGAGTCACCCTTGTCGTCCATTGGCGCACTCACACACACAAACACACGTCCACCTTTCTCTCTCAATTGCTCTCAAGGCTCATCCAACACACGCAAACAGACAGCAGGTTTCTTCTGGAAAATGCAGAAAACAACTGAAATGTCATCCTGTGGCATAAACAAAAAGCAGGGCTTTCAGTCAAGAGGGGTTTTTAAATTGAGAGGGGATAGGGTCAGGTGGCTAATGGATGACGTTAGCCAAAATCAACAGCTAGTGAAGCACAACAGATAAACTGTCCAATGTCCAAGATGAGCTCGTGAAATAAATAAACAGAGCTGTATTTTTCAGAGGGGTTTGGCAGCACTGTCAGTACACAAACACTGTTTTGAAATGATAGACCAATCCCATATTCTCCTTTAGTAAGGGAAAGGATGCGCAGTCCTCATTTAAGAAACTATCACAGAAGTTTCACATTAGAGGGTATTTACATTGAAATAGCATGACACTGTCTTTACCATGAAAAAAAAACAGACATCTAGACCTACAGAGACCCACTGGTACTGGATATGTGAAAATGATACAGAAATCTGAGAGCTGACAAGCCGTTTTCAGTTTTTTATTCATTCTTCAAACAACTTCTTCAGTCACTTTTTGTCTGCAACAACATGAATGTCTTTTATGAGAGGCTGTATTAAGTGTGTACCGTTATCCTTTTTTGTACGATTCATCACCTCAGGACTACAAAAGACCCCGAGCTCTTGCAGATAGATCATCAGTGTAAGGCAGCCAGGAGTAAGCCATAATGACTGGCTTTTTGCCCAACTTATGAGTGCTGCCAGAGTGCTGCCAGTCGGAAAAGGTAAACACTTTTACCTTTAGATGTGGTCGGACAACATGTCATACAAACTAGTTTGTTTTGGCTACAACCGCTTCAGTCACCCCTCTTCATGACTGCTGTCAGCGCAGATTTGATCAGACATCCGTTTAAATTAATTTAGAAACCAGTCCAGCATGCAGTCTTTTAAGACTTCATGTTTATTTTCCCTGCACAATTAGAAACCTGTCCTGATAGTCGTACTACAAACTGTGATACTTGCAGGTGCTACTGAAGTCAGCTTCTTTGGTATCATGTCAACTCTTCTGCCTGGCTGCCTCCACTTGAAATCACAAATAAACGTGTTCTCTCTTCTCATCGTGTAATTGTTGCTGCGTTACATGAGACTGGATGTTCTGCTGGATGTTTTGTTTCAGGCAGACCTCCTTCCTTTCTTCTCCTCTCTGTGTCTCTGACTGCTCAGCAACATGACATGAAAGGACAAAGAGTGTTTTGGAAGTGTGCGAGTGTGACGACAGGGAGTGTGTATGGGAGTGTGTGCGTGTGTTTGTGTGTCTCCCTGGAAATAGCACAAAAAGACAAATAGGGCTGAGAGAAGGAGAAATCTTAATGTGGACCAAAGTTTGGGAGGTGTGTGTGTGTGTGTGTGTGTGTGTGTGTGTGTGTGTGTGTGTGTGTGTGTGCGTGCGTGCGTACACAGGATGTGTCTCCCCTTTACTGGAAGTAAGTGTTTGTGAGTGTATTGGTATGCTCTCCTCCTTGTATCCAGGCTTGTTTCTTTTCTCCAGGGACCACTTTGAGAATGTGTGTGTGTGTGTGTGGCCATGTAAACCCCCTTCTTCTCTCTTCCCCCATCATGTCCGCAGGAATGTGTGTATGACTTGTAACGACGAACAACCACTAATGAATGCAACCTTTCAGACGGCCCCCACGGTTTGTCACTCCCAATCAAGACAATGGAGATCAATGGAACAGCAAAGCGAGGGAAAGGAAGATGAAGAAGATGAGGAAGAGTAGGAGGGGGAGGAGGCTCGCTGCTTCCAACAATGGCAGCGTAGACACAGACAGCGAAACAATAGAGGTTGGACAGTGGCGCTGTTATCTGCGTGCACGCTGAGTGGCGTGGCGGCTCCAGACATCGTTAGGGTGCCCCTCGTGGGCTAATTGACTAATTAGGGTCACTCCGCATGGTCTTAACTGTCATGGCCGCCAACATTGGAGGATTGGCGCGGGCCTGTGACCATCTGGTGACCCACTTGACATGAGAGATGAACTATAAAGGCATGGCATCGTTGTATATGATACAGATGTAACAGTGGCTGAAATGTGGAGTGGAAATGTGTTTTAAACGTCACAAATGTGCAAATCATAATCAGAATATTCAGTTGGACGCATTCTGATTAATAAATTGCTACTGAATTAAATTACAGTGAAATAAACCAGTTGTCATTTCAGAGATCTCCTGGAAGCTCCATCAAGGACCCCTGGACCCTAATGATTTTAAAAATGAAAGCGTAGTGGTTTACAGCGCACTCATACACACACCTACACAAACTATAAATACATATCAAGCTGAGGATAATGCACGGTAGTGTTGTTACAGTAAATATAGTAAATAGGTGGGTAAAGGACGGACTTCGGTCAGTGTCCATCATATCATCTGTTGTGCTTTCAGAAAAATCCCCGTTTTATTCCTTAAAACACTTAATGTGACTGACATCCATTTGATACTGCTAACTGTAATTTATTCAAACAATGTATTCAAACTGAATTTGTCACTGCTCAGTATTTCTATGGAAATTTTATTCTTGCCAGGGTGGAAAAGCCTCTGAAACATCACTTAGGCCATTTCAGAACACTAAGCGTCATTTCCTAACCATAAAATTCTTAGCAGCTCCCTAAGATCAGTCGACACATTACTCTGATACAATGATGGGCCAAAGTCTGGAATATATGAGGCCTCTTTCATGGAAAAATAATTCTGAAAACACAAAACAGAGGTAATCAGTGCTCAAGAATAACATTTTGTTGTTTGTTTTTCTGCAGCTGTGGGCCAGGAGGAACCATCACTTAGGCAGAAGCACAACTATCTGATGTCTGGGATAAAAAAAAAAGGCAAATACCAGCCAGATATACCATCCAGTCCCTAATGTGTGCTATAAATTCATATCATAAAAGGTATATGTCAAGCTAAAAAGCCAGGTAAACATCAAACATCCTCCGATATATCTTCGTGCACGTAAGCACAGATGCATGATGGATGCACAGTACAGTAGACTGTGCAGATGTGTGTGCACTGTACCATCAATGTCATTTGAAAAACTCATGTCACCCAAGCTAAAACTGTCAGGAACTATGAAAAACGGCCTATTTTTATTAGATTTACCACCACTGGGTTTAAAGCACTGTGTATCTGATGGGTTTTGTGGAAGTTTCTCTAAAATGTTCTTTCTTTGTCCGCCACTTCCAGGGTGTCTGAGGTGTTATCCCTTTTAAGGTTTTCCACCAAAAACCTTCGGAACAGCCTCGGTGCTCATTGTCATAGATTCTCCATGTTTCTAAAGTCTATTGGAGGGATGAAAGCCATTTACTCTAAAAGATTTTCCCTTGTTGTGATGATGGTGGGGGAGAGCTTTGCCTAGGCATTTAATTGGGTTGAGAAGTGGGAACTGTAAAGGCCATAGCATTTAATTCACATCATTTTCATTCTAATCAAATCATTAGGTGAGCCTGTGTGCCCTGTATAGAAGCGTCTGCATTCATTATGTCTCTGCATTTATTTAGGTATTTCCTCTAATTTGTCACCCATTAGCACAGAGTATATGTGTGCTCTCTAACACTTGCTATATGAAATGCCTGACAGAGGTTACTGCACCAAAATGAGGCAACAAGTTCCCCAAATAAATGACAAAATATGTCATATTTGATCTGACGCCCCAATCGGCAGAACGACATCATTTGTTCTCCAACTGTTAACATATATATCGTTTTGGGACACTGCCTGAGAGAACTGATTGTATCATTTTTCTTGGGAGGACAGTCTAAAATGAAACTACCTGACAAATAGATAGTGAGAGTTGACTGTGTGCAAGAGTTTACTCTTTGCTTATTCTCTTACACAGCTCCCCAAACAGGTTTGCAAAGGTTACTTTTCATTTTGTCAAAGTTTCAATATGAGCATGAAACCCCCCCGCAGCAACCGCAATGTGAGTGAAAGGATCAGTTTACACAAAATAAATGTTTTCTCACTTACTTTACATGGCATCTAATGGGATCATCCCTATGTTCCAAGGGCCGAGTCTAGCCTTGTGTTGAGTTTTGAGCATGTGTTTCTTGTCTTCATATAAACCAACATTGTAAGAGATGGGAAAGGCTATCTTTACAGTTGAAAGTGCAAAAACTGAGGGGAGAATAATGTTTCAAATGCAGTAAAAATCCATTAAACTACTGTGGAAATATCAATATCTAAAGTCAACAAAAATGTCTTGCAAGTTCGAGGGCGTAGGTTTCAAAGAGTATAACATCAGTAGCCTATAAGCTGTAGGTGGGTGATTTCAACATATTGACCTAGGGAACATAAATCCCTTTGAAATGCTGAGTACATAAAACCCTTTCAAAGGCCTCCTTAATGTGCCATATTAAGAGGATATTGATTTGCGGAACATAGGACCTGGGTACATAAGACCATGGGAGCATATCCAATGATTGGATAGCAAAACCCAGTGTCATTCTTCACTGCCAGTACCAACAGGACCAAACCACAACAAAGATTCCAGTGCCACATTAGGTGCATAGCGAGTCTATGGCCAAGAGAGTGAGAGAAAGAGAAAGGACATGCGTGTGATGGTGATCTGTGACAGTCAGGATTCAGCTACCAGAGCAGTGAGTATGAAGTTAAACGTAGCAGTGCAGTGTTAGTACAGTTTAGGCTATTTGTCAGTGAATAAATGCTACAACTTCTCAAGATCCATGGTAAGTTTTTGTGTCTTGCTTCTCACATGGGGTTTGGCCTGAAGTTAGCAAGCAAAGTTAGCCTCCCTCAAGGCTGACTCTTGACTCCTTAACAGAAAATAAAGAAATGTCTAGAGTCTTTCCTGAGTTTAGTGAGACAATTATTGATCCCAACTCAAAAAATATTTTGCTGATTTTAGTATTGTAACTGTTATTCAATTCAAAATTATTATAGTTTGTTAGTAGTACATTTTAAAATGTGAAAAACTTATATACGTAGTCTTTAATTTCAAGTTCAAATTTGCATTTGCAATTGACAAAAACATGTTTTAATGTCTTTACCTGTCTTTATGTGCTGCAATAATTGGACCAGGCACAGTTTAGGTATATAGGTGGGTAGGTTCAGGTTTTTGCGCAGCTATCAGAAAAAGGACAAATGATACCCAGCCCTAATAGATACGCTCCTGTATCTAACCATGCAGATAGTGGTTTTATTTGTCTAGGTTCGAAATATCCATCTGTGAGATCTCTGCTGTCACCTCAGTTCAATAGAATTGAACAGAATTTTGTTTGTGGTGCTAAAACAAAAATCAGTGATAAATTCTTTGGAATACAATAGTTCTATTGAAAACTGTTCACAGTTAGGGCTGTGGATTATCTGGAGAAACCGGGATATTATTCTTGATTCTCGACACACTTGTGCTGATTTTTCAAAATATTATTTGTCAATGCTGTAAGCACCAAAAAAATGAAATTCCATTCACTTCCATTGTACTGAAAACTGATTTTTCAAAACCTCAGCAAATAGAAATAAACTTATCTGGGTGGCTCAATACAAGTCAGAAAATGTGTTTGTGACCCTTTTCACACACCAGTGACAGGATACTTGGGTGCATAAAGTGTAAACATCCAGTGCACAGGCTTTGCAGACACACTATAAGTAGTTCTCTGAGCTGAGCTACTGTACAGCAGCACATTACTATGATATACTTATGCTCTCCATTCATACACTCAGTCATGACGCTGAATCTTATTTAATGTCACAAGCCACATTTGCCTGGAGTGGAGCCCTACAAGCTTAGCTCTGAGAGAAAAGGACTGAAGTCATCTTTCTTTCCCTGCTGTCTCCCTCTGTTTCTGCTCTCACAGTCTTGCTCTCTCTCCCTCTGTATCTCTCTATCTGCTTCTGTACTGTGATCGCACCCACGCCCTCCCCTATCCCCTCACTCTCCCCCTTCCTCTGTCTCTCTCTATCTATGCCTCTCTACCTCTCTCTCTTCCCCTCTGCAGTCGGTGAATTCCCTCGGGTTCGACAGCGGGAGACTATTACACTCACAGACGGATTCGCTCTCCTCCAATTTCTCTCTGTCCTCTTCCTCCCAGCTCTCCCCCTCTTTCATCATCCCCCTCTTCCTCCTCCTCCCTCACTGCTCCCCCTGTGCTCTCAAGCCTCTATCCCTTCTCATTCAATCTCTCCATCCCTGTGAATGTGTGTATACGTGCGTTTTTGTGCATGCATGCGCAGGTCTTCCAACCCTCCCTCCTCCCCCCCTTCTCCCTCTTTCCCTTTCTCTTTCTCCTCCTCCTTTTCTTCAGTCAATATAATTGGCATCGCAGGAGTGCTCCCTGCAGAGTATGCTAAAACAGCAAGCACAAAAACAGAGGGAGAGCAGACAAGGAGGCAGGAAGGGAGAGAGATGTGGATAAAGGCAATAAGACGAAGAGAAAGCGAGAGGGGAGGAAAGGAAAGCAGAGAGCTTGGAGGAGGAAAGAGGACGATGAGAGGAAAACGGAGAAAGGGACTTAAAAGTGATGAGAGGGGAGGAGATATAAATATAGAAAATAGAGGAAAGAAAGATATTTAAGAAGAGAGGAAGGAAGAGAGAAAGAAGAATAGCAAAAAGGTGACTAAGCAAAGAAAGAAAGAAAAAGTTGATAGGAACAAGGAAAATTAGGAGACAGCGAGAATGGAAGAAGGGGAAGACAACAAGGCTGAAAGATAATATGGGGGGATGAGGAGGGTATGAAGAAACAAAGAGAGGGAGGGAAAGGAGAAAAAATGCAGGAAAAAGAGGGATGAGAGCTTCAATGAGACAAAAAAAACAGTAAAAAAGGAAACACACAGGCCAAAAATAAAAGAAATTGAGAGAGATACAAAAGGGGAGGAAAACAAAGAGGACAAAAGACAAACACAAAGAGAAAGAGAGGAAAATTAAGAGAGGAAAGGAGAAAGGAGGACAAGTCCAGAAGCAGATGCAGGGAAGATAAGACAAAGGGTGACACAGAGAAGAAAATGAGGAAGAAAAATAGGAGAGAGGAGTCTTGAAAATAGCAATCAGCAACCAGAGAAACCAGAGCGCGTCCATTCAGAAACCAGCCAGCCACTCAAGGCAAATTCAGCCATATATCTCCTCCTGACTAGACACACAAATGCCAAACCACATTAGACTGCAAGACAACCATCCTGAAATAACCCAGACCTCAGTTGCAACAGCACTCTCTCTCTCTCTCTATGCCTCTGCCTCTTCAGGCTCTCTGCAGGTTTCAGAAAGAATAATTTCAGTTTTTCTGAAGTTATATGCAATATTTTAATGTAAACATGCATGTTTTATCAGCCTAAATCACACACTCTTCATAGGATTCAGCAAAGAAGAGCATCCCGCTATTGAGACCCTCCACATTTGTCCTAATTAACCAACATGATGTCAGTAGCAGGAAATGTTCTTGGCAATCTGCACATTAATCAAACCTCAAGTGCAAGAAACAAACGCCAGCAAGATGCCACTGAGTGTCCTGCCCAGAAAAAGCAAGACGACCAAGCTGACCAGCCACCTGCCTGCCCATCAAGACACTCATTTGGCAGAAATGCAGGTCAGCGAAGTGCAAAGATTACTGACATTACAGTACCTACACTGCCGAAGATTACCAAGTCACCTGACTTTTGGCTAATGAGTCTCTCACTAACGAGCTAATGAATCTCCTGCTGCCACTCTGGGGCTGCTGAAATGAAATGCTGCCTTGTGCAGTCTAAATGTGACACATGTAGGGCTGCAACTAACCTTTGTTTTCATTAGTTTTAATCCATCAGTTATTTTTTGATTAGTCGATCACTCATGTGGACAAATGAAGACAAATGCCTGTCACAACAACATGTTGGGGCTGTAAAACTGCGCACTCAGTCTGAAAAATCATCCCAAAACCCAAAGGTGTTGAACATCCTCTCTTTCCCTCCTCTACCTACTTCTGTCTCTCAAAAACTGCTATGCACTCATGTCCTACTTCATCTACCTGCAACCTTGTGGCATTTGTGTCAGCTGCAACACAGAACTCAACTTTGTGGCACTTATTCCTGAAGGCCTATCCTACATGTACTGTGCCTTGGATTGTACATCATTTGTATGTTGCTCGGGACTAGAGCTGTGATGATTAATCGATTAATCAATAAGTCCATCGAAGGAAAATTGATTGCCAACTATTTTGATAACTAATTAATTGTTTCAGTCATTTTTCAAGAAAAAAATATCACACATTTGCTGGTTCAAACTCCTTAAATGTAGGAATCTGTTACTTTTCGTTGTCATTCATGATACAAAATTAACAATCTTTGGGTTTTGGACTGTTGGTTTGACAAAAGAAGTAATCTGAAGGTGTCACTTTGGCCTCTGGGAATTAGTGATGAGCAATTTTCACAGGGTTTTTTTTGGCTTTTTATAGACTAAACAATAATCAATTAAAGCCACAGTGTGTAGGAATCTCTCCCATCTAATGTTGAAATCATATATTGCATTCAAATGGATGGCGCACTCTAGCGCCTCACTGTTTCAAACACGTATTGCAACAATGGTAGCCGCTGTGTACCAAAAAGCTATGATAACATTGATGAAATCATGTCATCTGATACTTCATGGAGTATTCATTCAGGCTCCTACACAGACACACATGACACCAGTTGACAAACCCCCTCCTTACCATGCTGGCTGTGTTTACAACGTAGGAATGTGGGGCGGGTGTAAATCGAAACAAACCAATCATGTCTTGTCTTTTGACAACTGACAAGTGGCTCAACCTCACACACCTCATCCCTCTCCTCACATCACTGCGCCGCTGACAGCGGCACTGGCCTGTGATTGCATTACCTTTCTCCTTCAGCAGCTCTTTCCACCTGGGAAAGGCTACCCCGATATTGACCCTTGTTTTTTGATTTCGCCGGTCCTGTTGCCTTTTTGATTTCCTTTTGCGCTTTCTTGGCGACGAGGATTCCGTCTCCCGTGATGCTGCATATGATCCTTCATTGTGCTCAAAGAGTGGGACTTTGTTATGCTGCAGTAGTGCCGGGGTAGTAGCGAAGCGCCTCTTGCTCCTCTCCTTGGCTTCTCAATCACACAGTAAGTCCCTTGCTGGCGGATGTATTCTCAAGGTGGCGAAATGTTATGGAACCCCCCAGACGACTTACCCGCATAATGTACAAACAAATCCATAATTCTCCGAGAATAAGTCAGATTATTGGTGGAGGTAATAACACACCAATGATGACATATTTATGAATGCAGACATTGATTTTTGCCAAAAAACACCTGAAAATGTTACACAATGTCCCTTTAAGAAAATAATTGTTAGTTGCAACCCTACTCTAGACAAAAGCAAGCTCCCAAATGTATAAATGTAAATGCTAATATACAGATACAAATCTCAAACTACAGACCATCTTGTGTTGATATCACTCCAGCCACGATACAGCAATCTGTGACTTAAAATAAATGTGGGCCAAGGACGTTAAGTGGAGATGCAATGGCCCTTTCCCTACTTACTGCCCCTTTACATCCGTCATCCTTGCTCACACCACACCCATTTTCAAACTAAGCCTTTATTGTGATCTCAGGGACACACCTGTTATGTTTTATGAGCCAGGTGTGTAAAGCATGGGGTCAATGGTTTCTTCCCTACTTTCAACCCTCCTTCATCTGACCCCCTTGCTCAGACCACACCCATCTTTACAGACAGACATGTAAAACACCTGACAAAATACTCAAAACAGCATCTGTGGTAATTCTAGGTGTCACAGGGACTACATTTTGCCATGATGAACCACAGAGATGCACGGGATGAAAATAATACCAGCTGTTGCAACATTGCGGCTAATAACAAGACAGAGAGTCAGGACAGTTGTTAAAAAGAAGAAACAAAGAGAACATATAAGTCAGACTTTGAGAAGTAAATCACAGAGATGCGTTCTCTAATGAGCACATAGCTTGTGCAGGTTTCACCAGCAAATACGCACTGTGTGAACTATATTGCACCACTAAGTTGATTCTATTCACAAAGGTTATCTAGTACTGTGATATGTCCAATTAAAAGGCCTGTCAACAGAATGACACCATGGAATGGACAATATATAGTATGGCCCAAATGCTATGAGGTAAATAAATCACAATGTATGAACAGATCAATATTTGTATTCTTAATCAATGCATAGAGTCTAAACAAATCGTGTCTGCACAAGATAAATGTAGCTAAAGATCTGGATCACTAATATGCGTACATCATCATCTCTTTGTGTTGTTAGCAATCTAGCAGATATCCTGCAAAATCTGACTTGATAGGACACTGCAGCACAGGGGCCCTTAGAGGCTGACAATCTTCCTGGTAATAGTTTCATTTGTTTGCGGTAATTACTTTATTGTCAAAACGTGGCGCGGGTTTTACAGATCTTACAATGCTACAAATAGAACGCTATAAAACTGCCAAAAGCAACTTATTTGCGATTCAGAGCAGCTAATAAAAATTCTGAAATTATGAATGGCCAGTGTAACAAAAAGGACAACATGAAATTATTTGTTAAGGAACATGAAGTCCAATTTTGTTTACTAAAGCAGAAATTATGAATAAAACATTACACAGCCCATTGTAGTGCTAACCCTGGCCTGCTCTAAAATAATCTAAGAGGAGACACGCAGGACAAAGAAACTTATCATAGAGTGGTGGAAAAATAAGTCCTCTAATACAGACATCTCACACATTTTCACACTTTCCAAGGCCTTAAATTTCGATTAATTTTAAGGCTTTTGCAATTTTAAAGACCCGTGGATGCTCTCTGTTGCTCTGTATTTTGTATTTCTCCTCTGTCTCCTCTGACTCTGCTTCTCTCCCTCTCTTTGTGTGTCTCCTCCCCTCCCTACCTCTATCTAATCTTGCTTTCTGAAGCCACGGAGGCAAAAAAAAAAAAAAAAAAAAAAAAAAAAGAGAAGAGGACAGACTCTATTCTATTCAAATCCAAAGCTGGGAGAGCAGACTCAAATCCAACCCAATCGCATTTATAGCCGGGTTCCGCTCCAAATGGTAATTTGTCAACTGTCTATTGGCTTGGGCACAGGGGCTCCCTGTGATTGACACTCCAACTACAACACAGCTGAGGGCGGAAGTAGAGAAGGAGGAGATACTGACATCATGTTGCTGTGATGATTTCACTTTTTTACAATTATTTGTTTTATGGTCATTTGACAGTATTTACATTGCTGGTCCTTCCGATTCATTAGCATTTATAAATTCGGGTTCCCATTTACTGTACCTGCTTTTTTGGCCGTGCTAGAGGCATGGCCCTAGGGCCGAAATACAATAAAATATTCCTGGCATCAACATGAGCAACTGCTGTCTGTTTGTGACAATCTTAAATCATTCAGATCGCGGCACCGTTAATCAAAGGAAACATTGCTTGCTGTTTGA
This sequence comes from Epinephelus fuscoguttatus, assembly GCF_011397635.1. Lineage (NCBI taxonomy): Eukaryota > Metazoa > Chordata > Actinopteri > Perciformes > Serranidae > Epinephelus > Epinephelus fuscoguttatus. Next base: position 14,564,308 of record NC_064766.1, on the reverse strand, counting down.
CCGTCAAGATGTTTGAAACGGAGCTGAAGGCTCTTAGCTGACAGGTGAAACATCTCAAGGTCCAGCTGATTTGAATAGAAATAGGAATTGGATAGGAATTACTGTCATTTCAGTAAGCAAAGAAGGCTGTTTCCCAATAGACTGACATCCTCTACTGGCCTTTACGACTTAAATCTTGCATAAAATCTGCTGCATCGCTACATCTCTCTGTGGATAGATCCCTGCACAAACACTGTCATGGTTAGGGATTCCCCCTCGGGCCACCAGTGCTCAAAAATATATGCAGCTATGGTGGCGCTTTGGGAGAAATCAGCCGACAAATGGCAGGTGTTGCATCACCGTTCTGACTTACTTACCGACTTACTTTTCTGACAGTGAAGACGTCTGTGACTTTACTTTGAAACCACTGTATAAATAGTTATTTTATCCTACTGTCTATCATGCCTGGCACTCTGAATTATTAATATTTAGCTTAGCAGTATCCAAGTGGAGCTTGAAAGGTCCTATTTCAGCATGTTTTCAAAAATGAAAGAATAATATGCATGATGTTTGTCAAATAAATGCATGTTGTTTTCTTCTCCTCCCTACAGTGAGGTGCTTTTCAAATCGAGAACACGAGTCGCAGTAGCTATGTTAATCGCATATTTGTGTGTGAGCGTTCGCACATCTCAGCATGTGTTTCTATTAACAGAAAGAAGCTAATGAGAATATTAAATGGTATCATGAATAGTTAATGGCGTATTTGCTCTATTGGCCCCTCTCTGTTTGACAAAGTGTCACTAAATGACCCAACATACAATAAAAGGCTCATATAAGTGTTTAATAGTGTCTCACTGATTGATTTTCTGTTATCAGGTTGATTGAAATTGAAGATGTCAAGCTTGATTCAGGTGAAGCTTTCAGTTTTCATCTCAAACCATGCAACATCAAATTGGAGAAAGTAAAGTGATTTAGCTCTGACAGGAAATTTGAAATTTTGATCGCGGTAGTTTATTTAGGATGAACCAAACTGGAAGAGTGACAATTAAGCACAGGAGCAACATCGTCCCCTCCTGCCTTCTGTTGTCACTCCCTCGCTATGGTCGCATGTCCCCTGTAACCGCTGGTAGTCGTGTCTACATAAGCTGTGACAGGCTTCTATTGTTTAGGGACTGTGTGCCAGTCAGTTTATGACATGCTGGCTGGAGCTAATCTGAAACTGCCAGTGAAAATGATTGGATTTTTGAAGATGGAATTACTGCACGTCTTAACATGTCGGCCATTTAGCTGATGCTCTAAGGCAGAGCCAAGCACAATGACTGAGCAGATAGTAGAGTCCAGTGTCTCAAGCCAAGGAGGCATTTACAGGACACATGGTTCCAGTGAGGCTCAAAGGTGTGGCATTTCAGTCACTGTGCTGTCTCACCCAGAGATGGAGACCTGTGACTTGCAACTTGACTGTTGTGGGACTTGACTTACTTGAGATTGACTCCTTAAAATACTTAATTTGACTTTGGACGTGCATGTAAGCAAAACTTATCCTCGAGTCTCAAGTTCTGATGGAGTAAAATGCCACAAGAGTAAAGAATTAATGAGGACTGCAACTAATGATTATTTACACCGCAGAATCACTTGCTCATCATTTTCTCAACTAACTGTTTGGTCTATAAAATCTATCCCAGAGCCCACAGTAATGTCTTCAAACTGCTTTTATTTTTCTGATCAACAGTCCAAAACCTAAAAATATTAGTTTACCATCACGTAAGACAAAGAAAAGTAACAATCACTCGAAACTGACAAGCCTAAACAAGAGAATGTTCATTTCTGCTTGAAAATGACTTAAGCAACTAGTCAGCTATCCAGCTAATTTATTTTTTGTTGTTCAACTACTCAGTACATTGACTAATAGTTTCAGCTATGGAATAAATAAACCAGCATCAGGTAGGATGTGCATAGTCACACAACTTGAATATCTACTTATTAAGCCCATGCCCTGAGAGCCTTGGTGTTAGCTATTCATTAGATACAATTTACACAACTCTAATAAAGAGAATTTGCTGTGTAAGATTAATGGTCAGACTTGAAAGACTTGTGACTTCATTTTCAATTTTTTTTATAAAGACTTGCAACTTAACTCTGACTTGTGCTCAATACTTGAAACTTGATTTGAGAGCTAGTCTGCATCGAAACACCTAAATAGTTGACCTGCCTCCAAACAATGAAATCAGCCTTGTTGCATCTTTAGCAAATGTCCTTGATTGCACAGTTTACTGTTTAACTTAATAAATACTCCAAAACATGATATTTTATATTGAACTGAATAAACTTTTAGTGGATTCCACTCTGCAATGGTTGTGTGTCAATGTACACAATTTTTCCACTGAATTCTTAAAGCAGCATCTCCTTTAACCTCAGCTCAATGAGTTCGTAGGTCAGGCCAGGTTGCCATGGTTTTCATGCTTCCTTCATTGAGGTGTAACACACAATAATAGGGAGAAATGTCAGCATGCAGTCATCTTGCCACCGGCAGCTGACCCTATGATGTAAATGACCCTTCCTTTTCTCTTCGTCCTTTCAAACAGAACCTCGGTAAATTGTATGGGGAGGTTGATGAAACCAGGCCAGCTCTGACTCTCTCAGCCTCCAAGGGGGAAGAACCAGAAAATGTCACAGAACCCTTCAAACAACAACAAAAAGATGCTCTCCCAGGCACGCCGCAGAGCGCTGTCACAAAGTCAAGCGTGACACCTCCCATGTACAAGTCTATATGCCTCCCCTCCCTCCAGCCTGTGAAGATATCAACCTGAAAATAGCTCAGTGAAGCTGAACACTGAGCCACGATAAATAAATCACAATAATATTTAAATATTCATTGTAGAATAAGAGAACAAGGAAGAAAAAAAAAAAAACAGAAACGCAGAGGATAAACTCCTGCTTCTTTGCTTCACACATCAAAACAGTTCGCCTTGAGGAAGTTCGACTGCATTATCAAATTCTCCCTTCAAGGGACTCATCAAACATACAGTAGCCTGTGTAAGAGGCTGATAGTCGTCACGCCTCGGGCTGCCCGTATGAATGAACAGCAGATAAGGGCATGTAGCTCATTAACTCAATTATATTGTTCACTTGTGCCGTCTGTCGATGCATTACGCAAATGGGACGAATTTGCCGGTAGATATCAAGTCATCTTCATTGACATGCAGGCCAAGGGAGAGTGATTGTACTGTGACTCTACAGAGAGGCGGTTTTCCATTCAGACACTAGACCACGTGGGCCAGTTGAGCCTCACAGCAGGAGGTGTGTCAATAAATCTGTCCTTTAAAAACGCCTGTCCATTTGTTGAAAAGGAGCAGAAACAATCAAAATAGCACTCGACATGCTGCGGCACTCTCAGCGTGGAAAAAACGGGAGGTCTGGCATGCTCTCCTCAATCCCGCCCCGCTGTTTGCTTTTGATAACAAAAGTCATAATGACATTCAAGCACTCACCAGGCTGAGAAATGAAGCAGTGACAGAAGGAGAGAAATGGAGATAGAACAAGACAGGAAAAAAAAAAAGAGGAGCGCGTGTGTGTTCGCAGAGTACTCTTGTGAGTGTGTGAGTGCGTGTGTTGGCTACTGTACGTGCTAGTACGAATGTGCGCAGGGTCGGGTGAGACATAAGCTGGTTGGGTGCCAAGTGGTGCGGCAGAGACGGCAGTGTTCCACCGAAACCTAAGTCCGTTAATAAAGTGTGTGATTAATTCGCGCTGTGTCATTTTCCCAGGGCCCCCCCTCATCTCCTTCTACAGAGAGGGCTTGAAGAGCCGTTTAATTACTCAGCACTTTGCTCGCTAGGAAATGAAGCGTCGCCGGTTGGACACCACCTTATGGAAAAAAAAATGTCAGTAAGCAGTTTGGAAGATGTTACATATCGAATGCCTACACTGTGTATCTACAGAAGTGGTATGCTGTGTAGGGAATATATATGAATGCATTGGCTGGCCTGCTAAACACACACACTTATGCATACACACAGATAGCTAGGCGGACACACACCGCACACACACACAATTTTTTGCCTGGCAGTCAACAGCTTGGCTCACAGGGGTATTTTTGTTTAAGTAAAGACTAGAGGGCCTTCAAAGCTCTATTTGAATATGTCTGTGTGTGTATGTGTGTGTGCGTGTGCACTTGTGCATATCTTCATGCATAAATATGTACACATGTGTTTTTCTTAATGCTCTCTGTGAGTGTTTTATCATCTCGTGTGTGTGTGTGCACCTGTGAGGATCCCTGGGACCGTGTGTCTATCTATATGCATGGATATATGTGTGTGTGCCAGCACACAGTCAAGAACTTGCGTGTTCATTGAACAAGGAGCACGCTTAAGTCTGCATGAGAGGGAAGCCGGCTGAAAGACAGACAGATAGGCTGAGCGCTTGTGTGTGTATGTGTTTGTGTGTGTGCAAGGAGTCTTAACAGTCTGCCTAGCAGGGTGTGAGAAAGCGAAGTGAAGGAGAGTGAATCACAAACGATTTGCGTGTGTGTGTACTTTTCAGCACTCACACAAAGGTGTGTGTGCGCCAGTGTGTGTAGTAGATTCTCATGCGGGGATAAGCAGCTTAGGGAAGGAGCATATTCTTTTCTAAGTAAATCTCATTAATTTTAATTAGCTGTATATTTAGCCCGTACACCTGGATTGGGTGTAATTCCGTTTGTATATATAGCGACTAGTGAGCAGAGCAGGTGAAATGACTCAGGTAGCGATTATATTGCCGTAGCTGCCTCACATTTGCATAATGTCCTGTTTTTGATTGTGTCGCGTGCCTAAGGAGGATATCACAGGCAAATATGCATTCCCTTCATTTTCCTATTGCATGCTCTACGTAGCGCGCCATGGATCGTCCTTTTAAACGTTCACCTTTTTTCTCTTGTGTGTTTTTTTCTTCCACCCTCGCTCCCTACGCTGTTTCTTTTCATTTTCTCTCCGGTCTGTGCACCCCATCATTAGAGAGCGCTGGCTTTTTTCCTCCCCTCACTACCCCTCCTCTTTCATTTCCCTGCCCTCATGCTCTTACTGTATGGATTTCTCTTGTTCACGTGCGTGCCTCTGTCTTTCTCCCTCTGTCTCCCTCGCCCTCCCTCCTTTCCTGGGTAATCAGCTTATCCTATGTGTGTCCAAGCCTCTATGTCTGCGTTCCTCCTCTCTTTGTTTCGGATTCATTCAGCAGGGAGATTAGAGATGCCTATTTGGTGCTTTTGTCTTCAACCGGCGGCAGTAGCGCCGAGTTACACCGTGCGGCGATGGCCTCGTCGTCAACAGCCACATCCACTCATCATGTGCTCATCATACTCTGATCAGTGTCAAGGGCCAGATGCGGAATAAAATCCAAGGCTGCATCTGTCCACTGGGCAGTGTGCGAGTTTGAAGCTTCAACTCGCATCACAGTGATTGACTATTTGATTGATTGACTGACCTTATTTAATGTTTAAAGGAGGACAGTATATTCCCTGAACCAATTGTCATTGGAGAACACAGATGCACCAGTCTTTAAAAAACTCAAGGATGTCAGAATAAAGCCTACACACTTATTTTTTGTGTTCATCAACAGACTGCTGTACTGAAATCTTGAATTGCTTCCATTTAAAAGAAGCAGCAGATCTCATAAAAGGGAAATTATACCTACTGTACTGTAGGTCACAATTATTCTTTTCAGCAGGCAGCAGGTAGAAGTATTCAAACAATTAAGATATTCATCGTGTTAGGTGAGAACCTGTCTATGCTGTGGCATTGATGGAGAAACATAATCAACCTAACACACAAAAGCACTGGGGGAAAAAGTGACACAAGGGTAGAGTGCAAGACAGATAACAGTCTATTTACTCCACTCTCTGTTCAAACATTTAGCAGTCTGACCTCATTTAGACCTTGTATTAAATCACAATATCTGTGTGGATATCACTGCTAATGCAGCAAGTAAATGCACATCACGATCTGAAAGTTATCAGGTCCTTTAGAACCCCTACAGAGGTGATCAAACCTCAGCCAGGAGTAAATACAGTCCACACAGTGTGTACCCACATCTTGCAAACAGTGCAGAAAAGTCTGAACTCACTCCAAAGTTTGCCATCCGCTCAGCTTCTCCAAAGACACCTACAGTATACCACACTCCATTCCCACCAGTTCTCACTACTTTTCCCCTTCCATAGCATTTACAGTAGTTGCAAACTGCAGCAGAAAACCACACGTCATCATTTTTGTTGCCTTCCAGGAAAGACTCATAAAAGACGACCTTTTCCACTTCAATGAAAAGTAAATCCAGGCTCTATAGTATCAAGTCTAATGATCCAGCACCCATCATGCTTGTTCTTGTTGACAGTGCAGCCTCCCAAACTACTTCCCCTGCTTTGCATAGGGCACATGACAAATTTGATCCAATTACAATGCAGCCATAAATGATGATGAAAACACAGACACACTAAATGCCAGGTACTGTATAAATGCAAGGACATTTCAATAATACAGAATGCATTTTAATAGCGGATGTATATGGGAGCTTTGAGCGTTTAAGCTGTGGTACAGTGTGATTGGGAGGCATAAGGAGAGCAGAAGTGCATTGGAGCCATAAATAAACTCCACTGAGCAGTAGCTGTGTTACAATACAAAACCTTATAATAATGATACCATCCAACAGATTCAATGCAAAGACCATACACACAATAAACTTGCAACTGAAACAATAAAAAATATGCTACTATATGTATGCAATGCAATATTCAAAACTGCTTCAGTACAAAGGGTTCCTAGAGTTAGATCTAAGACTTCAACACTTTTTAAATGCCACATGGAATGAAATTTAAGATCAGTTTTACAATAACCACAATTTAAGACTGTTAAATACCATTTAAAGCCCTATTTTTTGATTAATTAATTCAATGCCTTTTAAGACTTTTCAAGGATCTACGAGAACCCTGAATGATATACTTTTAGAAGAACTTTGTTTCAGATTTGACGGTAAAACAAGCACTCAGTTTAATCACTCCAACTGTTAATGAGTCAGTCAATGCTAAAACTATCAAAAACTTTGCTGTCTGTGCCAAGACAGGACACAGCCTCAAGGACTCTGCCTGTCAGTCTGGCTGCTGATTCACTTTGACATTGGATCAGCTGGTAAAGCAGGAGTGCCAGACTCTGCTGAAGACTGCGGCCAAGTCGGTGCTAAACTGGTAACTGTATCACAAATTATTTACATAAAACTGCCATTTGTAGTTGTGTTACGGACAGGGAAAGTGAAATGGCAGGAAGGAATCACACGTTTTGCATACTGTAATTCACTGTTGTTGATCACCATGTAGGTTTTGTATGCAAACAAAATTACCTTTAGTATAATTTTTTCCAACTGGTGCTCAGTAATGTTAGTTCTTCATCGGTCTCTCCTGCAGCTTGACTAGATGCTGTCAGATTGGTTCAAACACAGTGGATCAAAGTGGAATTAAGTGTCAGCACATTGGGAATGAATAGTGTTAATGTTAGATGAGTCAAGATATAAAGTATGAATTGATTCAAAGCACATATTCTAAATGACATACTTCTTTTTAATATTTGGGCTTTTGGGGGGGGGGGGTTAATCAAGCATTTTCATGTCAAAGGCTCAAGTCCAAGTGACATCAAGTCATTGGTGTCGAAAGTAATGAAATTTGTGACCCCAGTCCAACTCATGCTACTGAAGTTCACACCTCTGGTCTATGAGAATATATATGTGCAATACTTTTATCACCTATGGTTCTATACGTGACAGTGCTATGTTAGAGGCTTGAATAAGACTCATCACCTTGATATCCTCAGCAGAAACCAGACTGGGGAGAATTCCCAAGACAGCACACAGGTGAATTAAAATGGCTTTATGGTTGTGGTATCAGCGATAAGATCCCCTTTCCCCAGACACACTCCTTTCCACCAGCTGAAGTGATGGCATCATCAAAAAGAGGCAATAAACAAGAGCAACCTCTGCTCTTTCATTGGTGGAGCTCCTGCGCTCAGGGGTAACCCTCAGCACTCAGACTCAATCAATACAAATGCTGCGCTTTACAGCCACGCACTTGCGTCTTCCGGCACCCCGTCATAGTTGTGAGTTTCGCTCAGTGCAGTGATGGGCTTCAACAAACAGATACACCTTCCCAGGAAGCCCTTGGTCTGACCAGCCATGCGTCAATGACAGGATGGTTGATTTCCACCCCTGCAGCAATCAATTAAAACACCCGTCGGAGAATTCCGGCAGGTAATGGGAGAAAAGGGGGTGGGGGGGTGGGGGGGGTGGTGAGAGCGACGGACCTGATCAAAGGAAAAGCCAGTTGAGTGCGGAGCGCAATAATAAGGGCTCTTGTTGTCGGAAACGAAGGGAATTAATTTATTCCAAGGCTGACGTTGTTATTATTGTTAGGTTTGTTTAATCTGTGGTGTCTTTGTGAAGTGACGGTTTAAAGCTGACAGCTCTGCAAATGTTGGACCCCTAATTTTCTCGACCCTGGGTTGCTGCAGAGTGATGTGTCTTTTAAGAGCACCTGAGAGGAAGCAAAGTGTGCTACCGCTTTGCAAAATCTCAAAGAGCACTTCTGTCTCAGAGTTTTTAAACAACACTTGCTGTTATTATGATGATGCTAGCAGGTGAGATTGATCTGTTCTGATGTAATCTCAAATTGCCTGAGTGGGCCTGGGTGGATGAGATCTGCCTGAGATTGATGAGGTCTAATGGAGTCTTGTTTGGGTGCTCTTGATACCTTTAAGATCCGATGATACTGGCGCGCCACTGCATCTTAATTCAGCTTAATTTAGCCACAAATTACTTATCAACACTTGCGCCTTGTTGAGTTGTGAGTTTTCCACACTGTGGCTTACGCATGTGTAATGTTTCAGCATGTCTGAGGAGTTATATATGAAGATAACATGAGACACAGCAATGTGCATAATGTGTGATGCAAATCATCCCCAGGGCTCTGGTGCTTATGGTTGGATCTTTGTTGGGAGTTTAATCAATCAGCCACAGCGCCTTAATTAATCGGCATGATGAACAGGAGAAATAATTGGTTTTCTGCCAGATGTGAATCTGTTGCAAACTAATGCCAGCCAATCAGGATCCAATTTATAATCACAAAACTGATCTGGACGACAAAACACTTAAAGGATCAGAGAAGAATAAACACACTAGACAATGGAAGTAATATGGCTTTGGCTTTGGATTTAAAATTCTGATAGGAGGCAGTTGCTTCTGCATGTTGTACCGAGGTATTTTGGATGCCTAATTGGATCTACATGGTGTCAAAATGATCATCAGTCTCATTGACTGGATAGGATGGGAAATGTGGTGGAATGTCATTGTCTTTTTTCCTTTAAAAAACAAACATATTGCTAATTAATTGGCATGCAAACAATTAATTGGCACCTCCCCAGATGTTTCTGAGAGAATCTGCAGAAAACTAATGAGGGGTGTCTGGTTTTCCATTGAAGCAGCAGATGTCATTAATTGCAGCCCACACTGACAATACTGATCTGCCCCACTCCAATCAGACCAGGTAACCAGTGGCTGAAACAAATGGAAAAGCACTGGAGCCAGTAAATAGCCGGGGTCGAGATTGAAAACCACTGGTTTAGCCCAGTGCCAGCGGATCCAAATGGAAAAATAGCTTAGGCCTCTTATTAATGTCACAGTGGCTAGGCGGTAATTCCCCCAGGCTCTGTGTACCTCGGCTTGTTAATGAGTCACTGCTTATCAGTCAGCCTTGTTAACAGGCAGAGGCCTCCCATCCAAACCGCCTACTGCTATTGTGTGCTAGCCGTACTGTGTATTAGCCAAATGTTCCCCCATCTTGGCACACAGGAAGTCAACAGTAAACAACGGCAGCACACACAGGAAGTGGGCATCAAGCCAGTGAGAAAGAGCTGGTCCAGGGGGGAAGGAGCCCATTTTGTGGCAGGATAAAGTGAACCGCTGGCAGAGGCACACACATGCGGAGCCCTCCCGCCTGTAAATCTTACCACACTAACGATTGGTCCACACTGCTCCCGTCCTTTAATCCTCATTCATTATTGGTCTCAGCTGGAAGCATCGGGCTTCATTCACTTGTTCTGACCAGCAGAACTCGTTGAGGTAAATAAACTATTAGGCATGTTTTCTTGTCACGAATGCAAACATTCTCCTGGGGTCTGGGATCAGGCTGCCATGGAGTTGAGGGCCAGGTGGCTGATGGGAGGCCACAGCGAGCTGCACTACACACTGTCTGTTGAGTGCTCAGGCTGACGGACCCTCCGCACTCCACAGCAGCCCCGAGGTAACTGGGTCAGCAGTACAGAACCAGGGCACAGCCGGCCAATTGCATGCCTAATCTGTGCCCTTCTGAGAGGCACTTTCCATCCGCAGCGCATGGCTGCACATCCAGCTGTGGAAATGGATATGTCAAATGGCGCGCAATTAGTGTCTCCCCGATTCGTTCACTTGCTTTAAGGAAGCCTGGTCACAGATAAATCCAGAAAAAAACAGAGTTACTGCTGTCCTTTCCCTGACTTTGACATACATCAAATGAAGATGGGACACTGGAAGTAGAAGAGTTGGGAGTCCAAGGTTGGACAAGAATTTAAGCAGGCATGACATGAAAAGGGACAAACAGTCTGCATGTTTTTAATTCACTGTGGACTCTGAGTATTGCAGTGATGAGCAGTCCTGCTCTCTGATGGCTCATCTGCTCTTGCATTGATTTGCTGAGCTAATCGTTTATCCTCTCTGATACATAACATTGAATTATTTATGCTAAGTAGACCCTTCTGTTCCAGGGCCTCTTAGTGTGGAGATCTCCATTATGACGGCATTATCTGACTGCCCACCCCGCCCTACTCCATCTTCTACTTAACAGCTCTGCTGCTGTGGCACAACAACACCAATCAGACAGATTGGAGCAGATGTGAGCGATGGACCAGTGCTCTGCAGCTTACACACATTTTCCTCTGAAGCTGCAACACCACTGTGTGTCACATTTCTCAAATGTCTGGAAACTACATAGAACAGTCAACACAAGATTCGTATATATAGATTTGTGTGTGTATATATATATATATATATATATATACTTCCCTGCTTGCTGAATCTTTGGCACTTCTTCTCTGCGTTGTATGTGAGCTCCCATAAGACCTGAGTTCCTCGTTTGCCAGAGACAAAGTCTAAAAATGGTCAGTATTTCTTGCGCCAATTCCACCAACAAAGTTCTTACTTCAGTGATTTAAAAAATTGCATTCTTATTCTTACAAATGCCTCTCGAAGTAGCAAAAGAATTATAATTCAGTGTTTTGGACAAAAGTTTTTCTGATTGATTCTGCTGCAGAAATGTTTTGTTGCAGTGTTGTGAATATTAGTATTTGATTATGCTTAGATTGCAAAAATTAATGACAAGAAGACCTTGAGTACAACTAAATGGTTTACAACATGCACACTGCAACTCTGTTAAGTCAGCACTCCATCTCTGCTTTCCTTCTCCTCTCAATTGCACCCTTTGACGTGTTTTCTCATCTCCTCAACACTGTCAGACGTCCCAGGGTTAATTACCTTCCTTGACTGACATGATAATGTAAAACAGCTCTTAGGTGAAACCAAAGCAGGAATTGGTCATGCATGGTCAGGCCTCCCGCTAGGCACACCTTAATCAAATGTGACATGAGTCTGAATGCGAGCCAAAATCGTTTTTGGACCCAAATAACGAACCACTGCCTGGGTCTCAATGACGAGCTACACGGTCGGGGTCAGCACTCTGAAGAGAGATTGATATTTCATCATCAGCACCTCAATCTGGAGATTGTTTGTGTATTTCTCATCATTTCTTCAACAGCTTTCTGGGGCCTTGACAGGCCTCCATTTGCATTTGTTTAGCAGTGACCTCATCCTGGCTTCTTGGCATAGCCAGATTGTTTCTCACTTTTTGCTGCACTGACCACTGTGAGCTCACACTGACACCTCTCCACTTTCCCCACATTTTACATCCAAACTTGCGGAAACACAAGCATGCATAATTCAAGGGAAAGTAAAAACAGCTGATGTGGATAAACGAAGTGGAAGTACAGTAAATGTAGTGCGTGAGATTGCATATCTGTGTGCGAACACGTGTACACTGTGCAAGTGTGTCCATACATGTGCATGCACTGTGCATTCACGGATGTATTCAGATGTGTTAAATCGTGTGGGTGTGCACAAGTGAGTGCAAGGGACCTCTGAGAATACAGTATATATCGCAGATGCAAATCAGGGAACGTCTATTAGAAGCCTTCTTGCCTTTTGTGTGGTCCTATGGTTCTATGCCAAACACTCTGCGCAATTAAACCCTTACTGTAATGAGAAAATACCAACAGGATTCTACCTGAGTCAATCAATTTTCTGTGGATTGAGGGACAATCCTGATACGCCTGTTTTCCATTGGCACGATTTGCCCTCTAAAGGTTGTATTACCGGCAGCCAGTCGCTTGAGAGTTATGTAATTGGAAAAGCACATTGGACAGTGGATTCCTGTTCACTATGTGCTCGCAGCGGGAATGATATCATTACAAAGTGCTTCTCTCATCAAATCCTCTCTTACCATCCGCTTTCAGCCACGCCCAGCTCATCACACACTGAGCTTCAGCCATGATGAGTGTCATGTGTCTGCACCCTGTGTGTATGTTACGTGTGCACACTACTGTGTTGCTATTTGAGAAATGATCAGATGATTACTGCTTATCTCTAGGTGGCATAACCCTCTGACACAGATATGGTTCAGGCACACGTGAGAGACAGAGATGCTGAGCAGGTGAACATGAGAGGAAGAATGCTAGCGCCTGGAGTGTAAGCTTGCTTTGTACTTATAAGTGATTAAAGATGTCATAGAGAGAGGGTAAAACAGGAGGAAGCCACTGGGGCAAGTGAGCTGCTCCAGCAAGGACCTGCAAGTGTGTGAGGACTCCTGTACCCACGTGCAAGTCACACACATTCCTCAAAAACAACGGCAAAAATTCCACTGGGGTCCGGGGAGGTGGGAGTGTCCCATGTGCTTATTAACGGCTCTCTGATTCCCTTGTCATAAAACAGGAAACAACAAAAAAGCCTCAAGTCAACAGATAAGGGGCACCACCGGAGACAGAAAGAGAGGGTCGGGGAGGTCAGGGGCCCAGAGACAGACCGCGAGATGAAGAGAATAGGAGGCTGATAGATAAAGAGTGAGAGAGGTGCTTACCGTAGATAATGTTGCTGTGAACCGCAGCTGCGAATAGTACTGTCAATAAGCTGACACTCCATAATGCGGAGGGGGCTGATGGGAAGGCCATGGTCGGGCGCACAGATCCGCCTGTCTCACTGAATCCTCAGGAGGGCAGAGGAGCTCTGGAGTGTCACCTGCAGAGAGAGCAGTGGAGAGAGATCAGGAAAACAAGCAGGGCAAGCCGAACGGCCACTAATTGCGTCCCTTGCCATTGGTTGGCTACTGCTGAATAAACGCTTGGCCCACCCGTTGCTCACGCGTTGCTCCATGGGTATTCATCGATCTGCTTGTGTCATACCATACTGAGAGGCGATTGAGAGAGACGGGGGTAAGAGGAGGGGGGTGGCGATTGAGCCAAACAGCGGAAAGGATGTGATGATGGTGTATAGGTGGTAATGAGGGTAGAAGAGGAGGAGGGGGGGGGGTTCATATTACTGTGCAATTTATTCATCCACTTTAACAAGCTGTGCGCATGTGGAGTGAAGGAAATCGAGTGTTTTGGGCAGCCCATAACCGAGCCCCAACTAATTCACGCTAATTGGAAATAACGCAAAGCAACAATCCCCCAATTGCTCGTAAAAAAACACAGAAGAGGGAAGAGGAAAACACAACACGGCGGAGAGATGCACCTGTCGCCCGCTGAGAATACACGGTGCGCTCTGCAAAAGACTGGAAACGGACAGACGTGCATAATAGCAGCTCAGATACTCGCTCTCCCTCTCCCTCTTTGTCAAACACACACACACACACACACACACACACTCCCTCGTTTTCTCTCACGCACATCCCTTAAAATAGCAATGGCCTGCGCCGAGGTAAGCTCTCGGTCCATCTGCGAAACGCTCCCTCTTTGCCAACGCTGACAGGGTGCCGTGGCAGGAGTGTTGCCTGCGGGACGGGCGGGCGGTTAAGGGCGGGGATAGAGGGTGGGATGGAGGAGTGGGGTGGGGTGGGGGGCACGGGATGGGATGTCGGGATTGGAAGGGGTGGGGTGGTGGTGGTGGTGGGGAAGGGGCTGTGTTTATTGTTGCTCCAGCCCTTCCTGTTGAGTGATGGCGAGAAATGAAAACAAAACTAGAACAAGTGCATCCATGGGAAATAACCCGGACACTCTGGGCGTGATTTAACACAAGTTCTTGCCGTCTGCTCTTGAGTGGAGAGTAATAATAGTAATGGTGATAACAGTGATAATAATAATAACTGCTCGTGGTGGCCTGCACCGCTGCGACGGACCGCGGGAGCACCGGAGTAATGTTGCTCAGGTCGGAGCCTGTTTCCTCACACCTTCTCCCGCACTTGCAGAAATATCTGCTGCTGACGGGATGAGATTCAGAGAGTCTTGTGAAAGGCTGGGGGAGAGGTGGCTGCTGCACACAGCGCGCAGTTGTGATGCTTTTTTTTTTGTGCAGCGCGATAGAGCTGAGAGAGGAGAGGATGCGAGAGGAGTCGGGTACAGAGCAGGCAGCCCGACAACTCAACGCATATTCAGAGTAAATTATAAAACACGAGGGGATTATACAGCTCTCTCCCTGGGCAGGCATAACGGATTACACACGCGCACGCGCACGCGCACACACACACACACACACACACACACACACACACACACACACAGCCACCTACCCAGAGTGCGCACACAGACACATTCCTGGAGACGGAAAAGCGTCAGCACTGACAGGTGTCTCCTGTCCGCCCTACAGGCTACAGCCTAACCCCTGGACAACATTACAAACTGCGAAGCAATGCACGGCAACAACCACACACACGCACACACACCGTTATATTCCGCCTCCGGAGTCGGGTTTTGTTGGCGCTGGTCTCCAATAAGGTCCCCAGTACGGTCACTCCTTTGATGCGCAGCAGTCGCTCGTCCGGAGCCTTCTCTCAATCTGTTTTTATCGACTTTTTTTTATCTCCTTGTTCCTTCTCCTGACTCTTTGTTTTTCTTGCTTTTTCCTCCCGTGCTCTCTCTCTCTCCCTCACTCTGTGTTTGTATCGCTTGTCTCTCGCTCGCTCTCTCTCCACGGCTGCCGTTCACTGCAGCAAAAACAGTCTGTCTGAAAGACGAGAGGGAGGGGAGGGGACAAGGGAGGGAGGGATGGAGAGAAGGAGAGGAGGGAGGGGATTTTAATACGATTTGGCCCGTACCATCGGGATAACAGGGCCAGAGCAGGGGCCTACTGGCTGAGAGCAACATGAAGGAGATGGAGCAGATAGACGAGTGTGATCTCACCATACCGAGAAATAACCATAATGTTGCTATAATACTCCACAGTGAGTCTACAATGACCTTATCGCACTTTATGGTATTTTATTATCTCCTGTGGTGGCACATTACTGTAGGATTCCCCGTGATAGCTCTGCTCACTCCATCTAAAGCTTTCACACTGAGTAGGTCTGGCAGCCTGTATCCCTCTTCACTTTTATCATAGGGTTAGACCTACATATCTCCTATAAAGTGAAGCAGCAGAGGTCATCTGGAGTTGATTGTGACGGTTCTCAGTAGCCTATAATGTTTCTTATCATTGATATTATGGAGCTATTATCCCTATCTGGCAGATAGGCCCGCTGCTATTTCCCGTAGGCCTGATAATTTTTTGCAATATGGTAATGATATTACTGAGTCCTTGGCCTTGTGGAGCTGTGGGACTTTTTCCTGTGTCATTGTATCTCCATATTCTCACAATACTGCTGCCTGCCTGCGCCTTAAACAGTCACTTTATTGGGACTTTTCATCTGTTATCACCTAAGAAAATGTATCATACTCCCATCACGTCTACAGCCCACATCATAATGTTTATAACCCCAGGGACTGCATACAAACTTTATTATACGGTAGTGTATATATTCCTGACATTTCACGCACATGCATCAGGACCGTTTGGGAATCAGGATCCAGGGGATGGAAGGGGGGGGGGGGGGGGAGTGGAGGGGTTGTTCAACTTGCCAGAGAGGATTAAGGATTAGTTTTTACTGGCGGATTAGGTCTGTGTGTGGGGAGGCATGATGGGGTTAAACATGGATGGCGGCAGCCGCACGACAACCCAATCAGTGGTGACAAACTGAAACCGGGGAGGTGGGTTTGGAGAAAACACAAAATAATAAAAGCCATGGGGAGCCGGGAGGGGTGAGAGTCGGGGCGTTTGTGGGATCTTCAAGCAAGCAGCTGCTTTCTCTACTGGAAAAAAAAAAAAAGTAGGCTAGTGCAGCTCTGGGCTTTCACGATTTGGGTAATGTAGGTTTTTCTAATGCAGAAACCAAAGTCCACCTTCAGGGGTCCTTGAAAGGATTCCAGAAAGGTCCCCACTCTGATTCCACTAAGTGAAAACCACATAATGACTATTGCATTCCTTATTCTCCATTTGCACCGCCACATTGTTATAATTCAATACAAAATCTGCATTCAAAAATGTTGAGACGACACCATTTCCTGGCACTATGAGTCATTTATGTTCAAAGTAAACCGGAGTCTTTTTCTCTCCCTCTGTCTCTAACCCAAATGGGAGAGTAGAGATGCAGCATCTGGCATCATTAAACACTTGTTATGAGGACGGAAAAGGCTTTAAATGTTTTGTTGTTGGCGCTGCATTAGAAAAGCTTTTGCTCCGGCTTAAATGAGTGGACAGCCCCAGGTGCTGAAAGCGTGCTCGAGCGAGCGTGCATGCGCGCATGTCCACTGACTTTCACACGACGAGGCTGCAGGGCGCTGTGTTGTCCTGCGGTGCATACGTGATGGCCGTATAGAAGACCGGAGCCCGAGCATGTAGCCCTGGACAGTAATAGGCTGGTAACGAAGACGTGCTGTGCTGCTACACCGGAGCTGTGGTCTCAGGCTTTTGCCCGTTTGAAATCTGCATATTAAAGCGCTGACCTTTGCGCGCTGAAAAGGCTCGTGCATGTGAGATTCATAAAACAATACATCCCACATGCACCTGTGTATTGGGCCTCTGCAAAATAAACACATCCCCCAGTGTTTCCATCCATCTATCTATCCTTCCATCCTCTTTCGTCCACCTATCCGTCATATCTCTTGTAAGACACACAGTAGTTGCACAAGCAATAAAACAGCATCCCTACTTTTTTCCATCACTCATCCAAAAAGCCACAACCTTTTCATCCACATCTCTGCCGGGACTCGAACCCGGAGCCTCTGGATTAGAAGTCCAGCGCGCTATTCCATTGCGCCACAGAGACTGTGCCACATTTTTTTCCGATCAAAAGCGGGTTTATACTCCCCCTCCCAGCCCTGCGCAGCATCCTCACCATCCCTCAGCATCAGGACCGCAGCCCTGTGGAAGATAATCAGCCGCCCGGTAGGGGGTGCTGCCGCCGCGTAATCACTAGTCTTTTAAGGCTCACAGAGGCGGCGAGGGCTCCTGCTCTCCATCCCCCATTGCTTCCTCACGGGTTATCTCGTCAAAACATCATAATGGTGATATTATCGGAGCAAAACCAAACGATGGAACATCTTGCATTGTAAACGCATCGATAACTACGAGGCAAAGTGCTCACACCTTGCAGGGAATAGCTCCAGCGAACAGCCCATGTTTTTATTACCTCAGTTACTGTTTCACTTTGAAAAAAAAAACATGAGGAATATTTCTACAGGGTATGGTGTGAACAAACTAAAAGCAAATCAAGTCTTAAACCCCGCAGAGCTTGAGCAATTTTTCTGTCCATCACAATAGAAAATTGCAGTCCGATGGAACTCTAGCTCAGATGGAAATGTGCCTGTAACATGGATTAGGCTCGATGTAGGGAATCGTTTAGATGCCAGACAAAAAAAAAAGTCACAACAGAGAGCAATTTTGCAAGTGTTGTTTTTGTAGTGCCAATTATTTAGTGCTGGCAACTGTTAAAGAGATGTTTGTCCAGTATTGAAGTTGATATGGCTCTGAGGAGAAAATAAAGCATTAAATCAGCGCTCGTGTTTTATAAACACTGACAGTTATTGTAGACAGTTTGCTGAGTGCTTTATGTTTCATCACATGCGTGGCTCATAAATCCATTTTATCAATAGCAAAGTGAGAAGGAATGCAACTTGACAAGCATTTTCCCTCCGAGCCACCAGTAACAAATTGATAAACCAATTCTGTTGAAGCTAACTGAACTAAGTGGTGGTTTTGTTTCTTATCGCAGGTTCAGTTGATCCAAACAGACACATTTTCAAACGAGCTGTTACAAACCAGTATGGGTGCAGCCTCCTCCCCACAACGCTTACTGTTTTGTTTCCCCCGTGTGCACTTGTTACTGTACCCTACATAAATGGAGTTGGATCTGACATCACATCACGGCTTGCTTTTATTCAAACTGCAGGACAAAAGCTGTTCAGGTGCAGCATAGCTCCTGTGTGGCTCAGTGGGAGGCAAGGCCTGAGGCAGGCTGCCGGTGAGGAGCCTGTTCACATACACAGCTTCCACCACTGGGCTGCCTCTCCACATTTCAGCCCCTCTCTTTCCACATGTTAAAAATGCATCCGAGCAGCTGCGGCCGAGGGAAAGGTAAAATATGAATGACAGCCTACAGTAAACAGCCGCTCTACAGACACAAACACACATTCCTGTGCACAGACACGAAGGGCAGGCGCACGGTGATTGAGCACCGAGGGCAAAGAAAAGTGATTAATGAATTTGACGTCACAGCACGATTAGATAAATTACATAAGGACATAACATGTAGGTCACGTCTAATTTTGGCCATCGGTTGTTGTTCACACAGAGAACAAGTGTGAAATAAACTGGGTCACATTTGCATGCACTTTGCACTCCTGCTGCATTTGATGACCCCAAAGCTTTCCAGAGTATAATTAATTCCAAGGGACAAAACATCACAACACCTTTTCTGCATACAGCATAATATAATCCTTTATTTAATACTTTGATGAAATGGGGCCTTCAGTAGGCCAGAACAGAACATATACACAAAACTCCCACAGTGAATCCAGTCCACATTCCCTTCGACTCTCTCCTCCTCTTTCCTTCCTGCTCATCTCTTGTTGTTGTCAGCTCAGAGGAGAGCAACTGCTATGGAGGTGATGACGGACAGAGCAATAACTGTGTAGCCGGTGCGGTAGACCTCTGGGATCCTGAAACCTTTGCCAATGTCCCACCACTGATTTAAATAATAATCAACAAGAAAGGGAAGAGAAAGAAGAACATTTAGTGTAAGAAGCACCAACAGCATTAAAATCTGGGCAAATGGAATATATGTTCTATAACATCAATAAAATGAGATGACAAAAATGAAAATCATGAATTGCAGAGATCTGTCTTCTTTAAAAAGCTCGAAGTCCTGACACCAAACATGGTAATGGCAACAAACTATCAAAGAATCTCAAATATAGAGTGGGGGAAAAGGCAACATTTGCTAGATCTATTAATAAATGAATATATAAATAAAATGATTAAGTCTTACCAAGTGGCGGATGCCGTTATAGGTGTGGAAAGATACAGGGAAGGCGATGCCGAACTTGGCCAACCCAATGAGATAGGGGCCGACGGATAGCGAATGGATCAAGTCCAGGTAGTAGGGGTAATTCCCCGGCAATACCAGCGCTGCCAAGGCAAAGGCTGAGATAGCTAGACACAGACAGAAGTAATGAGACCGGAGATTGGACAAGATGTGGATGTGAATGGGTGTTAAAGGAAAAATGTTGCACATGCATGTTTTAGAGAGAAAGCAATAATTGAGAAATGAACACATGCCAAGGACCAACATGCTGCTACTATTCGATTCAGCTGGATTAGTCTCCATGAGTCACCACATCACCAGACCCCACCGGGCAGTAATTTTTAAACATTGGACTGTGTTATGTAAAGACTTTTGTCCCCTGCTGACTTCAATGAAGGCCAAACAATGGTTCTGTATTGAACAGCCTTTTCATTGGCTGCCTGTTAAAATGAACTACACTCAATGGATCTGTCTAAGCTTCTCTATCTGTGCTGTGTGGATGATTCAAAGACCTAATGGCAGAGGAAATGTTCCTTGTTGAAACACATGGCAGGTGTGAATCAATGTAAACGCAAAAATAAACATGCAATGCATATGGGAACGGACAACCTTTACAATCAAACAAATTAATTCTGAATTTTCATTCCATATGCTAAATAGAATTGAAGGTAGCAGCAGGATATCTGAACATTACATGAAAATTTTATAAAAATCAATATGGCTTGGAAAAATGACTCTCGGCATGCGATACTTTTAATTTACCAGCCCTTTGCAAGGGAGCCACACAGTTGATTTCAGACACACTGATTAAGCATGTGTAATCTTTTGAAAGATAAGTGGTGAGTTACTGTTGGCAGTTGAGGTTGTTGACCTTTATTGAACCCATTAACACATAAACAAAAATGGGCCCAGCTTTTGCAGCATGGTACATCAAGGTCAAGAGTACTGATACACAATGTCACAGCAACACAGGCTCAATGCAAATGAATAAAAGCTGTTAGCAGTCCAGTATTAGGCTTGATTTTCACATGCAACAGGCTGAACTGTATTGAACAACTTCAGTTTTGTAATGCCAGTAAATGCTCTTAGCAGAAATCAATAGCAATGGACTAAAATGCCCTGAAGAGATTTTCAGGGTCAATCAAAAGCTGACAATGGCAGGAGATCAGCTTCACTTCCATGTTAGAAAAACATAAAAGACTCACACAAGTATTATCAAGCATTTGTTTTTTTATGTGGGATCATTAATTACAGAAGGAAGAATAAAAGCAGGCATATTTTATTTTACTTTTATTATAGTTGACAAAGAATAAAAAATGTGTTACCTCCACTGAGTCCCACTCCAGTTCCTCTGTGTGTGATGGACATCATCATGGGGACGGACCATCTGAGACACAAAGAAAATGCCACATGTTTACTAGGATGGCAGATATATGTTGTTGAAAACACATTTGTCTCAGGTTAAATTTGGGCTGGCAAGTTGCATCACTGCAACATAGCACAAAAAGAAACACAGGACTCTTCAAGGATTTTTCAGCTGTAGGCAGCAATGCTTACTGAAAGTGACTGAGACTCACAAGGCAAAGCTGGAAGCCATGAGAGTGAATGAAAGTAAATGACACTTTCATTTACAAATTCTAATATCTACAGGTACAGGCAGAAAATAAACATATGCTCTTACACAAAGTTAACGGGTGAAAGATTATCATTTAAATCACTAGATCCCCAATGTGACAACCAACCAACAGTAGATGTCAAAGACAAAGTGCCTTAACATCAACTAGCCATAAGACTGATCCAAGATGACAGAGAAATACAAGGTGAATAACAAAATTGAGCCAGGGAACTACTGTGAAATTACATGACACATACTGAATAGAAAAGTTTTCTGTACAATAGGTTTTAGAATATTAACTGCCTGACAATACATCAGGTTGCTGATTGCACTACATGGATCCAAAGACAAGAAAATCTCTATCCTGCTGTTTTGTTATAGTTAAAAAATAAAAAGGCTGTAAGATCTGAAAACTGACTTTAATAGTAATATTATTTTCAACATGTTTAATGTGCTGCAGGAGATTTTTTTGTGTCTTTGAAAATAAAAAGCTGAAAAAATAAATCACAAATGGAGCATACACTTTGACTTGAACAGTTGGATATTTCAATCCTTCACTTGAGATTATTTTCTGGACAAAACAAAGACTACACACATACATAGAGTACATACTTGTAAATGGTGAGATGAGGAGACATAGGTCTGTTTAATTTGGCATTTTTAGCCCAGAACTTGTTCATCTCGTCCTTAGCTGTGGTTCCCATTGGAGCAGCACTGCAGAGAGAAAAAAATTAGACTACAGAGGTATACAGATGGTTTATAACAGTTTATAGTACATAAGTTTTAGCATGTATCTGTGTCATTATTATGAGAAGAAGTATTGTATTTATGTTAACCACACTGAGACTTTCTCTCTTTCTCACACGCATGCCCTCATGCACGCACGCACACACACACACACACACACACACACACACACACACACACACACAACTTACTGTCTGTAGAGGACACCATAATGTGGTCTGGAGAGACATACACCCTGGCGGGCCAACGTCCTGTAAACAAGTGTTAGAATTAGAATTTTAATTGCTATGGGGATTTTTGTGTCTGCAGTCAAATAGAAAATAAGACAAAGACAGTATCTAATACACACCAAGTTAACAATAGGAATGTTCAACATTGTTCAGTACTTCATTATATCTATTAATCAATCCTCTTTTATCCTGTGACTAATATTTTTTAATAAATGCTGTCTACACCAACACTACAAAGTCATTACTAAGTCATATTTCTGACAGCAAGATTTATCAAATACCCTACTATTCTTAAGCTCCCATAAACCCGTTTCAAACAAAGACTACAACAATGTTCACACCAGTTTTGGGTTATTTAGGTAAACCAAAGTCAATTTGATCGAGAAGAAGACGAACAGATAATGTTGGTGCAGCCGTCAGTGTCTGTCAAACCATGCTTGTTCATTATCGTGTGTAAGAAGGAATACAGTAACTTCATGGGAAAGTGCTAAACACTGGTTTATCGAGCCCGAGGAGCGCTGTGTTGTCCGTTATCAGCCAGCCAAGGTAAACGAAGTCAACACATTTTGACAACGTAAGCAGTTTCTTCTCTATGCCCTTGTCTTAGGCTGATACTCTGTTAGTTAAGTCACCACAGTTTAGCAACATAGCTAACAGCTAGCCAGCGTTAACTCCGAGCACACTAAACATCCCGGTTAGGAACCCGGGTTTATCAACGGTGATACAACGCCCATATGAAGGCTAAAGGCAGCAAATAATACCTTTGAAGTTCGTCATTAATTGACTAGGAGCCAAAGTCCACTCCCTACTAGCTTTCTAATACCTGAAAAACAGCTAGCGTTAGTCCGCTAGCTAACCTCAGCTAGCGCTGGGTCGCATCATATTTATATGTACAACGATATTAACCAAAGAGAAGAGCTACACTCGGGCGGGCTGTCCTCAGCTGTAACACCATTGTGCTGTAAATGCGCCTACTTAACATGATAACTCCCAAAAACGACACAAAAAGCTTTTCCTGAGCCCAAATATTATGTAGCACTGAAGTACTGACCTTAGAAGGAGCGCCATGTTTGACAAGCAGTCAGCGGAAGTGACGTTAGCGGATGTTATTGTTCCGCCCGGTTGAAACCTTGAGCAGTTGTTCTAAGGTCAGGCGCGATATGAGTGAGCTGAGGACGTGTGATTTTTACATACTTCTTTTCTCATTTACATGTATGAGCTTCCCCACCATATTACACGGCACCAAATACTTTCATACTTGTGAGCCAGGAAATAAATAAATAAATAGAGATTAATTTCAATAGAATAAATGTCTGCTAAAGTAAATTTAAAAATGCTACTAGTAGTAGGCTACTATTATTATACTGTTACTACTATACTATTACTACTATACTACTCTTTATTCATTTATTTTGCATTACTATAGAGTTTAGACAATTAGTTGATTGATTCATCTGTTGCATTTTTTTGCAACTATTTTGATAATCAGGTAATCATTTTTCAGTCATTTTTAATCATTTTTAAAGCAAAAATGCCACACATTCTCTGGTTGTGAGCATTGTCTGCTTTTCTTTGTCCCGTGGAATAGTCTAAACAATTACTTAATAGTTCATCAATGATGAAAATAATCAGTAGCCCTCATCAAGTTTATTTAGACAGTGTTTACAACACAACCCCATACACAGATATCAAGGATTTGCTAAATGAAATGATGCAATACAGTAGGTGCCAACATTTATAGTGAAACAACAGAACATGACACAGGAGCAAAACTGCACATTAGTACACAACCAGTCCAAACCTGAACTATTGTACCCACACCACCAACCTTAAAGATCCCAAGACAGGTGATACAAAAACATAGAAGAAAATGCAGCAGCACCGACATCCACTGTCAGGAAAAAAAATATGTAGAAGTATTAAAAACAAGCCACACACAATCATGCATACTCATGCAGATAGCTAACAGGTAGTAAGGTTAATGATGCCCTGAAGCAGCCCTTGACTGGGATCCCAATGGCCTGGTGCTACAGTATGTTGCATAAAATATAAGAACAGACCATGTAGGACTCAGAGTAGACAAGGTTTAGACTGGTTACATGAGGGGTAAGACCCCTTATAACAAAATTTTCTAAGTAAGTAATTATGACATTGTCTTTGACTTAACATTTAAGGGGCCCTGAATACATAGCTTCCACAAAGCAACTTGGAAGGAAAATGTTCAGCTGCCTGTAGATTTTTTTTTTTTTTACTGTTTTGACAGTAAGGTAACGAGTGTCCAGTGAATAGAAGACATGAGGACATAAATAATGGATGATGACATCAGGAGGAAATGAGCATAGGCAGAGCCCTGCTGACGCCAGGTTTGTGAGGCCAATACCAATTTTGATATTTTACAGTTTAAAAATCTGTTAACAGTGTGAATTGGATGATTTTTCTGATATAAAAATAAATGTGTCAGTGCTTTCTGGTGAACTAATGACATAATGGTGACAGTTACTGCACTCATTGGCTTGGATAGTGATATATCTGCCCTTAACAATCAATCTGTGTTTATTTTAATGTGGCATGTGTAGAAGCAGCTGATACACTTGCACTCAACAACATTACAGTTTTGGTACATGGATACATCCTTCCATGGGCGGATTATGAAACAATTTGTAGTCATACAGTATTTTTTGCAGGGGTTTTTTGCATGTTTTTGTAGTTATTTTGTACCTGTTTGCAGTTTCTTTGCATCATTTCATGGTCATTTTAAGCCACCTGGTAGGTACGCATTAATATGAGTGACGTTTGCATGGGCTCCTTGGTCTACATCTGGTAGGCCCATTCAGAAATCCACAAATGCATTTTACATATTAAAACAGACAAGCTGATCAATATATTTTCCCAGTTTAATGTCTAACTATCAATTAACTCAAGAGTTATACTGCAAAAATAGCAATTAAGGAATATGACAGACAAAATCAATAAATACCAATTAAAACCACTGTCAGGAATATTTTGGAATACATTTTATTTGGTACATTTCACATGGCCGTTATACATCAGTTTGGTAACAGTCTATGTAAGGCACATAGGTGTACATTCCTATTGTTCTGCTGGAAATGTTTTCTGAGAAAACAAAGAGGAAAAACTCAAAGCACAATCAAAAGCCTATTTTCAGCAGTATTTTTTATGATAATCAGATTTGTGAACTGATCCATGCAATATTACAACTGACACACACACAGAGTTCTCCCCTCACAAACACGCACACACTTACATGAACGCATACAAACACAGACACACACACTCACAAACAGACAATTCAAACTGACATTTTCTGAATGTTAATAATATGTCTCCTGCTCCACCCAACCTGGAAGAGAGAGACAGAAAAAGAGAAAGTGTCAGAGACCAAAATGACAGGCGAGCAGTTTTCATAATATCCTTTTGTAATGTTCTATTTGTATTCATCTCGTTGCCTTTGTCTCTGTACGTTTCCAAATGAATCCCCTTATAACTCTAAGACTCTGATCAGCAGCCCGTGACACACAGATTAACAGAAATGATTAACTGTCATGATAAATTGTATTTGTCTCCCCATGTCTTGGCCCTCATCAGCTGAAACGCTGTGGCAGTGAACAGATTTGGAGCTATTGTAGCGTAGTGCATATCATGTGTGTGATCTTTGGGGCATATCTCAAGAGTCTTCATCAGCTTGCTTTAATTTCCTTTCTCGTCATTCTCGACTGTTTCTGTTGGTGTTGGACAGGTATAATCTGTTCCCTGGTGCAAGGTTTACATATGTTCACTGACTTGTTTGAGTGTGACTGCTGCCTACATGCTATGCATTTCACATGCTGCTAAAGGTTTTTGCCTTTAGGCCATTAGAAGAATCATTATGATCATATGTCTTCAGTGCTTCCATCAACAAAATTAGAAGTGGCTTATGTTTTCAGCCCTGTCAGTTAATTAGCAAAATATATTAAAAAGTTAGGAAGGACTTTGGTTGAAATCTAGTGTAGATGCAGCCGTTGGCCCAAGAATCAGATCAAATTAAATTTCAGAGGTGATGTGTGATTTTCAACACTGAATGTTTTCTTGTTTATTTGCCTTGATTTTATGCTCCATTTACCAAACTGAATTCCCATGCAAAGTGCCAGGCAGCAGTGCATTTACATGCTATTTTGTCAGAAATCAAACCTGGAAGACAAACAGTAATCAGTCAAGTGTTGCGGAGGCTGCAGCTTTGAAAAGCTGGAGAATTGTTCCACTTGTTGTGTGGCTTGCTGGAAGCTTGATAGTTTTCAGCTGCATAGGTTATGGCTAGGGTTAACAATAACTTTTAAATGGAAAATTATTACAGTTCCTGCTTTAAAAAAAAAGACAATACATAACCACATAAAAATCTGCCAGAAAGACTTTGCAAATTGCAAAATTTGCATTGTGTACTTTGTCCAAAAAACAAAAACGAAAGAGATTTCAAAATGACGGCTCCTGGCAACAGTGTGTGTTTTCAAACCCGTGCTTTCAGCATTACACCTAAATTAAAGCTTGTAGTCTTCGTCGTCAATAATCATTCCTAATTGCTACCAACATTGTTTTGTAAAATTGGTACCTGTAGTTTCCTTTTTTTGTTGTTTGTTTTTTTAATATTATGTTTTGGCGTTTCTGCTTTTATTTTGATAGAGCGAGAGAGACAGAGTGAATGCAGAAGAGGGGTGGATGACAGGCAGCAAAGGCCCTTGTCTTGTTTTCATATAATGTTTTTGTACTCATTTAGTCTGACACTGAACTTGATCTTCGACTGCGTGTCACCATCTGTCAAATACTTGCTGGGATCCTTCGGGTCAAATCAGCGAAGCAAAGCTGTGGTGACTTTGTCAATCAGTGTGTCCTTAAAGGAGTGGACAGTCTACTCTTAGGATTTTTTTTTTGTACAAGGACAGTAGGCTCGAAGAGGTACAGAGCACAGAAGAAGAGGTCTTGATGGAAAATTGCACATGTGCTTCCTGAGATAGGGGTGTCAATCACTGCACCATCACTTGGCAATTTTTTTTCTTTCAGCTTATTAACAAGACAAAGAAGGTTGAAACCTTTTAATCTCGGTTTCTCTTAATAACTGCTTACCTCCGGGGTTCCTCCTCAGAATGAATTTACGGACCTCATCATAAATGAAGATGAGAAGACTGTATGGGAAGGCACAGAACCACCACAGGGTCCTGAGAGGAAGAGAAAAAGAGTTTAACAGTGGCGGGGATGGATAGAGTAGCACTGAGTCGCAGGCAGGGTGCAAATTGTTAAATTCATTGCAGCCATTTTTGAATATTAAGGATAACAACGTGGTGTTTAAGAAGATCACAGACTTCATTTAAAGTCGAGAGTGACAGGCTAATGGCAGCCTATTAGGTCTTTAAGAGGTTATTTTTCGGTTCGGTGGAGATATGCATATGCAGAGCGTACTTCAGGGGGTACATGCGCAAGGCAACGTCCATTCCAGGGCAGTAGGAGAGGAAAGCAGCCAGAGCGGTCTCAACAAAGAGACCGAAGATCAGGATCCTATTCCTGTTGAGCAGGGAGAAACGGAAAGGTTCACACTAATCTAAAACACTCACAGAAAACGTTACAGTCTATTACTTAAAGATGAATCTGCCTCTAAAGTACATGCCTTAAATTTACATCTTTTTATCCAACTTACATTCCACCTCTTCCTTCCTCCCTCACTTACTTCATGCCCTGCTGAAAGAGGGAATTCCTCCTGGTCTTGCAGATGATAAGATCGGCCCATTGCACAATAACAATACTGACGAAGAAGGAGGTGTGGCAGGTGAATTCAATGATCTTCCTCTGCTCGTAGGTCTGCAAGGTTGAAACACACACTGTATTTAGTCCTTGGTGAGTATGTCAATATTCAAAGGGTTGTGCTGGTTTGTCTCTTGCCCAGCTCCTTACCCACTGCTGCCCGTAGCTGTCCTCCAGATCATTTAAGTCGCGGTCGTCCCACCTGACACGGACACCCACCAGATCAGACGGGCGGAAGCCGTTCTCAGCCAAAATCACAAAGTAGGTGAAAAAACCAGCAGTAGCCTGGATCATCCCTGGAAACAAAAATGTGCAGTGAATCAAAGCCAAACATAATCTATTCACCTATTCTCAGTGTTTTTAGTAAGGGTTAACTACTGTGAACATTATCTTACATTTCACGGCAACACTTTATTTTACAGGTCTGTAATTTCATAATAATTTCTCTTTGATGTTTTCTGTAAAGAACCGTGGCATTTGGTACAAGTTAAAGGGAAAACAGACACAAAGTTTAGCTATTACCAGCCCAGTGTTGTAATGGCTGTTACTGTTTTCGTTTGTGTGTGTGTGTGTGTGTGTGTGTGTGTGTGTTTGTGGATCCAATCACATCACTGCCACTGGCAACGCTAGTTCTCTTGCAACTTTCCTATGGGAATGTCCACAGACGACAGAGTCAGCCAGCGTCCTGACGTCATCGGTGTCTGTGCAAGAGACTACTACCACAGAAGCTATTTTCAGTATTTTGCCAGGTGTTTATATGTCTGTGGACAGACTTTATCAACAGGATAACTTTGCAACCATACAAAATGCAGTCATGAAACTTTGCACTTGTGTGACTGAGATTAAAATGAATGCCAAGTTCGAAGACGGTTGGGGTCAGAGCAAGGGGGGCAAAAGTAGGGGGTAGGAAGTAGGGAAGGGGCGACTGAACCCTGGCTCACAAAACTTTACAGGTTAGTATTTGAGATCACATTGAGGGCAGGATTCAAAGATGTGTGAAGCAGAGGTAGGGGGGTAAGAAATAGGGACGGGGCCATCACCCCTCCAGCCCCACTTTACACCCCTGGCTGACATTCATTTTCAGTGGTGAATCGCTGTATTGGAGCTGGAGTGACCCCGTCGCAAGATGTTCTCCAGTTTCAGCTATTTCAGTTAGAATTAAGTTATCATACGGAGTTGAACTACATGCTCGTCTGTAGATAAACATTATAATTTGTACATTTGTCTGACCTGCTGTGCTCTCACTAAAAGATTCTGACCGTTACACTAGCATTTAATTGTTATCAGTAAATTCAAAGTGTACCAATTAAACCAAGAAATTACTAAGAATTTAACAGCACATTTTGACCTGTAGAATAAAATGTTACCCCTTTAATGTGTGTGGTGTTTTGAAGACACTTATCTTAGTGCTAGTTAAACCATTATCATGTTCATTTGGGGATATTAGTGCAAGTTACAACTACAGTAATGTATGTATATATGTATGTATGTATGTATGGATGGATGGATGGATGGATGCAAGGCCAGAGTGTAAATTCTGTGCCACTGGATTTGACTTTTACTCATAATGTTGTATCCCATCAGTGTAGCAATAGGGCCAATGTTATTACAGAACAACTAGGAAAATTACAGGATTTACAGATAATGGGTGTCATTTGACAAAAGCTATTTTGACAGCAGCACTAATAATACCAACAGTCCAATATTTTGTATCACTTATTTGCAGGAGTTATACCAAAATAAGACAAATAAATTGACCCAGAAACTGCACATTTTATGACACTCTGGACATTCATCCTCCGTCCACTTGCTGTTTGCCACTTAGTATTTGTTCAGCAACAGCACAGGTGATTATATCTTCCTCCCTCTGCCCTCTATAATGTTGCTGTTTTGTAAGTAAATGGCTCCAGACAGCTGAGGACTGCAATAATAGCCGATAGTGAGTTTTAATTTCATGCTGGGAAATGTGTTTTGTCAGAGTGGGCGTAACGTTTTCAACATGATGGACATCTTATTTCAGAGCTAAAGTCTTCACATGTACAAAACCTCCACAAGCACTGATCAAAGATTGAGACAATGCTTATTAATCATCTCATTCATTATGTTGTTAAATTGAAACCCGGCGCCAGGTCAGTGTTTATGCTGACAGATGTTAACATCACTTACGCAGTGACAAGAAAATTGGTTGCATCTGTTTTTAGGATGCCGTTACTTTTACCTCTCTTCATGGTGCTTGCTTATAGTGTTAGAAACCCTCCTGTTGCTGTGTGTCACTCTGCATCACATCATCAGTTACATGCTCATTGCGGGTGCTTCAGGACTTCAAGCTGTAATGTCAGAACGCCAGATTGTAAATGTGATTTGATGTGACCTGCAGAAGTTTTGCCCCAGTGGTGGTCATCTTGGAAGGATTATGGTAGCTGATGTGAGTTTCCGGCTGTTTTGAGTGCGTTCAGCTTTAAATTGTGTGTCATCCAATGAAGCCCTGTCATATTTTGACCTATTTAACAGCCTATAAAATTGGGCCAGCCTTTGAGTTTCACTATTCCCAAACCATATAAAACCAGAGATAAAAAGCATGCATTCAAGTGAGGCTCCAGCCAGTGAAACATGACCAAGATTAAGTAGAAAATTGTTGCACTCTCCACTCTCAATTTCCTCTAAATGTCACGACAATTAGAAGAAAACTGTGGGATTCTCTCCTGCCTGTCTGCTCACCTCTCGATCTGTTTTTCTTAACTGTAGGTGCCTAAACATTTACAGAGGTGGTGAGAAATGCCAAGATTTCTGATAAATGTCAATATTTAATGTTTTCATTCCTGTGATGTTTATTATAACATAACTTCACTACCAGAGGCCTGTCACAGTGATTCAGCTTTAAGAGCTATGGTCCGGAGAGGTTATGAGACACAAGAGGACAAACCTATTTGTCCATATGCCATGCTGATGAGGCGTTCATTGACCAGCTTGTCTGTTTGGGGGTTCCTCGGTTGGCGTTTCATGATGTCACTCTCAGCTGTCTCATAAGCCAATGAAATGGCTGGAACCTGGAAGAAATGGGAGGACAGCACAGAATCAGCTCATTTTGTGCACTCTGTGCAATAAATGTTCAGGAATTTGTCTTTGTGGCAACAGCACAAAGGCATGATGACAGCGCCAGACACGGGCTACCCTAGACATATCACCATTAATATGATTCAGCATTCAATCACCGTGTGGAAGGAGGAAAGACAGAAAAAGGGCAAGGAGGGGGAAAAAAGAAGAAGTGACAGTGACAAAGAGAGGGGCGGAGAGAGGAGAGAGCCTGATAGTGAATTTCAAGACACTCATAAAATACGAGGGTAGAAAGGTCTCTGTAATAAAGATCTTATATTGGCTGGTTTTACCAGGTAAGCACCAGAGCAATATGTGTGACTTAGGGCAGGATATCTCTGCAACTTAAGTGGGATTTGAGGTGGGGACTTGGCACTGTGTGAAACTAAACACATGCTCTGCGGTCTACAAATCCAGTTTGTTTTGGTGTTACCCTCCCCTGACCCACTGCCGTTGAGAAAGACAAGAAGAGGGAGAAGGATGTGACTATGCCTGGCATTGATTTTTTACACCTCTGAAAGTGTGCGTCTGTGTGTGTGTGTATGTGTGAGTAATCGTGTGCAATATCCAAATCTGAAGCATCCTTAAGTGTGCCACATCCTGCTTTGATAAACATCTTTTGCAGCCATCCTTTTCCACATGGCAGTGCTTGCTAAAAATAATCATAGCAGACTCCAAGTGCTGCTTGTCACTGCTAAATCTCAGCAGAGCCCTCAAGCCTGTTGCCTGGAGTTGAACTAAGCTGTTAACAAGCTGTTAACAACCTCACCAGCAGACATGGGAAATTTGTAATTTTACTTGTGTACTGTACTATAAACACTTTTCAGGTACTTTATGAATATTTAAATATTTTTCATTTTTAGGGTCCTACTCTTCAAAACAGACATCCAGCTGTTCACTCCACCAGCGGTTATTAAATACATGCAGACATGTTACTTTGAAGGGAAGGGTTTTTATATGCAAAACAGTTGCACAAATAAGGTTCTTTTAAACTTCAATCATCACATCTTTGAAGAGAAATCCAGCCAATAAAGAATGCACTGTCCCTGTGATCTTAGACAGTTCAGTAAACATGTGTGAGCATGAACAAATCTGTCCTGCTGCTACAAAACCAAGGAGGTTCATGTTTGATGTCACCTGAGTAAAATAAGTGAAGCTGCTTTATTAACAATGTTAGCGAACAGATCCTCTTTATCTTTAACCTGTGGGGACTTAAAATGTTTCCTGACAGTCAGATATGAGGCCATATAGTACATGCACCTCATTACTTGTAGGGTTTTATTGGGATGTATAAAAACCAGTTTCAGCCGCATGCTACTGTCTGGTGGCTGAGAGCAGGAAAAATTAAAGTTACAGTAATGAACACAAGTGAACAAGTCCTTTTGAATATATTCATCCTGTGCTTCCTTTCTTTCGCAATGATGGATTACGCCCCTCAGGCAAGCAGCGTGCCAGCAACTCTTTTTGTTGCTGCTGGAAATACAATGGAGAGACTGGCATCTGGAAATGGCAGAGCTGTGAAATGTAAATCTGTATGTGAGCGTCACCCGGTCTTTGTTCCGCTCGAACAAATGGACGTCGGCGGTGAGCCAAAAGCGAATTTCTCCCACCAACAGAAAGAACAAATTAAACCAAACATTTTGTTCTTTTTACCTCCAGGCACTCATATTTGACACCAGTATTAACACTAGTTTCCTTAATGTCACCTTTACCTTGCCTTTAGCAATGCAACATGCTAATAATTAGCATCCCCTCATTGAGAGGAATCACTAGAATTAGCCAGAAATTGGCTTTGAGCACTGAGAGTGCTTTGGAATATAACCCAATAAATAAAGATGAATGTACAACCATGTATTTTGTTGTCATGACCTCCTGTAAACTGAATGTGTGGAGGAAGCTATAATTTTCAAATACAAACAATAGAAACCAGCATCTAAAGGGCCATGAAACAGAGAGATTTGTTCAACAATCAGTACATCACACAGTTAAAACACAGGCTTGGCAGCAGTCTATCCATCTATTAAAGAAGTATTTCACTGCTGGAGAGCTGGTCTTTACATAAACCTGGGCTGTCTGTGCAGGAGAAAGACAGTTACTTTTGAAAATAGTGCTACATGATCAGAGAAAACAGAAAAAAAGGACAGGGGCTTTTGCTTTTGCTCAAGAGGTGGAAAAACTGCAACTACCAAAATGCACAGTGCCACACTGGACTGATAAATGCTCCAGCTAGTGAGTGATGTAACGCAAGCTTTTTACAGCTGGTAACAAATAATGTTGAATTATAGTTAATCAGTCCTAGAGCCAGCGAAAATTTGAGCAGGATGACCCGAAACGGATTTGAGCTGAGAAAGAGCAGGGGCATCTTTACCCCAGTTCATTTACACACACCGTCCATATTGTTATGATACAAAGCTGGTTGAAAATCAGCAAAGTACCCTGTAAGTGGACGTTTTCAGAAGCCTAGTCAAGAGTATTGATTCAGACAATGAAGGAAAATTATCACTCGAATATCTACAAAAAGACTGAGGGACCGAGTTTTCCCTACTGCTCACCATGTCAGTGCCCAGGTCGATGCAGAGGATGGTGACAGTTCCCAGAGGAAGAGGAACACTGGCACAGATGAAGAGCAGGAAGGGCGAGATCTCTGGGATGTTGCTGGTCAGCGTGTATGCAATGGATTTCTTCAAGTTGTCAAAGATAAGACGACCTGCAGTGATCAGAGACACAAGACAGAAAATGTTTTATTGTAGAAGTGCAAGATATGTGAATGCAAATATATTATTAACATTAGGGTATGTGTAGATTTGGGATGGTACACGAGTTACACACAGGCAGCAACCTCCAGGGATGAAAATGAAGCCAACACAGAAGTGCCAAAAACTGCAGTTCTTTGAACGGCCACTTGAGACTGGTTCCAAAAGCCAGTCAGTCCCCATAGACCCCCATGTTAACATGCCCAACTTTACAGCAGAAATAAACATGTTTACAGCCTGGTACAAAAACGGTTTTGGTCTCTATAACATTCATGACAACTGTAGGAGGGGTGGATTATTTTATAACTTACTCATTTACATTTTACTAAGACTTAAAGTTAGGCATAATTATGGGCAGGCTGCTTTGAGTGTCCTTGGCTTCTCAGTCAGATCCATCCCTCACTTCTCCAAAGCTCCAGCCTCTCGCCCAGATAAGGTCACCACTGGCTCCAAAAAAAAAAAAAACCAAGATAGCCGAAATGCCAAACTTGTGGCTTCAAAATGGGAGTTCACAAACAAATGGGTGACCTCACGGTAGCTACGTCTATTATTTTTACAGTCTATGTTTACACACTGTCACAGTGTAATTTCATTATTGTCCTTTTTTATACTTCATTGTGTTAGAGTGAATTTTCTGAAGTTACTGGAATAAAAAAATTACTTTGACTGCTTTATCAGCATATCCACATCAAAATGGTTTTCACAGACCATATTAGCAACCCCTTGCTTTAATTAAATACCAGTCTCTTGTGGCAAGCCTCAAGTCAAATCTCAAATCTGTCAGAGTAACTCTTCAGTCAGGTGCTTGAAGGCAGAGCAGTGTCACTTTGCAAGTCTTAATAAGCAAACTGCAGGTTAAGATTTAAGTCTTTCATGTTTCTGAGTGCAGACCATGATACTGATACATTTGAATAGTTACCTCTCAAAGATTTTAATGATAGTGCTGTCCAAATAACGTGTTAAAGTTTGTGTTTAATTTGAAATGTTTGGCATGTTTAAAAAACTTAAGATGTGTTTTGTTCACTTCCTGTGGTGGCTGTGACGTGTGTCGCCATACTGAACCATCCTGTCTAAAGATGGATAAAAATAATTATGGAGTTTCAGGCTGAAAGTTTTTCTATGAAAAATTGTTTGACAGATCTTTGGGAAAAAGAAAATCTGCACAGTTTATATTACCACAGAGGAAAATTGTCTTTGACATATCACCTCAAAGCAAAACGGCCTCCCGAAACTACATGGCTGCACCGATCTACAGCAATGTGGTAACCATGGGCGAATATCAAAAACTGCAAGTGAAAAAATGACTAATGCATTGGCTAAATGGAAAGCTAAAAACTGCTGCCAAATTAACACAGAAGAAGACGACTGACTGGGAGAAATTATTCAAATTGCACTGGGGGACATCTCTTATGATCTACCCTCGAGAGGAACCATTATGTCAAGAATACGCACTTTGTATGAAGGCGAGAGGACAAGGAGGGTGAATGTGCTTGATCAAACAAAGGGCAACGCTCTCACACGGGATCATTGGACTTCTGCGAGTAATGACAACTACTTGCGCATCACAGTGTACTTCACTCATAAAGAATGGAATCTAAGTGAGGGTCGATTTTGATGGCCTTGATGGGGTTTTTTTTGAAATCTGTAGTTCACAGGAGAGAATCTGTGTTCAAAGTTTAAACGATGCTGTTAAACAACAGGATCTGAATTTAATATCCCTCTTTTGTGTTTATTCCACATTGATAATGTGACTGTACATTTAGATAAATATCCAAAAAAGCAAATTGTGTGATTAAGTAGTTCATTTTCTTAATCAATCGACAGCCCTAGTTAATATCGTTCTTTACATGGCTGAGATCAAGTTCCTTCAATATAAAGGTAAAATATGTAAGGCTCGGTCGGTGCTGTCATGTCTCTTTTTTTGTTGTTCCAGATTTTATCATTTCAAAACTTGAGACTTGACTTGTGACATACATTTGTTGGTGCATTGTTTTATTACCTATCAAGGTAACTGTAGCTTTTGGCCAGGAGCAAATATCATCAGGTGGTTCCCAACTGTCACTGTGTGTTTCGGCCCTCAGCCACAACACAGTCTAGTTGGAGGGCCGGCAGTGATTGGCCAAATCACTGCCTATCTGCTCCTGACCTCCAGCTTTCCTCCTCTCTCTTACTCCAAATCCAACACGAGGCTCATTTAGCCTCCTCCCCCATCTTGCGAGCAGCTTGTTTTTTGCTCCTGTCATCAAGGCCCAGAGCTGACAATAATCGCCATGCTGACTTGGCTGGGAAACCTCTGCATCCGATCTCCACCGGGAAGAGCCACACCTGCCAACCCTTGTCCATACAATCCTGGACTAAGGACTGGTACTGCAAGGCCTTCCTCTGGTGGGCCACTTCACAGCCTTCCTCCCATAGCACTGTTAGCTCGACCAGAATTATCTTCAGGTCTCTGGGTGACCACAGCATGATGTCTGGCCGGAGGGTTGTATGTGCCACCTCTGGGAACTGCAGCCTTCTTCCCACGTCAACCACCATCTCCCAGGTAATTGGTGGCTTGCAGCAGATTGGATTTTGCTCTCTTGGTTGAGAAGGGCTTGACTCCCTCCTTGATGAAGGAGATTGTCCTCTTTGAGGTTGTGCAGACTGGCCTCTTCTTCCGTCTCTCCCACTCTAGTGTGTCGGTGATTTTATGGTGGCGTCACCTATAGCGTCCTTGGGTTAGAGCTGTTTTGCACCCAGATAGTATGTGCGCCAGATGGATGTTTTTCCTATTAAGTCTCAAGTCAATTCAAGTCTTTGACTCTGACTCTAGTCCAAGTCATAAGTCTTGATAAGTCTTTATTTGAAGGGATATGCATACACTAAGGCTATGACACCAAAAATAAAAGCAATTGACAGCGTAATAACACTTAATGACATTTTAATGACTGGTCCAATTTGTTCCACTGTAGTTGAGGTCAAGGAAAAAAGTAACAGCACAATTACAATGGTTTCATGACAACCAATGTCAAAACCAACCATACATGACAGTTTAATGGATGGTTAACACCAGGCTGTTCTCATGCACTGTTTGTACATATATCTATGTAAAGTAATGGACCAGAATTTGTATATAACCCACATAATCATGAGCCAGTAATTTGCATATAATCCATGTCATTGGGAGGACTGCGATCACGTAACCAATGCGCTGGCAGGAGTAGACGGAGGTGGTTTTAAGAGCCAAAGTCTGTGTAACAAGGCAGGGTGGGGCAGTGGATGGGTAAAATAAATATAACTTTGTCCTTGGAGAGACCAGTATTCAGGACTGTGTGAAACTAGGCAAATGTTTTGAGTTTTGTTTGATATCATACAAACCAGTGTACATGCATTTTTGTAGGATATCATACGAACCATTGTATGACATACATTAACACATACAGTACAGGCCAAAAGTTTGGACACACCTTCTCATTCAATGCATTTTCTTTATTTTCATGACTATTTACATTGTAGATTCTCACTGAAGGCATCAAAACTATGAATGAACACATGTGGAGTTATGTACTTAACAAAAAAAGGTGAAATAACTGAAAACATGTTTTATATTCTAGTTTCTTCAAAATAGCCACCCTTTGCTCTGATTACTGCTTTGCACACTCTTGGCATTCTCTCCATGAGCTTCAAGAGGTAGTCACCTGAAATGGTTTCCACTTCACAGGTGTGCCTTATCAGGGTTAATTAGTGGAATTTCTTGCTTTATCAATGGGGTTGGGGCCATCAGTTGTGTTGTGCAGAAGTCAGGTTAATACACAGCCGACAGCCCTATTGGACAACTGTTAAAATTCATATTATGGCAAGAACCAATCAGCTAACTAAAGAAAAACGAGTGGCCATCATTACTTTAAGAAATGAAGGTCAGTCAGTCAAGGAAAATTGCAAAAACTTTAAATGTGTCCCCAAGTGGAGTCGCAAAAACCATCAAGCGCTACAACGAAACTGGCACACATGAGGACCGACCCAGGAAAGGAAGACCAAGAGTCACCTCTGCTTCTGAGGATAAGTTCATCCGAGTCACCAGCCTCAGAAATCGCAGGTTAACAGCAGCTCAGATCAGAGACCAGATGAATGCCACACAGAGTTCTAGCAGCAGACCCATCTCTAGAACAACTGTTAAGAGGAGACTGCGCGAATCAGGCCTTCATGGTCAAATAGCTGCTAGGAAACCACTGCTAAGGAGAGGCAAGAAGCAGAAGAGATTTGTTTGGGCCAAGAAACACAAGGAATGGACATTAGACCAGTGGAAATCTGTGCTTTGGTCTGATGAGTCCAAATTTGAGATCTTTGGTTCCAACCGCCGTGTCTTTGTGAGACGCAGAAAAGGTGAACGGATGGATTCCACATGCCTGGTTCCCACTGTGAAGCATGGAGGAGGAGGTGTGATGGTGTGGGGGTGTTTTGCTGGTGACACTGTTGGGGATTTATTCAAAATTGAAGGCACACTGAACCAGCATGGCTACCACAGCATCCTGCAGCGACATGCCATCCCATCCGCTGGCGTTTAGTTGGACGATCATTTATTTTTCAACAGGACAATGACCCCAAACACACCTCCAGGCTGTGTAAGGGCTATTTGACCAAGAAGGAGAGTGATGGAGTGCTGCGGCAGATGACCTGGCCTCCACAGTCACTGGACCTGAACCCAATCGAGATGGTTTGGGGTGAGCTGGACCGCAGAGTGTAGGCAAAGGGGCCAACAAGTGCTAAACACCTCTGGGAACTCCTTCAAGACTGTTGGAAAACCATTTCAGGTGACTACCTCTTGAAGCTCATGGAGAGAATGCCAAGAGTGTGCAAAGCAGTAATCAGAGCAAAGGGTGGCTATTTTGAAGAAACTAGAATATAAAACATGTTTTCAGTTATTTCACCTTTTTTTGTTAAGTACATAACCCCTCATGTGTTCATTCATAGTTTTGATGCCTTCAGTGAGAATCTACAATGTAAATAGTCATGAAAATAAAGAAAACGCATTGAATGAGAAGGTGTGTCCAAACTTTTGGCCTGTACTGTAAACTAAATAGATCTTTAAGTCTGATAATTAGGCTTGCTATGGCACGTTTATGACAGGTTATGTTGCCTTAATAAATACATCCCAAACAATGTCCACTACAAATTACATGACCCAATGACACTTAATGACAACAGTCATAAACATCATGTTCACAACAGGTGTCATGTCAATCTCATGCACACCCTTTCAAATGAAGTGTTACCCGAGTCCAAAGTCTGCAGCTCTGTGTGATATCAACCACAATATTCCTCGTCACATTTTCAATTTTCAGTTATTTATTCAAGAATAATCTCCCGTCTCT
Organism: Epinephelus fuscoguttatus; assembly: GCF_011397635.1. Lineage (NCBI taxonomy): Eukaryota > Metazoa > Chordata > Actinopteri > Perciformes > Serranidae > Epinephelus > Epinephelus fuscoguttatus. The sequence goes on along the minus strand of NC_064766.1, from coordinate 14,525,054 downwards.
ATTGCGATATGATAAAGGAGCTTGCTGGCAGAGTTTTTTTTTTTATTTCTTCCTCCATTCTTTCGCCCTGTCTGTCTTTCTCCCCCCCTTTTGTTCCCCCACACTCACCCTCCTCCACTCCGGTGACGATGGAGGCAAAGTTGTCGTCCAGCAGGATCATGTCAGCCGCCTGCTTGGACACATCAGAGCCAGCGATCCCCATGGCAACGCCTATGTCAGCTTTCTTCAAGGCCGGGGAGTCGTTGACGCCGTCGCCCGTCACTGCTACAATCGCCCCCTGCACCCGCAAGAACCGGGCGAACAAAAAGTGTCAAGAAGAGAAAGATAAGTGCCGTGATTTAAGCTTTTCTCTCTCAGTTTCCCTCTCTTTCCCCCTCCCCTTCTGTCTTAATAATGTCTTTTCAAAGCAGCTCTGGGGAGATTAAATGAAAAATGGAATTGAGTTGCAATCATTCAGTCACACGGAGTGAGAGTGAGTAAGTCAGGGTGAATTGTAGCATGACCTCAATATATGGGGATGTGTGCAAGTGCTTACACACATCTATTTTTGACAATTCAAACATAAAAGCTGAGCACATACATAAGGAACATATTTATATATAGGGTTTAATATAGGAGCTGGATGTGCAGTTAATCATACACTTTACAGGTACACACTTGCATCCAAGGATATACTCCATAGCATGCACACTTGCGCAAACACACATGCACAAGAACCTGTATTCATCCATTCAACCACCTGCACTTACAAATGGCTTAAACACACTCTCAAACTCTCAAACACACACACACACACACACACACACACACACACACACACACACACACACACAGAATTACAAACACTTTAAACTGTATTCAGCCTTAAATGGCAGGGACACACACATGCAGTCACGTACACACACACTTGTATTCAACCATACCTCCACACTTAGAAATAAGCAGACACATTCAAGCATTCATCCACACTTTATCACAAACACACACACACACGCTTACATTCAACCTTATGAACACACACATCGCTATTCAGCTGTATGCTCTCATAAAGGCCCAAACACACACTCTCTCACACACCGACACACACACACGCTCCAGTCCATTGACCTGTCTCTGGCAGCCCTCCACTATGATGAGCTTTTGCTGTGGAGAGGTGCGAGCGAACACTATCTCAGTGTGGTTCCTCAGCATGTCGTCCAGGTACTCGGGGCTCATGTCCTTTAGGTCCGAGCCGTGCACGACACAAGCCTTGGCATCCCTTGGAAACACACACAAACACACACACATATGTGCACGCAGAAACACAGTAAGAAGTCAGACATACCGGGGACAATTATGCAAGGGGGAGCTCTGACATTTTCTTGCTTTTTTCCTCAAGTTTGTCTTTCTGTTTCTTTCTCTCTCTCTCTCTCTCTCTCTCTCTCTCACACACACACACACACACACAGAGGAAACGTAGCCTTTTTCATGCTCTCTATCTTAAAGTTACAGTTTGACATTTTAGAAAATTCGCCTATTTATTTTTTTGCAGAGCTGGATGAGTAGATCAGTACCTCTCTCATATCTGTCCCAGCTGGTTAGTTTAGCCTAGCATTAAGATTAGAAATGGGCGAAACAGCAGGCCTGGCTTTGTCCTGCTATGTGCCAGACTAATTCTCAGAGGTGGGACCAAGTCATTGCAAGTCTCCAGTCTTTGCACCCAAGTCCCAAGTCAAGACAGGCAAGTCCCAAGTCAAGTCCAAAGTGCTACACTTTGGGTTTCTAGTCCTAAACAGCTGTTGAGTCTAAAGTCTTCATATTTGTGACTCAAGCCTGACTTGAGTTCACAACTCTGCTATTTCTTGGCAGAGCTCAATCAGTAGTTACCATCTAACTACATTTTGTCATTTTGACTTTCCATATTGTAACTTTACTATTGTTACTTCTGTCTTCCCTGTACATATGGTGACTTGCATGGAAGTTGATCTTCCTGAGACCTCCTCTTTTTCCCCTATAAAGAAGTTTTTCCTTAAAGGGATAGTGCACCCAAAAATGAAAATTCTGCCATTATCTACTCACCCTCATGCCGATGGAGGCTCAGGTGAAGTTTTAGAGTCCTCACATCCCTTGTGGAGATCCAAGGGGAGAGGGGGTAGCGACACAACTCCACCTAATGGAAGTTTACGGCGCCCCAAATTCAAACGTCCAAAAAACACATAATTGAAACCACAAAATATCTCCATACTGCTCGTCCGTAGTGATCCAAGTGTCCTGAAGCCCCGACATAAAAAGTTGTTTGGAAAACTGCAGGACACATGGATCACTACAGACGAGCAATATGGAGATATTTTGTGGTTTCAATTATGTGTTTTTTGGCCTTTGAATCTGGGGCGCTGTAAGCTTCCATTAGGTGAAGTTGTGTCGCTACCCCCTCTCCCCTTGGATCTCTGCAAGGGATGTGAGGACTCTAAAACTTCACCTGAGCCTCCCTCGGCATATGGGTGAGTAGATAATGGCTGAATTTTCATTTTTGGGTGCACTATCCCTTTAAACAAATGAAGTGCTGGCAGGCAGATTTTGTCACCTTTAGACAGAGCCAAGGTAGCTGCTTTCCCTTGTTTCCACTTTTAATGAGAAAGCTGATAACCATCTAATGGCTTCACACACACCACACACACGAGAGTGGTATATGTACACACATCCTACAGACACATCACTACGCACATACTCAAACACAGGCACAATTACACAAAAAGTTATTCTTAAGATGCTCGAGGACACAGCCTAAACCTCCTCTGGCATGTGCGCACGCACGCACGCACACACACACACACACACACACACACACACACACACACACACACACACCTGGGGTTAACTTGGCTCAGAGGGATATTCAGTCGCTCAGCGATGTCCTCAACTGTCTCATTTCCCTCAGAGATGATGCCCACACCTTTAGCGATGGCCTTGGCCGTGATTGGGTGGTCCCCCGTCACCATGATCACCTGACCACAAACAGAAGGCCCCATAAATCACAGAGCATTATCACATTAAATCCCTCTGTATCTCACCTGTATGTCATGTGTCATAGTATACCCGAGCTACAGTGCAGAATGGGCCCTTAGGGTCTATAAGTCATCTAAATGTGTTGTGTAGTTACACTGAGAAAGAATGGAGCTATTAGGGGTTAAGGGTTCAAATCTGGCAATATACACCAACAAAAATCTTGTTTAGTTTGTTCCCATAGGCAGAGTGGTGGGACTGTGAAAAAAACAACCTGAAAATAAGGGTCTGTGACCAAAAACAAGAGTGGGATATGTCTATGATGACTGCGCTCTGCATAGGCTGGTGAGAAGCACTTCCTAAAATACTTGCCATTCATTGACCTCCAGTACATCTCCAACAATGTTAACAATGTTATATAAAGGCTTCAGGTGGCATATTTAATAATAATAATAATAATAATAATAATAAATTTTATTTGTCGGCGCCTTTCTGAGCACCCAAGGACACCTTACAATAAAAACATACAAAAATACCAATAATACAACATTAAAAATAGATAAAATACATGACAGATAATTAAACTGGATAGGCAAGTCTGAACAGATGGGTTTTAAGCTGTGATTTAAATTGTCCAATGGAGTCAATCTGACGGATACAGGGGGGCAGAGAGTTCCAGAGTCTGGGTGCAGAGCAGCTGAAGGCTCTGCCACCCATAGTGGTCAGTTTGAAATTAGGGACAGACAGAAGAGCAGCTGAGGAGGAGCGTAGAGCACAGGTGGGGGTGTAAGGGTGGAGAAAGTCTGACAGGTATTGGGGGGCCAGGTTATGGAGAGCTTTGAATGTGAGTAGAAGGTCTTTATATTGGATTCGCTGATGGACAGGTGGCCAGTGGAGCTGAATGAGGATGGGGGTGATGTGGTCGGTGGATTTGGTATGGGTGATGATTCTGGCGGCAGAGTTCTGGATGATTTGGAGACGATGGAGAAGTTTGTTGGGGAGACCAGTGAGGATTGAGTTGCAGTAATCGATACGTGAAGTGACAAGTGTGTGGACCAGGACCTGGGTGTTGTGTTGGGTGAGAGATGGACAGAGTCTGGAGATGTTACGTAAGTGCATGAAGGCAGTACGGGTAATGTTACTGATGTGGGGGAAAAAGAAAGAACACTGTCCAATATGACACTGAGGCATATTTCAATTTACCTTCCACAATGTAACACTAGTTTCAGTGTTAAGTGCTTTTCCAACACATATCATCTAAATGTTTTTCAAATCGAAGAGACAGACAGAAGCAGACTTGACTAAAAGCCTCTCTTCTCCTTTTATCATATAAGTTACAGTAGAACACACTGTATAATGTGTTTCATTATCAGTTTCTTAAATCAGACAAAATATGTACATTTCTGGGACTCTTATGACTCTAACTTTTTCTTTTAGTGGCCAAAATTAAAGTAATTAATCTTACTAAAAGTGTAATCATGATCTTTTTGTTCTAAAGTTTAGTTTATGTCATAACTGTATTCTTATAAACCAAAAGGAATAACTTATTTTTAATATTCATTATATTGCATCTGAACCTCTTATTAAAAGGACATATTGGCAGAAATTAAAAATAATATAATAAGTTTCTGTAGTGTACAATCGCCTGAAAATAAGAATTTTTGTTACTTTAGAATGAGCCGTTTATATCTACATAGGGAGCATGTCCTAGTCTGCTGGGATTGCCTGTTGCACCACCATGTTTTTTAGCCCAGAACAGACAAACCAAACACTGGCTCTAGATAGGACCATTGGCCACTCACATCGGCCACCATAGTAAGCAGCTCCTCTGTGATGAGCCCAAAGGCGTTGGATAAACGCTACCAGTAAAAACCTCCTAAATGTCTACATTTTAAATGATTAGAGAAGAAAGGTAAGCACACATTAGCAGGTGCTCGGCTAGCGACCCATCTGTGACAGGCCAAACAGCGTTGGAGCGTTGAAAACCCACGCTGACACAGGGAGAAGAAGGGAACAGAAGGGACAGAAGGGCTCCCCCACCCTGAATTCGAATCTGCCACCCTGGGTTCGAACCAGGAACCCTCTTGCTGTGAAGCGACAATGCTAACCACTGCACCACCGTGCCGCCAAGATTTGTAACAAGAAAATGCTTTATTCAGTGTTTTTACCGTTTTACATCACCTGTTTCGTTTGCATTGGAGAGAAAGAGACCTCTGCAGCTGATTTGGCTCCTGATAAAAACCTCCTGAACAATGAACATTGAAGGAATTCTAACCAAATTTCAGCTGGTTGCAATCTGCAGTCCTCAACGCCACTGAATCCTACACACTGCTTCTTTATGTAATTAATTATTAATCATATTATGTACATTTGTGAAGTCTCCAACACCCTCATAATCTACAGCAGGACACACACAGGCTGAATGAAGCTGCAATAAAGACAGAGCACATTATAGTCGTATTGCACTAAAGCCTCTGGACTGATGCAGTGGGCAGTGGATGGCATTTCAGTGAAAGTTAATACTGCTAATCCAATAAAAAGTAATTAAAGCAACAGAGCCACGTGCTTTAGTTTCGTCCTGAGCTCAGCTATGAGGAAATACACCGGATTTGTGCGGGTGTGTATGTGTGTATATACGAAATTGACAAAAATTAGCCACACACACACCTATAGCCCTTAATGAACACTTAATGACACTATGTAGCACTTATATTACACACATAATGACACACCTCATCACAGATAGTAAATTTATCATCTGCATAGAATAACATTTGAACAATCACACGGACCACTTTAAATCTCAGTTTAGTCTGGAGTTAAGGTGTTTAAGTATTTGTATAAATGAGAGTGTTGCCCATTTATAATGTCTACCCACATTTTTTTTTATTTTTTATCAGGTCAAAAAAGACATGGCATAATACCATAATGTCTCAGTCAAAACAAAGCTGATATATTGCATTTAAAGACTGCTGAAAACTTTGTGATCTTATCATTTTATCAAAGCTTAAACTCATCAAACGTTTCCCTCCTTTAAGCAATAGTGACATCTTTACATACTTCCTGCCTCTAGTTTGTTCTTTAAGCCAATTACAGTGTGTCTTTCAAAACTTCATTATCAAAGGATGCATCATAACTTTTGTAACTGAAATTAAATGGGCAAAATCCTTTTAACGGATGTGTAGTACTCCCCCCTGAAATTAGAACAACTCATTCAACTCATTATCCATTTTTATCTCTGTTGAAGTTGTTTAACCTTTCTGGGGCCCAGCTTATTGCTGCTCTTACAAAACATCTTCTCTGTGCGTATCTGCAGTTGTTTAACATATAAGAAAATTTGTTGTAAATGTACCTAATCTGCAGTTTTGTTTTGTTTGTTTGTTTTTTTTAAAAAAAGAAGCATTTCTTTCTGTTGACGCTTTTTATTTTCACAGCAAAAAAACACATTTGTTTGCTGTTCTTAAGATTTTGTAATTTCACTCCTTTCTCTGCAAAAACAGTCATACCTGGGAGAGATGAGTACACAACATCTGAACAAACATGGAATCTGTGCACTATGGTGATGTTACTTTTGCTGGCCTCCTTTTCAGAGTTTTAGAGTTTATACCGAATATATTTTCAGCAGCTTCCTCTAACCACCAGAACTTCATTTATCTATCGACTTTTATCTCGGAGTGATCGGTTGTCATTTGGACTGCACTTTGTGATTGAAATGACATCTGATGTGCAAATCCGTTCTCTAAAGAGACCAATAAATGAAGCCCCAGGAAAGGGCTTTTCAGGAACTACAATGAAGGTTGAATCTGTGGAACCAATTACCTTGATACCAGCGGAGCGGCATTTACCCACTGCGTCAGGCACAGCGGCACGCGGTGGATCAATCATGGAGATGAGACCCAGGAAGCAGAGCTGCTCGGTGGGGAAGTTCGTGTCGTCGCAGTCGAAGGTGAATCCTCGAGGGAACTGGGATGAAGACAGATTCAAGTGGCAGAAGCCTGCGAGAGAAGGGAGATCAGTGAGGTGATCATTCATAACTGACTGACACCTCAAAGTGTATTTCAGCCTAAAAAAAAAGAAAAAACAAAGCTGTTGTTTTGTTGCTTTGACATCAACTGACAATTTATGCAGCACTTTAAAAGGTAGACAAATTTTTCATGACCCTAAGGATGTTTTATGTCCAAAATATCCAATAAACAATAAGGATGCTCTCGTGTGTTTTTCTGTCTCTATTTACAGTAAAACACTTCAAAGATATGGAAATCTGAAAGAGGTCTGGAGGCTCTCAAAGACGCCTTCGGAAAACACATTGTCCTCGCTGCAGTGATCCTTTACCTACCTACAGTATGCATACAAATCATTTTTAATTTTAGATGTAGATTTGGAGGTTGCAGGTCTGAAATACAAATTGAATCAGCCACTTTTATTAATTCATGACCCACAGCCCTTGAAATATGCATCTCCTGAATCCCTATAGAGCAAAGCACAATAAAATGCTCAGTCTTAAAGCAGAGAAAGCTTTCTTTGTCATGAAACACACCCGACCCATCATCATCATCACCCAAGGCATAACTTAGATTTAATAATTTACATGATTTCAGGAGTTTCACTCCAAAAATGGTACTATTCCACATTTCGCTGTTTGAAAAAAGTGACACCTACTCTAACAAAATGATGATAGCACATAATTATTACCTATGGCACTTTCAAAAAGACACCAGGAAACTTTTTTTCCTTGGTTGTCAAGATGATGACATTTACAGAGTCTGGATGCTGAACACTTTAGAGATATTGAAAGCCGAACTTCAGGTAATGATATTTTTTTTACCCAAAATGTGTCATTTTACAAGGAAAAACATTATGTCATGCACCAATTATATCAGAGTTTAGTGCAGAGTTTGACCTGTATTGAATAACCAGTCTATTACATACTCATAATTCGTCCAACATTACATTGGACGACATTGCATGTAACAATGGTAATTTTAGCTTTAATTCCATGTCTGTCTGTTGAAATTCTGGTGAAGACTGCAGTGCCCAAAGCTTCTTCTTTGAATACACTGTTGCAATAAAAGCAGTCTACACTTTTTATGGGGCCATGTGGCTGAACTACCCTCTTTACCAAGGAGATTATAAAAGGTGAGTGCTGTGTCCAGCTGCTTCTCTCAGCTACCTATTCCCAGGCTGATAATAGCAGGTGAGGTGAAACATACCAAGCACTCTCTCTCCCAGTCCTCCCAGCTCCATGTAGGCACTCTGGAAAGCCTCCCTCCAGTTTTCATCAAGTGGCTGCTCCTGGCCATGGATCATAATGGTGCTGCACCTGTGAAACAGTTATTAATAATAACAGTTATTAATAATATTTTGACTGCTTCTACTGATAATAATGAAACCTTTATCTGTACAGCAATCATGCTAACAAACTGATGTAAAATAACAGTCGCAAACTAAACTGAAAAATCTATCAGTGGTAATGGCTGATGAAGAGGAGTTTTTCGGTCTAACAAATGAGGAAACTGAACCTCAACCTGAGTGTGACATAATACATACAGCATGTTTTTTCAGACCAGAGGAACCTTTTCACCTTTTCATAGTTCTAAGAGCCCCCCTTTTCTGTCACCCCTCTGTTGAGGTACGTATCACACTGATCTGACAATAAAGGTGGAGCTAGAGCACTGCAGCCCATTGTTTGGTCAAAGGAGAATTGTTACTCTTGCTCTACACCTGTTCTGTTTTGTTCTGCAAATGTTGGCGTGCAACCTCGTTCCATGGATGATCAGAAAGGTGCAGACATTCCTCTACATTACCCGTAGAGAGGAAACACAGTGAGAGCTGGATGGAGCTGTGATGCAGCTATTACTATATGGTATCAACCGTCTGCACTGAGTATGGTCTGTGGTGGAAATGCTAAACAGATCGATGGTTTGGGTACATGTTAATACTGGTTATATAGGCCTACTGGTTCTAAAGCCCCATTTCATTTTATAGTTACAGTCTACTAATAAAACTCTCCATGGTATGAACAGTGGGTACATGAGCTTCAAAACCAGCCACAACTCAGCACTTGACCAATCAACAGACTGAGGTGTTCACAGCTCCACCTTTTAGTACCAGATCTGTGTGCTAGGTACCCCAACAGAAGGGGTACCATAAATGGGTATGGTATGGAGCGGTTCCACTGGTACCATGCACAAATTTTCACAGTGGAAACAGGAAAAAAAGCGTACCAAACTCAACTGAACCGTACCGAATTGCTCAGTGGAATCAGGGCTTAAGGGTATTATATTGAAAGTTTCTGGTAGAGATGCTGCTTAAGAATGCTATTTTGACTGACTTTTTTTTAGCTCCTATTGTAGAATAGATTTTCTCCCAGCACAAGACGAACCTTGACAACATAAGTGTACAGTTATTGGTCAAACACATGAGTTAATGCAGCACCGACAAACGCCATTTTTAAAAACCCATTAGGTATGTAAACAACAGATAGCCCAAACACTAACGACAGCTTGTAACAAAAAAACAGAAGACAATACATACAAACAGGCCAACAGTGAAGCTTCACTGAGTATGTATGCGACTGGGACAGCTTGTGTAGAAGTGCTGATGCCATACCAACGGCCAGTCAGCGGTGGCAATGCAAACAAAAAATAAAAGCCCTTGAAGATATGTAGTTCTTGGGGGAGCTCCTCAGTGGGCAGTTCCTCTCAGGGAGTGCCTTTAATGTGACAATATGACCAAAATAAAGTGTGATAGATAGTGTCCCACAGTAATACAATAGTATTTTCAGCACCCAAACTCCACCCTCCATTCCAGTACACCCTCTGGTGGTTTTCATCAGTGCTTCTCCCAGTACTTTCTGTTCTCCCTACCCTGTCTGTGAGTGTCAGTCCCAAGTCTAGTTCCTGCTAAAACAGCTCACAAATATATAGCTGAATTGTTTTTTTTTAAAGTGTTGTATTGTGTACATTACTCCAGAGGGAGTAAATGGTAAGTTTATTGGGTGGATTTGGTGCTCTCGTGAATAGCAGCTGAACGGTGTATGTGGGATCGTCACAAATACACTACAGTGCCCATGTTTATGGTGATGAAAGAGCATGTCTTAACTTTTCTTTAAATATTTTCTAAAAGGTGTTAGTAGTTTTTGGTCAACAGTGGACATACATGGCACAGAGTAATAAGTCATATCAGGTTTTGAATACAGACAACACTTGTTATATGGATCAATTCAAAGTTAGTTTTAGTCTTTTCATGGGATTTGTTGACAATAAGAAATCAAACATATAAAATATTGCCAGCCTTCAAGGAGTCTGTCATTTTTTCCCACTACATCCCTGGAAGAGAAGGAATTGGGAAATGAAAAAGAAGTATACATTTTGTGCTTCCTCACTTGAGAGACGTATAATCGATTCATTATTGATTGACCAACCTGTCCAAGATTCTCTCCGGCGCTCCCTTCATGACCAGAATATGACCAGAGGGATTGTCCTCCACTTCATGAACAGAGAGCTTGAAAAAGGGAGAGAATATTTGAAGACTGGTCAGGACTTAACATGACAGGATTTATTTTGAAACAAGATGCAACATGTAGTTTATGTCTGCTTTTTTCTTGCTGGTCTTAGATGCTTCTGTTTTAATAAGAGAAAGGCTCTGGACAAGACATGCTCTCCAGAAATGCCTAACCGTGAATGTTACGGTCGTACCAGCAATCATTTCTTAGTTGTTGGTGTCATATCTTTCCAAGTGGTTTGAAATAAAAGTCTTATCAATGCTGACTTGAGCTGAAGGAGCATTCATTCACACCCTCACATGTATTCCTGTGGTGTTACATTTTGCATTACTCCATCCCCCACACCCACACATGCACACATGCACATACAAACACATACACCCCCAGGTAATTTGTATCTGAGTCACAGCATATCTAATCTCAGGAAACCAGAGCAAAATTGCTTTTTTTTCTCCTTCCCTCAACACAGACGTTCCTATTTTAAGTCAGGGAACAGGTGCACAAAATGCATGCAGGAAGTCCTTTGTTTGCTTCAACATCACTGTTGTGTTATTCATATGCCGGTTCAAATCTCCAGATGGGATGGGAAAGACTGGGTGTGGAAAGCAGAAACATTCCCCTTGTCTTAATTGTTGCGGTGCCCTTGAGCAAGATGCTTAAGCTCTTTGTGATGACTTTTTACATAGTTCAATATTAACTTTTATTCATTGCTAGTGTTGTTGTCGACTCCTACAGGATGTAACAAAGCATGCAGCTTAACTTAAGACCCTTCAGGAGCGCCGGTTGTGATCTATTGTGTACTGTAAAATAGCACAATTCTGTAGCATCACACAGGAAATGCTGTTTTTGTTGTTGTTGTTGTAGTAGTCTTTAACACATTTAAAACCGTTCCACGTTTCTTGATCAACTGAGAGGTGGAAGCACCATGCAGCACATGCTTGTTTATTGTCTAATGTCATCAGAAAAGTAGCAGACTTCAGCGACAAATTCTGATATTGTCTGAGACAGAAGTTATCACAAAGAGAGCGTCCTATACTTTGACATTTTATTTAAAGGGACAGTTCACCCCAAAATTAAAAATGCCTATCTCTCCTGCTACCTGTAGTTCTATTTATCAGTCTAGATTGTTTTGGTGTGAGTTGCTGATACTTGGAGATATTGTCCATAGATGTCTGCCTTCTCTCCAATACAATGGAACTAGATGGCACTCGGCTTGTGGTGTTTGAACTGCAAGTTGTAAACATTAATGGTGTCCACCTTGGCGGAACTCTACCCTTAGCTAGCTCAGTGGTGTTAGGAGAGCTAGCATTAGATGCACGTTTCCTTCTGTACAAACTTTTTCCTTTAACCAAACCACACCCACCAACTGTATCGCCGCGCAGAAGGAGTCGTGCATCTACACATGGACAAGAGGCTCGTGCTCATGACAGCGTTAGATGTAAATATTAATGGTGTCCTCCTCGGCAGTGCAGTAATGTTAGCTAGCTCAGTGGTTCTAGGTGAGCTAGCAGTAGATGCATGTTTCCTTACTGTGCTGTGATACAGTTGCAGAGTGTAATTCAGAAGGGGAAAAAAAATTCCTATGCCTATATTGGGCGATGGTTAGCATTGTGGTTTGCATTGTCGCCTCACAGCAAGAGGGTTTCTGGCTCAAACCCAGGGTGGGGGAGTCCTTCTGGGTGGAGTTCGGATGTTCTCCCCGAGTCAGCGTGGGTTTTCTCCATGTACTCCGGCTTCCTCCCACAGTCCAAAGACATGCAGATTAATTGGTGACTATAAATTGTCCGTAAGTGTGAATGTGAGTGTGAATGGTTGTTTGTCTCTATTTGTCAGCCCTAAAATAGTCTAGAGACCTGTCCAGGGTGTACCCCGCCTCTTGCCCAATGATAGCCCCCACGACCCCCAACAGGATAAGCAGTTACGGAAAATGAATGAATGAATGTTTTTGGCACTTTGAGCACCACAAGCTGAGTGCCATCTAGCTTCAATTATATTTGAGAGAGTGCATACATCTCTACATACAATATCTCCAACACTTGGCAACTCACACCAAAACAATCTAGATTGCTTAAAAGCACTACAGGTAAGAGGCAAAATATGTAGGCTATTTTTGATTTTGATTTTGGGGTGAACTGTCCCTTTAAGGTCTTTCACACCTAACCCTACACAAACCCAAAGACCATCTCACACAAAAAGGATTTCTGTCCATCAAAAGTGGCAACAGAGCATCTTCTAAGCAAAAAAAAAACTGCCAGTGTGTAATTCACGTGTATCTATCTATCATAAATAACGCATATTGCAACACTGCAACAGCTTCTCTGTGGCTAAGAGTGATGTGCTTGTGGCCTGTTGTGTCATTTTCCAAGCATAAATGTGTGCAGCAGTATGAATGTAAAGCAGGGTGTCGCTTCAAAAGAGCATGCATGTTCAGGCTGCCTTCCTCAGATGGAAAAAAGGTTAAAAATGAATATGCATGATTCAGTCGAGGCATCTAAGGAAGAAAAGGTGAGGAAAAGTGTTGGAAATGCATCTTCTAAAATGTTATGATATTGCCAATTTAAAGAGCACTAACAGAATTATCCAAAAAGAAAATACATTAGGCCCTACATACAAAATCAATAAAAAAAAAAAAAAAATAATAATATATGAATGATAATTACAAAACAATCCAAAACTGATTAATGAATTGATTAAAACTAAATACTTAAAAAATCTATTCCTATTTGCAAAAGACTAAATCTAAAATGACCGTGAAGTGAATTATGAATGGTCTGTAAATGGGTGTTGGGATTTCGTTGTACACTTGCATCAGCAGCACAAAGCCATGATGCAACACTAGCCCCATGCAGTACCTGGTATTTGTTGGTGGAGTTGAAGGGGATCTCTGCCACTTTGGGGTTTCGAACTCTCATTTCTCGAACACTCCCACAGCACACCTCGATGCATTTCAACAGAGCTGACTCTGATGCGTCCCCCGCCGTCTCTCTCTGGGGGAACACACATACACACGCACAGCTGCACATTAGCGCAGTCACTCACATATGCATATTAAAAAATGAGTGTTGTCTGTCTCACTGCCTGTGTTTATCACACTGCGGTGGAAAGGAACTTTAACTGATTAAAGCGGTACCTGAGAGGACTTTCTTTCCTTCCATTAAGGTTCTCATTAATAATGCAGGTAGCTGAGTATCATCTGCATCACCAGCGCTTGTAATCTGGTCACATTGTTTTTAAAGTTATGTAATAATTTAATGTAGAAGTACTGAGAGTCTAAGAGCTTTCTTTCTCAGTTTGGAGGATGAATAAAAATTTGATTATGGCAGCTCAAGTTTAGGGGGAAAAACACAGCTGATTGGTTTGACATGTATACTGTTTGCAAGGTTTCTTATGGGCAATGTTGACGGATATGGATGTAAAAGACCCTGGATATAAAAAGTTGAAATAAATATTGTTGGAAGAACACATTAGACCATTGCCTATTGGCAGTAATCAATAGCAAAGCGGTTGCTAAGGAGGTATCTAACAAGTAAATTAATGTTGGAAGGAATTAAAGCAGAAAACTGTGTGGTCCATTTTTGTTTTAAGTGGTGTGCAGAAGTCTCATACTGACACTGGGTGCTTTATCGGGGTGCAGAGGTGAAATTTGATCACTTGGTTCAGTATGTAGGATTTCGAGGGATAATAAGTATGGTTTCTTCAGTGCATAATCACCTGAAAATAAAAATTGTTGTGTTTTCCCAGCTCAGACCAAAGATTTGCGACGAGATGGGTTGAAACATGCAACTACTTACAATGTGCCACTCTGCAACATTGTAAAGTCTTGCTGGTTCACAGCAATGCAACCAGATGAGATGGTGTATCATCTCTATGCAACAACTGTCTGTTCTTCCGTTCTGATTTCCAGATGTTCAGGCTTATTTTGTGGCTGAATATCATTTGTAGCTTCTTAAAATATGAATGAGGACAGTGATAGTGAGATACTGGCTACAGTTGCATTTGCAGTCGTGATGAAACAGTAAAAAACATAAAACGAGCACCAGATGGACTGTATTCATAATAAATAGGCCACAATAATATAAAAAACCATGACCAATTAATCAGTCAATGAGAATGTGTCTGTGAGGAGGGATAAAGCAAATGCAGCGAGCAGCAGTGACCCACTGTGCGACACCTGCACACATGAGGACAGAATCACAGGGCTTAGCAGGAATAGAGCACCTGCTACAGCAGGCAAACACGCCATCTGCGGCCATTTTGACTTGACCAGCGGACTTCACTACAAGCTGATTGATCAGATTGATTGGTGTGAACTGGGCTTTAGAATGAGCAGTTTATAACTACACGGGGAGCAGGTCCTTATCTATGGACTCCACCATGTTGCACCACCATGTTTCTACAGTACCCTAGGAAGGACAAACCAAACACTGCCTCTAGAGAGGGTCATTCATGTTTTTGTGTTGGCCACCTTAGTTAGAAACCCTCGCGCAACGAGGAGCATTGGAACAACGCTGATTTTTTTTTAATATGAAACTACTTTATTCAGTGTTTTTAACCAGTTTTAATCACCTGGTCCATTTGTTTTGGAGAGGAGAAGATTTCTGCAAATACTTCGTCTCCCAGTAAAAACCTTCTGAACGAATGTGTTCCAAATGAATCCGAGCATGTGTAGACATCCACACTGTAAATTACACACATACTGTTTTACATGGCTCAGAATTGAATTATCCCCTGTTTGGATGCACATTGCAATGTATTTGTTTTTGTGGGTTTTTTTTCAGCTTTACCAGCTTCAACATGTGTGGCAAAGTTGCTTGCGTGGTGCTTTAATCATTTCGGTAAAAAAAAAATCTCCTTCTGATTACCTGTAAAGCCCTCCATAATAAAAAAAAATCCATGATGATCACTCTAAATCATCCCGCTGTTAGAGCCAATTTATTAAAATCCATGCAGAGCTGATTGACCTGACGGCCAATATACCAACAGGGGCTATACCAAGACAAGAGTTTTCTCTTTGTTCCTGTTTATTCATTCATGAACAGCAGCAAAACAAGGACACACACTCCGCAAGATTTGTCCTTGTTTGTGCCTTTTCATGAATGAATAAATAGATCAAGGAAATTCCATTTCTCTTGTTTTTCCGGGTGCAGATATGGACTTGACTGCTATGTTTGAGTGCTGTCAGGAGATATGGCTGTTACTTAATGCAGGGAGGAAGCCCGGGCACCTCGAGGGGCAGAGAGGCTGCAGCGGCAGGGTCTGCTCCCACTGGAGCCAAGAAGCTGTAATCCCTGTCGCTGAGAGCCACACAGAGAATTTCTTCAGGTCAGTGTAACACAGGTTGGAGGATAGCGGTAGGTAGAAGACTGGGATATTATTGACTTACCTACCCAGCAGTGTGTGTGTTTGTATATCAGTGTGGGGGAGTTATTTCCAGGGGTGCATTGGATTATTCGCTGTGTGTGTGTCTGTTTATGTGTGAGAGGGAGGCTAAGCGTGTAAGTCAGTATGTGAGTGTAGTGCACCTGTGTCAAGTGGTATTGACGAATCATTTTTATGGGTTGTTTTTCCTTGTGGTGAGGCCCAGCTGGCCACAGAGGAGAATTTAAAGTACTTTTACTCAAGTAATGCACCATTTTGAGGTACTTAAACTGTACTTGAGTATATCCATGTTATGCTACATTATACTGTGCTTATACTTAGAGGGAAATGGACATTTAGCCGCTTATTTATAAAGTATGAAGCACTGCAAACCAACTGTTTTACTTATATATTATAGCAGTGGTGTGACTAATCACTCATGTTAAAGTACTGTGCTGTATTTTCATTAAACATAAGTATTTACACCACATTTCAGAGGGAAATATTGTATTTTTAACTATATCTATATAACTATAGTCAGTTTTCAGATTAAGATGTTAAATACAAACCCATATCATCAGTTTATATAATAAGACACATTGTTATATAGTAGATTAAACTGCCCAATGATGTGTGAAGTAGATAAAATTAGCTCCACCTCGACCAGCTGCAACTTTAAAATGCTGCTTGGATGATATAACATATGATAATGTAACACTGATAGGGGCAATTCTGCTGCACGATGAGTCATTTTGATTTTATTACTTAAGATCCATTTTTGTGATGATTATACTGTACTTTTACTAAAAGGGGAACTTCAACTGTTTTTCAAAATCAATACATGTTATTCCTATGGTCTAAGACAGTCTAAAAATATTGGTAAATGTGATCAAATCTCTCCCAAATCCAAAAACTAGAGGGCTAAAACTCAAATTGGTAATGTCATCAAGTATAAAGTGTGGGACTACTCCACTGAAAATGAATTGGGAAAGATGTTATAGATGGTAATGTTCTGAGTATATGAGTACATATTCAGTTTCAGAGCTATAAATGCTACAGTGGAATAAAGCTCATTATGGTATAAAAAATAAAACAAACATTTTGTAGCTTCACACAATAAGGCTCCTATTCATTCTCTATGGAGCAGCTCCAGACTTTATACTTAATGACATCACAAGTTTGAGACTTAGTTCTACTGCTCCATTCGCAAACATTGATCAAACTTTCTGAGGCCATGGATTCAACATAGTGGAATTCTTAATTTAGTTGGTGTTCCCCTTTAAGTAATATCTTAAATAAAGGCCTATTACTTGTGATGGAGCCTTTTAACAATGTGTTCTTGCTCCTTTTATTTAAGTGAATGGTCTGAATATTTCCTCCACCACTGCCCAATAATTTATAGTCATTACAATACAGCTCCATTTCCACCAGTTACAACTCTTAATTGCTTACATTAGTAATAGTAATACAATTCATGTGCATAATGACTACTTTTACTTCTACTGTAAAACTTTTGTGTCTTGCTGTACTTTCACCCAAAGGGAAAGGCTGGTGGTATTTTATCAATTTAATATCATCAACAAAATCTTTAAGAGACTAAAGCCTGGAAAAGGCTGAACATTGGAAGGGACATGCCGTGCTCATTGCAATAAAGGGAAGTCCAAGTACAGAGGTATTAGTCCATGAATAGGGGTGTTGGTCATGCCACTTTGTAAGAAGCATGTCTCATAGTGATTTTGTTTTTTAAAGGTTCATGTCCAAGGCATTGCAGCAATCATAGCTTTTACGTGCTATCATCGCTCCATAATTAAAAAATGTCCATGGTTTTTTTTTCTGTTTTACACATGCTGGTATAAATGTGGGTAACCTTCACAGAATATCATGAAGTCATCAATGTAAAGCTTACACTATAATCTATCTAACAGTAACTGTGGATGACAGAAATTCTGAACTGCTCTGCAAAATATACGGCTCTTTTATGTGTTTTTAAATGGCTTTGGAAAGTGGTGGACCTCTGTGACATGGAGGAGTTTGTTATATAAGGCTGTGGCTACAAGGACAACATTTGTTAGCAGGATAAATAACAGGTGTCTTCAGTCCTGTCATGGATAGACAAGACTGCATACAAGACTAAAGTGCCATTAAGTACAATTGTGTTTAGAATGTTTAATTATAATGGAGTGTTTTTACACCACACTATACTATACTGCACTATAATACCTACGTTAAGTAAATGATCTATAGTTCTTCCAGCACTACTTATTTTTGAGTGACAGCTCACCTGACACTAACCTTATGTTGTTAACTTCACCCTATCAGCAAACCATGTATGCAAAATCATGTCTTATGAATAATGCGCATGCATGATCCAAATCTAAAACTGCCTGCTCATAATGTCCTTAGATTAAAACCAAACGTGACATACCTCACTGCTTTAGAGTGAATCACTAATGCAAAGGTTTGGATAGCTGCTGTTGTAGTGTCGGTGTGAGGAGGAGGTTTGTACCATCAGGATGGGAAACTTCTCCTGTCCGGCTTTGAAATCAGCTCTGTTGCACAGGCCGGCCACGCGAGACAGAGCAGCCCAAGTAGCAGAGCTCTTGTCAAAACCCAAACCTGAGAGAATAGCAGAAGGAGCTGTGTTAGACTTTTTTTTTTCTTTTTTTTTTTTGTTAAGTAAGGCTCATGCAGTATTTATGCTACTGACTTAACTCTTGGTTCACGGAGTAGCTCTGGATATTGTAGCTAACTAACAGAATAGGGGTCAGCTAAGTTGAGCAATCCCTTATTCATAGACAAAAGTGATTTTTCAATTCCCCAGTCTGGAGAATGGCATTCATTCTTAACTAGAACGCCTCGAAAAATAAAAGCTGTTAGGAAATTTCATCGAACTGAAAACGACCTTCACTCTGCTGCGTTCATTTTTCATCAGACTGTCTGGAATGGTCACTGTCACTGTTATTGTGGAAACAGAATGTAATAGCATCATGCAACATACAGTAAGTACACAGTGGCAAAGTGTGGCTGGAGTTGTTGAACAAGGTGCAAAAGGCTCCAAGACTTGCAACAGCTGCAAAAATAGTCTGTACTCCTGAAAAATGAATACAGTCTGTTTTTTCTTCAGCACTCACACTGTTTCAGCTGTGCGGCCTTTGTCAGCACTGCTGGCTATTCAATGTATTATTGCACAATTGCCTGACTCAATACTCATTGGTATGCATAGAACACCTGTTTTTTTTTTTCTTCCTCTTCCAAACCTTTTGGTTTATTGCTAAAAGCTTCTTTGAAATTTGGCTCGGTGTGTAGCTGTTTGGTGGGAGACAGGAATGCGATTGGTTCCGCAGCAGCAGTCTCGCTGAGGAACTCTGGCAAAAGACATGTTTGTAGCTGAGGGTTGTGCCGCCCACTGCATACCGCTGCTCAATTAATCCAGGCGGTAGTGCGAACAGCAATGTCGGTTGGTGGCGTGAACATTGGACAGATGCATTTCAGCAGGTGGTCACACTCCCCCTCTGTATTCCCACACACTCTCTATCTCCCCTTTTTATTTATTTAGCCTCTCCATCCACTCTCCCTCCTCCCCCTCCTCCTCTCTTTTTCTCCTTCTCTCCTTCTCTTTCTGTCTTACCAGTCTGGTGCTCTGTGGTGTCTGCCTCGTGGATCTGGTTGTCGAACCACATGTGGGCCACGGTCATACGGTTCTGGGTCAGCGTGCCCGTCTTGTCGGAGCAGATGGTGGAGGTGGAGCCGAGAGTCTCTACGGCCTCCAGGTTCTTCACAAGACAGTTCTTCTTGGCCATTCGCTTGGCAGTGAGAGTCAGACACACCTGGGAGGATGGTGGGGAGTAGGGAGGGAGGGAGGAAAAGGAGAGGCATGGAGGATGGATGATTGTTAGTCGACCAGGGGAGAGAGCATGTGTACGCACCGGTGCGTTCAAGTGTTTGTGCATGTGAAACCATGCGTGGTCCAGGTGCCTTACAGCAGAAGTGTGTGTTGTGTGTCTGCATGTGTGTCTGTGTGCATGCGTTTGGTTGGCTGGTTAACAGCAGGTGCACAGGGACATAAAAACACAATGAAGAGACACATTCCATATGTTGTAAGGGACACATCAATGCACATTAACTTACATTACTCACGTCACAACAAATGCAGCACAAACACGCACGAACATTTCCACACACAACTCACGGTGTGTTTAAAGCCAAAGCAACTACAGAAACCAGTCACTGGAAGTTAATTTATTTTCTGTGACCAGTGAAATGTCGACTGATGGTATTTCAAATGCCAGCTGGCATCCACCTCAGCTCACACTTTGTTTATTGTTGCAGAAAAAAGTTAGATTCACTTCGACACTGAAGCAACTCCAATATTCAGTAATAAATCACCTGCTTTGCTGTGTTCTGTTAGTATCATTAGAGCTACAGCTAACATTCACTGAGGGAAAATTAGTGTTAGGAAAAGCACAGGTGTAACTAATAACATTGATGATGGCTCCGATCCATTTAGGTGTGCCAGTAAACCATGACAGTGAGCCAGCAGGCACAATATGAGGGCTCCAGAACTGGCATGCTCAGTGCCGCAATAATCAATATTTTGATGTTAACAATGGATCAAATTACTGCATGTAATGAGAAAACAGCTGCTCAAGATGACAACCCATGGAGAATTAACACCCAACTCTGCATTTCTCCCTTAGTACTACAGAGGTTTTAAGCCTCTTTTAGCTCATTACTTTGGTTCTCAGGCCCACAGACTCCAGTTTTATCAACCCCATTTCAGGCAGCTATTTTCAGCAAACAAGCCCATTAACCCACTGGAAACTACCAGCCCAGCATCAAACAGCAGTAACACACAGTTAGCAAATAGCTGGTGAGGAAGGTCACATCAAGCAGCCAGCCAGATATCGTTTCTCAAGAGTTGTTGGAGACCAAAACAGAGCTAAAAGGGGAGTTAATATAAGACTTATAGTTGTTGGGTGGCCAGAATGTTACTCTGTGTCTGCTGGATATGTAAATTATTTGCTAATATGTTCACTATAACTTTAAAGGAATACTTCACCCCCAAAATAATCATTTGTGTTTCAGTCATTTATCTCATGTTACCTCAAATTTGTGACGAAAACTTCTTGCATCACATGCCTCCACAGTGAATGATCAATCCACAAACAGAAACAAATATTGATGAACCGGGGGCCGTGTTTAACAACAGCAAAACTGTATCAAAACATCTGTTTACAAGCTCTCAGGTAACCCGTGCAGTATAATCCAAGTTTCACTTATTTAGTCGTACTTTCAGTACTTCCCAAACACATGCATTTTCACTAAAACATTCCTGTTGCAACAGGCATGGGTGAGTTTACTTCAGTTCATCAAGAACATTCTCTGTTTTTTGGCTTCTTTGTTTACTGTGAAGGCATGTGAGAAACAAAATTGCAAATTCAAGGTAACACAGTACAAATGATCATTTTGAGGGTGAAGTATTCCTTTAAAAGGTATGTCAGATATTGTATTTTCAGCATGATACTTTGCCCCCAATTCATTACTATGCAGCTCTTTTTAGTTTATTTTGAATTTTTTTTTTACTGTCAAGGCAAAAATCTAAGTAGAAAAAGAAAGCAAATCAAATAATATCATAAAAATAAAAATGAACATTTGCAGCACAAATCATCTCTAATCTTTTGTTGTGTACAGCTTGCCGATTTATGACATTTCCCCATGGTTCTATTCACTGTTCCCAGAAGCGTATTATGATTTGTCCTTGCTACAAGAGGACCTTGTTGATTGTAAACGGAAGTACACTTTGTGTTCTTGAAAAAGAAACAGGAAGAGGCTGTGTGAGGACATAAAATCTCATTTAAAACAACATTCAAGCTGAACTACTCTTTTTTTTTTTTTTTTTTTGATGAATATCAGTAAAAACTTCATAAGCTGAGCCTCTCATGAAAAAAGAGGAACACACCCACACACACTACTCACAGTGACAGTAGCCAGCAATCCTTCAGGCACATTTGCCACAATGATGCCAATGAGAAAGATGACGGCCTCCAGCCAGGTGTAGCCCAGGATGAGTGACAGGATGAAGAAGCTCACACCCAAGAAGACTGCCACGCCCGTAATGATGTGGATGAAATGTTCAATCTCAATGTTGATGGGTGTGCGGCGGACTTCAAGCTCTGATGCCAGCGTAGCGATGCGACCCATCACTGTTCGGTCACCGGTACCTATCACTATACCATGGGCCGTACCTGAGAGGGAGGGGTGATTCACTGTTAGTCTCTATGGACAAAAACTGTTCAAACAAGAAGTCCAGCCCTTATCTGGCCGACCCAATGCTCTAACTGCTTTAGTGAAATGTGTATGTGTTTCTCAGAGAAATATGTAAAGAGATAAATGAGTGCTAACAGTGTGTAAGACGCTGTGGGAGTTGAGTGCTGTATTTTGTAAACAGGGAGGACGGTTGATAGGGAGGTGATGGGGCTGGATGAAGTGTAGTGATGGATGGAGGAGAATTACAGGTGTTGGAGATTGATAGTCGAGTACTCTGAGTGAGTGAGGAAAGAATCTGAATCACGTAAAATACAAGTAATGTTATCCTCACACCTCACTATTGGCAGTTTTCTCTGTGGAAAGTAGTTCTAAAGGAAACTGTTCAAAGTGAGATCTGTGGATTACACAGAGGAACACGGACATTGTTTAAGAAAAGAAAAATGTTTTAAATGTAATTTCCAATGCTGTGAGCACCACAAACAAAATGTCATTTACCCCCATTGTATTAGGGTGGAAGCAGAAATCTCAGGTGCATACATAAAACCCAAATTACCTGCATAGCTAGACATTGCTAGAGTTAAATGGTGTTTTTTCATTTGTTTGTTTTAGTTTTTTGTAATGTGTGAATTGATGTTATGACACAATTCACACAGAGGTAGCAAAAATTAAGTAATAGACTATGAGACTAAACATAACTGTATCCATAAAAAATTTCAGCACTGACTCAGATATTGGCTTTTTTGGGGGGAAAGCTGGCAAATGCACTAAAATGATCCACATCAACTTTTGCTATTACGGTTTTTAGAAATATGATGCAATTAAATCCCAATCTCGGAATTTTAAGTGGACACAGACAATAACTGTTAAAGTGTTTGGAAAAAAACCTGAAATATCAATGTCTAAAATTCCATGACAGCTGGGCAAACATTATCTACTGATGAAGATAATGTGATATAACTGAAAGCTCCTAATTCTTGTGGTTGACAGCAGTTGTCCGCCAAAAACTTAATATACCTAAGGCTGCAGCCACCACAAGAAGGTTTACAGGTGTTTCATTCAACAGTTGCTTCTTTATGCATTCAGTTTAATCTATCTGGCCTGGCCGTGTTTAAGCCAACTGTGGTGCAATTCCTCAGACATATTTTGGAAAGTACTGAGATTCATTACCTAACCCTACACAGAGGAAACGTTTTACTGCTGTTTGCAGTGCAGTTTCTTGTTATCTGGGCTTAAAGGGACAGCTCACCCTAAGAGAAAGAAATGAGTGAGTAAGTGAGTGAGTGAATGAGAGTGCTGGAGATATCGACAGTTGAGATGTCTGCTTCTCTCAAATATAATGGAACTAGATGGCCCTTAGCTTATAGTGCTCAAAGCACAACATAGATCCATTTGAAAAACTCAACAGCAACGTCTCTTTCCAGAAATCATGGCCTGATCACTCAAGATAATCCACAGACCTTGCTGTGAGCACTTTAACATGGAACTGTTTTCTTTCTACTGAATTAAACCGGCCAACTCTATCACTGCACAGAAGGAAGCGTGCATCTGCTCATGAATGAGAGGCTCATGCTCATGACAGCACGAGATGTAAACAATAATGGTGTCCTCCTCAGCTGAGCTTTAACTTTAGCTAGCTCAGTGGTGCTAGATGCGTCCTTCTGTACAGTGATACAGTTGGCTGGTGTAATTAAGAAAAAGGAAAATAGTTCCCACATGAAACTGCTCACAAAAAGGTATGTGGATTATTGTCAGTAACCATATTGCTGCGCAGAAGGAAGTGTGCATCTACTGCTAGCTCACCTAGCACCACTGAGGGAGCAAATGTTACAGCTCAGTCGAGAAGGTCGCAATAAATGTTTGCATCTTGTGCTATCATGAGCATGAGCCCATTGTCCATGAGTAGATGCAGTTAACCTCTGCACATTGTTACAGTTGATGGGTGTACTTCAGCAGAAAGAAAATAGTTCCTACATGAAACTGCTCTCAACAAGGTCTGTGGATTATCTTGAGTAACTGAGTCATGATTTCTGGAAAGAGACATTGCTGTTGTTGAGTTTTTCAAATGTATCTATGTTGTGCTTTGAGCACCACATGCTGAGTGCCACCTTGTTCCATTATATTCAAGAGAAGGCAGACATCTCTTAGGCCAATATCGCAAACACTCTGCAACTCACGTCAAAACAATTTAGACTGATAAACAGTACTGCAGGTAAGAAGGAAAATATGTATTTCGGATTTGGGGTTGAACTGTCCCTTTCAAGCCAATATCTATTTTTTTCCAAAATGAATGTACTGTAGTTTGGAGAGGAACTGTTTTATATTCAATCTACATTAGAATTTAGATGTAGAGATTGATGAAGTTGCAGAGTCTAATATAAAAATCCCATTGAAATGCTTACTGCATCACTATTCGATGATTGATAGCAGCGGAAATACCAGCTAAAATTCCCATCGGTTGAATTTCAAATGGAAACCCTCATTAATAATCTCAATGCATTCAAAATTCAATAACTACACACTACTGTAGGATGAAGGGATGGCTGTTCTGATGACTGCACTGAAACACACTCATAGTTTATCTCCAGATGGCTAAAACTAAGACTTTTAGAGGCAATAAGAGACAATCTTGGGCAGATGTGACCTACTGACCCTCGACACAGTTGGTGGAAAAGAAACAGATGTTGCGGGTCTCCAGAGGATTGTCGTGGGTGAACTCTGGGGAGCGAGTCTGAGGCTCCGATTCTCCCGTCAGAGATGAGTTGTCCACCTTCACCGGGAAAGAGAGAAAGGAGGAGAGAGAACGGTGTTACCCAGTGAGACTGAGGGCCAGAAACAGGAGAGAGTGAGGAGGTGAGACTGACAGGGTGGAAATGAAAGCAGCAACAAGTGCAGCACTCTTGTCATGTCAAAACAGTTTTCTGATCATAGTGATTTTACCCACGTTCCTCTATAGGTGAAGAAATTATAATATTGATTACCGCAGTCTCATTACACTGCATCAAAATCCAGTGGGATGAACTCTGATAATCCCATTTACTAACTCATGAAGAGAATTCTGCTGAAGCAGTCTAACTCAGTTTTTCATTAAAGCGGACAACTATCAACTCAAAAACCGTGTTGGGTGAATATGTGGTGTGGAGGTGAACCATATTCATGCTGCACAAAGTGAAAGCATTGTTGGGGTGATGTTAATGCAGTTAAAAGATATTATGGGCTTCACTGCTCAAACAACAGTTTCCTAATGTGTGTAATGTGTGCATATCTGACTAAAGTGTTGCTTGTTGGCGGCAAAAAAAAAAAGAGCTTCACAAAGAACTTAATAAAACACTGATCCTTCAGTACCTATTGACCGAAAAATGGACCTGTTTCATGAACCGAGATGCTTTACAGTAACCTGATTGTTTAAATGTGAACTATCTGGAAGTGAGATTGCAGCTGTGCATGTCTGACTGCATGAAACTGCTGGACTATCTCAACAACTATTGGATGGAATGCCAATAAATTGCTACAAACACTCATGTGATATCAGGAGGACTTGTGATAACTTGAAACAGTGAAAATTTTCAATCACTACTTTGGTTGTTGATCAAATACCTGCAAATCTAGTGACTTTCCTCTTGGCCTCAGCTGTACTTTGTCTTAGTGCTAATTAGCATGCTAACACACTAACTCAGGGTGCTTTCAGACCTAGAGATGCTTGCTCTGGTCCCAATCAGGGACTAATTTTGTTACAAAGTTGCGTAATTACCTAGAGTTGGGTCGTGTTCTCAAAGCAGCATTTACAAGCAGACAAGATGAAATGCCTTGCATGAGAAAGCTGCTCTTAAATGGTCAGAATTACTATGCGGAAAAATTTCAGGAAGGAAGATAAATGCGACACGTTGTAATGTCACAATGGAGGGACAACTACGCAGGTTGATTTTAGCGCTGGTCATCGTGGACTATATTGTTTGCATTGTTCATTTTAAGCAAACCATACAGTTTGAAAATGAGGCGCGGCTCCAACTAGAAAACAATGTTTTGATGCATTTGATGCGCCGAATGTGTATATTAAGGCAGTACAGGAGGAGGAGCACATTAATAATCCTCCAGGACTGTAACATGCTCATGTTTAACCCAAAGAATGTGTAACGCAACTGCAGTTGGTTTGGATCCAGGTCGGAACATGTTCTCACCACAAACTAACCGCAACAAAGTTTGTTTGTAATCAGACCGAGACCACCTCTTCAAGAAGGTCTTGGTCCGGTTGTTTGTGGACGAGAATATAAGTTAAGTTTTACTTTTATTTCAGCCCCCATCTGAAAGGGTTGTTTGTTTGGGAAGTACTGAGCTTACAACTGGATAAAGGAGACTGGGATCATACTGCAAGAGTTATAGTTTTGCTGTTGTGAAATGCAGACCCCTATGACTTCAATTCATCAACAATTTTCTCTGTTTTTGGAATCCTCTTTCTCCGGAGGCATGCAAGAAGAAAAACAAAGTTGTCTTTAAAAATTCAAGCAAACACAGGGTGAGTAAATGATATACAAGCGGCCATTTGGGTGAAGTATTTCTTTAAGATGTAAACAAGATGATAAATAATTGATCAAAATCAAGTATTGAAAGAAAGAAAGAAAGAAAGAAAGAAAGAAAGAAAGAAAGAAAGAAAGCAGCACAGTAACACCAAAGTCAGTTGAGCAACTGTAATCCCACTGAGACCTCAAGGCTCCCCAGGGCTGAGCCCAGTACCCCTCCCCTACCTTACACCCGCTGGAGGAGATCACTCGAAGGTCAGCTGGGATGCGGTCTCCCCCTTTGATCTCCACCAGATCTCCCTGCACCACAAGCTCAGCATTGATGTGCATCTTCTCCCCCTCCCGGATCACCATCGCTTGCTGGCATGGAGAAAAAGGAAGAGAGAGACGAGGAGGGAGAGGGAGTGTGAGGAAGAGAGGGTGAGAGAGAGTTTGGGAACAGAGAGAGGATTTAGTCAGAGCAAGAAGGAAACGAAAAGCGATAAAAAAAAAAAAAGTGGAGCCAGAGGGTGTAGAGGTATGTGAAAGGGAGCGATAGAGAGAGGAAGAGGAAAAAGAGAGAAAAGACAGGTAGTGGGAAAAGGAGACAAGGAGGGAGTGAAAAGAGCCTAAATAGATTAAAGAATTAGGCAATCGAAGTGCTAGAGGTGGATAACGCGAGGGGAGTTTTTATGCAAACACACTCACAATCCGAAGTTGGCTCAAACATTTATTCTTCCTTTGTGCAAGCTTATTAGGTTTCCACTCAAGTGACTGTGTAAGCCCTACTTGAGGGACAGCTTATTGATTCAGAAAGCTGTGAGACTACACCAAACACCAAATGCATCAACTTACCTGTGGCACCATTTTTTTGAAGGAGTCCATGATTCGGGAACTCTTGGCCTCTTGGAAGTACGAGAAACAGCCGGTGATGATGACCACGGCTGCCAGCACCACACCCAGATACAACTGAAACAGGGGCAAACCCAAGCCACAGGAGGAGTCTGTGTCATTATCGACTTAGTTTGGTTCATGTTAGGCAGGAAAAGGGGATTTACCAAAACTCGAAACAGTTTTAAAACAGCAAAACCTTAAATGCAGAGTGCAAGAGGAGAGTTAAAATGGAGAAAACCTGGGGAAGCTCTCAGTCTTAGTGAAAGATTTAAAGGGGAAAGCTGTCCTTGAGCTGAATTCTCGTGTACTATTCCTGTCATCTTGGACGGTTCATTCAATGTTAGTCCAAGTGAACATCTGTCTCCCAAACCCAGAGAAGCAAGAACTGAGACTCTGATCTGCGAGGCTACCAAGAGATACTTTCTGAACTGGAGCCTGGCTCTGTAGACTTGTGGCTGTGTGAAAGCAAGGAACATTTATTCTGGTGCTTTTTTTTTTTTTTTTTTTTTTTTTAAACTTTTTTTTTTTTTTTTTTTGTGAATATTTTCAGTTCTACCAGTGAAAAAGCTGTTACAGTTTCAGCTCTCACTGATGCAAACAAGACAGCCAGGCACTTTGGATGAAAGCATCTGCCAGCTGGTGTACTGTACTGTATGTCCTGGACTCCTGGAAAATGAAATTCGCAAACCTTGAAAAGTTTCCTCTTTTGGAAGGTGCTGCTTTCATTTGACAGCAAACACAGAATGTTTTGCTCTTTTACGCTTGAATACCTTTTTTTTTTTTTTTCTTTTACCGAAGCGGTGCGAAATCTTCTGAACCAGGAAATACATCTGTATTCTCAGAAAATCACTTGTCAGTGTTTACAACATTTGCCTCCAATTCAGCGTTCGGTTTGCAGCTCCTGGTTGTGTCTGCACATGGTTTTTTTGCAGATTTAAGCTCAGCTTTTTTGCCTCCTCTCGCTTCGGGAGACACTTGTTCTTGTTCACCAGCTGTACAGAATTGTAGGGCAACATCTGTCCAAACAGGTGACACTTTTGCTTCCACTAAAGTTTAAAGGGTTGAAAAAACAAATGCATCGTTTCCAGATTGCGAGCATGAATTTTAAAATGTGGCAGTAAATTGTGTGAATTCGGCTGCGTTTCCGCAAGCCTGGGGATGCTAAGACAATGCAATCTTTCAGCTCAATAAAAACATCAAGTTCATGTAAAATTAAGCTTGAATCCGACAACAGCAATGTGTGCAGTCCTGTTAGGGTGGATTTTCATCTTAAATAACTGCTTGTACATTATGCAGAGGCTCAAAGTGCCAAATCTGCAGGCAGTCGGGGCCTTTGAAGTAGCTCAGCAGAGCATCCAGCTGTACATACTCAGTGCTGAATGTAGAGATTAAACAGGGGAGATTAAAGTTATCACGTGTGTGCATGTGCGTGTGTCTATCTACTGTATGTTACTGTATATTATGCAAGGGTTTAATGCTGTCTGGGGTTTGGAGAGCGCTGAATGATGATTGCATAATAACTCCGAGCCATAAAGTGCAGTATGGATGGCTGCTTGGCTCCATTTGAACAGCGGGTGGTCTGGGTTTTTATCCCTGCTAATGCCAGGACCGATGCCAGTGTCAGTGGTTGTTGTTACGTCACACTCTCTGGGTCAGTGTGTGCTTGTAACTCTATACTTGTGAGGACAAAATTATGATGTGTTTTAAGCTTTCTTTTATTACTTTCTTTATTTTCTATTTTATTGCCCCTTTAAAGTTCTTTTTTCCTCCTCTATTCTTTGGTCTATTTCCTTTAGTGAGTGCTGGCTCTGTGTTGGTTCATGTGACCTAATTGTGTTGCCATTTTGGCCAGGACTCTCGGAAAGGAGATTTAGATCTCAAGAGGCCATCCTGGACAAGTAAAGGTCATATTGAAAAATCCACCCACAAGAAAAAGAAAGGTAAGGAAAATCCACCAAAATTTAATATCTTGTCTGGTCTGTGGTTTAAGGTTGAAATCAGATTTAGTATTTGGTTGGAATTAGGACCTGCATGTGTATTGCATGTCTGCAAAATGTGTGTTTCTTCATATTTATAGGGGTTTGAAATAACTTGATATTACCATTTCTTGATTTTCAGTGGAATTACATTGTCCTATTAACAGATGGTGCCATCATATTGAGTTATTATTTGACAAAAATCTGTTGTCCAAATTAATAACTCCACAGAAATTATAATTAAAAGCGAATGAGTCATTTAAGATATGTTGTACTTGGAAGATTAATCTTTCTTAGAAGAAATTCTGACAAATCTCGTGCCAACATTACACAGGCTGCATTACCCACCCTTATTTAGAGGCAGGCCAGACTGACACTCTACCTAATGTATTAAATGTAATGCAGAAAGTGATATTTTTACCTCTTTTTTTACCCCTTGTATAGAAGTAGAAAGTGCAAAACAACATTTTAACATAGACTGCATATAGAATATTGTTATACATAGCAAGAAAGATCCTTAAATTTTGGATTTCTTAAGATGCCCCTTAAGTGGAAAATTGCTTTGGAGAAGCTGACACCTTAAATGTCAGGAAATTAATCCAGATATGTCAAGCAGTCATTAAAGTGGGCCACTCTGGGCTGGACTTTATTCTGCCTAACAACTATTACTATGGCCGATTTCAATGACTTAAATCTAGAACTTTAAAACCTCAAAAAAAGTATTTGAACAAAAGGATTTCCAGAGCATTAGAGCACAGTGCTTTGCATTTAAACTTTGATTCAGTCATTTATATGTGATTTTTGCATATATTTAGAATATATTCATGTATATTTTGATGTTATATTATATTATAAATCATATGATATCAAATCCAACCGCAAAGGAGTAAGAAAATAAGCAAAAGGGTTTCAATAACAGTATTAGGTTTAGGTTTGGGTGTGCATATGTAAAGTACGCAAGTTTGTACAGTGTGTGTATATTTTGCCTGCCCACCTGTGTACATACAGTAAACATATAAATCTCCATCTTGAAAATATAGATAAATAGCCGCATACAGGAGGAATTGTATGTGTTTGTGTGCATATAAGATCATTTTGTTTGCATACAAAAACTAGGCAGCGATCAACAAAGAATGAACCACAGTATGCAAAATGTGTTGCGGCAACACCTTCCAACAAACTTGTTTTAACAAATTAGTACAAATTTTAAAGAGCATTCATGGTTTTTGTAAATAGAATTTATTACTACTACTTGTTAAAATGGCATTAAATTTGGTAACAAGCACATCAGGACTTGTTTAAGATTCAAAACTCAAAGTTTGGGACTCGGGACGTGAGGGCAAAGATCTAGACTTACCTGTGACTTGCAAAACAATGATTTGGTTCCACCTCTGCTCTGTTGTACCTGTGTTACAACTGTA
This sequence comes from Epinephelus fuscoguttatus, assembly GCF_011397635.1. Classification (NCBI taxonomy): domain Eukaryota; kingdom Metazoa; phylum Chordata; class Actinopteri; order Perciformes; family Serranidae; genus Epinephelus; species Epinephelus fuscoguttatus. The sequence goes on along the minus strand of NC_064766.1, from coordinate 14,494,159 downwards.
GCTGTGTTTGTGTACCTGCATCTCTGCCTGTGTGTGATTAATATGTATGCCGTGTGCTTGTACATGTGCGTGCATGTTAAACAAGCAGTTTCTCACATTGTCATTGGGCGCCTCGTCCTCTGTGGCCACCTGGATGGTGTAGGCCAGGAAGCAGAGGATGGCACCGATCCAGAGCAGGATGGAGAAGCCACCGAACAGCTGACGGCAGAACTTGACCCACTCCGGGGTGGTGGGGGGAGGGGTTAGGGCGTTTGGACCGTCCCTGGCCAGAATCTCCACAGCTCTGGCATTGGTCAGGCCCTGAGGGAGAGCAATTTTTAGGAATGAATGTCTTTCTGCATGCGCTGGGAATCTTATTACAACACAACGACCCCATTTTCACCGCGGCTTAAAAAGCAATTTTACTGCTACAGTTGCAGAACATCAAGTATTCCTGCCTGGCCTATTTAACACCACAAGTATAATAAACTGGGTGACTCTCCTCATCTAAGGTTCTCGGCCGTAAAACTGTTGGATGTAACTTTATTGAATTTTTTCCATGATTTTATGCCTAATAGTGTCAAGGTCTAATTTACAGAAAGGCCAGGTAAGTACCTAAAGAGCTATAATTTAGTTATATTGGGAAAAACATACACACATTGACTCTCTTTCAAGCTTTAACAGGTTTTTGACATTTTTACAGCTTGTGATATTTTTAGAGCACCCCAGCTGCTGTTTTTTTTTTTTTTTTTTCCAAATACTATCTTAAAGAGATAAAAATCAGTTTCACTTCACTTGCAATGTCAAACTTAAGGTAAGCAGCAAATGTGTTTACAGCATAAAAACTTTTGTGATGTGCTTGTATCTGTCTGTGTATGGGATTGTAGGAGCTGTTGCGTCAAAGTGTGTATGTTTGTTTGTGTGTGTGGGTGTGATTGAGGGATTAAAGATGAATGAGGCTCAAGGTGAGCCGGGGACGCTGCGGTGGATCTAACTTGACCAAAGTAATGTTTGGTCTCAGTTTGGATGCTGCTCACCAGTAGAGGCGAGCCGAGATTACATCTCTGTGGGGGATTTTACAGCAACTCTTTGTCGCGTGTTTGTGTGCATGTGTGCATGTGTGCATGTGCAAATGAGACTGTTTGTGTTTGCGTGTCATTACCCGTGTGAGGTCCACTCCATAGCGTTTTCCCAGATCATCCAGAGTTATTTTGTGGTCGTCCTGCAGGGATAAAATGTTCCTTTATTTATTTGTGCCTCAGTGGATCAGAAACAGTAAACAGAATCAGTGTAATGTTAATTGGCTGGTAAAATTATTTCTAAGGGAATTTACTTTGACACATCATAAAAGGGAAACTGCACATTTTATTATAGAGCTTTACATTCAGCGTCCTACTATGGGAGCCAAGGCAGTATGACTGCAGCTGCAAAGGGAATTTTAATAACCGACCAGGGTCAAATAGATCGTGAGGGCATAGCACTGATACATTACATACCTCCATCTTTTTGAAAAAATACTTTATTCTGTGTTTCTGACATGTATCCAGGGGCTTTATATATATGATTCATTCCCCATGACAGATCAAAGAGGTCAAAGAGTGATGTCCACTCCCCCTGCATCACCAAGTAGTGTTGAACTCGAGGTGAGCAAACTGTGAAAATGTGACCCACTGAAAACTGCACAACACTGTTTAACACTGTTCAAAAAAGGTCCAGTGTGAAGGATTTAAGGGGGATATATTGATAGAGATGAAGTATTACATAAGAAGTATGTTTACTGTAGCGTATAATCACCTGAAAATAAAACTGTCATGTTTTAGTGACCTTAGAATGATCCATTTATATCTACATAGGGAGTGGAGTCTGCCATGGTGCAGCACCATGTTTCTAGAGCCCGGTCTCACTCCAAAGTCGTCGCAAATCTGGTACTTGGACAGTGACTTGCAGCATCAGAAACCAATGATATGCCATGATATGTGGTCAATTGCCCTGCCGTGTGAGGGGGGAAATGTGGCGGGACAAGGACGAACCCGAGAGAGCAATGTTCACGTCACATAAGATTCTAAAGCCAAACCCTGTTTTTTTCCCTAAACCTAACCACGTGCTTTTGTTGCCGAAACTCAACCATGTTTGTTTGCTGTTGAAGGGAAAAAAAAGGTCAATGTGCGGTGTTGTACCGACGTAGTTCGTTTATTTTGAAAGAGACTGTGTGGACAATGAATGTAACAGGCAGAACTTGACACGGTGTCCCAGAAAGTCAACAACCATTGCACCCAGGGTACCTTTCACGTCGTATGTGGACGTGAAAAGTTCATGACAAAACGTCAATATGTGACGAGGTCGGGGTGAGAATGTGATGGTTTCTACGGTAGAAACAGAACAGACAAAACAAACACTGGCTCTAGATACGGCCATTTGCATTTTCTCATTGGGCACCATAGTTAGCAGCCCCTCCGTGGAGAGCAACAAAAAAAAAAGATTTTTTTTTTTTTTTATACATGAAACGGCTTTTTTTTTTAACAGTTTAAATCACATAGAATATTTATTTTGGAAAGGAAAAGCTGCCGGTGAAAACCATCAAAATATCCTGGATTTTAAGCTATCAAGAAAAAAGTGAACACATATTAGCACGTGCTGGTCCAGCGACCTGTCTGCGACGTGTCGAACAGTGTTGGAGGAACACTTATTTGTTATGTAAACTGCTGTATTCAGTGTTTTTACAAGTTTCAATCACCTGGTCCATTTGTTTTGCACAAGAGGAGACCTCTTTGGATAATTTGGTTCCCTGTAGAAACCTCCTCACAATGAACACTGAGGGAATCCTTATGTGAGAAGTTTTAGCTAGTTGCAATCTGCAATCCTCACCACTAGATGGCACTAAATCCTACTCACTGTTCCTTTAAAAACCTGAGTGATTTATTTGGTGTTTTTGGACTCATTTTGTTGTTTGGTGGCATGTTTGTATTATTATTTCAATCCTGTCACCTAGAAATTACATTTTTATGTTACTAATCTGCTTTCTAAATTACAGTGTTGTAGAAACGTAATCACTACCTGGAATATGTTCGGAGACAACATTTCATTCAGATAACACAACACTACAATCATGTTCCATGTGCCCTTTGGAATGAGGTGGTTGAAGAGGATGGCGGGCATGGAAAGTGCAGGACTCTGACATCAGAACCTCAAGGTTGCATCTACTGTTTTAGTTTAATATAAAGCAACAAAAGCATTTTGGTTAAGGTGAGGGAAAGCTTGTGCTTTTGGTACAATGTTAATTAAAAAAGGCAAGAAGTGGATACTGTACTGAAAGACTGCCCATTTGGCAGAAATAAACTGTTGTCGATGAACATTTTGCTGATGCGTTCAATATGAACATTTTGATCAGATTTGCAACATTTCTTTACTAAGTTAATAGAAATAGTAATTTGCTTGGCATTGTGTTTCCCTCAAAACTTTAGTACGTTAGTTTTATACAAACCTAATTTTTAGCAGACAGGGTCGATTATTCCTGTGCAACTGGCCAAATGCCACCTCAAGATATTTCCACTGTAGCTAAAATGGAGTTTGGTACTGTAGCAACAAAAATTCCAGCTACCAGCTGTCAGTCCCGCAGGACAAGGGCTGCTTTCTTCACTCAACAACAAGACAGAGAGAGTTTTTTCACCAACGGAAACCCTCAGAGGACCACGATGAAATGTAGCTTGGCCACGCTCAACGACACGCCCCAGTGTTCACAAAAGAGTTTGGTAGTTAAGCTTTATTTATATGCCACTACACCCAGTATTGATCAAACATTATCTGGTGGTTGTTTAAAGGATTTCTGAGAGTGGGATATAATGCAGGAAATCACTAACTGAAGAAGTACATGAGGCAGGCTGATGAAAATACAACGCTTAGTCCCAAAACTACTCCTTAAATGTTGACAGCATCTAAGGATTTTTTTCCTTTAATCAGTCACAGACCAACTTGATAATTACCAAGAGCTGCTTTATCAGAGATAGTGCATGCAGCAAAACGTACCCCAGTTTTCATGGGCATCGCTTGGCTGCGTTTTGACAGCACCTCAAAGAGATACAGCTCTGCACAAGACAAAAACTCTGCACTACACTGCTGGTGGCCCACAAATTATTCAGTATCTTTCTGAGTACAAAGAAGAGCAGCCAGAGGGTGGTAGAACAGATAGCAGAGGACGGGCTGGCTTGGAACTCATCTACAACTGACTACACTAAGCAGGTTGGATTGCCATTTTGTTTACGGGCCACTGTTTTCATTTATAGCCTTGTTAAATAACCTGGTGTCTTTGGCATAACACTATTTGGGGATCGTTTGGGTGCAGCGGCGATGGAATCAATCACTGTGCAGAGTGAGTGTGTGCTGGAGCAATGACAGCTTGTTTTTCTTACCAAGGCCACCTCCTTCTTCAGCTCATCCAAGTCCCTGTCCTTCTTCCTCCTCTTCCCTCCATTCTCAGCACCACACTGGGGGGGAAAGAGAGAGAGATTACCATACCTCAGGCCCGTAGGCTATCATCCCAAACCTCAGCGGAAAATAAGTGGGGAAAAGCCACATGCTTGTAGCCACATTGTGCCTTCCCATTTACATTCATCGCCACGTATTACAAGCATCAGTGAGAGCACAATGGACTTTGTGTATGCTGGTTCATTTCAGTCTCCTGGCACTATTGGCAAACCATTCACTGAATTCGGAGGAGAAAAATATTTTTCTCATAGTGGGAGTTCCTCATTTGTGCGAGCGAGGGAGAGTGTGTGTGTGTCACGAACAGTTGGAAGAATGGTGCATCATGGAAATCATCTGCTGCTGTCAGTCTCCTCTTAGCAGCACGTGTACATGTCAGCGGAGGAGGGATACACAGAGAGACTGAGAGGAGAGTGCGAGCGAGTGACACAGTGAAAAAGTAATCAAAAAGAGCGAAAGAGGGAGCACAGAGCCGGTGGAGTGCCTGAAATGTGTCTGGCATAGCAATTTCCCCCCACTGTGTGTGAGGAAGATTACCAGCCTGTCCTCCCATAAAGCTAAATGGAATGGGCCTGATGGAGAGAATAAAAACAAAATTACGTAATTACCCAAATAAACAGCGAGCCGGGAACAAAAGTTATTGAGGAGAAAAGCTATCATCCTGAGATGTTACTGTCTTTAAAAAAAAACACACAGCAGTTCCCTGAGAAATCCAGCCCCACAGACGCCTTTTGAGATCTCAGTAGTTTTCCATGATGCATGTCCACGCCATATGCTGTTACTGTGTATATGCCACAGCAGGAACAAAGAAACTGAGTCATCTTATCAGTTACAATAGGAAGCAAAGGTTTGAATTATGGCTGGGCCTTTTGGAGAGAATCAAATATCACAATGTTTTTGACCAAATACCTCAACATCGATAATGCAACAATACTGTAGAGCTCACTTGTGCTTTCACAATATATTTACACAATGAGATATTGATAAATAATCAGTAATGTAGATATAATAAATGAATAGGTAAAGGTGAAACAGTCTGGTATGTTCAGAAAATTACAGTAACCAGGCCTTTAAACTAGAAAAAGACACTTACAATATTCAAAATCTAAGACAATATCTAGTCTCATATCACAGTAGTGATATTATATATCACGCAGCCCTAGTTTGAGTGTAATAAAAACAATTTCTGTTCGTTTTTTTTGTTTTAAAATGAAAAGAAAAACTTACCCCTCTGCCCATGCTGGATGTCCAGACGTCGGCAGGTTCTAATGTGAAGGACAGCGCTCAGGGGCCCCATCACAGCTGAGACCTCCCGCCCCCACGTGTGGAAGACATTGGTGGCTTTTTTTGGGCCTTGAACCCCCACACCAAACATCCCGTTCCCTCACTACTTGCTCCCTCCTGTCAGGGTAACCTGAGCTGTGCAATCCCCCCCCTCCCTCCCCACTACTACTCTCCTATCCCAGGGCCTCTCTGCACCGAGGCACCCCCTCCCACCACCACCACCACCACCACCACCACAAAATGCTCACTCTCACACAGAGGGGGTCTCTGTGTGTACCTGCACCTGCTCAATATGTTCCCCCACCCTCTTCACAACACGCGCTCACATAGTTTCACGGAGAACAACAGCCCATCAATCACAGCTGTCAGCACAACAAATGAAACCTCGCACTCTACATAACATACAGTATTCATAACAAACGTGATAATGAGGGACCGATATTGGCCCTCAAGATTCATAATGAAAAAAGAGGCAGAGTATTCGGCTGTTGCTGATTCCGAGCACAGACTGGAACCTCAGAAGTGTTCTGCAAATAAATCCTGCTGTAAAGTGTTTAATCATTTAGTTAATTGATCCTCAACGATGAACTTTTCTTCTGCTTGAATTCAAAGTGACTCGTCGCTAACTACAACACTGCAATTAGCTTTGAAAGTCCAACATATTTAGAACATAAGGCGGGTCACCAGCACAGCGCCCACACAACAGATGCAGCGGATGATCTTGTGTCAGATAAGGACCAAATGTCTTCTTGCAAGTTGACGGTGACTTTTAGAGCTGATGTTACATTTACTACATTGCTTCTTATCCATATGAGCTGTATACTTTGATGTATGTATGAGCCACTTCAGTGTGCTCCTTTTCAAGGTTCTACCTTGTTTTCTCCCACAAAAGGGTTTTTCAAGGTTATATTTGCGGGCTTGTTCGGTTATTCTTGTCACTGGAGTTTAGCATATATCTCTGGTAAAAAGAAAAAGAAACTTTGGTATACTCTGTGAACTCTGTATTTCTGTAACCCTGGTCTGTGAGGGCCCCTGAGAAAAGTTTTTTTTAATGAGCACGTGTCAACAACAAAATAAAAATTGCACTTCTAAAAAACTTGCTAAACAAAAACGGACAACATTTCGTGCCATTTTTGCCAACAAATACTGACAGAAAAAAAAATGAGGTCAGAGAAGAGGTGAATGGGCTATTTGGGTGGCCTAAGTAAATATTGCACTGCCCCTTACAAAACAAGCACTCCCAGGGTTCTGTGTGTTACAAAAAAAAAAAAAAAAAAAAATCACACTTTGCAGTTATATTAGATATGATGAGTTAAACAAGATTAATGAACAAGACAAAAACTTTAGTCATCACAAAATGGCAAAGTGTCTTCACAAGCTATTCTTGGACAGTTTTCCACCACCGCAGGTCATGATTCAAGTTAATACAGATTACAAACACATTCTCACTCTGCCCTTGTCACATATTGGCGTTTGGCCATGGGCTTTCCACGTCCATGTAGGATGTGCAAGGTACCCTGGGTGTGTTGGACATTGACATTCTGCGACACTGTGTCATATTCTGCCTGTCAGATGCATTATTGTCTTTCAAACTACACTTCGTTTTCACAGGAAATTTACCGTGTACATACAGTCTCTTTCAAAATAAATACACTATGTAAGTAAAACACCGCAAATTGCTGTTTGTTTGTTTTTTTGTTTGTTTGTTTTTTACGTACGTGGTTAGGGTTAGGAAAAAAGAACATGGTTTGGCTTCATAATCTTATGAGATGCAAGCACAGCTCTCCCAGGTGTAAGTGTTTATTGGACCCATCCGCTACCCGTCCTGCCCACCCTACTCTGTCTTTCATTGCTTTAACTTTCATTCCTGTCCCGATGTGTTCCGCCCTGTTGCTGCTGAGTGCCATTAAACTACAATGGTGACCGGCCATGTATCACGCCAACGTTAAAGGATGGCTTTTCATCAGTGTCTGACGACGCAAGTCAATACCCAAGCGCTGGATTTCGACAACTTCAGTGTGAGACTGGGTTTGGATTACATGTGTGGGTCAGGTCAAGAAAGTGCAGCAGTATGTTATCTAATGTGTCTGCATGGGTGATGATTCAACCAGTTTGAATTAACTGTGTCACTACAAATGATAACATTTAGATGTTCCTCGTAAGAAATCTTAAGGAATAGAACAAACTTACTTTAAGCCCTGGTATATGAAAGTTCACTGTAATAATAATCAATTGAAGGATTACAAATAAATTCTGTTATAAGTAGACTTAACTACTGCCACTACTAAGTTTGCAAACAAGTGCTACAAACTACAAGTACTGATTTACAGTTTTGGTTCCCACTAAAATGTTTGTGTTTCCACTGTTACTAGAAATTTTGAGGGTTTTTTTTTGGCAATTTTGTGCGAACATTTTATTTAAACAGTACTCATTTTTTATTTATTTCTCATTTGACAACTTTCACAATAATATTAGTTGAAATAAATGTATGTTCTTTACCATATTTTTGCCTTGTGCGGCATATACTCTTACAGCATTTCTACATACAGTCAGCTTACACAGATACATAAAGACAGGTGAGATTCAGATTCAAAATCCACATCAAACTTTAACCCACAGTAAGCAAAAAGCCCTGAGCAGGACCATCATCTGAAGGCTGACGGTTGCAACGCACATTGGCTCTTTGTTTACTTTCCTCATTTCCATTTCTCTACTTGTGCACTGAGCTGAACTGCCAATCAGACTGATGTCATTCACCAATGGGCTCCACTGTCACTGACACTGATTCAATGTGCTGAATCTGCCAAACAAAAAGGCGACAAGGGCCAACAGTGTGGCACACACCTCAAAAACTAGGGTAACAGACACTGATGGCCCAACTTTGACCAATGGCCAACCGTCTGCTTGGTGTGTGTGGGCCCTTCAGCTTCACGTGCTTATTTGTACCTACTATGTTCTAAAACTAATATTTATGACACACAAATTGGGTCAGTGCCACATGATGTTGCAACATGTTACAATGGGGGTGGGGGGGCAACACCAATCCTGCTTAGGGCATCCAAACACAATCCTTCACTTAAAAAAAGAGTCCTGTCATAAGCAATAAAATACACCCTTACTCATTTCTCTGTCCAAAATTCAAATATACACCTCTAGCACCACACAGCTCAGTAGTTGACTCTTATCTCATTTGTTTAATTTGTACATGTGTAGAAATGTGAAAAATTACAATTTGTGGTTTTAGGGGAAGTTATTTGCTGTTGCCTGGCAACCTCAAGGTGATGACAAGAGTCTGGGAAGTCACTTCACGCGGCTGTCGTTTGTCAGGATATAGTTACACAAATCCCTCTAAAGCCACAAAGTATCTCTTTCACATTTTTGATTGTGTTAAAGTTTCAACATGTTAATTAGTCAGCTTTAGAGGTGTTGCTCAGCATATTTTTTTTACTTTGAAGAGAGCAAGGTTAGCTGCTTTTCCCTGCTTACAGCCTTTATGCTCAGCTAATAGTCTCCATGAAGCACAGTTATGAGAGTGGCATCAATCTTATCTTACTCTCAGCAGGAAAGCCAATATGTGTACCTCCCAAAATGTCAAACCATTTCCTCAAAGGTGCTACAATCACATAAATTGTACACATCATAACTATAAAGACACGACGTGTCTGACTTTGGTGACTCCAAGTGGTGGCATCAAAAGAGACAGCACCTCAGCTCGCCCTCTCAGCCAGTCATTCAGGTGCCGCAGCTGAGCAGTTCAGTGGTCATCAGTTAAAGACTGTGGTTGTAATTTGAGTGTAACTGTCTGAATATGAAGCAGAGCATTTCTGAAAAGGTTATGTATGCTCACTGAACCCAGCCTGCCTATTAAGTCAGAAAAAATTAAGGCTCTCTGAAAATTATACCTCATTTTGTTACCCTGTAAAATGTGAAAAGGTTGTAAATGGTCACTGAGCATTTATTTTCAGCTCATCATCATTACTTTTTGGTAGTTGGGTAACAAAGGGCACAGTGAGGTGAGATCATTTCAGTCCTCACCTGCTGCTGTGAGGCAAATGCTTCAAAGTTTAACCCCAAAACTGAATTCCTTTTGCATGTATAAGAAAAACATCACCTGGTGGTCTAAGTTCAGCATCTAAAACATCCACATTACCTCCTCTATAATGTAGCTATTGTGTATGCAAATGTCTGTAGATAGCTGTAGTAATAAGGCTGGCGCTGTGTCATAATGCGCTTTACTTTGATGCCAGCCATCAGAGCATTCAAATATTTCGAACAGTGGATATCTCATTTTGGAAGGAGTTTTTTCTTTTGAAAAGTTCATGAAATTATGTCTTGGCAGAGACGCTGGCGACAGATTCACACAATGCTTGGGACTTGGAACGGAAAGAAAAGACGACTGTAGACATTTTCAGCTGGGTTTACTTTGTCTTCTGTTGACAACAGCCGCGCTTTGGGGCTTTAATTTTTTTTATTTACGTTCTCTTTACAACATATTATACAGAGTCATCAAAAGTTGTTAGTGCTCTGGAATTATCACAAGCATTAAAATAAATGTAAAAAAATGTAAGAAGCTCCAGTCATTTCAAATAAAGGAAGGTTATTGTGCAACTATGACTAATACAGTTCATAATACATATAAAACACTTTTTTAAAAGGCATTTTAATGCTGTTTGTCTTATGTCAGGTGTCTGTGTGGCTTTGCTGAAAAAGAAGAAAACATTCTAACTAATCCACGTGACTGGATAGTTAAACAGCGACTAGTGAAACAGATCTCCAGTTATAAAGATGTGGATTTTTAGCACCTCCATTGCCGTTATGAATTTTAAAGGAACATTCAAGTCTACACTGTCCACCCTGCATATCAAGCACGCAGATCGCAATCCATCTTTGGCTCAGGGTTGGGGAAGGAGCACCTTTAAAAGAAAGCTCTGGGGGAAGAGCCGACTCTATCTGTGGTGATACATATGGATTTTTGGCTTGGCTTAACACGCCAGATAAGTCTCTTCCTCCAAAGCGTTCTCCCACAGCAAGCACCTTCCTCCCCCTTTTTTTATTTTCTCCCCAGCCACATCGCGCTGAATCTGAGGCTAACCGAACCCTTATCCACCCCTCGTCTTCTCTCCGACGCCGCACGACGACCTCGATTTCCAATCGTCTCGGAATAAAATGTGCACCAGAGAGACAGCCACACAGTACCTTACATAACACACAAGGTCAGAAATATAATGACATATTCAATTGAATACAATTACATTTCCTCCCTGCCTTGATAAACATGTTCTCCATGTGTTTTCTTTTTGTACACATGTAAAAAATGTCTCAGAAAACATTATTTGCTTAACTTAGGGTGACATACTGTTTTTATTTTTTTTGCTTTATATCAAATCTTCATTTTTAAACACACATATACATAAAACACGCGTCGTATTTGCGACCGGAAGAGAGCTAGCTAGATTATATATGTTTGGCGTCTTCAGTGAGAACTAAAGGCGGATTTCTGCCCATGTGTTTCCGTCCTTTGCCAGTGAGGGGCAGAGGAGAGCATTTTGGCATTCGAACCAGCAGAAACAAGACAGTAAAGGGTCGGAGGAAGAAGGGAAGGCGGGCTGGCAGGGGAACATGCCTTTGGGGGAGGTGGCACTTTGAAGGGCAAGCGAGAGGGCGTTCGTCGATCATTGGGCAAGCCGGAGGGAGGGGAGAGAGATGTCCGTCATCGAGTTTGAGAAAGAGAAGAAGAAGGACGAGGAGTAGGAAGGACAGAAGAGAGAGGAAAGAGGAGCAGAGCATTGAGCTGTAGGCCTGGCAGTCAGATAAGGAGAGGCTTAAAGAGTGGAGTGGATTGTGTATAGGCCTTTTCTGTGGGGGAATAATGCAGTGCACAGTCACTAGAAGACAGGAAGAGGAAGAGATGAAGGAAGCCAAAGACGTAAGGACAGAGAGAACGAAACAAGGGTTTGGAGGGAGGAGATGAATCCCAAGATGGGAGCAGAGATGAAGAGTGAATAACAAAGGAGTGAAGACAGCAGAGGAGGCAGGGAGGGAGGGAGAGAGGAAGATGGAGAGAGAGATATCTCGTTACCAGCACGTGCTAAAATAATTAGCCCTGGGTTGGCGAGGAGAAACGTGCAAGCGGATTAACTGGACCTAAAATAACTCTGAGAGCACAGAAGCTGCACCTCTTCCTGGTAAGCCCCTTTTGTCAAGACTCCTGAGAGCATCCGTCAGCCCTCCGGGCCGTGACGTCATTCCAGGTCGTCAGTCGACGGCCGTCAAGTCAACAGCGGACAGCCTCATGCACTCAGGCACAAACAGCTCAGCGGGCACCCCCCCCACCCCCATCCACCCTGCTCACCTCTTTCTTTATCGCTCCCCCTCCCCTGTTAGCTGAAAAATGTGCAGCTGTTACAGTAAGCCCGTACGCACTTATAGGGCCAGAAATAGCCCCCTTTAGCCAGGGCAGGGACACGGCGACAACCTCCATTAGCTCAAATGTGAGAGGATTGAATCACCCCGAGCTCGAGGGCTTGAACCTCTATCTACGCCGGCTGAGAGCAGGAATCATATTTCTCTCCCACTATCACTCTCCTCTCCGTCTCTGTCTCTCTTTTTCTCTATCTGAAGTCCAGAGTGCACTCACAGCTCCGCTCAGTGTGTGTGATTGAGTCGTAAACATTAAGGGGGAAGATTCAGGGGACTCTAAACACAGAGGGATGTCTTTCGGGTTCCTCTTAAGGAAGTTATGTGCGTTGTTAGGCCTTAAACAGTTTTACAGTTTGCCCAATGAGTGCATACAGAGTCTCCAATCAGCCGTTGTAAAAATTATTTGACGCTGTTGCCACTGATATAGTAGGACTATTCTTACAGCCAGTGCTGTCTTGAAAGAGAGGAGATAATGGGAAATAATGGGGGTTGCATCAGGCTGGGCAGTAAAGGAGGGAGCAGACTAGAGGAGTGGAGGCAGTCATGGAGAAGTCAGACCTTTATCTACAGGAGAGAGAAAAGGAAGAAAAGAGGGAAGGGAAGTGAGAGAGGAAGAGAAACAGGATAGAGCAGTTAGCATATAAATCACTTCTGTAATTTGAATTAACAAGAAAGTCAGGAAATTCACAGTGAAAGAGGAAGAAATGGGATTGGAGAGTAAAAAAGAATGAAGATCAGTGCGAGGGGAGAAAGTTAGAGTTTGACACGTTGCCTGCGAAAAAAAAAAGCAAATTGGCTTGTCCCCGCAGCTTGGGATTCGTGATGCGTATCGGACGCACTTGGAGAAAGCTTTTTCTGTGGATAGGATCACAATGAAAGGAACCAGAAAGGCAAAACCCGGGGAGCAGCTTTTTAGATTTTGTTATCAAACCCAGCCGTCTTAGGGTCTCGCTTCAAATGGCATATCTTATGACCTGACAAAAGTACTCGGGGTGCCGGCTGGTGTAAGAGATTATCACGACATCTTAGATCTCGGCCCATATAGCTGCGTCTACAGTCATCAGCCTGTGACAAGAGCAGATATGATTTGACTCATTTATTCAGGCACTCAGGTTGGCGTTGTGGTGGGTGTGAAGTAGGTTTGTGGTTTAACTCTCCTGCTGTCTCCTCAGTAGACTTCCCACTCTCTTATCCTTGATTGCTCCCTCCCCCCTTGGCCTCCCCCGCCTCCCTATTGGTTTATTTTTTGAAGGTGAGCTGGTTGACGAGGCGGGAGAGGAAGCCAACCGGTTCGGACTTTCCTATCCCTCCCTCACCACCGGGTCTCTGTTCCCCATTTCTGCCGGTCAGCTCCAGGTCGATGGTCATCAGCACCCGGGCCGTGCCCTGTTCCCCTCCTCCCACCACCCTGTCTGTCTTTTTGGCTATGGTTTGCTGCTGCGGCTTGGACTGCACCATCGGCACCGCCAGGTGTATGGGCTGGAGCAGCCGGTCGACGAGCCCGCCCCAGCCCCTCCCCGTATCCTATTTCTTATCCTTGCGAGACTCCTGCTTCTTCTTTTCCGAGGCGGCCGCCTTCACCTTGGAGGGTTCGGCGGGAGGCACGGGGCCCTGTGGGGGAGGAGGGAGAGGGGGTCGGGGGGAGAACAGGGGAGGAGAGTCACTTCAGGAGGAAAGGAGCGTGAGGGAGTGTGAGAGAGAGAGAGAGAGAAAGAGAGAGAAAGAAAGACAGAGAGATAGAGAGAGAGAGAACGAGGATTCAGGGAAGGAAGGAGGGGTGAGATGGGTGCGTTAGAGGTGAGAGGATGAGAGATGGAGTTAGCAGGACAGGTGGAGCTGTGTGAAGAGGAGAGAAAAACACATTTAGGAGGAGAAGGGGGAGAGAGTCAGACATACAGATAGGGGGGAGGAGGTAGAGAGACAGTCCTTTTAGGGGAGAGGGTAGCAAGTGAGGGGGGGCGGTGTCCAGAGCTGTAAGGGGGTGACAAAACAGGTAACCATGCGTTAGGATGGGACACAGTGGCAGGTAGGCTCCATACACCTGTGAGAACTAAGTGACAATTGATCAATAACACACACTCATACACAAACACAGACACACACACAGTGTACACCAGATTAGGTTCCTATTGAGATCTGACTATTTGAGATACTTGCAGACAGAATAGCTCTTGTTTTCCCTCAGTGTGATTCTTGTCACAGTGAAAAAGTTCCCACTAAGTAATTCATTAACTAACTTAACAGTCTGTGGATAAACATTTTAAAAGTGGTGATAAATTTGACTAAAAAGAGAGTTTTTAGACATCTAGGCAGTGGTGGAAGAAGAACTCAGATATCTGACTCCAGTAAAAGTAGTAATACCTCAGTAAAGGAATAATCTGTTACAAGTAAAAGTCCTGCATTTTTACTGAAGAAGAAAAGTATTAGCAAAATACACTTAAAATGCCTAAAGGAAAAAGTACTTGCTATGCTGAATGGTCGGCTGATATTCAGACAGAATTGTCAACTCATTACACTGTGTTTCCATCTTCAGTCTGAGATTGCACCCTGCATAACTGATTTTGTGGGGGAGAGGGGTTCAATTTTCCCTAATCAATCACTCAAAACCAACGTAATTACCTGGATCTAAGGTAATTTTAAGTAGACAGTGGTTCATAGCCATGCCAACCATCTGTTGTGCCGGGGTTTTAAGAATGACGCAGCGCGAAGGAAAGCAAACTACCGTATCGGGCAATTTTGAGAAGACATGTCGATTAAGAACAGCCTCGATAGCAACATCAATCTTGTCGATACGGTGTACCACTTCACATTGGTGTTAGACCCACCCATGGTGCTGATTGGCTAATCATTAGTCCCTCTGCCGTTTTTATTTTAATTGATGAACCACTGTTTCATGTCACAATGCCAGACAAGTCAGTCAACCTGGTGGATTGGGTGGATTTAAAGGTCTGGACCCAGGGAAGCAGAATGGCCCATTTAAGAATAACAAATACTATATTACTTGACTATAATTACTGATGTATTAATGTGATCATTGCTTTAATATTGCAGCTGGTAAAGGTGGAGCTCCTTTTTGACTATTTATAGATATACACACTACAGAGTAGTTTGTCAGTTTCACTGAGGGATCAACAAAGTTTTATATTGATCTAAAATGTTCCATCATTATTTAGTTGTTGATTATATTTTGTATTAATGATCTGAATCTGCAAACTAAGTAGTTATCAAGTTATTAAATAAATGTAGAGGATTAAAAAGTAAAAATGTACAAGTATAAAGTAACATAAGATGAAAATACTCAAGTAAAGTACAGGTAACTCAAAACTGTACTTCAGTACAGTACTTGAATGACTATACTTAGTTACTTTCCACCACTGCATCTGGGACACATTTTAACTTTGGTTTAAACATCATTTGGATAACTATATTTCAGTGTAGTTGGGATATGCAACACAATGAAATACAGTCATTAAAAGGCTGTTTGCAGATTTAACACTACACATAAAATCTATAACCTCATTTGAATTATTCAAATCGAGCCTTTTTCATCTGTGAAATTAAGTTGCTCTTGCTTTTAAGTTCATTTTTTAACCTCAGACTTAGTGTCATTCTAAAGATTGCCATTGTTATTCAAATTCTGTTGTTTTTGTTGTTGTTGTGTCTCTCCCTCTCATGTCTTTGAGCATAAATTGTCAAAATGCATAAATTGTGAAAAAAAAGCAACGTCTTGTCAGGACCCTCTTCAAAAAAAGATGATGCGTCTCTTGGGGCTCATTCTGTTGACAATCAAATTTGCTCAAAACTTTCACCCCATTTCAACCTAGACGCCGACTGTCAGTGATGACTGTCCTGCAGATCAGCACATCCATGCATCCATGCTCACACTGGGTCTGTGAAACATTTCGACTTGTCGACACTAACATTTATATGAAAAGGTGAAAAATGAAATTGTTTGAGAGCTAGCTGCACTTCAAGGCCTGATACCCCATCACATTCAGAGAGGGGAAGTACCTGGAAATGAAATATTTGTTTACAAATTACATAACTGGGCTATTAAATTAATTATTAAAGTTCACAGTGGAATAAAGAATTTGTTCTGCCCATGCCCAAGGATGGATCTGCTTTACTGGCTATGTGATATTTTTAAAAGAAAGGCCCACATTCAGCCTCCATTCATCTAACTCGTACTTATATAATTCATCCATTCACTCCCACTCATTCTGTATATTGTCTGTGCAATGTCTAAAAACATCCAAGAAGAAATCTATAAAAGAAAGAGGAGGAAGGAAGTAAAGTGAGGCTTCATTTGAGCACAACAAATCCATCAGGACGGACTGGACAGAGTGGAGATAAGGTCAAGGTAACACTTAACTTTACAATAGCTGTATTCCAGTGCATTAACCTGTGAGTTAACCTATTGAAAAGTATCACAAGTGCACGATAATACTCAGACGGAGCTTAATGAAACTTCCCTCATATGTAATGGTTTTAACCAACACTGTGTACTTTTAGTATTCTTCCACAGGTTGGACTATGGGACCAGTACACTGCTGTAAAGTGTTACAGCAGAGGACAGTCCGAGTGAATAGTATGCATGCTGGATCTGGGGTTTGGAGAATGAAATACATCCTCTAATACATCAGGTTAGTCAACGGTGGAAAGCACACTAGACGCTGCCTCTAGTCACTGAAGCTTCGGCTAATAATACCCCACTGATTGCATTAGAAAATTTATCATCTCTAATGATGCACCGTGCCGAAGCAGCACGCGCTCTGATAAGACAGCAATCGAGGCGTACGCTGCAGCTAACATCCGGCTCCACGGGGCAGCTGTGCAGCCCATCCGGTGTCATTACCTTCGATCATACTTACATTCCCTCATACATCATTGTATTGTTTACCATTATGCATCCCACGGTAGGCTCAGTTTCTGCTGTATTGCAGAGCTCCCACGCTAATGACGGGGCTGCCTCGTAAACACACTCGAACCTGCTTAGGCAGAATGCAGAGCTGCCCTTGTTACAGGGGCTGCACACACTTCAAAGGAAATGTGGGTACAGTGGCAAAACAGGAGGGACTGGTGGGGAGGTTGGTGGGGAGGTAGATAGGGAAGTAAGTGGCTGCGTCCCCTGCTGCATACTAAAGAGAGACGGTGACAGGTGAGGAGGGAGAGTGAGAGGTAGATGAGGAGTGAGAGGTAGTGATTTTCTGTCCAGAACCGAAGCTGATCAGAACCCAGAACACCTGAGGAGGGAGAGAGACTGGAAAAGGGAGGTGATGAGGTGGTGATGGTGGTGGTGGTGGAGGGGAGGAGGGTGAGGGAGGATCGACAGAGCGAGAGAGGAAGTAAAAAGGGAAGAGGAGAGGGGGAATTACAGACAGATAGATGCTTCTCATGGTCAGCAAGGAAGTCAAAGGCAGGGAGAGGCGGGAGGTGGGGAAGGAGAGGAGGATGCGACTGAAGAGAGGTAGAGAGACTGGGGATCGGATAAAAAGGAATGTGAATGAGAGAGCGAGGGAGGGAGTGAAGTGAAGTGGAGTTGGGGTGGTTGGTTGGGGGGGGGGGCAATTGGGGGATGGAAAGAAGAATGGGTGGGTCGTGTGTGCGTGCGTGCGTGTGAGCTCAGATCGATACCGAGTGCACTCAATTATCATTCCAGTACAGTGTGTGTGTGTGTGTGTGTGTGTGTGTTCATTCCTGTGAGCTTTCTTATGTGTGTGGCTGCGGGGTAAACTCCTCTCCCACAACTCCACCTAATGGGGAGTAGCACACACCACAGGGCTCCTTTGTCTCTCTGTCTCGCTCACTCCCTCCTTCACTCCCTCACCCGCAGCCTTTTGGAGATTTGCAGTGCAAGCCCAGCAAACGGAAAGTAACGAAGATGGTGAGGCTGATACAAAATTGTGTTGTGTCAGCAGAGACTCCTAATAAGGGCTATTTGATCAAACAACCACTTATGAGCGCACTATAAAATCCCACGAGTCCTCTGTGTGAGGCGCAGCTACAAGAGAGGAATCAGCTCTGAGGGGGGAAAAAAATAAATAAAAATAAAAAATAAGGGAGTGTGAGCTCAGATGGAACATTTTTCTTCCAAGCTGAGACTTGCGGGAGAGTAACTATAAATGACAACATTGTCAAATATTCCAGTGTCCTTTTGGCGGCGAGTTATTTATTCATATATGCACTGTCACCCGCCGCAGGCACTTGAGAGCAACTGACTGCAGCTCAAGAGCAACCTGACAATCACACGACAGTAAAAAGGAAAGAAGAAGACAGAGGGAGGAAGAGGGGCTCCGGGGAGATGAGAATGAGCGCACTTGTTTGAGGTAGAAGGAATGGGTTGGCCCTTGTTGGTGCCGCCCCCTAGGCTTGAGCCTCCTAACTGCCGGCGGAAGCCCGCCAACCACCGCCGCTGCTCCCTCATCTTTACATTAGCTTATACCTGAGGCTAAATGACTCGCTGTCACAATAACACCTTTGAGCTTCCGCCCTGGATATCTTTGCGCATCGCTCATTTCAAAGCTGATTTTTTGATTTAGTAAAATGCCTTGAACCCAAATCCCTTGACTTCCCTTTTGTTCATTATCAGCAGGCGAGGCATACAGTCGATTACAATACACCCCCGCAACCATCCAGCCCCCACTTTACTGCAGAGTAATCAAACAGAACTTGCCCTGGTGCCTTGTATTTACAAAAGAATACAAGCCACCAAAATGTCTGATTAATCCACCACTTGAGGCTATCACAGTCCCATGAGGAATAGGGGAAGAGAAAATACCCCAAATCCTTGGCGTGTAGCAGCGTAAGACCACTGATAACAGCCCAGACCATAATAGGCCCAGTGATTTTCATTTGACTCCCAGTGAGCAAAATCAGCAGCTCCCGTCCCTCTTCCCACTGCGAGCAAATCACAGTCCCATTCAACACAGCAATAGCATTGCTCGGCCATTTCACAGTAGCTGGTTTGATTTTTGCCCCGTGGCTGTTTACTCGCGCTGCGCTGTTTGGCCCCCCTGAGGGAGCTGAAGGAGGGGTGAGGGCCACGAGAGAGAAAGAGAGAAAGAGAGAGAGGAGGGACAGTATGGGCTGTAAAGCACCTCCAACGCTCAGACGGCACTCGAATTTTAACAGCTTGAACACTGTTATTAGTGTTTCCAGGGCAGAGTTTGAATGACATGTTATTTGTTGTTGATATGTTGCTTTGAGGAGAAGTCGGCTAAGTGCGCGGACATGTTGGAGCTGCTTGGACTGGCATTGGGTGAATGCGATTATGAAACTGTGCCGTTATGCACTGTCATGTTAGATGTGTGCTATTGTGTGGCAGCACTGCAACAGAATAGATGAATATTCCCTCTGACAACACGTTTCCTGAGCCTAACACTGAATGCTATAGTAATCTCTCCAAAAAGGACGTCATTTTACCATTTAGCGCCTGAATATGACAGCAAACCAAGCTGTTGCATTCGGTGGTGTCGACTGGATGTGTTCATGTGATGGGAGTGTTTGAGGAAAGGAGACAGAGGGAGGAGAAGAGGGGATGGTTCAGGAAGGAGAGGAGGGAACTTGCCTGTCTCTGCTGTGATCCCTCTTTCTTTTTCTTGCCATGTTTGCTGGAGGGGACAAAAGAAAGACAATGTCAGGATGTCGAATCTATCTCTCCCTCCAGTGGTCACAGGGCAGCATTGCCTGGCAGCCATCATAAAGAGAACATCAACTTAATCTACTGGCCCCGTCTCAAACACAGCCCCCAGGAGCTAGATGCAATCTTATAAAATTGGATAGGTATAAGCAAGATGATGGATCCATCATCTTCATGATCTGGTGGATTATCTACTCAGAAACTTACGCTTCACCACTTTTAATCATCTTGCTTTGGACCTATGCAGTGCCATTTTTAGATGAAATCTAGATGAGAGATGATTATCCGTCTCTTTCCAGCTGACTTACTTCAAATCTAAAACTTGCACACCTAACCAAATCAAATTGTGGCATGGCAGCTATGCCAGCTTGGCCACACAGGTGTCGGTGCCAGGGATGGGCTCCGGCTTCAGCTCCAGTCCCTGGCACAAACCTGACTGGCAGAGCGCCGCCGGCCACAGGCCGGGCACTGACCTGACACTGAGGCTGAAGACACGGCGCGCCACCAGGAACCTCATCAGGTAGTAGATGACCACGATGAGAACCAGCAGGCCCAGCACCACCCCGATGATGGCCCCAGTGATCACGCCAGCCTGGATGGGCACTGTTGGATGGAGGGGAGGAAGAGGAAAAGAGGAGGGAGTGTTAGAAGGTGCACACAATTCGAGGATAATAAGGATGAATAGAAAGCAAGTGACAGCGAGAAGTTGGGAGTGTTCAGAAGGAAAAGGAAGATAGGAAGAAAGAAGAACGTGAGCGATCAGGAAAAGATGTCATAGGAGGAAGGAAATGGAAAGAGGAGGAAGGCAGGGAACAAAGCTAGAAGGAAAGAGAGATGAAAGTAGAACAGACAAGGAGAGCAAAGGTAAAATAAAGGTTGAATGAAAGATGGAGAATACAAGTGCAGTGGAGGCAGAGAGGGAGATGAAGAGGAGGGGAGATAAGGTAGAATAAAGGTGAGAGCAGGGATAGAGTCACGGAGGAAGAAGGTGGGGGAAGGGACGAGGACGGTGGAAGATGATGGAAAAGGGGAAAGGAGAGAGAAATAGGAAGAGAAAGCAAGGAGAAGGGGGAGAAAACAAGTGAAGGGGAGGCAGTGATAGCAATCTCAAATAGAGAAAGAGATAAAATTGTAATTGATTTCATTTAACAGGAGGTGCAAGGAATTCTAAACGAGGCAGTGCGACGACCGGTCTGAACGCAGTGCTCGCTTTAGTCTGATGCACAGTGTAAATTGAGATTAATTGCGGAGTTTGGAATGATTATAACAACAATTGAGAACAGTTGGCTTCTGATGAAGAAAATTCCCCCAAATATGCCATATGGGCTCAGTGGAAGGCTTATGAGCAGACACAGATGTAAGACAATGCAGACATTATACTTTACATAGTGGGAGAATTTGATTTTGCTGAGAAAACCCCGCAGGAGTCACTGTACTCCCCCTCCCACCCTCCCTCATCTCACCCTTCTCAAAGACCAGCAGGCGGACGCTGGAAGGCCGGCCCACTATGTCAGGGGGGTTCTTGGCGTCACAGGTGAAGGTGCCATTGTCGTTGAAGTCCAGGTTCTTGATCAAGATGGAGCCATCACGGCGGCTTGGGTTTCCCACGAACTCCAGCCGGTCCCTGAATGGGCCCTTGTTGTCCACATAGGGAACACCGCCAGTGTAGTGGAAGATCTGTAAAGGACAGACAGGGCATTGTTGTGTTCATGCATGTTGGGTCACCACAATCACTCTAAAGAGTAACTTCTGCATTTGACTCAAAATACAGTACAGCTGTTGCATGACAGGGGCGTTAGTGACCAGGCAGGATCAATCCACCTGATGAGGGTGGCTCGACCACAGGTACTTTCCCTGTGCACATTCATTTTCTGTCTCCATCACCAGCAGCCATAACTGTTTTTTGTTGTTTGAGTAAACGACACGAGGCAGGCTGAGGAACACTGAGTTTGGCTGCTGCATCTCGTTGGCTCATTTCTGGCAGTTTGTCATAAGCTCAAGGAGACTATGTTTTTCATTGAGAGAAAATGACTTTCTTTTTCCTGTCATGATTGAATGTGTGCACAGCACCAGCCTCAGGTAGCCAGCTGGAAACAGATGGGTTACCAAGAGGCAAAGAACAGTTAAGAAGTTAAGAAAAAACAACAGAATAACTGTAGTTTTAAATAGTTTTCGGCGTAACTGTGTCTCTATAGGAATGATCCTGTTTGAATCTCTTTGACCCATATTAGCGGTTGGTCACTGTCTTATTAAGATGTTTTGGCCACTTGGGTGTGGTGGAAACAAGCTGTAATGACCCTATAAAGGTGATATGGCAAATGTGTTAGCTTATTTAGACATTTTAGAAATGCAGGGCAACATTGGCATTTCTGTCCACCTGGCGAAGTCCAACATTTACTCATTTAGCTTTGTTTTGGTCTCCACAAACACTTTTAAATATTCCATCACATTTAACTGCTAGCCACTGACATCATCTGTCTGCCTTTTGGCCTTGGACAAGTAGTGTACAGTGGATTATTTTTTTTCACTGAACAGCTGCGTTTTTCAGCTGAAATGACGCTAAGAGAGCAGAGAGTGGACCAAGACAGTCAAGTTGAGGGTTGGAAAACCCAAATCAATTAGCTGAAAGACGCTAAAACACTTCCCCAAAAGTGTGTCATTAATTCCCTGTTACACAAAGAGCAAGAACTTTCACATAACACTTGATAGATTTAAAAAATACTAATCAAAGCAGCTTTAAAAGTCTGGTGTGTAGAATTTAGTGGCATCTAGTGGTGAGGTTGCAGATTGCAACCAATTGAAACTTGAAGGAGAACTATGGTTGCCGACACCAAAACAGTAAATCCCGAATGGCCCTATCTAGAGCCAGTGTTTGGTTTGTCCATTCTGGGCTACTGTAGAACATGACAGACTCTGTGAAAGAGAGCTGGCTCCATATGTGGATATAAACAGCTCATTCTAAGGTAAAGAAAACACATTGATTCTTAGTTTTAGGTGATTATAGACTAATGACAACATAGTTATGAATATTATATAGCATTTCTGCTAATATATCCCCCTTAATCCTACACATCTTACACTTGAAGTCAACATGTTGCCAATTTTATTTTTAGCCGTCTGTGGCTGCTTGACTTTGGACAGTTCTTCCTCATATAAAGCGAGGGTTTGAGGACAGAGGGTGCTGTGTGCTGCACATATTGTAAAGAGGCAGAATCTGTGATTTGTGATATTGGGCTGGATAAATAAAACTGACTTGACATATAATATATTTCATTTTAATGGAAAAGGGGTAATTATCCCAAAAAAAATACTGTTTTATTATAATAGACCATTACTAATGACAAATGCTGAATGATGCCAGCCCCACAAATGGTGAATGGCAGATTACAGCTAAAATAAAAGCTAACTGATCTGAGTGCTGATGTCCCAGACTCCACAGCATCAAGGTCAAATTTGGTTGATATGTTGTGAAACAGTTAAATAAAACTGTCAGCACACGTCTGATTGAAGGTTTGAGGCCTATGAAAGCCATCCATGAAATGAACAACAGCCTTTTCACATGATACACACGTGTTGGAAATCAAATACGACATTTGAAAGGACAAATGCACCATGAAAACAGATAGACATATGAAACTGTAAATCTGTCCCGGCGGGTAAAGAAATGAGCGACAGAAGATAAGTGGGAAAAAAAGAGAAGAGAAATCTAGTTTCAAAGTGAGGGCACTGCGGGAGATGGATGGAAGCGAAGGAGGTGAGGGGAGAAGATAATGAGAGAGGAGGGGAGGGACAAAGAAGGCAGGGCTGGGGAGGAGGAGATTAAGGGAGGTGGACAGAGGGAGGCGCAGTCAGGACGGGGAGATAGAGAGATTAGAGAGATGGCAGGACGATAAGGGCAGGGAGAGCGAAATTAAAGAGCAGGAGGAAGGTGAGGCGGCAGGAGGAGTGGGAGAGAAAGTTTCTGTGCGCTTGTTGTTTCCTTCTCGGAGTTAATACACCAATCCTGCACTTGTGTGTCAGAATAAATTGAGTATTACTCAAGTGTGTGATGACATTTTAGACATTCACACAGTCCCGAATGCGTCGGATTAAACCAGAATTCCTTTCTGATGATTTACAAGTATTCTGTTCAGTGAGAGTGCTCTGGAAATTACTCAAAATTCATGAATCCTGTAGAGAAAATGATCCGCCATGTTTAAATTCCTGAGATCCTGATATTAAAGCTGCACAAAACAAGTCTGCAAGTGATCCCGAATTGATCAGCTCATTGTTTCAAGCACTGCTCTGCTCAGAAACACTGTCATGTGACATCAGTACAGCACCCCCTTCTCTGACTAAATTTCTGTTCCTCTTCGTGACTGGTAGGGGCGGAGATGGTGAAAACAAAAAAGTCTTTTGGTAGAAAACGCAGCCATTGTTGCCGAGTCTCTAGTGCTGTTGTTGCAAAAGACTTGTTTGTAATTCCCTCTTAAATATTTATTTGAAGCTTCTTGACTGAGAAAAAAGGTTAACTTTAAGTGGGAGTACATAACATCAGAATTTCATTTAGGAAAATATGGAAGGTGGACCATCCCTTTATGATTTATGCAAAGATGTCTGGCTTTTTAGCTGCTAAATGCTTTACTATGTTCACAAACTACTCACTAACTTTGTACGTCTGCACTTTGGTGCTGAGCAAGAAGTATACAGGAGGTTTACCAGAGCCTTTTTCTACAGATGACAGCATGAGAGTAAATCAAAACAGCAAAGCCATGGGCTGTAAAAGCAAAACAATGAGCTTAAAGATGAACTTTTTGAAGAGCTTGCATTAAGTTTGTTCCATGACAATCTCAATAAGTGCAGCTTTAAAGTGGATGTGACTAATTTTACAGAGATTTAAAGATTGCTTTGCAGGCTGCCTGACTGTGACAGCTAACTGTCTTGTAAAAGCATATTTTCCTTACAGGATGATGACAGATCAGATGATAGTACAGTTATCTCGTACCACAATTATCAATAAGTAGACTGTGTGTGTGTCTGTGTGTCTGTGTGTCTGTGTGTGTGTGTGTGTGTGTGTGAGTGTGAGAGAGAGAATTTGAATCTTACAGAAATGCTGTCCCGGGAGCCATCAGGCCTGTATGTCCAGGAGAAGGTGACATCCTCCGAGGTCCAGCGCCAGGAGAAAAAGGAACAGGACAGCCGGATGTCGGAGCCCAAGAGGGCGTGACGCTCCCAGCCAGTGTAAATCACTATAGCCTGGGACTGCTCAGGTACTGGGAGACACAGCAGGTAGATACAGTTCATTCACAAATAAACCCACCTATCCACATCACAAGATAATGTGTTTTGATTTAATACTGCCTTGACTATAAAGTCACAGGAAATGATCAGAATTGCAACCTGCAAAAGCTGCTTGTTAGAGGAAAGCAAGCAACAAAACCATACCTGCACAGTTGTCTACATGCCTGGACATAAAAGGACATTTATGTGTAAAGTACTAATCAACATATTCTTGTTCTGTTATATTTCTGATGGTATTACCCTGTATTGAATGTCAGTTTGTTCGTTTACAACTTTTCACCCATAAATCTATCAAATAAATCCCAAATACTTAGATATGCACCCACACACACACACGGTTAAACTGCACATTTAGTGGTGTCAGATCCACCATTGATTCAGACATGCACTTGGTAAATATTTGGATTATTACTGGAATATTGGTGCTAGTCTCTCAAAGTCAAAGGGGAACATCATTTTCTCCATTAATATGGATTATGTTGGCTTAATCATGTGCGCTGTTTATGCTCGAATAATATCTAATGATCGATGTTAATTTGGTTTTGGCTGCAAAATCAATATTTTACTTCCCTCGAAAATGCACTCAGCATCTCAAACAACCACCAAAGCCCCTGGGAGCTGCACAGCCCTGCCACTCTAACATCAGCCAGAACAACATCATTTTTTTGTTATGTTTCCCTTAAAATGTGTGAATGGGCCACCAATGAGTCACAGTATTCTCAAAGCTACATTAACACTAATGCCCATAAGTGTCGTGGAGCTTGGTGCCATCTTTCTTATAACACCCAGAGAGTAAAGTTCACAGCCCTCACTGCGAGCGACCTTGAACGAACACCGTTAGTGCTGCCAGCCCCCGCAAAACTTGTCGATGAAATCGTGCTTGACATTTTTAATTAAAATTCTGACAAAAACTGCAAATATCTGACAGGAGGGGAGCACAGAAAGCCGTCTGCTTGAGAGCAAAACGTCTGCCAGCCCTCCCTTTTAAAGTCATGGTATTACTCTTTAACTTTGAAAGCTTAGGGCCAGCTGCTTTATAAGAGGAGCACAGATGTACAGTGCTGGGTCATTTAGCATAAAGCACCTGAGAATGAACGATGTCCTCTACAGGTGTCCTAAAGGCTTTTTTTTTTAATTGAATCAATAAGCAAATGTTAAGATATTAATTTAATTGTTTTAGTCTAGTATTAAGCCGGTGTACAGGGAGATATTACAGAGATCAATTAATTCCCTACTAAGCCTATTGACCTCTTTTTATATCATCAAGTCCATCAGTTTTCAAGTAAGCACTGAAGAAGAAAACAGAAAAAGCCCTCTTCATCATATTCTCATTTAACCTTTCACCCCACATCAGTGGAAAGATAATTTCTACATCTTCGCATTCAATAGATGAAATTCACTGTGGGTGTCTTTGAGACCTCCTCAAAATAAAACTTAATAAAAAAAACAGTTCAAAGAAGATTCAGTCTTTCTTTTTTTACCTATTCCCAGGAGGACAACCGACGCCAGCGCCAAAAACGTCAGCATGGTTTCTGGCTTCTAGGGAGCTCCCAAAAGACTTATGCTGCGGACCTGACAGGAGCCTGTCGAGGAAGAGTCCCACTCTGGAGGGAGTGTGAGTGGAAGGAGGAGAAAGAAAGAAAGTGGAGTGGAGGGGTGCAGGACGCCAGGACAGAGGGCTTCAAAACTGGACAACAACAGAAAACCCACTGTCCCCTGGTTTATACCCAACCACACCCCTCGCTCAGGCCCAGCCCGGCCCATTCCTCCTCTCCACACCCCCCCCACCCCCACCCATCCTGCTATTTCTCTCCATTTCGTACCCTCATTGAAACAAATTACACACATTATCTTTTGAAGTGGACGAGAAACGCAGGCGAGAGGCACCTGCGCCGTACAGTAACTGGTGAATTAATTGGGTAAACAATGGGCAACTTGGGGGGAATTTGCAAACTCTGTGCAGCATTACACTGTGATGAATGTAATGTGCGAGATTACACCCTCGCCGTGATGTGACTGAGTTGAGAGAGAATGCTAATCAACGCTTAGCATGTAGGCGCTAACGAGGTCGTGTGACAGGGAATCATGACCATCTGCAGCCGCTCTGTATGTGATCACTGCTCATATGTAAATATTACATGTGGAGTGGTGGGAGGCCTGTTTCTGTCTGTTTACAGTGAAGGAGGAGGGGACGAAGGGGGGATCCTGCTGCGAGGTCAGTCCAGTGCTCTCTCCTCTGTCCCCATGCCTCACCCCTCTCTCCTCTCCCTGCACTTTCACCGGGTCTGAGGCCAGCGGCCCAAACAAAGCACCGACTCTTTGCTCTCTGTCCTCCCTCTCTCCAGATTCCTGTCGTTTGCTGACGTCTAGCACTTGGAGACAATGGAGAGAGAGGGGGACAGGGGCTGACTGGTGTTTGCCCGTCTGTCAATGGCGCTTTCTTCCTCTCCGGCCCTCTCCCTTTCTTTTGCGCTGCCTCGTTTTCTCCTCCTGTCCAGACAAAGCTGTGTATTCAAAAATGCAGCGCCCACTCCCCGCTTTTCCAGTAACACAGACAGCAAGAGTGTGGGGACAGACCTGCTATATATAGATGGGTTGATATGAGGACAGGACAAGACACACAGACATGAGACCAAGATGGTGGCAGATACAGACGCAGGACAAAATGAGAAAAGAGGCAGCGGTGGAAATGAGCGGACACACTGGAGTGGAATTTCTGCAAAACCCTCATTTCTAAAAAGCCTCATTCCATCATTTTGTCACATGTCATAAATATGCATTAATTTAGCCGCTGGCATCGTAATAGTGAATGCATGCACAAATTAATGGTCTGCGGTTTTCTTCCAGCTTCAGCAAACACACAAGCTGAATTCACTTATTCTCAACATGAAGTGTAAACCATATCAGTCATGATTTGACTCCTCCTACCCCCCGTTGGGACTGCACATATGATGAGAGTGTAAGAAGAGGAGGCACTTGACAAGGACGTTCACTTCATCCACTTCACTTCGTCATTTTATTGAGCCTACTTATCCAGGTTTCCCATGCTGGATTTCCTTTGCAAGGGGGGCTCTTGGCCGAGACAGCACTCAAAGTATTTAGCAACAGATCGACTTTTGCTTACATTTGAGACCACGGCATAAATTCTTGCCACTTGTGAAAAATCGCAACCGCTCATTCATCTTAACACCTCAAATACCCCTGCTGACGGATCAGCTGAACAAAATGGACCATCTGCCAACTTGTTGGCGCCATCAACTGTCTAAGCTTTGGCTTGAACGTCTAAATCGCGACATCCTTAACAATTATGGCAGATCCTGCCTTCGGGCCCCAGAGAAACAGGGGGATTCTTTATGAGCCTGGCAGGTGCAGAATGTGGCAGGCACCCAAACTCGTCAGCACCGAGTGACGGTGGCAGCGGCAGCGGCTGAGCTTGGCAGGCAGAAACTGTATCACATATAGAGCGAAGGCCCCCATTCCTTCAGCTGGCAGTGGTATAGCACACTAATGTAGGAGAGGGAGAGCTTATCTGCCGCTAAATTATACAGAGAGGAGAGGGGCGAATGGGGGAGAGAGGTACCAATGAGAAACAGACAGAGAAAAGTCGATCTGTAGAGCCATTTAGAGATTTTTTTGCTAAATTATACATGAGTCCTCAGCTGCACTTTAGTGATATTGAGGTGGACAAGGCTTCATATCAATTGGTGTTATTAGAGATGACTGAATACGCAAAGTACCTCCGGCTTTAGCCACTGTGTGAATGAAACCATCTCAACTGTCTGCCTGCATCACTCATCAAGCTTGTTTTCACGGGTTGAGACAGTGGTCTCAGTTGCATTTGGTGAGGGCATGTCATTAGACACCCGTAGAAATTTACAGAGCATATTTTCTTGTGATATTGTAATTTTCTTTGACGTAGAATTATTTCCAATGGCAGCAGAAAAAAACATACGAAGCGCACATTCAAAAGACCAGGGATAATCACAGTCTGGGAAAGCATCCCGAGCTGTAGATGTTAGGGGCTCTTGTCAACTCCATCCATGTCTAATTTTTCTGCAATGTTGAGTATGTTTGTCACAGCTCTGAGTGCAGCCCTCATCACAAGGAAGGCTGGCAGATGTGCAGAAGGGGAATGTCTTCTTCGAAATGTGGAGGGCTTCTGTGAATGGAGAGCGCCTTTGAGATTGAACGGCTGGAGGGTTTCTAGCTGCTTAAGACAGGGGAAATGGAGAGACAGAGGAGATGCACACCACAGGCTGGTTCACACGAAGGTCATAAGACTAATGACCGTCAACAATGATCCAATGGAGTGCACTGCAGTCTTACCCCCTTAAGCACAAGCCTCTCAGTGTGGGCCAAAGTGAAGCACTGACAAGTGGGGAACAACAAAAAACGCCGCCATCATAAACCAATCATAAAGTAGTCTCGTAAACGACTAGATCGGCTCACAGTTTTGCTGCAGGGGTTGGATAATCAAGCGAAACATTTCCATAACCAAATAAGGCAAATGAGGCATGGCAAGCAATTGGCCAGAAAACTGTCAAAAGTTAAGGCTAGAAGGCAGGATTAAATATAAATACAGCAGTGTTATGCCATCTAGGTTTTCTAATAGGACACACGTTTAAAGCCTGCTGACTAAATAAAGATCTAGAGTAGGAATATGCCACAAAAAGGAAGTGTCTGTATTATCTATAGGGATTTAGAGCAAAGATTCCCAATCAGGAGTACTTGTAACCCACAGGAGTGTGTGTGTGTGTGTGTGTGTGTGGGGGGGGGCCTCCACAGTTGCTTGGGTAAACATGGAGAAATAGCCTGCCAGAATTGAGTCCTAAAAGCCAGAAATAAGTTATCGTTTTACCACTTCTGGTTCCCTCATCTCAAAGTCAATGGGTTTTTTGAATGGGCGTTTTGGTTAGATGCCTGTAATAAGCTCTGTGGTTAACACACAAACTTAAGAGAGTTTCACTTTTTTTTCCTTGACTTAAAATACATCAGTAAATAACCCACTCGTGAACTCTGAACATTCTACGTGTCTAAAAAAAGGGGGGTTGCTTACAAGCAGCTAAATGAGACTATAGAACGTCATCATGCTGAGCTGCACTGAACATGGCTTTACGTCTTGTTATGGTGGGGACATTAGGTCGTGCAATGGCAGTGTAGTTTGTTTATAGCCTAACGTTGGCTTTTTACTTCTGGGGCAGTATTCACAAAGCTTCCTAGTGCTGAGAGTTGCTCCTAGTGACGAAATTCTAAGAAAATTCTTAGAATTTCCCCTTAAAGTTAAGACTAGGTCCTTGTTAAGATACAAATTATTCACAAAGTGTCTTCACTCTTAAAAGAGCTCTGAAGGTCAAAAACTGTTAGGAGCAGGGAGGAGGACTTTTAAGCGATTTAAGAGTTTCTTAATCGGAGGAGAAAATGTCAGAAAGACAAAGAGGAAGGAGAAATATTCTCCAAACGCTGGATGACAGTGAGTAAATGAAATGCTACAGATTAGATCATGCAGGGATAATACTTGTGGTTGATGTCATTTGGGATATGCACACATTTCCCAGCTAACGCTATAACACTGGAAATAAAATGATCACGATAATAAGATATTTAATAAAAACTGTAAAAATGCAACAGTGCAGCAGTGATGACTTGGATCTGTCTCAACCCTCCATCAGCAGAATGATCACACTAACAATGACAACACCTTGCAGGCTCACAAAAGGGTGTGTCTGTGACAACCAATCACACCTGTTAAAAAAAGCATCACACCTAGCAACATGGTCAACCACACCTCCTCCCTAAGGTAAAAGTTTGTCTCTTCCTTGCTCAGAGTTGCTCTGAGAACTTTCCTAAATCACTCCTAAGCTAAGACTCCCTACTAAAAATGTCTAGGCTAAGTTAGGAGCTCTCTGAGAGTGCTCTCAGAATGTTTGTGAATACAGACCCTGGTGATTACATTTAGCATTCTATAATAGTGAAAATGGTGTTCATTTGTGAAGCTTATCTTGATGATACAAACATGTAAGTATTATTATTTGTCGCCACAGAGCTTATTTTCAACAATAATCTAAAATCCAATGGAAAGAAATCCCATAGACTTAATGGCGAGGGAACCAGTGTGATGCTTACTTCCGGATCAGTCTCCAGAAAAACGTCATCCCTGGCTGACTCTATTGTGGAGTAGCTTAAGTAATTTAAAAAGAAAAAAAAGAAATTACAATTTGAATTAGAAATTAAATTCTCATGTTGAGTAAACACTTCCACATTCAAAATTTTCTGGCACAGGATCCCCAATCCTGTCTTTTCATGTGTCCCCACCAATGTTGAATAGAGACCTATGTCCTTTCAGGATGCTATTCCAATCCACTTTATCTTTTCAGAGCAAATGGTGGTTTGTGGCCATATTTATGTTCTGGATGTCACATACAGCTTCTTTAAAGTCATGGATAAAGTTAAATAAATGGTGGTGTCAATGAAGGGGTACGTCTGACAAAAAAGGTCAGGAACCACCAATTTAGAGGTCAATTATCTGCCACTAGCTAGCGTGTTGCAGGAAATGTGGCTGCCTATGAATCTGATTGAGTCATTTCAGCAAATGCTCAAAAACAACTTGTTTTATGATCAAGTGACAAAGACCTCTAGCAGCTGTGGGAATGCTGACTCTGTTGGGAGCAAAGGAGTAAGTCAGGTGACGTTATAGAGCAACAAAGACGGCTGTTGGTCCACTTCAGTCCAGACTGAAATATCTCAACAGTCACTGGATTACCATAAAACTCTGTACAAACATTCATGGTCCCAAGTTGAATCCTACTGCTTTGTACTTCTCATCTATTGCTAGTAGCAAGTCAAAATTTCATTTGATCCAATATTTTGATTTATGATAAAATAACTGTAAACCTAATGACATTCCCATCAGCCTTACCTACACTTTGTGTTTTGTGCTAATTAGCAAATGTTAGCATGCTAACATACAAAAAATGGTGAACACGGCAAACATTATACCTACTTAACATCAGCATGTTAGCACTGTTGTTGTGACCATGTCAGCATGCAAATGTTTGCCTTTAAAGCTTTGCTGCGCCTATTTCAGACTTTTAATTTTGTTCGCCTGAACCTAACCAAAGCATAACCACAGCAGAGTCTGTTAACAAAACTTCTTTTTTTTTTTTTTTTTTTTAAACAATGTGAGCTTTTTGAAGGCTCTGATAAGTGGAGGACACTCCGGAGGACATTTACAAACAATGTATTCTCGTTTACCTTGGAGGACTTGTTGGCGCAGCTGCACACAACTTGTACTAGTTGAACTGAGCTGATGAAGTGCCCTGATGAGTCATACAGTGCACACAATCCTGCACTGTCTCTCATGCTGAGGACCTAATACCCTGTTAGAGTGGAGACTGGAGGACGAGGGAAATCATATAAAGGGCCCAAAAAAGAGGGGGCCTGACATCATCAAATCCGAAAGGTTACTGGCCAACGCTCGGCCCTCCCGCTCAAGAAAAACACTATTGATATTCTGTGGGTTCGGCCAGGGACAATGGCAGGGTCTGTCCCTCCCTCTCTCCTTCATAGCCTGGCATGGCAGAGATGTCACAGAGAGCACCAAACAAATGGATGGAGGGATAGAGAGGGATGGAGAGATGGGAGGAGGAGGAGGTGGAGGAGAACAAACGCATTGTTCTCAGGGTGGAGAAAGGGGTATTGTGAACAAGACAGATAGCTTATGTGGGAGAATGGGGTGGGGGAAGAGAGAGGGACACAAAAGGACAGGGAAAGGTGAAACCTGGCATTTTTTATAGATGCCCCCCTTTTTTTGCAGTTGGAGGTAATCCATAACCCTGCTTCAGGGGACACTTCCTAAAACTTTAAAGACGAACGCAGCAGGGGTCGTTTCAGCACATGTGTAACCATCTTCAGCTTGCCTTTTATCTGTCACAACACCAGAGATCAGTTCTGGGGCATTTTTTATAAATCATGCTCCACAACCCAAAGCCCCCGGCCACTTCTTAACATGTACCAAAGCACAGCTCAACAGAGGCGGCGAGCAGGTAGGTTTGCAAATGCAATTTCCCCCGCGGGACCTGGTCTGAACGGGTGACTTGATGTGAACTAACTACACAGCTGTTTGAACACGGGCTAGGACCTCGGTGGAGATGGAGGCCAGTGTGCTGCAATGCCCCGCAGGCTTGTGATATGCGCCAGCTGCCCCCCTCGGTACACATCAGTGACACATATATACACACACACACACACACACACACACACACACACACACACACACACACAAACACGGGCAGTTAACCAGGCACACACATTTTCACAGAGAAGATAAAAACAAACCCATTCACACTTGCACAAAAGAGGAAACAGATACAGAAATGTCTCAGCGTGCAGGCACTTAGTCTCAACACAAAGGTACACAAAGACTCAGAGTGACTTCCTCTCCACTTACACAATCACACGTATACAAATTAGAAGACGCTTGCTGCAGTCAACCTTCAGAGTAATTCACAACAAAAGCCGGAATCATACAGCACACACAATATGGAATTGAATTCATTACATATTTGCATTTTCAATATTTCATGCTCTGTTGCCTGTTTGATTTCCATTAGGGCCTTTTCCATCCCTCACACTTGCTGTTTGCTTGCTGTAGCCAACTTCTAAGGCAACAGTACAGCTGACAAGTGCCATTTGAAATTCAGATTTTAGTAACACCAGCAGGTCCCTTGTTTCTATTCAAAAAATAGACGTGATATGATGACGGTATTCACAATGAGTGTCAGAAGTACCCAAAGCAGTGTGCAGGAGAAAAGACATATTTCAAGAGCAAACTGGGGGATAAAAACACCTTTAAATCTTCATGAGGGGAAGTGAATGAAAACTGATGGAAAAATAAGAGTGTTGTAGGGATAAACAACAGTGGCAGACAGCAAAGGGCAGGCGGGTCTGGATTTGGAATTTCCATGATTATTCTACCACAATGGTGTCCTTCTCAAACTCCCCTTCAGCAGACACAGGACACGGCCCACACACACAAATAATAGGCAAACCACCAGCCGTGCTGTATGCATACTTGCATACCGAGATAGCATAACAAATAGTGACCTCACAAGCACTCCAGTATAGGAAATGCAAGCCACTCGGCATGTGAAAACAGTGACATGCCTCATACAGTGCGGGTCACCGCAAAGTGGAAAAACTTTACATGCAAATATGCCACAGACAAGCCAGTGCTTTAAACCTAACACTTGATGTATGCCTCTTCGCAGCCACTTGTGATGGGCAAAGCAGTTGTTTTCAGTGTAGTGAATCACTACAATATGTTCATTAAAAAGATCCATTCGAAAGATTTGTTCATCAAATCGTTCGGTGATTGACTAGAGCTCCAACTGTGCGTAGTCCCATTCACTGTACTGAAACACGTTCAGCTCAGCTCGCTAAATAGTGAACTGAGAACTAAGATAAATAAAGCCAACTGAAAGCTGAAGTGCTACTCTGCTAGGCACAGCAGGTGTATTTTCCCAACACCTAATTATTAAATAAAATATTTGGTACAATTTCTTCGAGTTCTACCCCATTTCCTACAGCACATATATTTTCCCAACACCAAAGTAAAATATTTGGTACCGCTTCGAGACCTCAAGACATGAGGAGGGAGAGGAACCAGCTTAAGCAACTCAGCAAATGTCTATCACTCAGGGATCATGTTCACTCTGTGGCACGTTTAGTGAACTTTCAGCTATACATGTTCCCTCGCAGTAAAAGGAGTGAGTCAGTGAGTCCTTACATCTTCGCTTGCAACTGACTGAGGGCAGAACTGAGAAATGAGCAGATTGTTTCAGAAGGTGATTCAGTTCAGGTTGTTCACCCAAAAGATTTGTTCTTTTCAATGGAGGCAGGGTTCCTGCTGCTTAGGGGAAATTAGATTTGAGACTTTTTTTAATGCCACTCAGAATGAAGTCTCATACCAATTTCACAATAACCAAAATTGAAGGGAAAAAAAACATGAGCCAACATAAATGACTTAGGGTGAGGGATAATTTTGCCCAAATTTTTATTGTAACATAAAATGACTTTGTTGGCTCATGGTGGAAATGAGGGTAGAGCAGAACCGGGAAATATCGCGGTCGTCCATGTCGTCCAGGGTGCCTTGGAGCATCCAAGCAAAAACAAAATATGAGGGTTATTGGTTAGGCTATCCTGATCTGTGTGACATCAATGCAACAGATACCATTTAAGCCCTATCTTTAGATTAATTAATTCAATGCCTGTTTTGGAAATGTTCATAAACAAAACAACACAAGCAGCCACAGAAATGCCAGCCTACCAATGCATGTAATTTATTTCCTGCATCTTGTTGTTTAGCTCAACTTCCTGCTGCTGCACTGGAGTCACATTACTAATCACCCAGTACAAATCAGACGCAGAACAAAACAAGAGCCTACAGCCATGCTGGCAGGAAAATGAAATCAACACGAAGTGCCAAAAACTGCAGTTCCTCCAATGGCCACTTGAGGCTGGCTCCAGAAGTGAGTCAAACCCAACAGACCCCAGCTTTAAAATGGCCGACTTTACACCAGAAATGAGTGTGTTTACAGCTGGGTACGAAAACAGGTTTTGGTCTTAAGAGCTAATTTAAACATTCAGGACAACTGCACGGGGCATGAGTCTTTCATTTACATTTTATTAGGGTTTAAGTTACTCATATATAAGGTTGGGGGTGTTTCAGTGATAGACTGTCTGCAAGGCATCACTACAATCTTTGAGTCAGATCCACCCCTCACTCTTCCACAGCTCCTCCACCCTCTTGTCCACATTTGGTCACTTTTGGCTCCAAAAACCCAAGATGGTGGCCTCAGAAACACCAAGCTTGAGGCTTCAAAATGGTTGTCCACAACCCAGAGGGTGACATCACAGTAGCTATGTTCATTATTTCACAGACTATGGGCTTAACACAAAGTAGGGTTGCCGCCAATGGAAAGTAGTTTGCAAGCATTATATTGCATAGTATTGGACAAGTTGACCTGAAGATGGCACTAGATGGAAAGTCAGGGGATCAGTACAGTGACTGCAATTCATCCTGAGAGAGATATGAATGTGTGTTTGCCAAATTTCAGAGCCATCAATTCAATAGTCGTTGAGAGAATTCACCCAAAACAACAAATGTCAACTTCATGGTGTCACTAAAGAAAAAAAGTCACTAAGCTAGCCAAGCAGACATTTAGATATTTCAGCCTGGACCAAAGCTGTGGAAAACAGACGTTACCATCCCTAGAGTAGACAGTGTGGCACCACTGGTAGGATGCTCAAAGTTATAGTTATGGGAGTCTATTTGCAGAATGAGCAGTTTGCAGTCCAACAGCTCTTTGTGTTTTTAATGCAGCTGTCTCCCTTTTATGTGTATGTACGTTTATGCAAAGCAAAATTCTCAAACAGTCACCACCTGTGTCTATGTCAAATGATTCAGTTTACTTACCATTTAATGCAATAGATCACTTACAGCTCAGACAGACAAAAGCACAAACACATCAGAAACATTAAGTGGTTCAAGCTCAGTCACGAGCACGCACATCCTTCTCACATGGCATCAACATGCACAATCCTCTTTGCTTCTCCATGTAACAACCGCCCGTCCTTGGCTCTCAAACTGACCCTCCTACCCCCCCTCCACACGTCTCCAAACAGTCTCTGATTGATTCAGGCTGGACAGTTAGTGGATTTCCATCATCTAATGCAAGCTGTGAGTGCTTCTCTTTTGTCCTGCTGTTTGAGCAACTGTCAGCTCCCGCGTCTTTTTCTACTTCTAATAACGTTTCAGGCAGCCGGCAATCTCCTTGGCTTGTCCTCTTATTACCACACATGCTGGATGCACTTTCCTGCTGCCTTTTGAGTGCTGGAGCAGAAATCAGGCCAGCTAAAAGTATTGATATGCCGCCCATACATTTCATGTTTTGCTTGGCGGTTTTGCACAGTGAATTTTTGATAGGGATCTATTACCAGCAGGTATGCTGTAACTGCTGAGTCGATTTGGGTTTCTGGAATTTATGTGCACCGTACGCGGCAAGATGTTTATGCAATTTTGGCTCTGAAAGGGAGCTGCTTCGATAAATCAATAACACCGATGGCAGGATGCTTAAAACTGGCAAAAGCCTTTATTTTCATTCAACATTACATAAAGAAAGAAGCTATTTACAATTATTTTTGAAATTGCCATTATTTATTATTCTGTGTGGATGACCGCAGATGATCAGTAATACTCCTCCGGGTCAGCTTTCTCCCCCTGATTCTGAATCTGCTGCTGCTTCTTGTACAAATCCGCAATCTGCAGGGAGATGGACAGAGATTGAGAGGAAGAGATATTGGGAGTGAGAGAGGGAGGGGGGGAGAGGGTTCGCATGAGAGAGCATGCATGAAAGAGAGGAGGCAGGAGGGAGGGGGAGAAGATCATGAAGTCAGGTCAGTAACATGAAGAGGAAAAGCTAAAAATAAGTTTGATTATTCATATCCCGGCCTTTGAAGTCAGTGACTCCCAGCTGCTGACTGGGAGACGGAGGTTGTGTTCACTTGAGCTCATCGGGGTTTGGGGGCGAGGGGGTGGAGGGCGGGACAATGAATAATGTGTGAATAGCGGCGCCCACCCAGAATCAACAGCATCACTACAAGTGCAGCAGGGTGGCACAGCAAGGAGGAAAACAATGAAACATCCCATTATTTCTCCTACACAGGATGGAGGGGTCTGGGTCCAACCTGTTCAGACTCCATGTTTTCTTCATTCCTTCTGACTCGAGATGTCAGATTTCTTTAAAATTGTCTTATAAACCACCGAAAGTCAAACTACGAGTGTGTGCATCCTCCCAGATAATAACTGAATATAATTTAGATGCAGCCGAAGTTCCAACCTGACTCCCAACTGTAACGAGCAACAAATCCTGACTCCACGGTTAACAGATGGCTGTTAATTCCAGTCAGTAAAAAATGACATTAAAAGTATGAATTCAGACCTTATAAAAGTTACACTGGTTTAGGCTCAGGTAAAAATAAAACCCAGGCTTTAGATGGATGTTTTTGGCCTCATAAAAACTCATGTGAGAATGTACAATGTGCTGTTACACCATAACGAGCAATGCTTGCGTGATACCTGGCTTGGGTTTTAGAGGAAGGTGTTGGCTGTCAGTCAGTTTGTACATCCAGGGCAACTTCTGATACTGGTGAGCATGTCTTAAAATTTTTAGTAAAGAATCAAACCGGTAGAAAAAGTTGTACACAGTGAACACGTCTGCGAATCAAAGCTAAATGTTACTAGCTTTTTGTCTGGCTTGTGGTGGTTGTGTCACTGATGGTTTGATGGACTGATTCTTTATTCTGGGTCACAAACAGACATCAAAGCATCCTCACATATTTAGTCTTCTTCAGTTTCACCCTATTTTCGAGAACACATTTCAGCGTACACAATTCTCTCCTTACCTCTTAGAAAATAAAGAGTTTATAGTTCTCATGAATTAGGGTCAAAAACAGCATAGACAGTACAACATATTGCAGCAGGGTGAGGTCCACACACACCAAGCTGACATCAAAGAACTAGTGGCAACTAAGGCTGACT
The DNA here is from genome assembly GCF_011397635.1 of Epinephelus fuscoguttatus. Taxonomy (NCBI): domain Eukaryota; kingdom Metazoa; phylum Chordata; class Actinopteri; order Perciformes; family Serranidae; genus Epinephelus; species Epinephelus fuscoguttatus. Next base: position 14,455,481 of record NC_064766.1, on the reverse strand, counting down.
GTTGCATTGCCTCAGGTCAGCTGTGTCTCAGCCAAAGAGTTGCACTTAAACACACTGCAAAGACTACAGCCAACCGTCGACTAGCATGTATTCTGCACCTGTGTGAGAGGAAATAACTCTCCATAGCAGCAGGTGGCGATAGTCTGTATTTGTCATTCAAGAAAGGAAACTGGAAGACCAACCGGATGGATTCAAGACACCAGTTAGCACATTAACAACACAACCCAATGTTGAAAGAACAAATGGCATTTGCTGTGCAGCAGTGAACAACAAAACAAATAATTAGGAACCTTTTCTGCTCAATAGCTCAATGGCTAAAACAATAATCTTACCTGATATAGCAAGTTTGTTTCAGTCTCCCTCCCTTTTTACTGTCGCTGTCTTGTTTGCTTTCCTCACCTCAGTTTGTCTTCTTGTACGCTGAGCTTAACTGTCAATCAGAGTGATTTCATTCACTGACAGGCTCCACTGTCTCGGACACCGACTGAACATGCCAAATTGGCCGAAAAACATAAGCCAAGGGCAGACGAGGGCCAACGGTACAGTACACACCACAAAAACAAGGGCGACAGACGCTGACCAACCGCTTGACATTGACCGACGGCTGACTGCCAGCTTGATGTGTCAGGACGCTTAAGCAAAACATCAAGCTGTTGGTTGCCAGGCAAAAGTTTAACAACATGTGCTATGTAGGGCTGTGACTAAAGTTTACTTTTTTGGTTAATCTAACAATTTTTATCTTTTAATTTATGAAATATAAAGAAATCATGAAAAATGCCAGTCACAACTTAACAGAATTCAAGCTTTTATTCAAAGGGAAGCCAACGACCCAATGATATTCAATTAATAATCACAGAGGAGCTGGAACCAGTCAATGTTTGGAAATTCTGGTTAATTTTTGCTTCATAAGTCAAAACTGTTATTAATTTTTTCAAGCAAAAACAAATATAAATTTAATTGGCAACTATTTTGATAATATTTTAAGTGATGTTTTAAAGAAAAAAAAAAAGGCCAAACATTTGATGGTTTGAGCTTCTCTGATGTGAGAATTTATTGCTCCTTCTTCTTTTACACTACACATTTTTGGCTTTTGGATTGTTGGTTTAACAAAACAAGCAATTTGAAGGTGACACCTTGAGCTTTAGGAAATTGTGAGCAACATCTTTTTACTATTAATTGATGTTTTATATCCCAAACAATTTATCAGCAAATCATGGAAGAAAACAGCAGACTAATCATTAATTAAAATAATTGTTTGTTGTAGTGCCGCTTGACTAATTGCCCAGCACTACTGATGTGTACAAAGAGTTTTGACTTGTTTTAGTCTTCATATTTCCTAAGAGCTTGTGGAGATCAATTTTTACCAGCCTCTCCAAAAGCAGTTAATCAGTTAGTTTCTGTAAGGAATTTCATATATACTATATCAGAGGTGTGTGCATTGAATTGTATTCAGGTTGTCTGAGCAGAATCAGAAATAAATGATGTGCTGGTGGGTCAGCGGGCGGGTCAGAGAGAAGCAAATAAAAAATAACAACATCTTAGATCACTTATACTTAATTTATATCTTTGGCAAAACTTATTGTCACTGGACCACTTTACTAGGTGAGGTGTCCACTCAGAGCTTAAGATAGAGCCACTGATTAAGAAAAAAGGCTTTATGATAAATTACAAGTTGGCGTGTTTGTTGTTGGGTGGTTGAGTACAGGTACAGCTGACCTGCACATCTCTACTGTACTGTATAATTCACTGTTTGGCTGCTGCACAGTATATTACCCAGACTCAAACACTAAACTCCAGAGATGCTGCTTTACCTGACTGTTATAGAGCTTTCTTCGTCATGCAATGGGAGGCCACAACATGAATCAATGCCAGTATAAAAAAAAAAGCTTGTCCTTGCAGTGCTAGTCACCCTTGAAATTTTACAGGACAGCTCTTGTGAGGTGACCATGATGATGTTGATGCACCATCTCCACATCACATTCAAGTAACTTGGCCAAACAAACATATGATTGGATTCCTACAAGTTTACAGTGGTTATTATATAGCACAAGGCCGACCTGTTTGACCTCCTGGGCCTCAGCACACGCTGTGCAGATGGTAGGTGATGCTTGAAATGTGTATCTGACATTATTCTATACTTCACTGCACTGCTGACTTCACACTCCTGCTTTTTTTCACCCTCCAACCAGGCTCATCCCAGTACAGGTGAGCTAATGTACCTGAGCTCCAGTCGTGGCGTCCTCAGGCTTCTTGTCGTCTCTGATCCGAAGGAAGCGGGGGAACCTCAGAGAAATGCCTTTTTCTGGATCCACCTGAGGGCAGACAGAATCACAGTCAGTGTACAGTACACAACCACTGATGCATGTGAGCACTTGTCCTCTGTTGCTTGTACTGTACTGAAAACGGTAACCCCCTAAATGTGTTGAGTATTTTTTTTTTGACTGTCAGGCTTTAAAAGCTATTAAATCCCCATTAGTTCAAGGTTTTAAAACATCAAAGATTGAATGATTCTTTTTAATTGAATAATTTTTAAACCCTTTCAGTTCCAGGACAAATGCGGCACTATCGTCCTACTTCTTTTCATCTGCCTCTCAAATTCTCTTATTACTTTCAAATATGGATGCATTGCACTTTTTATTTCTTTTTCATTTTTATAATGGCCAGCGCTGTTTGAGAAGGAAAAATTGTTGGACGTGAAGAACTGTGTGATTTTCTGATGGATTTCATGTATGAAGGCATTAGGTTCGCCTTGAAAATCTGCTACAAAATGTCTTAAGGTGTCAAATATGATAGCTCACGACAGAGTAGGGTTGGGTAATGTTTTTTGGAACCTAATTTTCTCTGTAATAACAACAATGTAATTTTTGAAGAAGCTGCAGGGGTTAGTTGTTGACTAAAACACAATTCTTTGCCTCTGCTCTTTTCCAGTCACACAGAGCTCATCTCTTGTCTCTGTCCGTCTGTCCGTGTGTGCATGTGTTCAGCAGTGACACTAGGCTCTTACATAAATAATATAGAAAAGAGAACAGACCAGATGCTGAAGCTATCAAATGCCGAAACTACTGCGGCAGATTGGCGCTGCAGCCGTAGTTTTAGCTCACTGGGAGCAGCCGCAGAGCTGCGTGGACAGCTTCTCTTCTTCGGGGCGCTATCGCCTCCTGTCTGAAATTGAAGCTGGCGGCGCTGCAAAGCTCCTTTACTGGCCTTGGAGCTCTGTGACTGGCTTCAAGGCACTTTTGCCTTTTGTTTAAACCCTCCATTTTCACCCTGATGCACTCTCAGTTAGCGACATTTGGCACCAATGGATGTGATGGGGTTAGATATTCAGTAGTACCAACATAATTTGGTTGGTATCTTTATAAGAACCGAGTTCATTAGCATTAGCTGTGGGCTTACAATAAAGTGCATTTCTACATGTTGTCTGACAGCGACATACACTTACGGGCTCACTTAAGTTGTGGGGACTAATATCACTGACAAATTATGATTAATTGTGCATTTCTTTGGTGCAGTTGTGGTAACTCCTTGTGAAAATGGTGGCGATGACTGGATGTCTTACACAAGTGGCACTGTCAAGTGTTGAAATTCCCCCCAAAAAAACATTTGTCCTGTGAAGTAATTACTCTTCTGGGCCTTACACCATTGTTTCTAACTACTGAAGGAAAAAGATGCAGACAATATGTAAAGTGTAGATACTGTTAATCCTCTTAGCAATAGTCTCATTTGTTTTCAACAATTCACGCAGCTATCTCAAATTCAAGTGTTTAAAAACAAACTTTGAAGATTTAAGCTTCATTGACCTTGCACCTTATATTCAGTGTATTTAATAACTAAATACAATAAAAATATGCAAAGATCTTTTGTTATGTTTCCTATAAGTGTTTTCAGATAGAGAGAATTCATGTATCTCAGTGCCATTTTACTGAAACTACAGTTAAAATGAGAGTTGAATACTGCTAACGTTATGGCAAACGCTTTATGTGCACTGTGGGACTTTGAGACCAACACGCAGCCAAACTACAGGCAATAAACAAGTATCTGTTCCATTAAATCCAGCATCTTTTACAACATTTTTAATAACTCAATTAAGAGGCGCTAATTGTGACTTTTCATTGTCTGCAACAGACCATAACAGCCAGACTTTATCAGTGGAAACACATGGGAGGGAGGGGACTGACCATTCCCATAGCAGCCTTGTAGACGGGTGACAGTGACAGGTCAGCGCACTTCACCTCCCAGACTTGTATGGCGTCCAGCCATACGTCGGGCTCTGCTGATTGGTCGTGGCGGTAGTAGGCGCGGGGCTTGGGCAGAATATGCTCCTGGAGAACACAGAGTAGATAATGAACATTTTAATTTACAAATTAAATGTTTACTGTGCCAAAAAATTGCGAAAACAAAAAAGCCCTATCACAAGTTCCCACAGCCTGCAGTCATGTCACAAGGCTCACATATATTCAATTTATGATGATAAAATACAGCAAAAAGCAGTTAATCCTCACATTTTGAAATATGAACACACAGTATGTACTGTACAATGTGGAAAAAAATAGGGCAGTGCCTTCACAGAGAACCTGATAAAGAGACAGTGACAGAGTGGCTTTGGTTGCCCTGCTGAATCCTGCCGCTGCCTCACAATCACTTCCCAAGAGAGAGCACAGACTCTCATATTCAAATGATACCTGCTTGCCTGAGGGGCAACATGAGAGGGTGATTTCCAAACCACATTATCATATACCTACATGAAAGATTTCATTCAGAAACACCTTGATATGCACGTTCTTGTTACCTGATATTCACCTCTTTCGATTTAAGAAAAGAGGCAAAAAAATCATAAATAACCTTGCAGCTGAGCTCGGGCCTCCGCCTCCATCAAACTGTTCCTGCTCCACGAGCAAACTGAGAAATCTGTCAACTTCCACAATATTTAATAGTGCCTTTTTAACTTTGACACAAGCAATCATTCTGTCAGCGTAGGTGTCACGCTTTTACAAAATGATACCCATCTTGTTTTTGGCATAAAACAACCATTTCTGCGAATGTGACTCTGGGCTCAGTGTGATGTTAACTAGACTGCTGCAGTGTCCACAGAACTGGGTCATAGTTAAGTAATGCTGGGAAAAGGAAGGCTCCAGCAGTAGTGGTGCTGGTTTTCTCTCACACATTATTTATACCGTAGGCATTCAAGTGACACTCTTATACAGAGTGAATTACAATGAGTGAGCTTGTAGGCGTATAGACACTGCTGATGATAGACACCGGTTAGTGATACACCTATATTCTTCATCTGAAAGGTCAGGCATCAGCTCGAAGTCTCTTTGTCTTTATGGTAATAAAATATAACAATGCAATTTTACATACCTTCTACAAAAGTATACTGTGTAGGAGCCATTTCACTATTTTTTGTGTCGTTTACACCTCCGAGCACTGGGTGAAGCATTCATCTTGAGGGCATATGTAAAGAGACTTATTCAAGGAGGGTAATTATCATCTAGTGCAGGTGTTGTTGCTGGGGGAAAGGCACAGTTTTTGCAGACTATGCAGCATTAATGGCGAGCTCAAAAAGTTTGTCTTGTTTAATGGAAAAAGATTTTATAACATCAAAAGCAAATCCCTCAGTGGCAGTCAGTAAAGGATGTCACCACATAGTTAAAGGTAATCCAGTTCAATACAACTTGTGTCTTATCATATATTCAATAATAAAAGCCTTTGGCTAAGTGCTCCATGGGTATAATCCAAGCCCAAGGAACAGCGAGGGCTTTGAAGCCAGTATTACATAGCAGCCAAATATGGAACTACAACGTCTGGGTCCGTCACATGATGCCATGGGGCCAAAAAGACGTTTCCCATAGACTTACATTGTGAAAGAGACGTCCGTAAATCAGTTTGTGACGTGACATTGACTTGTTTCTCTATAAAGTTTCTATCCACTCAATCCAATAACATTTACAAAGGCTAGAAGAGCTGCAAGTATGGAAGTCAGCCACTTGGCCACCCTGAGTGTCTAATGCACTTGCTCTATGAGCCCCATGATGCAGAAGATCCAGGCAAGTTCAGACTGCAGAAATCTGGCATTTCTGGGCTAATGTACCATTTAGTCACTTTCATAGGAATGAATGGGGTCCTGCCTCCAACACTGTATCCATTTCTCCTTTTACCTTCATGATATAATCCCATTTCAGGGACACTTTAAATGTGAAAATGTGTGCAGAAAGTGCTGGGTGTCACTGACCGTATCTTAACGGCATTTAAAAAGGACCAAATGAAAACTGTATTTCTGTTACAGAATAAAAACTCAGAGCAGCGGAGTGGTGAGTATGACACGACCTTTTTTTTTGCACTGATGGAAGTGGAGCTGTGGAATGTACATTATACTGAGTTAATCAAGGTCAGTGTTTGAACATTTATGGTGTTTTCATAGTTTTGGACATCATTTCTATGAGTAATATTAACATTGTACTCAGTTAAATGTTAAAATCTGAGGTATGGGAATTCGGCGACATCGCTAAAAGGATGTCTGACATGACAACAAACAAGAACAGAATGACTCCCTTGTTTAACTTTGATCTAACCTACTTGCTGACAGTTTTCCTTTGCCTACATTTTGGGAACTCTCTCTGTCTGCCTTATCATAATCACTAGAAATGGGAGAAAAATGTAAAAATAGGACCAAAGTTTCAATAAACTAGGAATTTTCCTTCAAGACGTGCAGTGTAGCAGTGATTTATCCTCTGATTATTTTCTAAATTATTAATTTAGTACTTACTGTGTCAGAAAATAGTGAAAAACAAAGCTTGTTTTGTCCCATCACCACTAAAAAACAAAGATGTTCTGACTATTATCATAGAAGACCACAAAAAAGCAAATATCTACATCCAAGAGGCTGGTGCCAGTGCATATTTGGCATATTGTACTTAAATGATTATCAAAATAGTTGCAGCTTAATTATCTGTCAATCAACTAACTAGTTATTTATGGAATTGTTTAATCAAATCTACTGAGCTATGTAGATTGTGAATAAAGAGAAAAGGGGCACTGGTTTAACTTCTGAACTCGTCAAAACTCAACCAGTTCAACTATAAGAATAAACATGAAAACAAAAAGAAATAAAGGGATCAGTGCGTCCCTCGTTTCAATACAGCAGCTTCCCACCCAGAGGAGTCTGAGCAGAGCCAATCATCTGCGTGCCTGGAGTCCTATCGGCCTGCAGCACTGCAACCAAAGCAACACGGCCACACCAGCAGCTCGCCTTAATTCACCATCCATCACTTTCAGATGGAGGGCCTCATTACAAAGCACTACAGTACAGGCTGTATTGGTCTGGGGGAGAAAAAAAAAGGTTACACCGCTTTCTCAATCACTGCTTCACTGCGATTCTGCACTGTGCAGCAGTTTGTACCACTGAGACTACACCCTTAACCTTTAAAATATTACTTTAAGGTTATTCTACTTCAAAACACCACAGTGTGTAGCAGGTTTGTACAGTGAATGTTATCTCACAATTAGTCGCTTTCATAAACAGATGACTGCGTTTTTAAGCCTCTCTGCTCGTACTTCTGTAAAAGCGGGTCTAAATTTAGCTGATAAAGTCAACAGAGTACTCAAATGAATTCTGACTCTCACAACAGCTATCATTTTCAGAGAGCAGTTGTCAATTTCTTCAAATGCTGTTGCTCTGCTGCTCTGGAACGAACCTCTTCAAATGTAAATTGAAAAAGCAATTCATTACCCAAAGTCAGAGCACGCCTGCACAGTTACTCCAAATGCAGATTTTGATTGGTGAAACAAAAGTGCTTCATGAGCTCTGCTAAAACCTTTCCACGAGCAAGGAAATACATGTGATTTAAAGGCAAATTATTTATATTACGGTAGTTTCTTTTAGGCAAAATGAGTCATGTTTAGAATAGTAGACACTATGTGGACAAGCAGGGGGTGGAAGGTGGCATATTTTCTGGAGCACCTGAGCTTATTTCTATGACTTTTCTCATTTGGAAACTTAAAGGTAGCTGGAGGCGCCGCTTAATAAATGACTGCAGTATTTGGGTTGTATTTTGGAAGTGTATTTGCACACTGTCCATCTCATTTTGGTATGAAAGTCTCCATTTATATCTGAAGAGTTGGAATGAATGAAGAATTAAATGAGGGAATGATTATTTGCAGAATGAAAGGCCCCCAGAGACCTCGGCCACACTCATTCTGGCTCTTTTAACCTCAAAATTGACTCTGAATCAGTTTAAGAAATGGAAAAAATGAAGTACCTGTAGCTGCAGAATGTTAAAAACCCTGGTTATGAATTTAAAAAATGAAGGCATCAATGCAGGAAAACAAGTGTTGAATTGTGATTATTTTTACCGAGCAAGTTAGTGCGACAGTCAGGCTGTGACACGTTACCTTTAAGAACTTGTAATGCTGCTCCAGATCTTCATCCTTGAAGCCTGTCCCGATCTGGAAGAGACGAAAAAGAGATAAGGCACAGACACACACACACGCACATACGCTCAGATATACACATACAGATATTCCCTCATGGTGAGAAAGCAGACATTTGGCAGTGAGCAGCAGAACACAGAACAGCAAGCAAATCCCCCCCTACACCAAGTCTTCGTGCTTTGCCTGAAGCGTCATGTCACCTCTCAAAAGACCTGAACCTGCTGAGACACGAGAATCACCTAACGGGCTGACATGCACAGAAAGGGAAGAAGAAAGGCTGGTATATCATGCAAATATAGCATTTTCCAGCTCACAGATGTATTCTAAAGGTGTATTCAGCAGGTGTCCACCAGAAGCTTAATGTTCCTGAGGCTGCACTCACCACAAGACGGTTAAGAGGTGTTTCATTCAACTGTGGCTTCTTAATGCATTCAGTTTAATCTAACTGGCCAGGCCACGTCCAGGCAAACTGGTGGTGCAATTTAACAGACACATTTTGGGGAGTACTCCAAGCACTGAGGTTCATTACCCAGCCTTACAGAGAGGTAACATTTTTAAAGCTGTTTGCAATTTAATTTCTTGTTACTGGGGCTTAAAGGGACAGACATGTTTTTTTCTCTTACCTGCAGTGTTTTTAATCAATCTAGATTGTTTTGGTGTGAGTTGCCGAGTGTTGGAGATATCAGCCGTAGAGATGTCTGCCTTCTTTTGAATATAATGGAACTAGATGGCACTCAGCTTGTGGTGCTCAAAGTTCCAAAAAAAAAAATCAATTTGCAAAACTCATCAGCAATGTGTCTTTCCAGAATTCATGACCAGGTTACTCAAGACAAATCCACAGACCTTGTTGTGTGCAATTTTCTACCCAACTACACCCATCAAAACCATAACCGCGCAGAAGAAATGTGAATCCACTGCTTGCTCACCTAGCACCACTGAGCTAGCTAACGTTACAGCTCAGCTGAGGAGGATGCAGTTAAAGTGCACATCTCATGCTGTCTCAAGTACAAGCCTCTCGTCAATGAGTAGATGCATGCATTCTTGTCTGTGGTGATACGGTTGACGGGAGTGGTTCAGTGGAAATACTTCCTACATGCTCACGACAAGGTTTATCTTTGGTAACCGAGTCATAATTTCTGGAAAGAGACATTGCTGTTGAGTTTTCCAAATGTATTTTTTAAAGTTCTTCGAGTACCATGAGCTGAGTGCCATCTAGTTTGATAAGATTCAAGAGAAAATAGACATATCTACAGTCGATATCTCCAACACTCGGCAACTCACACCAAAACAATCTAGACTGATTAATCAGCAGTACAGGTAAGAGGAAAAACTGGTATTTTTGACTTGGGGATGAACTGTTGATGACATTTCTTACTTTGTCATGAACCTCAAATTCGTGGGGTTTTGCTTCTTGATTTTTTTTTTAATTATTTTTTTGCGAGCACTTTTACAAGCCTTTTGCTTCGAGTCATTCCTGCCTGAAAGCAGCAAGCTGTAAAGTCTGCTCTAAGGCATCATACTGGGCTTACCCAAGACATGATAATTTACCAAGAAATGTGTCAACTAAATAGCCAATACTCATGCTGGAAAACGTGGCATAAAAAAGGGCGAAATGAGAGTAGTCTTGATGTGCATGTGAGAAAGTGAAATAAAGTAAAGGGAGCTAATGAATTCATTATGTTTAGCTGAACAGACTGGGATTTAATCTGATGTTTCAACTTCTTCCACTGTCTCTGATATAACGGTATGTCAGTTCCCATAACAACCAAATACCCAGTGAAGGAGCCACTTGTGAGTCTACGTGATTTTTATGGATCCTGGGAAACCCAAACAAACTGATACAATAGGCACCTGTAGAAAGTAAAGTAATGATGAGAGTCCAAATAACAAGCTGTTGCTGTGACTGTAACCTAATTGTCTCTTTTGTGTTATTAGTATTCCCATTCATTCTTTGTGAGGGGAGTCATTGTGAACTGTGTTTGAGTGAACTTCACAGCAGCAGTTCTGCAACACTGCTGCTCCTGGATCTGCTGAGGACACGTGTCTCGCTCAAGGACATTTCAGCAGGACGTATAGTTAGGATTACATTTGGGAGATGGAAATGTGGGTTAAATTCTGCTTTCAGCTTTAGTGGAGCCTCTCAGACTGAGGGTTCCCGAAGTTTAACATGTCAAGGACAACAAGATTATTATTATGGATTTTCGCCTTTGTTTTACAGCTGACACTGAAGAGTGAAAAAGAAAAAGAAGCAGGGAGCGTGTGCTACATGTCCGCCAGTTCATTATGAAATAAACTGATTTTGGCACTTGTTTTTGAAGACTGCAGGTCTCTGTGTACTTTTAAGTATTACTAAAGTCGCTGTGCATGGGGGAGGTGATGCACCAACACAACTTTAAGAAAGCACAAGGTGTTAACTGCCAAGTTGTCCAAACATAACTGAGATCAGATAGGAATGCCAGCCAGGACACTCCAGCTTAATGCTGCCAAGATCTGAGCTGAAAGTGTGAATAACAAAGTTAATAAAACCTGCTGTGATTGGATTCACTAGGTCTTTGACTGACAGGTGTGATCGAATCCTTCCATTGTGCAGCTTAGTCAGCATTTGTTCAGAGTCGAAAGTTTAAAAAACAGAAATGCAACCATGTAAAAGAAAAACTCTTACTTTGAAGAATATCTGAAAATGGAAGGCCTCCCAAGCAGTGGGGCGAGCAACTATTCATGCAAAAGGAGATTAATGTGAAAATCAATAACAGACAAAAGACAGGAGCTCTTCATCTGACATTTTTCACATTTTACACAGCAAGTGGTGTCTTCTGTTGTGTACTTTAAACGCAACATCCATCCTCGCCTCACTTATCCAGGATAGTCATCTCAAGTGTGAAAACGTTCTCCGATGAGATTTTATTATTTATAGAAGAAAAAGTGAGAGCAGGGGAAGCCACTGCCTGAAAAGTTAACGCGGTAATCTAACGGGCGCTTTGACCTCCTTCGGCTGCAGTGGAGCTGCTCAATGGCCGACAGCAGAATGCTGTGGTTGTACCAGCGAGCTCCCAGGTGTGAATGTGTGTAAGTACATAAAAGTGAAGCGGGCGGTGCTGGGAAAAAGTGTGTGCGCTCCCTGCTCCCTAAATCCCTTTTCCATGGATAAAGACATAAAAGTTACAGAGAGGGAAAAAAATGGAGATGGAAGGTTTGTGCAGGACAGAATTTATGCTCAGTGGTGAAGTCACACTCCAACTTGTTCACGCTCTTATTATCTCAAACACACACAAACGTAAATACACACAAGTGGTCACGCATGCTCCAATACATGTTTACCACTCATACTAAAATGGACCCAGTCATGCCTACACACACACACACACACACACACACACACACGTGTAGACATGTCAAGATTTTCCTCTGACTCAGATCTGAGGGGAAAAGTGACAATTCAAAAGCACACATGCCCACACACACTATAAACAGATGTAAACAGAAAACACTTAACACTATATACCTCCTTGATACAAAGATCTGAAAATCTTATTACACAAAAGACTAAAAACAAGTTGACCAAACTACAGGGGTATAACTAGATATTAAATATGTTAAAAAAAATAGGCCGTCTTGGGGCTGAAGATTGGTCACACTATTAACTCACTTTTATCAGTCATGCCTCCCAAAACTTTAAATGCATAAACTGTCACAGGGCAAAATTACATAACATATTTTAACATTTTGAACTTTAGGATTCAAATACTGCCTGAAAATGTTTATGGGCATGTCCAGTCCAGATATATAAAATCAGTTTCTCTGAACAGTTTAATGTGGCATCTTCAGAAATGCACTCAGTTTGATTTAAGGCATTTAAAACATCTGTATGTGCACTATTAAAATAAAGTGAACAACAGCAGGTTGTTGAGTATGAACCTTTTCTTTGTTTGATAACAATAAAGCAGCCGCATCGAGGAACCACTTCGTCCAAAAGCCGCAGTGAGTGACATCCGTCCAATAAAATACACTGACTTTAAACAATTTTTTTGTCTGAATGGTTCTGAATTTTCAGACAATAAAAAATAATAATAAAAAATTTCTGACAGAACTTCACCTACCTCCAAAGTGAATGAAATAGGGAAAATGTCTGAAGACATCACAAATCCAGCAACACTTGTAGTATAAATAGCAACTCTACTGTGATGCAGGCAGCAACCTGAAAGGTGTTGGACTCACAGTGAATCTGTTATACTACAGGTGTTGCTGGAGTTTTGACTTTTTAGAGAATGAAGAAATTAATGACATAATCATCTATAAGGGTTTATGTAGGTATGGATCTGTGGGTCAACAAGAATTTCTGCCTCGCCACTGTATGTGTCAGCGAACCCATCAAGTTGCAGTTACCGTTTACATCCATGTCTGTGAAAACATCACTATGTCACACAATTCCTTCCCAGGCAGCACAGACGACCAAAACAATCAGCACAGTTTCAAGGTGGGCACCCAGGATTAGTGTCACCAATTTAGTATCTGACCTAATTTCTCCCCTTCTGCTCCTGAGGCACTGAATAATGGCCAGAAGATTGTTTTTGCAGATCATTATGATGTCACAGTGAAGCTGACCTTTTGGATATAAAATGTCATCACTTCGTTTTATTCTGTCAGACATTGTGAGGTTTTGTCATAATTAGGGTATGAATACCTGACTTGTGGCTAAATATTTTGTGAGGTCACAGTGACCAAATCTTAATCAGTTCATCCTTGACTCAAAGTGGATATTTGTGCCACATTTCAAAAAATGCAAGGTCACAGTGACTTTGACCACCAAAATCTAATCAGTTCATCGTTAAAGCCCAGTTCAGACTGAAGATTCGCAACAAGAAAAGTTGAAACATGCAACTACTTGCAACGCGCCATTCTGCAACATTCTAAAAATCTGCCGGTTCACACTGATGCAACTAGATGAGACGGAGTATCACCTCTATGCAACAACTCTTTTTACTTTCATTCTGATTTCCAGCTTTTCAGGCTTATTTTGTGGCTGAACATAATTTCTTCTTCTTCTTAAACTATGAATGAGGATAGTGATAGTGAGATACTGGCTACAGTTGCATTTGTAGTAGTGATGAAATGGTGAAAACCAAACAAAACGAGCATCAGATGGACTGTATCCATAATCAATATGCCACAATAATATAAATAACCAGCACCAATTAATCAGTCAATGAGAATGTGTGTGAAAGGGCATAAGCACATACAACAACAGCCCCAGCAACCAACCGTGTGACACCAGCACATGTAAGGATGGAAAAAGTGGGCTCAGCAGGGATTGAACACCTGTCGCAGCAAGCGAACACACCGTCTGCGGTCATTTTGACTTGGTCAGTGGACTCTTTGATTCAACCTCAGATGGCCAGTTCCCACTGCTGCAACTTTTCTCTGCAATGGTTAAAAAAAGGTTTCGTCTTGTCATGAAATCATTGGTCTGAACTGGGCTTAAGTCTGAATGGACGTTTGTGCCAAATTTGAAAAAACAACAACAACAACAACAACAACAACAACACTCCCCCAATGTGTTCTTGAGTTATTGAGTTCACGAGAATGGTATGTATGGATTGACGGACGACTTGCCAAGGCTATTGCCAGAGTAGGAGGCATACAAAGATTGATTCATTTTATTATTTAGGAGACTGTATTAGGCAAATTTTGCAATCAAAGTAATGAGATGAACTACTCAAAAACTAAGTACAGTATTAACTTGGAAACCTTGATTGCACCTTTTGTGCTTCAAGGGGAATAAATCATAGTTTCATAGTTTGTTTTTATTCAAAATTTGTCAGTGAAACACACCCTGAACTCTGTGTCCTGTAACCTACCAAACAGTGTGTCGGATTTATCGCTGCACCCCTGTGAAACATGCACTGTACAGATACTCACCTTGCAGACGGACTGGAACTCCTCGTTCTCGTCGTCATAGCAGGCCAGCAGGAAGCCCCCATAGGTGCCTGTCCTCTTGCCTTTTCCCAGGTAGGCACCAATCACGCACAGGTCCACCGTGTCACCCACCCCATCCAGGTAGTCCTTCTTTAGCTGAGGGAGAGCACGGCAGCGTTTGAAAGACATTACTATATAGATTTCATGATAAAGTATAAAAAACAAATATGCATTCCTGGAGCTGAAAATGCATCTCAGTATGAACAGAACTGAATCAGTTATGTTTCCAAAAGGGTACAAATCTTCTTTGCATAAATTATATGCCAGAGGGAAAAATTAAATGTCATTTATTAACAATGTGACCCGTCAGAGTTCTTACCTGAAGCAAGAAATTGTTGAAAAGCTAATGGTCTTAGGAAAAAAATCCTCTTTGTCCTCTAGAAATTTGAAATCATTGTGTATGAAAATGTTAAACCTGATGACTGTTACCAACTCAGGTGATTTGGAAATGTTACCCTGACAGTTCAGGTATTAGTTCTTTATCCTGATGAAGGGCTGTCATTTTTGATTTAATTTAGTTGTTTGTTAATAAAACTCCTTCATTAAAGAGCTGCTTTTCATTTAAAAGGTTCTATTTTCTGTATTTTGCCCTTAATGAATATGAATAGTGAAAGGGTAAAATATTATACCCACAAAGAAGAAAATGAGAACCTTTATACAGTCAGCGTTGCATAAATGGTGGCTCATTTGAATGTGTTTGTGGCGTAAGAGAACATATGCTTTTCATCTGCATAACACATATGCATTGGGGTCAGTGCATGCCCACGTTTACCAATGGTGCATGTAAAAGCCTATGTGAGCTACAACTGTGTCGCGCACACACACACCTTGAGCCAGTTGTGAGAGCGCTTGGCAATTTCATAGGTGGCATCCTTCTCCAGAGTCTTCACCATGAGGCCCTCGCAGGAGTCTACAACACACACACACACACACACACACACACACACACACACACATTAACACACCAAAACACGATTCTAGTTGTGCAGAAAGGAAATGAACAGATTATCTTTCAGATACATGGAAAGTCTTTGTCTCCTTCTGAGTTGCATACACAAACACAAAAAAAGGGTTTAGAACACAAAGAGACACAGTAGACAAAGTCACAGACATATAACTCATATACACACGTAACACACATGGGGGAACACATTTCTAAGTTCTTTCTCATATACAGAGTCAAGAAAATCCAATTACACAACTCACAGGTTCTATCTCTGTAGCACACACACACATACACTGAGGCAAACAAGCAATACAACCAACATACAGGCCAAACAAAAAGACAGCAGACAGGAAAACAAGCAGACAACTACTACACACACACACACACACACACACACACACCTCACACAATTTACACATGAAGGCAGCAGGCAAGGACACAAATGAAATGAAACTCTCACGCAGCACACCCACACACAAAAAGGTTCAAGACACACAGAGAAAGCAGGAAGGAAAAACAAGTGAAAAAAGTGTCTCAGCCAAACACGCACAATCATGAACACACACACACACACACACCTCGGACAGACTGCTCCAGGAACTCGGCGATGGCGTCGGTGTTGTCGGAGTCGATGGATCGGGCGAACACAAACTCCCCCTCCACCTCTGAGAAGCTTTCTTTCAGCAGAGCCCGACGCCGACACAACGGCTGTCGCACCAGGGACTACACACACGAACGAACACACACACACACACACACACGAACAGACACATCATTACAAATGGCAAAACTGTATCATTACAACCATTTCCTCTTCATAGCTTGGAGCCCTGCAATGACAAGGATGAAATGCCATCTCAGCTAGCTACCCACACACACAAACACACAGTCTCAGAGTATACTCACAGACACACAGTCACGACAGCATTGAACAAACTGCACACAACCACACAGGCAGTCTCAAACCAGCAGATCAAACAATCGCTATGGTTTCCAAACACCTATGGTAGGTTCTGGAGTATTTAGAATTTGTACAAGTCAAACACTTGGCAAAACTTGAAGGAGCACCTACATCGCTACAAAAGGGAGAAAAGTTGATAATGAGGTCGCAGGGCCTGCTTCCTCTTAATCTAGATCTTTTCTAATTCACAGCCAAGATTTTAGATATGATAGAGTCCAGATTCCTCCTCTCTGGACACACAAACAAATTACCTTATAAAGTTGATGTGGCAAAACACGGTAACATTATCATCTATATGGAGTTTGGAGGTGTTTTTTGCCTCCTGGTCAATGTACGCCCATTCACTCTTCTTTTAGCTCCGTTTTGGTTTCTACTAGCTCCTAAGGAAAATTTCTCTAGCTGCTAAAATGCTAGCTAGCTCTGATAAACATCAACGGTGGGAAAAAGGACAGTGATGCCCATGCACATCAAGGTGTTGCCAATATTTGGGCATTAGGGCTGAACGGCATAAGGAAAACGTTCAAAATGTGATAACGTTGTTTCAAATTGCAGTAACGGTATAAGCTGCAATGAACAAACAGATATTAAAAAGTGTTCTGATCTGAGCTCATCTACCTTGACCAAACACTTGCTACACACCGAGCTATTCTTCAGCTACGCTACTCCTTTAACATGTGTATTCATTCTCAACCCAGGCATATGCAGTGATTTTCTTTTGCGTTTCAACTCATATGTTGTTTATATTGACCGCCATTTAATCTATGAGTTAAACAAGCCTGCCTGTGTCTGCCGTCACATGGCGCACTCTCACAGACACAGGCAGAACTGAGCTAAATCTCTTGTAGTAGAGCAGATGTAGAAACAACGCTTGCTTGCTGTTTCGAGCATTGGCCCTGTCGCACAGGTCTAGCGTAACTTCTTAGTGGCCCCAGGCCATTGGGAAATCCTTATTGTTTTACTCTGGTCAGTCAGACAGAGCCCTCGCCGCAGAGGGTTAACAACCTCCGGCACTAGGGTTGCAGTGGTACACAGTGCGTTTTATGGTGGTATAAAAACTGACAGTTATCATACTATGCACATTTGCCCCATCTATGGTATTCTGGGGGAAAAAGCAACCAGACAGAGAATCCACCTGCATGTGAATATCTCCTTTCCTCCTCGACTGCCTATCAGACTCACATTTCAATTATAATAAAGCATTAATTTACCTGAAAAAACCTTCTGTTTTCTTTCCTTTAAGGGCCGTTGTAACTGATAATAATAATACCTCTGTAATACCTTATACTGTGATAGTAAATAACCAACATGTGGAATGTTTGTCTAACTTCTCCTCTGGTCTTAAAACCTGCCAAATTCCCCAAAATAGTACCAAGGACATGACCTTGGTATCCTCAGGGGCAGCTGTAGTCCGACTAGCAGCCCCTAATGATTGGCTGAGTGTTGGCAGCGGGACACGAAGACTGCCTCGCCCCGAGCCAACAATAGAGTTAGCAGTGACAATGACTGCAGTGCACAGGGAATTGAACAGTCAAAAGTTATAGCAAAAAAAGAGAGAGATAATCAATCAAAAATAAATAAATAAATGAATGAATAAAAAAGGGCAACAGCCAAAAAAAGAGAAAGTATGTGCATACAGAGACAAATTAATTCATAAAATTTACATAAATGCCACATTAGGTGGGAAGCAGCAATGAAATGGCACAACTTAAGAGTCACTAGTGCTCTTTTAATTCTGTAATTTTGTTTGCATCCACTTGGGAACTCTCGCATGGCATTGGCTGATGGAAACATTCGCTGATTTGCATTTTCTTCGGCTGACTTTTAGGAAATTAGCTTAAAAATTGTGTATTATTTGGTTGGAAACATACACACACCCAATCCCACACCTATTCAAAATTGCCACCCACAACACACACACAGATAGTGCCTGACAGCCTCAAAAAGGCACCGGCTTTCTCTCTCATACACACACACACACACACACACACACACACACACACACACACACACACACACGCTTAGATACGGTCTCAGACACACACACACACTCCGCTGGAATTACAATGAGCGTTACAATCATTATCCAGTTACGGCCTCCAGTAGCACCATCATTGGCATTCAGGGACGTTGTCAGCATCTCAGCGGGGCGACGAGCACGCAGGCACGTTCACAAACAATAAACACACGCACACACACAGACACGCTGGTTTTAAATGACAACAGGAGCGTAGAGAGAGATCTCTGGGTAATATTTTCCTCATCAGCAGCAGCAGGTCTTACCTCTCCATTGAGATAGAGGAGGTCAAAGGCGTACACGCACACTTGGACTTTGATCTCCGAAGCATCCACGTCCTGCAGTGAGGCATCAACACACATACACACACAACATTATTATTTTTTCCCTTGACAAAAATATGCAAATAGACGCATCTTATTCACAAATCGCTACATCCAACCTTGGGACTTGTTACAAAGAGCTCTTTGATTTCTCTCCCGTTCATCTTGAAAGTTAACCACCCCGCCTTCCAGTCTCCCCCTCTACCTTTTTAACAGCACCGCGCCTCCTCGTTGTGTTCATCCTTCCCTTCCAGCGTATTACTTCCTGCTCCTCGGCTCCCTTCTCTCACCTTTTCTGCTTCTCCATCTCCTGCTCTCACCTCTCTTGCACCTCATCCTGTTTATTCCACACTCGTTTACTCCTGCCAGTCTCTGGTCTCACCACTCCACATTACAGCGTTTCCCCTGTGGCCCTGATGTAAAATTCCATGACTTTTCTATAACTACACCGAAGAGATATTGAATTTCAAGATTGGTTTGCACCAGCTATTCATAAATCCATTACCATGCTTGTGTGTAACGTCCTTCCCTCCTAGCTACAAAACAGTTTCAAACTGGTGATTTACTAAAATCAGGTTGCACCATCAAAACAACAAAAGACGGGAAGAAGAGGACTGACAGCAAGTAAACATGGATGTAAATAATGCAGGTTTTAAAAATGATCCAAAAAAAGGAAAACAGAAATGTTGTTGGCAAGACAACTCCACAGGGCATCTTTAAGAAATGTCTGAGCTGGTGAAAACCTTAACGTGTAAATCAGTTGCTAAGAAACATTTGTAAAGCAATCGACTATGTCAGTGGTTATCAACGTTTTTCGTGTCACAGACCTATAAAATTGATACACTTGAGGTCATGGACCCCCATTTGACAAGATTTTGCTTCAGGGACCTCCATCGGAAAAGATTTCAGTTGTTAGATAGGACTAAGACCAGATTTCCAGCTGTCAGCTATAGCTGAGGAGAAAACAGTCAGGGTGAAGTGAAACCTTTTATCAGAGTCACAGAGCTCACATTGGACTCACTTCTATAGTTAATTAAGTTGTAAAAATATACAATTCCCCATTTTTCTGAGGACTCTCTTAAGGACCCTAAAAGGTCCTGGATCTGTGGTTGAGAACCACCGGACTATGCAAACAGGAGGTCACTGCAGTATAACGAGAAATGGGGTTCGATAGCATTTCATTGAATTCAAATCCAGCATCGAGACCACTTATCGAACCTGGCAGTTACACCTGGGAAACCGATCATTATGTGAGTTTTTGTGGAGCCACCTGTTACTACCTGTCCACTCTATAAGCACTTGCATTATAATTAGGCTTTGTTTGAATGTACTTTGATTTTAACTTGTAATGAACACACTTGTAGAATTTGAGGATATTTTAAAAAGTGAGAAAGGGATGTGATCAGGAAAATAAAAAGCCAGTGTCTACAACAAAGACCTATGCAGTCTTCAAACCTGAATGATTTTTCTCCTGATTTATTCCCCTTCTCCTTTTTTCTTCTTCATTACTTTCCCCTCCGCCAATTAATGATGTTTAATTAGTCCATATCGGGTTTCATCTCCTCATCTGAAATATTTAATTTCAGCATGAACGCTCTTGGTAGTATAACAGTGAGAATGTTGTTACAAAATGCCAGAAGGGCAGTACAATCAGTTTGTGCATCAAACCATCATTACAAATAATCATGATTTCGTAGTGGCGGTAACACTATCTGGCAAAAAATCATCAGGATAATCATTTCCATCATCACGTTCTTCATACTGGCACTCTCATTTCTCCTCTCCTAATTTACAAGGGTGTCATCATGCACACAAAAAGACAAGGTAAAAGGAGCCGATTCGCTTTAATGTGATTGGTGTAGTGGAAAGAGGCCATTATTCTGATCAAAACTGAAAAAACACCTCGCTGACATTTGCAATCTCACAGCCCCCTCCTCTCTCCTCGATCCATTTGACTCCTCTGTCTCCAACTTATCAATCTCCCCCTTTTTCTGTCTGCTCTTTCTCCGTCCATCTCCCTCCGTCTGCCGGATCATTTCACTCCATTATCTACCTCTCCTCTCCCCTCCTGGTCTTTATCTCTGTCTTGTTTTCTCTCTCCAACCTTTTCACTTCCTTTTTTCTTCTCCCATCACCTCTGACTTTCTACCTTTTTAACACTGCAAGCATTTCATCCTCCTTTCATCTTATTATATTCCTCTCAGGCCATACCTTTCTCTTACGGGTGGTAAGGACCTGGAAGGGCTGGATCTGTTTCTTCTCACTATCCCAGGCCACAGCCTCAGAGTCCAGGACGCAGGATACCACAGAATCCTTCTTCACCTTTTGGAAAAATAATATGGATACAGCAAAAGGGAATTGTAAATAAAGAGATGAGAGATTACAATTAGTAGAGAGATAAGGAGGGTTTTTTGGGGTTAAAAAAAAAAAAAAAAAAAAAAAAAAAAGCCAGATGATGTTATTTGCCAATCTGCATATAAGCAACATCTGCTGTAGCAATCAGAGGATCATCAAGAAGTTGCATTGAAGTAAATACAACAAACTTGGAGATTTATACTCAGTACAAGACTCAACTTTTAAGAGCCATGAACACAGGCAATCAAATTGAAGGCATGTTCAGGCTGTTTCAGGACCCGCAGCTGCCCTCAATTTGTTGCCAAATGCTTTGGAAGTCAACACATTAACTTTTTTTTTTCCACACTACATTTATCATTACTCTCGAGTAGCCATGTCTGTTGCTGCCATCTCTTCTACTCAACCAGTTACCTAAGTGTTAAACACACCCCCTCTTTTGGTCGGATGCCCACGTTGTGCCAGAAGCCAAATGTTTAACCGGAGATGTTTTGCAGTTTGTTTCGCAGTTTATTTTTTATTTCTGCATTAATTAAAAGGCTTTGGCAGCTGATAAATATTTCCATGTACACAAGAAACTGATAGGGTTTAGGCTGTGGATAAATCAGCTATGGGCAGATAATATTGACCATCACCTCTGATTTTCAAGATCAGACAGAGCGGCTGCTAATTATCTGCGCCACCAAATCCTACGTGTGATGCTTAGGGATGTTAATCTCCTGCATCCTAGTCGATTCAGGACCACCAGGACGCTTTAAATGTACAACTTGAACCAGATTTTAGGCCGATTGGGGATTGAGATCTGAATGGTAATCAGAGTTAAGAGCAAGCGACACATTAGAGGTAACAGGTTAGTGAGTAAATTTTCCCACCACCGAACAATTTACAAGACAAAATATTCATCAATATTTGTGGAGTGCTGTATTAAAGGAGCACTTAGCCCATAAAATGACCACATGTATATCAGTTAGTCACACCGTGTTACCTTGAATTCGTAAGGAAAACAGTTTTTCTCGCATGCCTCCATGGAAAACAGGGAACATAGTGATTTAGTGATTGATTGGGGAGCACGTTTAACAACAGCAAAATTATTTTAAAACATCTGTTTACAAACTCTCACACAGCTGATGCAGTACAATCCAAGTCTCACTTATCCAGTTGTATGCTCAGTACTTCCCAAACACATGCAGTTTCGCTAAAACCTTGCTATTTGAAACTGAACTAAAAGTGTAACTTACCCGTGCTCTCTTTAAAGCCAGACTCCAATATTGAGGTATTTTAGCAAAAATGCATGTGTTTGGGAAGTACCGAGCATAGGACTGGACAAATGAAACTTGGATTATGCTGCATGAGTTGTGTAAGAGTTTGTAAACCAATGTTTTGATTTATTATTTTGCTGTTGTTACACATCCTTTTGTGGGTGAAGTATGCCTTTAAGTTACTGCTAATGTAAGCCAAACATTTCCTACTGCTGCAACTTGTTAAACGCATTTAACTGGCAAAACACAAGTCGACTTTTACTGTGAAGCAGTCACAGGAAATGAAATCTGTTTGTCAGTAAGATTAGCACGACCGCTATCATTCGTCAAAAATGCATCTAAAAAACAAGACAATTTTCTTTTCAGCATTTGTTGACAGAACCTCAGTTTGAAATATTGCAGGGAGTAATAGAAGACTCAGCAACCAAAGTGAGCTGTTAGATGAAGAGCTGGAGGCGACAGGCTCCACATCTCTAACTTAATAGCGATGTTAACCAACTCCTTTTCCCTAATTTTTCTTATCAGGTTCCCTATTAGCACTGGGTTCAAATCAGAAGTATTGCCAAATAGGCACTCTTGCTTTTTGCTTTGACACCAAATCCTCCGCCAAGGTCTTATCAGTCAAGTCAATTTCTTGTCAGGTGATAAGTGAAATCTGACTCCTGCTAATCTGTGCTGCGGCTCTGCTGCTGTTGCTGTACAGAGCCGAGGCGGTGGGGGCGGTGTGAAACGTTATCGGGGTATGCCCGCACACCGTGTATCACTAGTAACACTGACTGTTATGGAAAGCCTAGTGACAGGCTGTTTGGAAACAGTCAAATATATAGAACAGACCCATTTATACTCACAAGGTCATTAGGCTAAGTAATACATTAATTAATGTATTTGTATTAATATTAATGAGTTAATGTATTAATATCAATTCATAATTAGAAGCATAAAGGTGCTATGGTGGCTTCGGGAAAATGAGATTTCCCTTATTAATATGCAAAATAATGCAGCAAGGTGCTGTAAAATCTAATCAGACCATCTCCTCTATGCAGGCAATGTGGGTTAGTGTGAAGTTTCACTCAGGCATTGTTCATATATTGTGTTGACGAGAATGTGTTGACACACACAGACGCAGCCATGACAACACGATGTCGGGATTAAAGAATGCAAATTATAATTTAAGCAATTTCTTTAATCAATTGTCTGCCATGTTTATGATAAGCAATCGATTTCCTTAATGAAAGCTTCATTTAAAAACAACTGACACGGGCTATTTTCATAGCACAGTCCTGGAAGATTAAATGTCATAAATTAATGGTCACACATTAAATAAGCACAAGACAGTTGTTTCAAGCTCACATCAAATAAAATGATGCCATTGCTTAGAAATGCTGGGTCTTTCTTAAGACATGCAAATAAAGCACAAACACCTAAACTTCTCACTGTTTAACTGTTGTTTTTTATTTGAAATCTTGCAGTTTTGGTGACTTAATGGTGGGAAAGAAAGGTGAGAGACAGCAAAGGAGGGAGGCAAAACAAATGACAAGAAATATGGGTTAAGGAGTGTAGAAAGAATGAGAAGAATGGAGAGGAGCAAGAGACAACAGTGAAAGAAAAGGTTTTTAAAAAGGAGGGTGGGTGTGGAAATGGGGTGCAAAAGACAAACAGTGAGAGGGGAGATGGGGATAAAGAGGAAGTGAAAGCAAAAACAAAAAAGGTGAGAGAAGACAGCAGTCAGGAGCATCGACAGGCAATGAAGAAAAATAGCAAGAATGAGTATGTAAGGAGTGTAGAGGCAGAGGCAGGGGAGTGGTGAGAGGGGAAAGGTTTAAGAGGCAGAGAGATGGACCAAAAAAAAGGTAAAATTGCAGGCAGGCAGTATCAAAGTGCTGAAAAAAGATGAGAGGAAGAGGGAGAGACAAGAATGAATAAGACAAGAGTGAGGAGAAAGAGAGGTGAAGAGAGAGCAGCGAGTTGTGAGGGGAACGAACAGGTATCATCAAGAAGTAATGAAGAAGAAAGGGTGGAGAGATGATTAGACGGAGAGACATGAGAAGGAGACGGGTGGACAGAGAGTGCAATAAAGGTGAGAGTGAGAGACAAAGAGCCATGTAGCTTTTAAAGTTCTGATAAGAGAAGGAGCAAAAAAAAACAGAGAGATGAAAGCCAGTGTGAGAGAGACTTGAGAGGGCAGATGTTGTGTGAAATGATGCGATACAGTGTGTGAGGGAGACAGAAAGAAAGATAAAAATGAAAGGAGGGGCAAGTAGCACTGAAAAAGTAAACTTTTCATTTGCTGGCATGACCCAACACTGTTTCTCAATAGTGTGGGGAGGTTTCGCGCTGAGCTAAGCTGTGAGCAACCGCAGCCGTTCAAGTCATGCTGGCACAGAACTGTTGCTTTTCCACAAGACAGCAGGGCAGGGTGAAGGAAGCCTATTACCTGAATGAGAAGTGCGTGTTCCCGCCAACTGCAGAATGAACATCTCTAAAATCTCTCTCTGGCTGTCGTTTCCTCTTCACCACAGCAATATCAACAACTCATCCACTCAACAAATAATGCCAAATAATTCCATCTTTTTTTCAAACTGTGGCAGAACAGACAAGGCTAACTGGATGACAAATACATTGCATATCCTGTGGCTACTTGCTCACGCCCCGGCAGTGGGGCGTGAGCAAGTAACAAATGTGTAGCTCAGCGTGTGACGTAAACAGTGACGTACTTAGAGGGAAGCCACGGCTGGTCAGTCCTTTGGCGATTCTCTCACAAGTTGGCCCGTCCTTCACCGTCCCCGTCACTTGATGGTTAATGGCCTCTTTGTTTGCGAGGGCAAGGACGGCGCACAACTCCTTGTCTCCCCAGTTGCTCATCTTTACTGTGTCTGTCAGGTTTGTGTTTCCCTCTAGCTACTAGCTGCTCGCTAATTCCTGCTATCAGCTGTTTCCTGTTAGTCCACCGCCAGTGGGTCACACGTGCGGCGTCATCAACAGTTTCTCCCACAAGTCATCAGTCAATAGCCCCTTCCGTGGCGGAAGGACGTCTCAGCCTTTTTAAACTAAAAAGGTTCCGCCAATATGTTCACCCCCATGCCGGAGGATTGGGCACTTCGGATCAACTCACCAATCCGGCTCTGTGCGTCTAAACGCTTGCAGTTTGCCTGCAAAACGGCCCAACAGTCGCCAAAAAACTGGCAGTGTAAAACGGGCTATAGACTACCATGATGTCACCCATCTCATTTTTTGAAGCCTCAAGTTCGGCATTCCGGCATTTGTGGAGCCAGATGTGACCAACTGTGGCTGAGAGTCTGGCACCGTTGAGATGCAAGGCATGGATTAGACATAGAAGCCGAGGACACAATCAGCAGACAGCCTGTCACTCAAAGCAGACCGCTCTTAATTATGTGCAACTTTAAGCCTTAATACATTTAAACGGGTGAGCTTTATATAAAATATTACCTCCTGTACCGTTGTCGTTAGTGTTAAAATTAGCTATAAAGCCCAAAACTGTTTTTGTACCAGGCTGTAAACATGTTTTTCTGCCTTAAAATTGGGCATTTTAACATGGGGGTCTATGGGGATTGACTGTCTTCTGGAGTCAGCCTCAAGTGGCCATTTGAGGAAATGCAGTTTCTGGCATTTTTTGAGTTGGCTAAATGTTTTCAGCCCGAGAATGCCACTTGGTTAGTATGCATTTTTATGCTTTTATTAGAAAGATGACAGTTCAGGAATAACAGAAAATAAGGAGAGAAAGATGGGGAACAACATGCAACAAAAGTCCCTGACCTGACTCAAACCAGGGGGATTGCTAATCATAGTCAGTGCCTTAAACCTCTAAGCCACAAGAGTGCCCCACCAGTGGAAAGCTTTTAACGTGAACAAGAAGCATCTATAATTTAACACAGCTCTGATAGCGCTGTAGAAGTGATGAGTAAACAAATAAATAAGGAGGATATCTATGAAAAAAAGTGAGCGGCAAGATGAAAAAATGCCAATACTGGGCGCATGAAAAAACATGCCCATGTCAGCAAGTTGCATGTTGGTTATTTTGCTTAACACCTCCTTTCCTGCACCTTTTTCTTCTCCCTCTCATCTTCACCCAATTTTGTAAACGAGGAAATAGAGTCAACATGTATCTTACTTCCAAACTATTCTAAAGTGTCATCTGTGACAACTCATGACAACCTTGACACAAACAACAACAACAACAACAGTGAACGAGATAGCAGTGAGTGGAGAGAGCAGCTTTTTTTTTTTTTTTTTTTTTTTGTACGTCATTGCAGATCCTGACTAAAGCAGAAAAACACACAGCAGGCGCCAAGGTAGTGAGCGCGCTCAGATAACCCCAGGCCAACTGCCAAACCTTCAGGTGCTGGTGATCTCTTCCTCTCTCCCCACGCAAGCAGAAGCTCGCTAATTTGGCAAGCCTACCCACAGCTGCAATTAAACAACCAGTGTCTCTGCTATCTGTTAGAGAGATGCAGTTTCCTGACAAGCTGGTTTCATATTTCCATCCTCAGCAGACATCTCTCTAAATTAAAAAAAAAAAGAAAGGAAATGGCCAGTGGGAGCTCTTGTAACTGAAGGGGGACGAGAGGACAAGAAAGGGTAAGGACAAGCAAAGAAACAAATAAACTTGGAGAGGTTTCAAATGGAGACAGACAGTGTCAGGTAGGAGGAGTGGGCACATGGAAACCAGACAGATGAGAGACAGGTTGTGAAAAATAGGCAAAATGAAAGACAAGAGTGAAGAGAAATAAATGTGTGCCGTTGTTATCCACACCGCTGTAAAAGCCCTCATTTGACAATCAAAGCTCAGACTGACTCTCCTCTCTCCCACAGGGCTGAGCTGCAGCGCTCTATGTGTTCAAGTGTTTTACCTTGGGAATGCGAGAGATGATATCGGGGTATTTGCTGGTGTTGTCTTCCTGGTTGCGGCTGAATATTCGAACCTCGCCATTCTCGAGAATGTGAATCTGTGGGGGGAAATAAAAAGCACAATACAATACATTAAGCAGACACAAAATCGAAAAAACAAAATTCAAACTAGTCAGCGTTCATACTGAAAGTCAAAGCTGAGACTGGATGATAAAGTCTGATAGATGGATGTGTGAATGATACACCTATTGAAGACAGAAAAAGCCATCTAATCACAGGAGACAAGAAATTAAATTCACTGCCAGTGCACAATATGTCATGACCAGACTCAGAGGTGGCATTAGACCTTCTCATTGTCTGTCATTTTGACGGACAGTGGTGTAAAAATTCCGTCATAATCTATTATGACATGTCATTTAATTTCTATAAGTGATGATAAGATGCATTTAATTTTCATATTTTAATAATTAATATACAAAACAAGTTCACAGATTATGCCTTTCTAAGACGGAGTGTAGTGTTTGTTTAAGTCCTGCGTGCACAGTTAAGTTTTGACTCGTTTGAAGGTTACGTAACCCCTGTTCCTATGATGGCAACTTCACATACACTAGTCACCTACAGTACAGGCCAAAAGTTTGGACACACCTTCTCATTCAATGCGTTTTCTTTATTTTCATGACTATTTACATTGTAGATTCTCACTGAAGGCATCAAAACTATGAATGAACACATGTGGAGTTATGTACTTAACAAAAAAGGTGAAATAACTGAAAACATGTTTTATATTCTAGTTTCTTCAAAATAGCCACCCTTTGCTCTGATTACTGCTTTGCACACTCTTGGCATTCTCTCCATGAGCTTCAAGAGGTAGTCACCTGAAATGGTTTTCCAACAGTCTTGAAGGAGTTCCCAGAGGTGTTTAGCACTTGTTGGCCCCTTTGCCTTCACTCTGCGGTCCAGCTCACCCCAAACCATCTCGATTGGGTTCAGGTCCGGTGACTGTGGAGGCCAGGTCATCTGCCGCAGCACTCCATCACTCTCCTTCTTGGTCAAATAGCCCTTACACAGCCTGGAGGTGTGTTTGGGGTCATTGTCCTGTTGAAAAATAAATGATCGTTCAACTAAACGCAAACCGGATGGGATGGCATGTCGCTGCAGGATGCTGTGGTAGCCATGCTGGTTCAGTGTGCCTTCAATTTTGAATAAATCCCCAACAGTGTCACCAGCAAAACACCCCCACACCATCACACCTCCTCCTCCATGCTTCACAGTGGGAACCAGGCATGTGGAATCCATCCGTTCACCTTTTCTGCGTCTCACAAAGACACGGCGGTTGGAACCAAAGATCTCAAATTTGGACTCATCAGACCAAAGCACAGATTTCCACTGGTCTAATGTCCATTCCTTGTGTTTCTTGGCCCAAACAAATCTCTTCTGCTTGTTGCCTCTCCTTAGCAGTGGTTTCCTAGCAGCTATTTGACCATGAAGGCCTGATTCGCAGTCTCCTCTTAACAGTTGTTCTAGAGATGGGTCTGCTGCTAGAACTCTGTGTGGCATTCATCTGGTCTCTGATCTGAGCTGCTGTTAACTTGCGATTTCTGAGGCTGGTGACTCGGATGAACTTATCCTCAGAAGCAGAGGTGACTCTTGGTCTTCCTTTCCTGGGTCGGTCCTCACGTGTGCCAGTTTCGGTGTCGCGCTTGATGGTTTTTGCGACTCCACTTGGGGACACATTTAAAGTTTTTGCAATTTTCCGGACTGACTGACCTTCATTTCTTAAAGTAATGATGGCCACTCGTTTTTCTTTAGTTAGCTGATTGGTTCTTGCCATAATATGAATTTTAACAGTTGTCCAATAGGGCTGTCGGCTGTGTATTAACCTGACTTCTGCACAACACAACTGATGGTGCCAACCCCATTGATAAAGCAAGAAATTCCACTAATTAACCCTGATAAGGCACACCTGTGAAGTGGAAACCATTTCAGGTGACTACCTCTTGAAGCTCATGGAGAGAATGCCAAGAGTGTGCAAAGCAGTAATCAGAGCAAAGGGTGGCTATTTTGAAGAAACTAGAATATAAAACATGTTTTCAGTTATTTCACCTTTTTTTGTTAAGTACATAACTCCACATGTGTTCATTCATAGTTTTGATGCCTTCAGTGAGAATCTACAATGTAAATAGTCATGAAAATAAAGAAAACGCGTTGAATGAGAAGGTGTGTCCAAACTTTTGGCCTGTACTGTATAACAATAAAATTAAAAGGACATTTTACTGCTTTTTCATCTTTACTAGTCAACAGTTAGCAGCTATAGACTGAGAACACATTTAATTCACTGTGTTGCTAAAAGGCTACTTCCGGAAGCTACCAGCAACTCATAAGGTGGCATGTTTTGTTATTCAATATATAAGTTGAAGTCGTTAATCAATCAACATACCTTAAATGTCAACATGTCAACTTTGCCCACTCCATTTGTTTATATTGGCTCGCTCGAACAACATACACTTTAGAGTTGACTGGATCTTTAAGCGCTTAAAGAATGTATGTTACTTTCAAACAGATCATGCAAACTACGAATATTCTACATCTTCACTTGGAGGAAAAATGTGGCAGAGCATTGTTCTGCTGTATACTGCAACACTACACCCCAGTTTATAAGGGCATGGAGAGAAAAGAGACACCGACCAAGCAAAGAAACATTGGACAATCAGCTGCCGTGACATTATGTAACAACGGGATGTAGCAATAGCTTATCAATGCAATGGCGAACGCCAGCTAGACAACAAGGCCATGCACGTGAGATCAAAGATAAGACTAGACAATAGCTAATATGCACATGCCACTAAGTGGACAGGGGTGTGAATTACTTTAAGTTACGTTAACTTGCCCTCAGTGTTCTAAATCTGTCAAAATGATGGACAACCTTTGGACACAGCCGTTTGATCAGGCGAACTTGCTGTGACCTGGCAGACTACAAGTTGGACCCCAACTGATTAAATTAAAAATTATTCACGACTTGTGTGTCGTACATGCAGTAAACAATCACTAAGGACTTTAGTGTCCAATCTGACAGCAACAATAAAGACCATTTCTGGATCTAAATATGGTTTTATGAACACAGGTGAAGCTGGAACCTTTCACTTTGAAGGTGGGCTCTGTCCTTTTCCTTCTGAGTCGGTGAAAAGAGGGTGAGATTTTGTTTACTATTTTCTAGCTTAATCAATTAGTTGTTTGGTCAATAAAATGCATTGGCATGACAAGTAGAAATTAGGTGTTAAAGAACTGTATATTTTCCGCTCCTTTACTGGCCAGCTGGAGATTTGGATGACTAAAAATGTACACCATATGATATGAGTAGTCATTATTTTGTCCCTTTATCCTCTGTTATTTTCTTTATTTAATAATTTGCCATTTCTAAATGTGACTGTATTCCACTACCATGTGATTAACAGTGGGATTATCGTGCTGTACTGTCTTGTGCACAATGTTTGTACTTTACAAGGTACGTTGTTAAATTCCATTTTACGGTGCATTTTCAACACTTCCAGGGACAACAAATAGGCGAACTCCTGCTCATTTACATTTTCTTGCTCTTTCTGTTCTATTGATCAATGAGCATCGTCTGATAAATACACTCATAAAATACAAAGAAATACACACACAATCACTTCCATGAATGATTGGATGGGACACACACTACCATGAATACATGCAGTTATTTTGATTCATCAAATGCCACACACGTAGATGCGCTCTTTCTTACGGCATCTCACAAAATCTGAACACAAAGACACACACACACACAGGGGGAGCGTTTAACTGAGCGGTGTACCAAGAGTCCCTCTGCTGGCTGTAAGAGGTAACCTCTACTGCAGTGAGACCAGAGAGAGTGAGAGGGAGAGTGAAGAGGAGGACGTCATGGGGTTCTCTCGCTCTGCCTCCATCCTCTCTCCCCCCCCTCTCTCTCTGTTTCTCTGCTCATCTCCCTTTTTCTCAATTCAGCTCAGTTCAAAGGCACTTTATTGGCATGACTGTCCAAAATTAACAATACAGCTGGAGGGGTTTACATTACAATCTCTCTCTTGCTGTGTCTCTTTACGTCTCTCTCTCTCGAAATTTCCTCAGCCCCTCTGCTGTCTCCCGTTCTGTCTCCGTGTTCCCTTTCCCTCTCTTATGTGTCTTGCCATCACTGTCTCCAGCCTCTTTCCTCACCTCTCCCCATCTCTCACCCCACCCCCTCCTTCTCCCTGGTCCACAATGGCAGAAGTAGCTTTCTCTGCCTACAGGCCCAGGGCGAAAGCAGCACTACTGTTTATCTTAAAAGAATAGGGACAGACACACATACACACACTGTACCAAAACCCCATGTTTGCACACAGTCGACACGCAGCGGGAGTCACAAAACAGCAATACCTCATACTCAAAGAACACAGCCGAAAGGTATATGCATACAAAATTCAGCAGGCATATGTTCGGTGCCAAACGCAAGAAAAACAAACAGTTGCACTTTGTCACTTCATCGGCTACGGGCACACAAACACGCATCCACACACACCTGTGCACGCTCTCCGTCGTATTTGTACTCGCAGGTGAACGCCGCCTCGTCAAATTTCTTCATCACCTCGCCGACACCCTTGGTGGGGTGAGCCAACATGGGTCTCAGCGGTACACCTGGGAGAGGAAAGGTGGTGAAAGAATGCAACAAAGAAAGGGTAGAAAAACAGCAGGACACCAAAGCAACTAACACAAAGAAATATCGTCATGCATTTTTCATGAATTCTAAACAGTTGGGAAACTAATTGCGAGTTCGCCCAGAGAAGTTTTCTTCATTTGTCACTTTGTGGAGAGGAGGAGGGGCGGGGCACTCACTAACAGGCCTGCAGGTTATGAGAGCGAGGCAGATCTCGGATCCATTTGCGAGGAAAAAAAAAAACAAAACCCAGAAGCTGTGAAATCTGCTTCAATGGCACGTTCCCACATGACACATCAGCATCACACCCACAACTCTTTCTACGACAAAACCACACTTCAAATGAGTTTGTTTGCATTCTCATTTGGCCCTAATATGAAAGTTCTTTGACTCACATCCCCCTGGGCTGCGCTGCTAAGTTAAGCTTCAAAAGCAGCAGAGGAGAGATATAATGAAACATACCAAACAAATTCCTTTAATTGGAGCTCACAGAGCCAGATATGACAGGACAGTAACGTTTTGTCCAAACTGGCTGGAGTTGCCCAAAAATCCACCAGCTCCTTTAACTAGCTCACATTTCAGAAGTGAACAGCCCTCTGAATAACGATTGTTTACCTGCCAGAATAGCTGCTAGATTTGTCTAACTGACCAACAACGGCCAATTTTGTTTCCCAATTTAGTCGTGTTCAGATGGTGGTATTAATTTTCTACCTTGGTGCCAAGGCTCCTTATCACAAATAGCTTGACAACAGTGTAATTGGGAGCTAATCCTTGGTTTAGTGGTATCTTTTATCTTTCTGTGATAAATGACTCAACTAAAATAACTGACTCACCTCCACTGAGCGGATCAATAAACACACACCAGTCACCGTTTGGGATCTTACAGCAGTTCTGCCTCCTGATTGGTTGCTTACCTGGAGTGAGCTTGCAGTGATTGGGCAGCTCGTCTATGCCTTCTTTCAGCAGAACGGGTATAAGGACGTCATAATTGGGCATCTCGCTGGACGGGAGAGCGTGGGGAGTGAGTGGGAGATGAAGCAGGGTATTTGGGAAGAAAAACAAAAAAGAAAAGAAATCAATATCATCCAGAATGAAAGTGAGCAGAGCGAGTGAGAGAGAATGAGGGACGGGGCTTAAGGTGGATGAGGCATTGTGGTGGCGTCGAGGACAGACTGCAAAGTTAAACGAGGGGGGTTTGTTTAGGCTTCAGTTACCAGTAAGTCTGTTTGAGAATGAGACTCTTCTCTTCGATCCACGCCCGCCTGCTCTCAGTGCTCATCCCCTTCCCTGCGTCGATCACAGCGGGAGGGAAACCTATAAGGAGGGACGGGAAAAAAAAAATGCATTTCAAACAGATCTGTGTAAGTGTTTGAACATTTGTTTGACTGAACATTTGTTGGATAAAAGTTCAGAGGAACTTCAAAGGCCAGGAAATTTACAAGACTCACAGCAGAGAAATTACTTGTGGAAAACACTGACGTGCAGCTGTACACAACATTGGGTGAACTCAACCTATAGATTTCATTTCAGTCCGACCGTGGTTAAAATGTGAAGATAATACGGAAGATTGAAGGCCAAATTAAACATCATGTTTCCCAAATAAACATTAATAATTATAATATAAATATGACAGAATACTTATTCATTAAAATTAACTATTCATTGTACAGATCCACTTCAGCCGTACAAAGAATTTTCTCTTAGTTGATCTGCCTGATTAAATAATGGTTAAATAAATAAATAAAAATGCTAAGAAAAACATTTCCAGACCAGACCACAGATCAATGCAAATTTCCCCACCGAGCCTCTGGTCTAATTGACTCTTATTAAAGCATACCTCCAGTCGTGAGTAAGCCACGAATACTAATAAGTCGGGGATGAATTTATTTAATTTGGTGTAGGTGGTGTTGGTGAGAGCAGGTCGGATCAGTGCTGAAAGCAGGTGGTGTGAAAAAGACTGTCAAAATTCAAATGAACTGATGAATTTAGCATATTGGTGAAACGATGTGTCAATTTCAAACCCCCAATTAGGAACCACAAGAGTGCTTTTTTGTTGGTGTTTTAGAGGGCCACGTTTGGTCATATCGTGGTTCGGTTTGTACATTAACCGTCTCAAATTTGGTCTATGAAAGCTCTATTGCATGAATATTCATGACAAGAGTTTGAGAGAATATTTTAACACGGTGTTAACAAGTGTTTCATAAATAAAAGTTATTATGATGTGCTAGTACACTCCACCTTCCTCTCTTTTAGTGCGACTTCCTGGTTGTTTATTTTATTTCAATTTTACAAGCAATGATTTCCTGATGCAACAAGTACAGAAATATCAAAATAAAATCGTATAAAAGGCAGCAAATGTAATGTAACTAAGTAAACTAAGTGAAACGACATGGTTTCTAGAGATGGGGACAAAATCCCCAATACAATAATATGAGGTTTCAGTGGTTTGAGTTTGACAATTAAAGTGCATATCTACTCTGGATGTGTGCGATAAGTAGACTAGACGAATAAATGTTGCTATCCTCGCTAGTCGGCACCAGAATTACGAGATGGGTAGACTTAGTATTAAGATACGCAGCGAAAAAGGGAAGGAGTTTCAATCGACATGCAAGACCAGGGGTTCTGATTATCAACGATTGCCTGGGATGGGGGGGCGGACACGACTCGTGGCAGTGAATTGAATTTTAGTGCAGTAACCGTTTTGGCCACATTCTTACATACAGTGCCTTTAATAGATTTGTGCACAATTTTGATTTGAGTGTTTTCTTACTTTTAGACTAGTTAATTAGTCTAAGTTTCAACTTCCATTTAAAAGTCAGGGAAATTAGTCTCAAGGAACACCCATTATGTCTTCCAAAGATACGACCCTTTTAGAATTTCCTTCCTGTCTTGTTTGTGTTTTTACGGACAATGTTTCCCTGCTGAAGTGTGGTAGTGGGACTGTAACACGAAGAGGGATTCTGTACTTTAACTTTGAAAGGTATTCACTTGTCTAGCTCTGACTGTTGAAGCGTGATGTTAACTTCAGAACAAGGAGTGTAGATTTATCATCTATCACTTACATTGGAGTTGCTTTAGAAAGGATCTCTTTTGAAGAGTATGAACAGAAGCGAACACTGGTTCAATATACACATGGGCATCTGACTACTGTTTTAAGACAGACCAGAAAAACTGTAAACCTGTGCTTTTAAATTCAAGATTACCTTGTCCAGGGGGGGTCAGACACACAGCCTGGCTTAGCGCTGATAGGACACTCTGCTCAGCCAGGCCGATCCTCAGCTTACCAGCCAGGGACCTGTCAATCAAAACCACAACACAGCGTCAGTGCTGACGCCTGTTTGCACCTGCTGCCCATGACAAATGCTACATGCTTGAACATACATGCAAGGAGTTAAAGTGAAACTGTGCTATCTGTGCGTATATACATGCAAGGATGTGCGTGCCTGCGGTCACACACACAGCCAAGTCTGTCTGTCTGTGTATGTGTGTGAGAGAGTGTTATTTTACCTGACTATGTAGCGGGCCTCGGAAAAGCGGCATGCCACAAAGAGGCCTTTGATGATGTCGATTTTCTTATTCATGGCCTGAGGCAGACGGGAGGAAATTGAGATTCACAGAGGAACAGCGAGAAGAGACAGAATGCAAAAAGACTGAGGTCACTAGCGAGTATAAACTCCATGTTCAATCCAGAGCGTTAAAAAAAAAAAAAAAAAAAAAAAAGACCCAGCAGCAACGCGGATGAAAAAGGAGCTAATTGCTGAAGAGATTCCAGCCAGGTGACGACTTATTCAAAGTCTGAAAGATTACTCTGCTCTTTCTCAAGACAAATAAACAAATAATTCCTAGTTCGATAAACAATCATGTTAACATTTCCTTTATTTTCCCTCCCTGACCCATATGCTGAGAGCCAAATAGAGTGCAAACAATATTTGCCCAGGACTGCTTTCCCCTAATGAAAATGTTATTCCCCGCCTCACCGAGTTCCCACTCATGCTGGCGATTTCCTTCAATTTCCTGAACACGCCCCCTGCTGTCAGACTGGCCGGCTGGAACATTGTGCGCTGGTTGCTACGGGAACTCTCGGCCACGAGGCCCAAATCTCCTTTCTCCTGCGCCTCTGCCTTGATTTTGTCCAATTGTCGCCCTGGAAACAAGAGCGAGACGGTAAATAGCAGCCGCCTCGCCGGCTGATGAGTAGAGAAGGGTGGCATTAGCAGTTAGGCTGAGAATGCACAAGCGTTTGGGTGCAAATGAATGGTTAGGTTTGTGTGTGTTTCGCCCATTACCAGTTGCTTGAGCAACAGCTTTCATCAGCACCGTTTCTCCAACACCGAGCTCCATCCCCAGGTAGGCAGGACCCAGCTGGTTCAAACACAGGTACACACAGCACAACAGGTCGTCTAGAAAAAGAATACAAACACACGTATTTTACTACACACAGGAAACATAAGCGTGCATTGATAGAGCACACACATACAAACTAGAGTACAGGGCTACAGAAAGAAGCACAGACACAGAAATAAGAACACCACTACACACACTAAACTCTGAGACAGCACCAACCTCACACACACAGACTCACAAAACCAAGGACATATGGACAGACGCAACCAAACACATAGAAAGACGCACTCACACAAACATGAACATACAGACACAGAAACACACACTCAAGGCAAAAACACACGAGACAATACCAGCCAAAAAAAAAAAACAGAGGCTCAGAGACACACACAATGACATACACACGATCAGAATCCCACAGGTAGAGGTTCATACACATACCAACACACACACACACACACACACACACATACACACATCAATGAACTGACTCATCCTCCCACTTTTATGTGCAACCTGGCTTCATCATCATCTCCTTGATAGAGTGGCTGGCAGCCAGCTGCCTGTGTAGCTACATCAGCATGCATTATGGGAGAGATAAAATACCATTTACCTGGAGAGAGCAGCAGCACGGAGCGGAGCAGGTTCGACAGCGTCTCAATGTTTCTCAGCCTGGGAAATGACAACAGGATTGCTTTGAGACAAGGAAGACGAGTTAAACGAATTTTAAAGCCATCCTGTAAATACTGGGAGGCGGGAAATGAGATTTGTCTGGAGGTTTTAATCGGAAATGGGAGCTCGGGAGGCAGATGAACAGTTCATTTATGAAATACTATACATCAGTTGGAGTGGGTGGGAAAAATAAAAGTCATCACTGGGACGTCTGTCATTCAATATCCTCAAAAGGCAAAAAGAAAGTCTGTAAAGGTGTTTTCAATTTGTTGGCAAGAGACTTAAGTTGCGAATCATCCTTTAAAATGTCTGATGTGGATTCATAAAGCTAAAAATCACATGCATTTTCTTCAGCAAAATCTCCAGTTCTTGTCGGTTTCTAGTCATTTCTCAGCTCAAGTGTTAAATAAGTCATCAGCCAAGGTTCCACAGAATAAAAGCTGAAAACCATAATTAAATGGAGCCCAAGTGTGAAAAAAAGTTGTTAAAATACATTCTTGAGCATTCCTAGAAAGTGACCTAATTGTAGGCTTTCATTTCATGTTCCCTGCCCTCCCCAGAAAATTAATGCAATTTCCTCACTTTCCCTGGCTGGAACTCACTTCTCTAATTATATGCCAGAAATTCCCAGCAGAAGCCTGAGTGGTAATTTTGTAAAAATGCTTTGGTATATACTATATCCTTTGAACAGAGTAGCGATCGCTTTCTCCCAAATGGTGTTTACCTCATTTGGGGAAAAAGAAAGAAAAAAACAACAACAACAACAACAACAAAAAAAAACAGAAACACCTTTTCCTCCATATGGAGCTCTTACCTGCCAGAGTCCTCTTCAATCTTCTCAAAGGTGCGAGCCACCGCCAAGTACGGCACTCTGGAGAGTGATGAGCACATAGTTAGCAGGCGAAGCATTCACACTGACAGATTTTAAAATTCACAGCGTTTAACTGACTCAGCTGTTCGGAGCAGCTCGCAATTAGTGCAACAGTAGAAGGAGCTTTGATTGAGGGTTATGAAAACTCCATTAAAGCAACAGCGGGGAGGACAAAGGTCAGAGCTGCCACGTTGGGAGAAAATGTGTCCTTACATTGACGTTTGATGCACAAAAAAAATCTCGCTCCATATGGGGGGAAACAAACAGGACAAGACGTTTTAGAACAAAAGCCTCCCAAGAGACATTTCTATAGTCAAACCATGAGATTTAAACGCATTTCAAATATTCCCAAGCAGATGGGTTTTGTTTGCAATCGGAAAAGATCTGAGAGACAAAATGTTTATTCAATTACAGAAACGCATTTGAAAGTCAATTCTAAGGCTGATGTAAACCTTCAACTGCTCAGAAGCAGTCAACTCGGGACTTCTGCTTCTCAAAGCAGGCTAAAATACACATGAAACACATCATGTACAAAGTAGCTGACCTGAGTCTAAGCAGCTTGACTTGCACCATGGCCTTGGTGTAAAATCCCATGATTTTTCCATGACTCTCCATTACCAAGTCAGAGCACTTCCTTGGTCTGAAAATTTTGTTTCTTCTGAGTTTATTTAATGTTTGACTCTGGAAGGTTGTACAGAGAAAACCAGGCTTGTGTCTTCAACAGTTTGCATAAAAGGCGAGAAAAAAACAATACATGATCATCAATCATGGGGCAACCTGTTGGCATTTTGTTTTTACTTTAGGATTCTTCTCTACATGATGAAATCAAATAAACACTTCTGCTTTTGGAATTCTTTAAAAATATGCCAAAATTTTTTTTACAATTTCAATAACAGGGTTTTTGGCTTACAGCAACAACATGTCAAATAAAAAGAGATTAAAAAGTTGCAAAAGGACTCCCGCACACTGTCTAACTTGCAATATATAATTTATTTGCGACATTTCGGTACTAGACCTTCATCAGGCAAAACCTTTTTCAAAAGATGTGCTAAGTGTTTCCTTTGCTCCAAATAAGAAGAGACGAAACATTTAGTTTATAAACCAATTAGTCAATCAACAGAAAATTAATTAGCAACTATTTGATAATGAAAAAGAAAGCCTGACTTTCTCCTGTTTCAGATCAAAAGCTGTGCAAATTCTCTGCTTTTCATTACTTCATGTAGTGGTAAACTGATTTCTTTTGGATTATAGACTGTTGTGATGTGATCATCGCCCCCACTCACTATTGAAGTAAGCTCTGAAAACTTTTTCTTTCTCATTTGGCTCATGGTAGTTATTTGTCACATCATGTTGATGTAGTGATGTGAAATATGATCAGGGGTTTTCATGAGTGTTCTATTTTGAAAATTGACCGGGTACTCTCATCTTTTCTGCACCTGACTTCCTGTTTGACTCATTTAGTATGTGCAAATTGACACACCGTCACATGGCGTCCGTCAAAAATAGGATCGACGTGTATTTTTAGCAGAGTGGAGTGCCGAGCCGCTTCTGGTGGAGCAGCTTACATTGACTTGAATGGCTGCAATTAGCTCCGGTACCTGACGGATCCAGTGGGTTGCCATAAATGGGCCTGTCCTAGAGGCATTCAACGACCAGAGAGCTTATAAAATCTTCTTTCCGAAGCCGCATAAAATTAAATGCTCTGACTAAGGGTGCCGTACTTGCAAATCGTGAGGGAGGGGAAGGGAGGGAAGGAGGAAAGCAGTAATTTGTGTCTGTTTGTGTGCAATTAATTTGAGTCTTACCTTTTGTTTTCTTTTCATATTGTGTATTTTGTATTGTTTTGCGTATCTGTAACTGTGTTTGTGAGTGTGAGAGAGTTTTAAAAGAATATTTTGTCTGCACATGATTTAAAATGATAAAATAGTCCTCCAGAGGCAGATCAGTACATTAGTCATTTTTCTTTTGATTACTGAAATGTTTAACCACTAATCCTTAGCCGTATTTTAAGTGTAACCCTTCACCATAACATACCATGAGGGTTTTTATCAGTAAAAATAGAACATTTTTTACACATAAAAAGCACAAAGATGTTGAAATCTGGGCATATTCTGCCATCATAACTTGGCTCTCAGAATTCACCAGATTGATGCCTTTAAATCAAATAGATACAAAATTTTCTCGCAGGAGAGCATGCCCCCAGACACCCCTACAGGGTTAGTAAGGATGTGCTTGTAAATCAACCCTGAAACCTTTTATAAAAAAACTCTGCTGGAGAAATTCAAGTTTGTAAGTGTGTAGAAATTATTTGTGGTTGAGGAAAAAATTGTCTGAATGGAATTTTTAGACAACCTGTCACCTTGACTCTGATTTCTGATAAATGACTTAGCCCAAGTGGACTAGTTCAAAAGATAAAAACATAGAACACATACTGACGAAAATAAATGATTAAAAGCTCACTAAAATGTCAAGAATTTTCATCGCCTAAAACTAGACTTAAACTGTGAAGGAAAAAATGACTAAAATGTGACTAAAACTACATTTTTCCATCTCAAGACCAAGACTAAGTCTAAAATAGCTCTCAAAATTTAACACTGCCTTAGAAATCAGTGATAAAATATATATGGAACATTCCTGTATAGTAGCCTCATCTTAAAGGTCCAGTGTGTTAATAGATATAGGGGATAATCTGAAATGAATTGGAATAGAATAAGAAGAAGTTTGTTTTCTTCACCCGAAAATAAGAATAATCATGTTTTCGTTACCTTATAATGACCTGTTTATATCTACCTAGGGAGCAGGTCCTCGTCCACACAGTCCACCATGTTGCACCTCTACGTTTCCACAGTCGTGCTGAACAGACAAACCAATCACTGGCTCTAGACAGGGCTATTCACATTGTTTTGCATCTGCTACTAGAATCAGGCTTAAACATCAGGTATGATTGTTTTTGGAGAGAACGAGACCTCTGCAGAGGATTCTGGGGGAATCCTAACCAGGAGTACACGTTTGGCACATGGGAGAAGTTTCAGCTGGTTGCAATCTGCAGTCCTCACTGCTAAATGCCACTTAATTCTAAACACTCTTCCTTTAACACACACACACACACACACACACACACACACACACACACACACACACACACTCCCTGACTTACCCAAAAATCTATCAAAGTCCACCCTATTGCGAAAATGTCACAGCCACTGGGAACCCTAGGTTGGTGAAATAGATTTGAGACCTTGGGTTGCTACTTCTGCTGTTCAGGTGAGAGGCGAGTAAAAGTAGCTGTACTTACTTTTGGCCTTGCTTCCAGCAGGCATGGTCCACAGGATGATAGTTCGGCCTGGACGGATCGTAGTCTGTCGTCGTTTGTCCCGAGGTTGACTCACTGAGGAAGAATGCAATAAGAAATGGAGCAAATTAAGAGTCTGACTAAAAGATGGCGACAGCTGCTACAGTCACTGAAACCAACGCATTTCTCTTTGTAGACAGAAAGTCAGGCAGACTATTATCATAACAATGAGATACTCTGAAATGTAATGAGCATTTTGGGAAAAGGCTTTACTGGTTGCTTCATACTGAAAGAAGCAGAACTACAGTAAAGTTATCTTAAAAGAAGAAAAACAGTATTTCTTAGAACAAGTATTTAATAGAAGGGTGTTTCCCAAGTTGGCAATGTACACAAACAACAGATAAGGATGGTTAGGAGTAGGGTTTTTACTGCAGTACTTATAAGTGTTTCTTTTCCTTACACAAGGTGCAAGAAACTGGAGTCAAACAAAATATCATGTTCTGAATTCATTACAAGGAGAGGTACTCTAGCTGCAAACTTTCTTCTGTATGCAATGCCTATAACTCCCACACTGTCGCATACAAGGCAATGATAAAAAATAAATAGTTCGGAGGATGAAAAATGCATTTCCTCTCTTTTAGAGCTAAAAATAGTTTGTGGCTGGAACAGTTAACATGACCTCAAAGTGACAAAACAGTAATGCACTGCTGCTTCTGCTGCTGGTTTATTTACGCGTAATAGACGCACTGCTTTACATAAGACAGACTCGATTAATGTAAAGGTACAGTAATAATATTAATGAATACAGAAACAGATTGGCTTAAAGCAGTAGAGTGCTTACCTTAGCTGAGGCGATCAATCTTCATATTTTAATGACTACTTTCAAATACCGACACAGTAATGGACAGTTTGATTTTTTTTTTTCTTTCAGGAAAGAGCAGACATCCTTGAGAAAATATGATAAACAATCAAAAATGGCTGACAAGACAGTGTTATGAAACCTGTTGTACCCTGATAACTAGTGTTTGACAGACACAGTACAGATGAGAAATGATTTTAAACCTGTATCAATTTCATGGTTTAACTATGTTAGAGTCAGGCGGAGTTTCTGCTAGATTGGCAGTCGATAATGTTCAGTTTGACTGTTGGACAACTGGAGGGATTTCTGGCATTTCAGGAACATCCACCATCTGATTCCCCAAATGTTGTCTGTGCAAAGATCTGTTTTGAACCTTAGTGCCCTTGTTATTATCATTATCTCCGCCAATAAGGTTATGTTTTCGGCTCAGTTTGTTCGTCAGCAGGATTAAGACAAAACTTCGAGCCCAATTTTCATGGAATTTGGGTGGGGGTGTAGAATGGGCCAAAGAAGAGCCCATTAAATTTTGGAACAGATCCGCATCAAGGGGTGGATACACAAATTATTTTTCACTTTCGTTAACACTGCAAGATAAGACATTTGGCCTTAGCAGGGGTCTGCGCTCTCTGAGTGCCCTTCTAGTTGGAGTATAATTATCTCCAGCAGGCGCAAGCCTGGAGGGGATTGTGTGTTGAGTGTGTTTGTCTAATCTTACAAACTACTGGACCAATCAGTCTAATATATTCTGTGTGCACATTTATGGCTGTATGCTCAAGAACTTTGTGGTTGTGGTGATTCGTAATTGTTGGAATACCTGGTTAATTGATGGGGGGGAGATTCCACCAGGTGCAGCTGCAAACTGGTTTTGTTCCATCCTCCACATCCTTTTTTTTTTTTTTTTTTTTTTTTAAGATATTTTTGGGGCATTTTTGCCTTTAATGGACAGGACAGGTAAGTGTGAAAGAAGGAGAGAGAGAGAGGATGACATGCAGCAAAGGGCCACAGGCTGGATTCGAACCCAGGCCGCTGCAGCAACAGCCTTGTATATGAGGCACCTGCTTTAACCACTAAGCCACCGACGCCCCTATCCTCCACATCCTTGCAGACATTGTTGATTTTGTCATTTTTCCTCAACATTGTGCATGTACCCTAAGTAAGTAAGCAGGCTATGTAGATTCATTCATTCATTCATCTTCTAACCGCTCCAGCCCCCCCGCTTGAGGGTCGCGGGGGGGCTGGAGCCTATCCCAGCTGACATCGGGCGAGAGGCGGGGTACACCCTGGACAGGTTGCCAGACTATCGCAGGGCTGACACATAGAGACAAACAACCATTCACGCTCACATGTAACAATTCCCCTTGTAAAAAATTAACCAAAGGAAAAGTTACAACGTTAATCTAAAGGTTACGGGCGGATCAGGTGCGAGGTGTTTGAGATACGAAAAAAAAGATCAATTAATTTTGCTTTATCACCCAAAACAAACTCAAATTCTCACCCTTGCGGTGTTAAAATATTCAGAATAAACGAAGATTAACAAATGAGTCACAATAGGTTGAGTCAATAATCAAACTTTAGTTAAAGAAAATAAATCATGTCCGCGTTCGGACGGAGATAACACTTAAACAAGAAACGGCGTGGGCGCCGGTTCACCAAACAATTCACAGATAATCAAACACTTTTTCCACATTATCAAAAAACACACCCTTCACAAAATAACCCGAATTACCACCCCCCCCAGCAGTCAAAGTCCCAAAAGCCGGCAAAAAAGGAAAACATGTATGTTAAAGAGGAGTCTGTTGGAGCGTAATGAAGTGCCGCAGTTCACAAAAACAAACAAAGAACCACGCAACCTCACCACTTGGCAGCAAAGTTGTGTCTTGAGGTAATCCACAAGGAACAAAAAACAATCCGCTGTATTTGGTTTGATCCTTTAGAGATGGGAAACTCCTCGCACACCTCCAAACGCAGACTGCTCAGTGCT
The DNA here is from genome assembly GCF_011397635.1 of Epinephelus fuscoguttatus. Lineage (NCBI taxonomy): Eukaryota > Metazoa > Chordata > Actinopteri > Perciformes > Serranidae > Epinephelus > Epinephelus fuscoguttatus. Next base: position 14,411,648 of record NC_064766.1, on the reverse strand, counting down.
CCCGTAATGCATCACTTCCCCCTTATATCAAGTTTTGGCATCAACATAATAACAATATTTCAGTCCATACCATACCCGTGTACATATAAATGGCATCTGATAAATTCACCATACAGCATTAATAAATGTGACAGCGGAACATGAAAAATTATAAATTTTTCCCGTCACTAAATGCCTTGTGTAAGGTAGAACTAGCCGACCTTTACACACATTCACACCTACGGACAATTTAGAGTTATCAATTAACCTAGTCCCCAATCTGCATGTCTTTGGACTGTGGGAGGAAGCCGGAGTGCCCGGAGAGAACCCACGCTGACACGGGGAGAACATGCAAACTCCGCACAGAAGGGTTCCCACACCCGGGATCGATAAATGGTTTAATTTCTCTGTCTGTTTATCATTATTTCCTCCGTTGTTGTGCTGTAGCCTAGAGACAACGTTAATACCATACAAAGTCCAGTTATGAATGACACGGATTGAAGATTTGTGGCTGTGTTTGAATTAAAAATACATTCATTCTCATAAATGTATTGTAGGCCTGTCTATATTTCACATGTAGTGCCTGTTAGCAGGAAAACTCAGTCTGCTCTGTGCAATGTGCCGCTGCTGTCAAAAATAGACGAGGCATGCTTTTCTCGTAGCTTCTGGGATGCATCTGAAACACACTGCGGCGCTTCTACTGAAATTACAAGAATTGTCTGGAGTGGCCGCAATCAGCCCGGGCGGCCGTCTGGCAGAGATGTGCACTCCACTGAGTGCATTTTCCTAGTTTCGCATGTTGAGGATAAAACTGCAGTCTTGACTGACACTGAGCTGTGATATATATAAAGCTTCTGCTCGCACTTCACTCAGCCACCTGCAGCTCCATGGGCTTTTTTTACCCTTCTTGCTTTCCTTTCCAAGTAGAATTACATAATGTAAAGCTGTCTCTTCTGTTTTGCCAACATTTTTTGTATAAGCAGCCATGAAGCTTGTATTACACTCTACTGGAATTATTAATGAACAAAATTGTTCAGTGTGAGCTGCCATACTGTGACTAGTACAGTGTGAGCATCAAAGTGGTGTGGTTTGGTCGTGAAAAAAGTCAACTAAAACAGTCAAGTATTATCAGGTGATCGGTAATGAAAATAGATGTCTGCACCATCTGCATACATGTACATTGCCAAAGGGGTCAGAGGTCAAGGTCGGCTAAATAGCGCAACATGTGGAGTTCAGAGTTCAGTGTGCCGGACAGGCAAGACAGAGTTGAGGCATCCGGGATGTCAAGTTTGAGCGGCTGTACTTCGCCTTACCCTTTTGTGTCTCTGCTCTCTTCTGTTGAAGTCTTCCTCTCTGCACTCGTCTTTTTCTCCCCCTCATTCTTCTCTGGTTTGTCCGTCTTCACTGCAGCTTTTCTGGGAGCTATTGAATAAAAAGAAATAAATAAAAAATTGAAGGTGAGGGTGGAGCAAGGGTTGGGGCAGAGAAATATTTTGCTGTCTCTCCTAACTGATAAAAGCAAAGCACATTTATGGACACACTTTTTTGTGTGCAAGCACAGGGCTATGCAAATTCCTCCTCACCAAAGAAACTGCTGATGGGGGCTTTCTTGGGCGGCTCCTTATCTTTCTGCTCTTTTGCTTCTTTCTGCTTTCTCGCCGTTTGACTTTTTGGGCTCTCTTCTCCCTCTCGTGTGTCCTTTTCAACCACCGCCTCCTTTTTCCTGGCAACAGCGGGCCCTTTCTCATCATCCGTCTTCTCCTTTGCTTCATTTTTCTTTTCCGCCCCCTCAGCTTTCTTTTCTTTCTCATCAGGGCTCTTTCTCTTCACCTGCTCCTCCTCCTCAGCCTTCTCTTCTTCCCCTTTCTTCTTCTCCTCCTCCACCTCCTCATCAGGGCTGTCAGCCTCGGTCACTGCCTTTTCAACCCTTTCTTCCTTTGCTCCCTCCTCCATGGGTTCAACGGTGTTCCCTACACAGGGTGAGACAGAAAGGGAGTGGAGTCATTGAAGAGATAAATGCCAGCAGGTTTACTGAGGGCGACCCATTTTTTTTGTGAGCCCATGTTTGAAGATGGTTTTCAACATAACAGCCTTCTTCAATAAATGCTGCAGGTTATATTCTTGAGGTTTCCTTTTCACCCGAGAGTCAGGTAAGGGAGAAATTACTATTGACAAACCTGTAGCACTGAGTCTCAGCAGACTGAGCTGGGGTCATGATACCGGCTGGGTGAGGAGACAGACATGAAACTTTAATCTTCTTTTCCACAAGTTAAAATGACTGTTGGACTGGACTGGTGAATCCAACAGTCACTTTTGGTACTTTACCAGCCAATTTTAAAAAAGAGGGGCCATTTTCCCATCTGTTGTGCCTCTGCGGGTACACATGCTGCCTTACAAAACTCCACCAGGTTTAGAGGAGCCAACTGTGGGGAAACTCAATAATTTTACTGCATAAATATGTTGCGGCCCGCTTTTGCAAATTGATTACTTTCTGTAATTTCGCCCTGAATAAGGCATTATGTAAAAACGTAGACAAACAAATTAGGCAAAGCCGAAGTGGCTTTGGTGCATGGTGTAAATTTGCAAGATTGCTTCTCAATGAAAGTAAAAGTACAGGCCCACATGATGCTCCAAGTTGTTTGGCATAAAAATGCTAAGCAAATGGCAAAAGGAGTGACAGGGAAATTTTGTCACAAGGCACAGTTCCTACTTTATGCTTCAAAATTCAACTTTTTCCATTCATAACTCAATTTCCTACACAAAACTGAGGAAAGTATAACAAGTAAGGACCGATAAGAACAAACTACCTTTAATTTTTTTGTTGTTGTTTTTTTGTCAGCTTTTTGTCTTGTGTCTTAGGTTAACATAGCGTTACTTTCTGGATAACACATCAGCCATGACATTTGACGAAAAGGGCTGCAACTAACATTTATTTTCATCTGATTCTTATTTTACTATTAATCCACACTATAAAAAAAAAAAAAATAAAAAATGCCTGTTACAATTTCCCAGAGCCCAAGATGACATCTACAAATTGCTTGTTCTGCCTGACCAACAGTCCAAATCTTTCTAATTTACAATTTAACAAACAGGAAAGCAGCAAATCCTCACATGTGGGAAGCTGGAGCCCAAAAAATGGTCAGAATTTTTGCTTGATAACTGACTGACACAGTTTATTATTTTTGAAAAATTTTTGCCCATACATTTTCTCTTGATTAACTAAGCAATTAATTGATCGTTTCAGCTCAGCTTCACTGATGCCCGCAGCATGCACCAACTGTGTCGTACAGACAGAGCAGTCGAGGTACAGTGGCTGGGATGTGCAAATCTGGGGACTGAATGTTATGAAATTGCTGCTTTTCTGGCAAGTTGATGCACATTAAGATGCAACCAGCATGTGGGCTTTTACAGAAAATAAGCATGGGCATTTTTTACAAGTATCGGACAACACCAGTGCGTTCTGCCATTTAGGCTACTCAGAAATTCCATCAAGTGGTACTCTGTCAGGTTTAAGGATATTTTCTCATGAAAAAAAAAAAATTTTTTTCCATAATTTGATATTGTTCTGGGGTTTTGTCTTTTATATCTGTGTGAACTCCTTAGTGGATTTTGCTGTGACTTAAATTCCAAAATGGTCTGTGCTTCCCACATGGCATTTATATGTACTCCCAAGGGCGTAAGTTCCTATAAAAAGGGGAATGCTTGTGTTTAACAGGACATTTACCAGTTGTTTTATATTCTTTTCTCCTCATTCTGGAACTTACGAGAGCATCTACGTTGGAGAAACACTGCGATGCTTTGTTTATCATCAACAACTGCAAGTAAATTAAGATGGTGCCTTGCAATAAAGAGCTGATACAGTTCAGTATTTTGTTCCTTGTCCACTTAATAACAGCGAGAGTTGGACCCACTACATAGGTTTGGTAAACACAGCAAATATGAGTGTCCATGTTGCAGAGATAAATGATCCATGTTGGTGAGACATTTATGCTGTAGCTAGTACTGTCAGGAATTGTTCTGAAATTGTAAAGATCATTTTCATGGATTTTGTCACTCCGACTGTTATTGATTTTCTTGCTTCAGTTTGGAGATAAGAAATACAAAAGGTGAAGAACATCATTCAAAATCAGAATCTAATAATAATTCATAATAATCTATTATTGGTTGTTAATTTCCACATATCATAAGGTGTTTGTGCAACTTCCCAACTCAGATAATCCTTGTGAATCTTCAATTAATTTTCCATCCTCACCAGGACTTTCCAGGCCCGTGCACAAGCTGTGCTCTCTTATCAGACTCATAGCAGAAGTGAAGGCGTACCTGCGCTGCTGGCGCTGCTCTCCACACGGGGTCGTTTGTTTTGCTGACCCTGCTCCTCCTTGGCCTCGGACTCGTCTTTCTGACTCTCGCTGCCGCTCCTGCTCTCATCAAGCTTCCTCTTAGGGAACATCTTCCTCGCTGCACACATCAGGACAGGCATTAAATTAAAAAGGAGCAGGGTAGGGGGAAAAAAAAGGAAGTGAGAGGCATCCCAACTGAAATCACGCCGTGATCAAACAGAAAGAGGATGTGGAGATGAAAACAGGACGAGTCTGCTCTCTTACCGCAGATGTAGGGCAACGGAAAAAAAGAGAATCAAAGATACGTACTTTGCTAATGAAAACACTAATTCCATCCTGAAAGATATTATGCAGCACAGCAGCTTAAGGTTCCAGTGTAATTTCCTCTGTAATTTTATGCAGCGGTGGTGCTCCAGGGTAATTTTAGTTTTGGTTCCACATCCGCAGCTGTTTTGGTCCTTGTTAGGGTTCTAGCACAGGTAGCACCGCTGATGTTTTTCTTCTAGATATTATAATGAAAGCATTAACCCAGGACATTAAGAATGCAATTTCTGGTCAAATTAGAATTGCTTTAATGTGATGTTTTCTCCAGTGGTGATGGTGGCAGGGCTCTGACTGTGGCAACGCACCACTGCTGAAAGCAAACACTGCAGTCATCAAACACAAAGAGAATGGGGATGATGAAAAGAGAATGAGCCGCTTCCCTGCTGCAAAAGTAGGATGAAGGAAACAAAGTGAGAAAAGGAGTTTCTCCCCAAATGAAAACAAAGCTGCGATACTAGAAATCTGTGTAGCACTAAGTAGCTTAAATTCTCTATTCAAATCCTACATTCCTGGTGTGACATGAAAAGTACAGAGAGTACAAAGAGCCACTTAAAATCACTTGGTGATTCTATTTTATGTTAAATGCGGATAGTAACACATGCATCGTATTTAAAATTCACAGATAATGAACATGTGTGGCAGGAAAACAGCCGAAGCAGCATTCTTCCACTCTTATCCTGCACGTGTGAAATGTTAAAGCCGTCATGTACACACTGCATGATTATCACTACATGTTCATGTTTTGGGGTTTTTTCCCAAGAAAGTTAGCAAAGCCCACAAACCAGAAAGGCACCAAATAAAGATCGACAATCAGCTCCAATAATAACACGACTTGCTCTGCTGGTTTCATTAAAGCTCAGTCAGCAGAAATGATACATCGCAATGATACAACGCAGCAATAATAACATTATCACAATGCAAACACATGCAGAAAAATAATAATATAGGCTTGATGGGTGTGTGGTCGTGGTTCAGCAGATGAAATAAATGACAATGCAACAAAATCTAGTCCACAGGTTGTCAGTCTTCAGGTTGAGACCCTTCCCAAGAGTCGAGTGATAAATGATACAAGAGAGTGGAAAGTGTACTTAGCTGTGTCTGGTGAACAAACCTCTCATGCATTCAGCTCGTGATAAATGTCTTGTTTTTCCCCTCATTGTAAAATAATGAGTATTTGGAGCCATTAGGCCCCTGCTAATAAGTAATCAAGTAAAATAGCTCGAGGCAAAAAAACTATCAATCCTCAGCTGGTGTCAAAGTTCGAGAATTGCTGCAACTTCGGAGGAAAAGTTGAGAACCACACATTTAGAGTCAAGTGGAAAACACACAGAAAGAACAGATCAAATCTGAACTGATACTGACCAGTCTTGCGCTTAACAATCCCAGAGGGGGAGATGGAGTTTGGTGTGCCGGGGGTACCAGGTGAAGCTGAAGAGGCCGGGGTGGCCGGAGTGGCTGGAGTGGCGGGGGTCACAGGGGTGGCTGGGGCCGATGGAGGAGACATAGGGGTTGGAACTGCCTTGAAGACATCATCCTTCTGGGGAAAAAAAAGACAAGTAGAGCTGGTTTTGGTAATCATTATGACTGTGAGAGGCAGAGTAAACAAAAGTTTTAGTGGCTAGAATCACTGCAGATCGCAGTTTTGAGTAGAGGTTAAATTCTTTTTTTTAAATTACATCAACATTTTGACTGTTTCCATCTGCAGCTAACACTGAAATGCCACAAAGTGATAATAACACTTGTCCAGCTGTCCAAAAAAAATATGATCTGGATCACTGCGGACTGTTTGTGTGACTCATCCTCAATGTGGCATCCTCTGCTAAGTCAAATAAGAGTAGTCACGTTTTAAATTTGATATAAATGGAAAAAAAGAGGGAGAATTTGTTTGTTTGACTTATATAAGAAGCAAAACAACAGCCTGTCAACGTGGAGGAGCAGCAAACAAAATACAGAAAAGCAGAAACCTCGACAAAATCTACAAGGTAAGGCATCTCAGCAAGTGTTGGAAAACAACACTGCAAAGTCTGAATGACACACACCTCCATCAGTGAAGAAACAAGTTTGTTGTTCAATGAAGCGCAACGTTTGTGGAGGGCTGCTAGGCAGAAAAGAAAAAAAAAAAAAAAAAAAATCAGAGGATGCAGGGAATGTTTTTGCAGGCAGGCCGCTGCTAAAAGTCAGCGTTGAGGCCTGCAAATGTCTCAACAGTCCCAATTAATCATCATTGGAAGGTTGTTCTTGCATGAACTAAAATATCCACAATCTGTTAATAGCTATGCGGCTCCCCCTGAGCACTATGACAAAGGCTGGATAATATACATAGCTTGAGCTGAGGGGGTCATAACTCCGGCATCACTGATGAGGATGACCCTGATGAAGGTTACATGCAGAAACGTGTTGGCGGGTCTCACAATGACATTGTTCTTCATACCAGCGATTCCCAACCATGGGTACATACAACCCAGGGGTGCATGGGAAGATTAAAAACAACTAAAACAGCTAATTGAAAAATACATTTGGCAAAAATATAGATCCACATATTTGTGTTTAAGCTAAAAATAATGCTGATTTTTAGTGTATTTATTTTTTACACAATTGCCGATAAACCACTATAGAATACCTCTCCCACTAACATACAGTAGGTAAGATGGATAAATGGCGCCATTTCTGCCACTCAAAGTAGTAGTAGTAGTACAATGCAAACCTTACCAACACTGAAATAAAGTAAGCATCAACATCTACCTGATCACCTACTTACATGACAAATATTGTAACAGTGTCCACTTCTATATAACTAATACTGTTTAACAACATCTATTTTAAAATCCATTGGTAGCTCTCATGAAGGGTGACTTGGGCCTTTTTCCGAGCTTTTCTTGACAAAAAAAAAAAAAAAAGGTTGGCGAACACTGCCAAGCAAGTGTTACTGGAGTTCTGACCCCTTGAGATTACTTCCCTTCTCCAAGAACCTTTAATGTAAGTGAGGTTCCGCCGCAAATCTTAACCCAAATGTAGAGATTTCTAATGCTTTACACCTCTAAGTTACATTCTCTTTGCCTGGATCTAGAAACTTGTGATTAGGCCTTCAAGGTCTCGTCTCAGGGTTCGTACAGACATTACCAAAAGACTTTCAAGTACTTTTTCAAGCACTGTTTTTTCACTTTACTCAAAGCCACTAATTAATTTTCAAATATAATTTTTAATTAAACATAAATAAATGATGTGATCGATGTCTCTCTTTTTAGAGAAGGGTTACTTATCACATTCTTTATAGGCATCACTGAATGGCATGAGAGCTATGATGCTTATGCTACTGCACTGCACCAGATTCTTGTGCTTTGAAAAGTTCCACTTCAGAGAAAGTTTCAGAGGAAAAGCGTCAAAATAAACAAACTCCGAGAGCGATGTCCCCCTGACTGCCTGCACACGTCACAAGAGGAGAGGGACAGACCCCACTGCAGATGGCGAATATCAGACAGAACTGTCAACTTGTTACAAAAAGAAGTCCACGCTATGAGGAACAGAAAAATCATTTCTAAAATACAACAATTTACAGCATAAGAAAACGATGCCAGCTGTAACTTAAGTTTCAATTTGTGTTTTCTGTGGTGCCATTAGGGAAAACAAATTGCAGTGAAAAGCTGGTTTATTATGATAAGTTATGTTAAGCTGTACCATGCCAACATAGGCCTTCTGGTTTTGCCAGGACTTAACGAGTGTAGCTGAGTAAAAATGAGCTACAATGTTGAGCAGGACGTTATAAATGCGAATAAGAAAGGAGAGCATGCTGGGGTCAGTGACGTGTCAGAACTGAGAAAAGACAAAGGTTAACAAATTTCTAATTGTGAGCAATTTCATTATAATGACTCAATGAACAAAAGAAAAGACTGCAGAATGTGGTTCATTTAAATTTCAAGGACTTTTTAAGCACTTTGTTAAAAAAGGGGCTTAACAAGGCCTTCAAGGACCTTGCGCGAACCCTGTCCTCTATTTGTAGTTACTGACCCGGAACATTTTGCAATTATGCCGTCCCCTACTTGTGATAGACGTCTGTGTGACATTTTATAGACAAAAAAATTAATCAGTGATGAAAATAATCATTACTTGCTGCCCTACATTTATCCCCGGTGGAGGTGCTCTATGGCCAACGCTGCAGGAGTGCAGGTATTAGTACCTCGTCACAAAACATTTTCAATAATTGGAACCACATGAAAGTGATGCGGGGTGGGTCACGCTGACAAACACCACGAATCCATCACATTCTCTTCACCCAAAAGAACACATAATGAATAATTACGGACATATTACCAACAAAATGAACGGGGCAGTTAAGAGAAGTGTTTATCAAACAACAGGTGGTTGAGTGACAGCCAAAGCCAATAATCAGGTCTTTTCATTATGTGGCTTATTGACAAATGCATTCAACATGGTGATTCACCATACAATTACTGTGTCTTTGTGCAACAGTGTTTTTTCCCCACCACTGAATAAACAACAGGCACTGAAACGCCCACACCAGCTCTAACAGTCTTATTAGATTCAGCTTGTGTGGGTTCAAGGTAGATTTAGAACATTTAATGATTACATAAAAGTTTCAGTGACTTTCAGACTGTACAACAACAGGGGAAGCCAAGAGGTCACTCACCTCCTATATGTATAACATCAGATATCCATTATATAACAGTATGTTTGCACAATGAACACTTTCCAACATGTATTGCAACCCTGGATTTATCTAGACATTACCTGGAGAAGTTGTATGTGAGAATCCAAGTGTCCAAATCAGCTGGACCAGACATTTCACAGACTTCACCCTACTAGCATCCTAATACAAAGTCCATGTGATGCTGATTGCGTCCATGTGTGAACAGAACAGGTCAATCTACAGCGAATTCAAAGCAAGCAAGTGGGCATATTAATGATGTTTTCATCATGTGACTGTCGCAAATGCAGAAGAATACTAACATCCAAGGGTGAAGAAGAGGGGTCTTTTACATGAAGATGCAAAGGAAAATGTCTAACAAGAGGGAACTATGCTGGTAACAACAGACGATGAGACCGTCAGACAAAGTCAAGAAAAGGCTAGAGACTCGGTTGTTTGTATGACAAAATGACGAGCCAGCTACATAAACAAAATCCTGCAATTTCCGCAGCATAGTGTTTGCGTCATGTCCTGCCTCCTGCAAGCCTCACAAAACCAAACGGAGTATTTCCGGACAGTGAGAAAGCGTCTGACAAGGATGACCTGATGTGTGCCACATGTGTAAAAGAGCAACTCCAGCTTATATCCAGAGTCCATATGAGAAAAAAGCTAATGACATCCCATCAATCTGTTCTCGCACAATGTCGCAGAAATTCTAGTTGTGCGTTTGATTTAATGATTCAAAGAGACTCTGATGTCCACATTAGGAAAAGTAAATCGCCTTTACCTTTTCTATTTTACCATGCGCTTCTTTGTCTCCTTGTCCCTTGGTAAGAATTTGCTCTTTGACGACCGGAGCCTCCTCATCGTCGCTGTCCAGGATCTGACGGCTGCGTTTGGCAACCTTCTTGATGGGCGAATCAGCCTCCTGGACACCGTTCTGCACCTTGAGGGGGCTTTTGACAGGCCTAGGAGACAAGCATAGACACACAGTTAAGGCACCATGTAATTTAAATACATTAAAGCCATAAGCCTCATTCATATGGTGCTGCTGAAAAGCACAGCCACAAAATGCTATATTAAGTATTCTAGAGAAGATTGAGTCAACAGCGAAAGCGGTATAATACAGCCGAGACGTATAAAATCAAGGCAGGAGTCATAAAAGGGAGGTCAAAGCAATGATGAAAAGATCATTACATAAAGAGTATTAAAGAGGGTTTTAAGACTTTAAAGATGATACAGTCTGGAGATAATGAACGCTATCATCAAAGCAGCTCGGAGATCAGAAACAGAAGTTATCATCTCTTTAGATTAACTACTACAAAAAGTTTTACCAAGCAACAAAGATCTATGATTTGCAGTGATTCAAAAATAATTGCTCACATTAAAGCTGTCGGTGGAGCTTCAACATGAAAAAGGTGTGTTTCAAAATTAAGCTGATGCGCTGATATGGTTTATGGATGTGTGAGATAGTCTTCCCACCCATATTTGGCCGTTCTGTCTTGGCACAAATGCAGGTACTTTTTAAGTGTTTACAGAGACAATGATATCTCTGCTGTTTTGCTAATCTGACACAAGTAATAAGAGGCGTAATCCTTCCTTCCACAAAGAGTTCTCAGTTCCTCAAATATGAGCAAGTATAAACAAAACAACATAATCAATGGGTTCAGTCGTGAAGGGAAATCTGTATCAGAGTGGCAGCAGCTGCATATCCAATGCACACAGACAGGATCTCATCTGACAGCAACTTTCACTGCTACAGGATGGAGCTCTCAGGATGTGCATCTCTCCATCACATGGGTGTAGCAAACAAACCCTTGCACGACAATAACCTCCCATTATATGTGACTGGAAAGAAAATCTTACTTTTTCAGCGGTTCATCTGCTGATTTCTTCTGAACATCCTTGTCCTTGCACTTGGGCTGAAAAAAGGATCTGATGATGGAAGAGGAACAATTGAAGCCAGATAGGTGTTAGCATGCTTATAGTCAGTGTAAACTAAAGTAATAATAAAACAGTGTTTTTTGCCAATGAGTGTGTAACTGTGTGTGTAACTTTGGGTTAGCAGGCTTCGAGTTAAAGAGCAGTTAGTACGTTACTGAGGAAACGTTAAGTGCGTCACGTTAGCTAATTGCTATCTTGCTAACTTAACTTAGCAGTTAGCTAGCCTCGTGTAGCTAGTAATGTGTTGCATTTTCACCTGTCTCTTCTTAAAGTTGTTTCTTGTGTCAAAACAAATACGCTAACGGTTCTGGTTTATCTCACAGACACAGCAACGTTGCATACACACGACAAGAGTTTCTGTATCCTCTGCAAGAACAAAAAAAGTGAACCCTACCAAAACAGACGCTGCAGACTAATTTATGCTACCGCTAATTCACAGACAATGCACCTAACACTCATGCAGCAAAGGCTACACTCCTGTAGACACTTTAAAACCGCCAAACACAACTCTCAACACACTTAACTAGCCCGTAGGTTAGTTATTGCTACTACAGATTCAAGCTAACGCTCGCACCAAGAGCAAGCTAAACAGAAACCACTCCTCGATATCAGCTTCATACTCACGCGATGCTCCGCTGCATGTTGCCTTCAAACTCTTATTTCACCTGAGTTAGACACTAAATTAAGACTTATGGTAAAACTACAGCACAGAGTCCAACATACACACACGAAAACACCAACTCCCGCGCTACAGACAGACGAAATACTTAAAATATTCGGCGCCAAAATGACATCTCAGCCGAAGATCGTCTAAATAACAAGTGGAGTCACTCGTTAGCGTTTTCCGCACTGCAAACTTAGCGATGAGATTAAAAGATTTCCATTTGGATTTTTGTCTAGTGTTGCTAGATTGTCTTAGTACAGTAAAATAAGGGGAAGTAAAACTTATTAGCTTCGACAAATAGTGTCAAATAGCATACAGAATTGTACATAAGGAAGATCATTATATTAAGTGTGTGTAATGGAAGATAGCATAGTGATATGAAGGATGTGGTGCACAAAAAGTCGTGGTAAAACCTAAAATAGCCTACAAAAATATGGATGTGTTAAGATATAAATATGTTTATTTGAAAGAAAAAGATCTGACTTTAACAACAAACGTGTAAAAGTAAACCATATTTTGCAATTTTCACAGTACAAACTTCGATTTAGGATACCCGGAAATATCAACAGAGTGACACCTCCTTATTTTTTTACACATCTCAGCTTCGACTCTCCCGGGAAAAGCTGTGTTGTTAAAAGTTTTGGAGGTATCAAAGATGCTACCGCCCCCTGCTGCGCCGGAGGGTTCACCACAGACACCAGCGGCTGGTCCTGATGCTGCAAAGAAGACATGAAAGCTCCTTTCATGAAAATTTCACAGTGCCTTTTTGAATGCATCATTTATGCAACTCTTATTATTTTCATGAAGCAGGAGAGCGAATGCAAGACAAACAGCTGAATAATGTAAGTTGAGTGCACTGCTTTATTTACTCAAACGCAAGTACCATGTCGTTAATTGTGTACAAGAGCAGTTCCCCTACTGTGCTGTGACAGAAGAAAACTGGCCTCCGCAGTATTTTTATCAAAAAAAAGAAAACACACACATAAACACACATCATGGTCCAAGTTTATAAATAAAATGAATAATAAACTACTGTACAATGAGCTAAAAAAAAGAGTGTATTTGAGAGATTTGAGGAGGCAGTGCAGTCCATCTGTTGTAGTTTATTCCTCTTCCTCACTGTCTCTCCCCCATCTGTGCAACACTCCCCGCTGTCCTCTCCTCTCCTTGACTATCAGTCTGCTTCGCTCCTCCAAACAGGCTCCGACTGTTGTGGTTAAGATGCCACCCTGCAGGGCTCTTGTGTGGCCAGCCGTTGGCGCTGACGTGGAGGGCCAATGGGAGAGGTGGGAGGCCTGACTCCCTCAGGTTGGCTCCCGGGCGAGCAGGGGCGGAGATGAAGGGGAAGTGGCCGTGGAGAGCCCGGGGCGTCGGGAGGGGCTTAGGGAGGCAGCACGGGAGCAAGAAGGGGTGAGGCACAGGCTGGACTGCTGTCAGGAAACACAAAGAGAGTTGTGTCAGAAGGATTGGTCCCCAAAGACGACAGGAGCTCCGACACATATCAGTTTATTCACAGCCATACATTCATATGACAAACCTATTTTCCAGACAGAACTTAAGGCACTGAACAGGCTTTAAGGTCACAGCAGAATGGAAACTGTCTCTACACATATATATATATATTATGGCAAAGTAATACAATTGTAAAAAGAAGTTGAAAGCATGAGGGTTCATTCTTGACCTCGATAGTTTGACAAAAGAGAAAGAGCTTAACTCAAGCTTCACCTTGAAGCTTTTTCTTAAGGTTTAAACTTTGCTACTGTCATGGCAACTGAACAAACGCTCTGCAGAGGAAGACTGTGAAACTGGTTCGAAAGCACAAATAAGGGGACTTTGAGTTAAGATTTTTTTTGTCAAAAGACAAAACATTTTAATGGTACAGTAGTACATGTAGTATTTAATTGGGGGGATTCCTACCATTGACTCAACAAATATTAAATAATACACCTACAGTTTTACAATTTTCAAGGTGTGGAGAAGGTTTTTTTTTTGGTGTTGACTCTTAAAAAAATATCACAGAATTTATTCATTTTAAAAACCACTGGAATTTGTCTTCGAGGTCAAGCTTGAACTGCATCCTTGCATTATTTCCAGCCACACACTTCATGTTCCGCCTTGAAATAGAAAGAATTTTACATGTAAGACACGGTGTAAAAGCAAGTTCCTCGTGCCTTGAACTAAAAGAAACTTCAGCTTACGATATCAGCACACAGGCTTTTAAGTGAAACCTAACTGTATGAATATGAAGAAGGATAAAGATGTGATATAAGGTGGATGAAAAGCATTCTGATCTCCAGCTAATACTTCATAAAGACACTAAAAGAACAACAATGAGCTGCTCCAATAACAAGTACTGTCTGTGCAGCAAAAGCTTTATTCATCTTTTTCCTCGGAGCCACAGAGCCCCATTGTTGTCCCAACACTACTAAAAACACATCAGTGAGGCACACTGTTGCACAGGGTGAAACATCCCCCCATTAACGGGAACATAAATACATACTGTTGCTGTAAAGACTCACTTGAAAACTAAATGTGTATCAATCCGCGACTAAAAATAGTCCCCCAAAAATATACAATTTCCTTCTGCTTGAGTGACGTTTGCTAAAAAACTACAGTGCACAGCTGTTTTGGGAAGTTATTGTGCATCAGTTTGTGTACACAGGTTTGTGTTATTCTTATCATTATTAGCAGAAGTATTTATAGAAACTCCATATTTATGATATTTTTGATTTTTCTTCATCAAAAATATTTTTATTTCTCCCTCTAGTGCTAATTTTATATAATTTTCTATTTTGTTTTATTCTACTCTAATTTAAATATTTAAATATTTGTTTATACATACTTTTTGTGTATGTAGTGTTGAGGGGGCTTCAACTGCATTTCATTGTGCAACCAATGACTATAAAGCCAAACCTTAAACTTCAGGAGACATTTTTTAGTATCACATCTTCTGTAGAAACACAGGGCTCGGAGCAGAGAGCCACAGTAAGGACCAACATATTGGTATTTTCGTGGGATTTGCTGACAATAAGAAAAGTACAGAACAACACCTAATCTTGTCGTTCTAAGATCCAGTGTCTGGGTTTTTTTTCCCCCGAGCAAAAACACTTTGGTGCTCGCCTTCACTCTCAGTCTACAGCCAGAATAAACACAGGGACAATAAAAACAGGATGAATGCCTTTGCCAATATTAGCAGACACGCTGCGAGCCATGTTTGGGCCCTGTAGACGCGCCTGCTGCTGCACAGGGGAATCACTTACGGCTGTGTTCTTACCTCTGTCCATCACCGACCCTGCTCCTCCACACAGAGGTAGACTGCTGTCAGCGGGGGGGAGAGGAAAGGGAAGAGGGCCGCCCTGCAGCTGGAGGATGGATGAATGGAGGATGAGATGGGGGGGATGGTTGAAATGGAAACATGGGTCTTTTCATACAATACAGTCAGTGCACAAAACATCAGGAACACCAGGGATCTATTACTGACTTATTAGATACACTGCAGATCAAAGTTGATTTAGCTGAGAGGAGGAAGAGAGGTTAAACAAACACTTCAGGTAATGAAGACATTAATAAACCTGATAGCAATAAGGTGTTTCTGAAGTTTAGCACACTGGTGGCTTCATTTAGAATTGAAATATAATAAAAACTTAATTACAATAAATGATATTAAGAGTCTTATTCCAACCTGGGATTTCAATTTACTAAAACGAATGGTACATTTTTAAAATAGACTGCAATTCTACAGCGCTTTTCTACTTTAATTATAAATGATGGTGCTGTCTAAAGGACAGTAGGTAACCTAAGCCCTCAGCATGCCTGTGAATATGATAGAGCTGTAACACACTGACTCCCCTCCACATTCGAGGATCAGCCAGTCAGGCAGTTTTATATTAAATGATAAAGTTTCAGTAATGATTTCTATTCAAGTCAGCCGGTTTTATATTAAATGATAAAGTTGAAGTAATTGTTTCTATTAAAGTCGGCCCATTTCTACTGAATAATACTGTTAAGGTTATTATTTCTACTTAAAGTGTTTTTGGAATAAAACTCTTCTTAAAGGACGACACCCATGTTTTGGGAAACTGATCAAATTGCAGCTTATATGATGAGATATAAAACTACAGGTGCCTCCTAGAGACAAAAGAGTTGCTTTTTTTAATCATTTGAAATAAAAAGTAATGTAATTCAGAAGCTTTTCTAATAAACAGTGAAGTCCTTTAAGTCGTGAGATGAGATGTAAAGCCGTGGTGATGACCTGATGGCCGGGTGGTGGCGGCGGGTATCCTGGGTAGTTGACCAGGATGAGTTTGCTGAAGTTGAACTTGTAGGTGAATCTTTTCCCTTTGGTCTTGTGCAGGATGCGTTTATTGTAGTAGTATCTGGAAGTAAAATGTTTTCAGTGTAAGACTACATTCTGACTGTACTGGTGTGTGTGTGTGTGTGTGTGTGTGTGTGTGTGTAGATGTGTGCGTAGATGTGTGGGTGGGTGTGTTTACGCCAGGCTGTAAGAGTACAATATGTCTATGGTATACCCTCATGGTCCTGCAGGGCACTTCAGATGCTTCCCAAATGGCATGTGTTACATCTGTGGGCATTTTAAATTTTAAATTTTAATTTGACAACATATGTTGGCGAGGAGAACATTTTATTTACAGCAGCAGCCTGAGGGAGAAGCTGCACAGAGAGGGAGGATTACGCACATTCACAGTTAAAGCACTCTGTGTGTGTGAGTATGTGTGTGTGTGTGTGTGTGTCAGAATGAATATGTCGACTTGTGTCTAGCACCTGAGCGCCCGGCTGAGCTTGTCGTAGTTCATGTGTGGTTTGCCCTTCCTCTCCCCCCACAGCCTGGCCAGCCTCTCGGGGTCCCGGATGACGAACTCGCCCCACTCCCCTCCCCAGCCGATGGCCCCGCCCTCGCCACACCCCAGCAGCTCCAGCAGGAAGTGCCACAGCTGGACCTGTCTGGAGCCGGGCGACCATGCTGGCTTGTAGGCCCAGTCAGGGAAGAGCACTGCTGGAGAGACATGAGGAAGTCCTGTAAATGACTGGGAAGTCACTGATGTGCCACCTGAGGAGCTGAAGTAATGTGGTATTGATAAGCCTTGCTGGTAATTTCAATTATTAATTTGTGTGTCAGCTGAGTAGCTTGTCTCGGGGATTCATCAGCACTGTGTAGTTACGCACAGCCCAATCGCCAGAATAAATGTTGGAACTGTACATTTGTGCCAACTATGGATATGTCTTTACT
The DNA here is from genome assembly GCF_011397635.1 of Epinephelus fuscoguttatus. Classification (NCBI taxonomy): domain Eukaryota; kingdom Metazoa; phylum Chordata; class Actinopteri; order Perciformes; family Serranidae; genus Epinephelus; species Epinephelus fuscoguttatus. Next base: position 14,394,507 of record NC_064766.1, on the reverse strand, counting down.
TTCCAACAATGCTGTGGTTAAATGTTCAGGCACAAAATACATTTGGTTATCATTAGAAAAACACAATGTTTTGGCCTAAAATACAAGCTTTTGGTGGCACAATCGTCACTGGAAATGCCACCAATGTCTCTTGAACAGCGATCTACAGTTTGGCAGCTGTCTAGCTGCAGTGTCACACCATCCACCGTACCCTCCACCTCCCCATGCCACAGCCACTTGATATATATGTCATATACAGACAAGTGGAAGTTTGTAACTGAAGTATGTATGTAGTAGTTTCACTTGTCTGAATGTCTCCATCAGAGCAAACTATACATCAGTGCACTCTGATGAAGCTTTATGTCAAAACAGTGCCTTACTAAAAAGCTCCTATATAACCATGTGCTCCAGATTTCATCACTCCAGATCCTTCCTCTGATGTCCTGTCTGCACTGGCTTGAGCTCTTAGGAGGCTCATGTCATGTGCAAAGAGTCCTGCATCCTTATTCTACACCGATTGTTTATCTTATTCATTCACTTCTTAATTTGTCTGTACAACAATGTGTCACAATTGACAATTAATTGAGTGCTGACAAAACACGGGAAACACTCACCACTCTAGAGTTAGAATTTATATGCAAAACTTTATCTCGGGCCTGAGAGGACACAGAGTACGTGTAATTATTTCTTACATTATCTTTTCTCGTGATCATGAAGATTTGTTTTTCCTGTGAGCACAAACTCATCACTTCTTCATTATGAGAAAACAATTCGAGCTCATTATGTTGAGTTCACGATATAATTATTGTTACAAAGGTTTACATTTTCTCACAGCATAACAGATATCTGTAAATTCTTTGTTTAGACAAGACATTTATACACAAGTTCATGGAGCGTATGCACCTCACACCCTTGTCTTACTCAGTTAAGCTCATCAAACAAACCTGTTTAGACATTTTTGGCCATTCAGTGCATGTCAAGATTTGATACTTCACAACAGTAATAAGAGTAGAGGGTAACTAAGTACATTTACTGAGGTACTGTGCTAAAGTACAAATGTGAGGTACTTGAGTATTTCCATTGTATGCCACCTTATCCTTCTACTCCACTACATCTCAGAGGCAAATATTGTACCTTTTACTCCACAGCATTTGTCTGGCAACTTAAATTACCTTTCAGATTACTATTTTGCATCCCCTCCCTGCCCACTGAAAACCCTGTATTTCCAGATATGTTGATTTTGAATGTTTGTGATAAACTGAAAGATGAAGTGCCCCTTTATGTGTTTTAAAATTCTCTTACTTCTAAAGATAAACAAACTTTTAAAAACCCTATTTAAAAAAACAGGCTGTTTATTTAAGCTCATGAAATGTCAACTTTTTAAAGATACATTGCTCTCACAGGGAGCGACGCTACACACATTTGGTTCCCAACTGGTCCAGCCGCGGGGTCCAGATTTGTCCTTAGTCATTAGTTAAAGGTCCACACAGTCTAAAATATTCAACCTCATACTTGCGTTGGCCATGTCTCTGAGCTAGTTTGCTGTCTCTGTTGAGTATCTATCTGTTATTCATTCAATCTACAGCAGGAAAGAGCACTTCAAAATAAAAGCTCTGTGCTGTATTTTCATTGTACTTCAAAATAGAGTGTGTTTTTTACAAACTTCACACATTCACGGGTCACTTGCAGTCCATTCAGAATGGACTAATGACCCATTTTGGACCGCAACCCACCAGTCAGCAACCATACTTTTACTAGAGTAAGGCTCTGAGTGCAGGATTTTTACTGGTAGTGGAGTACACAGTGATTTTTAGTCTGAATGCTTCTTCCGCCACTAGCTTGGATCAGGGGCGGGGCTAGGGGGTGGCTACTTGGGCTCAAGCCACGGATGTTTTCTGAAAAGCCCCGAATGTGAATTTTACTTTGGGAAAAAAAAAAAGTCTTGTGAGTAACACGCAGTACCAGAGTCCAACAGAGAGGCAGCAGCTGCGGGAAAGTAGCCTGCGTACTGCGTAGCCTGCCTGGGCCTGCCCTGAAGTGTTTCCTTGTTGATTATTCTCCAGGGTAACATTTTCTTTCCATGACCGTGGGTGAAAGCGGAGCACTTCTGATTGTAACGGCGAGTACCCGGATGCTGAAGAAGAAAGAGAAAGACGAAAGACGAAAGACGAAAGAAGAATATGGATACTCGGAAGTTTTTTAATTCAAAGCCGGCGCCGAGAGTTGTTTCAGGTTAGTGAATCTTATCTGAAAGGTGACTGACGATGTTACTTTGCTGGTTTGCTAACGTTAGCTGGCTATACGTTGTGTTAAGACGAAAATGAAAGATAGCAAACTTGCAGCAAAAAACAAAAGCACCAATTTTTCGCGTGCACTGACACCCACGCATTTCATTCACCATCTGGGCTAAGCCCCAGATGTCCTACAGTCCTAAATCTGCCTCTGGCTAGGATCATATTATCTTTTATGTTGAAGTTAAAAAAAAAATTGAGTACCAAGAATAATTTTGTAATGTCAACAAAATTACTAATTTTGTGATCATGTGAAATAAACAAAATGTATTGATGTTCTCCGTAGTGGACACCACACCTTCAATTTTAGCTTGTGTAATTCAAAGTAAATTAAAATTCCTGTGATTCGCCACAGGGGGCGCCAAAGATGACCGTTCAAACAGCCCACCTACCAGCAGTGGTTCCTGATTGGTCAGGAGGTGGCCTGCATCATTTGTCAGGTATAACATGTTGTCTGTTGCTTTGTTTTTCAGGATTCTCTCTATTTTTATCATGCCATCGTGCCACGGGCTGACACACACACTGCAAAGCATGAATATATTATAACTCTTACATAAATATGAAAGCTCTCCCACATGAGTGACAACCCACGCACACCCACACGCATGTAACTGAGACGAATAAGGAGCATGAACACACTTACTTCTACTCCAGTAAGGCGATGAAAGGTGTCCTGCCGCAGAGCTGCAGCTGCACTGCATCTGAGAACACGCCGCAAAATAAAAACAGATGAAACCACTCAGTATCTTCATCACTGTGATCACCATTGGAGTGAAGTTAGAGAGGCGAGAGGGGGAGAAAAAAAGCAGCTTAAGAGAAATATTAATTAGCTGTCATGTGGTGTTAAATTAGCCATCACAACAGAGCGCAGATGTAACTGATTACAGCAACTTCTGCACTCAATATCACTTATAAAATTAAATCATCTCCACACGGATTAATGTAATGACAAATCTAAGCTTAGAACAAAGAGCCCAGACCTTCAGACTGCATCAATATCAACTTAATTGTAAATAAAAATAAGGTTTATTGATCCCTGTCAGCTCATAATATGCTTGAAATTACATTTACTCATTTAATAGCCAATTTGCGATTAAAGCAAATCAGGCTCCTTTGCAGTAACGTAAATATGTGAAAGCATCACTTTCCCTTCAGACACTGTTTAGTATTTTCTATATTTCCCTATAATTTCATCCCATAAACACACACACACACATCGTCCACCCACAGACACAATGACCTTCTCGGGCGATTCAGAGCAGCAGAGGCACCCACCATCTTCCCTGGAAGGCTGAAAACTAATCTCTTCAAGAAGTACTTCACATAACCCTTTTCCCCCACTGAATGATGTCTCCTCTCCTATAAGCCCTCTTCCACGAGCTGTAATATCCTCTTATCTTGGAGCAACAAAAAAAAACGATGCTTCCCCTCAGCTCTTATTTTATTTCCTTTTCCCATGCAGCAATGCACTCACACATGATCATTGCAGGGTCACGGGGACATTATCAGGGAACTAGGAGAGCTGCTGAGCCAAAGACATTCTACTTTTAGACAATGACAGGTTCTGCTTGCAAAAGGCCTAAACAAAGATCTAATTAAAACATGAGACAATAAAAGTGCAATCATGCTGAAACAGGATTGCACACAAATAAGAGTAAAATGTTAGTTTTCTCTGCAATTTTATCCAAACTTTGCCTCTGACATTTGTATTCCTCCCTTTATATTGGCTGTTTTGTTGCTTAACTACAAATTGAAGCTTGTTCTACCGGATAAGAGCCTCGGCTAAGTGCCTGAACATGCAAAACTATATCCCCCATCAATCTAATGACAGACGGAATCACTCTGAATGCTACAATTAAAAACAATAAGTTTAAATCATCATGCCAGTCAAGCACGAGGGGTCGACGGAGAGGGGACTTTTTTAAAAGCAGACGAATTTCACATCTAATTCAACTAATCACTTACAAGGATTCTCCCTTACAATCATTTCGTTTACAAAGAGCCAGCTAATTAAAGACTCCTGTGTAAGTGCGATAATAATTCAATTGGTCCTGTTACCTTGATTGGAGCTGGAGTGGAAAAAAGCTTCGTTAGATGAATAACAATGATCAGTTTGTCTGCCGGCCCACTTCAAGTCTGGGAGGACTGAAGGATGGATGGACCGAATCTTAAACCCTCTATCTGATCTCACCCCTAACCACACACACACACACACACACACTTCCACCTCCCCCCTCTCCCTCCTACAGCATCTCCCTCTCTCCCCCAACTCATAATGGGAGACTAGGTCAAAACTAAAAGATCCAATACTGATGATGATACCTTTTGGGAAAAAAAAAACACTGGATAACATACATTTTTTTTTTAAAAAAGCATAGGCGTAACATTGAGGGGGACGCATGGGACACGTCCCTGCAATATTTAGAACATGTGCATTTGTCCCCCAATAAAAACATAAAAGTAGCATAATACTTTTACTTTGACAAAATTAAAGACTTTACAGCATAAATTTATGCAGAAAAGGGACAAACTGGACAAATTATATGTGTGTCGTCCCAACCACCCCCACAATATTCAAACCAAACCTACACCCTTGGTCAAAAGAAGAAAAAGAAATGACAAAAACCTCCCAAAAATTGTTTTCTTGGATGTTTTGATGAATCAATATGTTGATAAATTGATTAGTTGAGCAAAAGAAATTGAATTAACAGCACTTTTGATAATCAGGATGCATCTAGTGCTGCAACTCATGATTATTTTCATCATTGATTATTTTCTTGGTTAATCATTTTGTGTATAAAATGTCTGAAAATAGTGAAAAATCCCTGTTTTAATCTGTCAGAGCAAATCTAAAAATAAGTTTACCATCATACATGGCAAAGAAAATAAACAAATCTTAACATTTGAGGCATTTAAACCAGATTTTTCTTTAATTTTTACTTGTAAAATGACCAAATTATTGATCAATTATCAAAATTGGTGTGTATAAATTCACCAAAATGCAGAACATGCAAACCCTGCCATTTTATGTGTGTCATCCCACCCATTCCCACAATATTCAACCAAACCTTTAGTCACAAGTATAGTGTTTTCTTGGATGTTTTGATGAATCAGTGTTGATTAATCGATTAGTTGAGCAACAGAAATTTAATCAAGAGCACTTTTGATAATCAGTATACATCTAGGGCTGCAACTAATGATTATTTTCATCATTGATTATTCCCTTGATTAATTGTTTTGTGTATAAAATAGTGAAAATCCCTATTTTAATCTCTCAGAGCAAATCTAAAAATCAGTTTACCATCACATATGACAAAAAACATAAACAAATCTTAACATTTGAGGCATTTAAACCAGATTTATTTTTTATTTTTACTTGAAAAATTACCAAATTATTGATCAATAATCAAATTAGTTGGTAAATAATTTTCCTTCAATCCTTTAATCAATTGATGTTTTTCAGCTCTAAGACATTAATCAAGCAAAATATTTGTCTAATATCACTGTAAACTAAATATTTAGGTGATGAACTCAATACCAGAGCAACACTTTACTCCACTACAGCTGCTTTTCACTCGATGGCAGTGACCTTGGCCAAGGTCAACAGGCTGTTCAATACCCCACCACACAGGCTGAGGAGGCTGTTAGAGGTGGTGACACATTTTACATGATGGTGATTACACGTTGATAAAGATACTGAGGAGTGGTTTTATCAGGTTTTTATTTTGGGGGAGTGTTTTCAGATGCAGTGCACTCGAGTCTTAAGTACTCGTCTCACCTCGGTAAAAATGAGGATGAATTCCCATAAAACAAGTGCGGGAAAAAATAGAAAAACGGTTAAGAAATTATATTACTAAGATATAACTTTTCTTTAATTGTATGCAGATAATCCCAGGAAACCATTTATAAGAGCATTTAATGGGCCTTTTTTTGCAGGGATGCATTTTTAATCTTGAGCTTTTAATTGTTTAATCACAAAATAATGTTATTTTACATTCAAATGCAGCTCCTTTTTCAACATAAGCAAATTAATACACACAAGGGGTGCAAGATACAAACAGCAAAAATAGAAATTACGAGTCAGAGTTGATTTAAAAGTAAACACGCGAGCAGCTCATTATATTATATCAGGAGAAAATGTAATAAGAGAAACACATTAATTAGAAACAGGGAGTGAACTGAAATACTCTTTTGTTGCCAAATTCTGTTCAGTACTGAAAACTTTCAAGTAGTGAAGGTTTGTAACTCAAGGTCTTAATCTTGTTTATTTATTCTTTGATGAAGTAGCTCCTGATTGCAATTTTTAGAGACTGCCAATTTTAGATTATTCTGATCAGGCAAAGTTGTTGTGTTTGGAAAACATTAACAGATATTGTTTGGCACTTTGGAGAATTGTCTTATTCATTTTCTTGCAGAGAGTGACATGTGAAGATCCGTACCACTCTTATACCACCATAAGCCTGTTAGCTTAGCATAGCACAAAGACCAGAAACAGGTGGAAATAGCTAGCCTCACTCTGCCAAAAGGTAACACAATTCACCTGTTAGCATCCCTAAAGCTCACTAATTAACACCTGTGTATGTCATTTGTCAAATCCTTGCAAAAACTGATGACAAGAAGCAGTTTTACAGAAGGTTATGTGCCCAATTATGTCTCTGGAATCTCAGATGGTTGCCATGCAACCTCATGATGATGACTGGAAAGAGCCACGTTAGTCATTTATTTATGCTAATTAACTAATTATGCTGATATTTATCACACATCTCACTCTCATCTAACTCTTGGCAAGAAAGCATCAAACAATATTTCCTAAAATGTAAAATTATGAGTTTAATATGTAAAAACTTCTATTTCTTTCGTCAAAGGAGTTTGTAGAAAACACATTTCGGTTTGGTGTTGGTGCCAAAATCCAGTTATCAGATCCACACCAGTATCAGAAATGTCAAATACTACCCAGCTCTAATCAGAATAAAGTTAGAAACAATATTTCATACATAAACTGAATTTGAAAGTATGTTTTACAAAGTGATTCGGGTAAGAAGTAGGTTACAAGATCATTCTGGATGACTTAACCCCAGCAAAGTGCTGCTGCTGTGTTTGTAGGTGGATTAGCTGTGATTTAGTTTTCACTGTAGCTGAGAAGGAGACAGAAAGAGAAGCTCACAGGAGCAATCCATTTAGGCTTATGATATAAATGCATCCCTATACATTCGCCCGCACACACACACACACACACACACACACACACTTATCGCCCCTCAGATGTGATAGCTGACACCGGAGGCTTTTAATTCCAGTGTAAATACAAATACTCTCCCAGACAGCTATCAATTATGCATGCCGCTAATTGAGTTGAATGTTGTGCTTTTAGCAGCCCGGGGACCCTGGGTCACATGCAAAAAGCCTGAAACCAAACACACACACACACACACATACACAGACAAACACATATTTGCACTTACATACTTGTGAGGACCCTTACTGATATCATGCATTCCCTTGCCTCTAATGTTAATCTTAATAAAATGGAGCATTGATTTAGCATTTTTAGCCCATTCATAATACATTAAGAGTACTTTATATCACTGGTGACGATTTTGCAGACCATGTTTCCATGCTGTGGGCGGCCACTGGTTTACATTCATTTCCATATGTTATGAAAATCATTAGCAGAGTGTTGGAACTTGCTAACGTTATGTAATCCATGAAAGTAAATGTTGGGCCTGCATTTGTTTATGTTCGATGTGCTAAAACTAAAACTGCATTACCATGTGACACTGCAGAAAGTGTGAGGACACTAGACTTAATGCCTCGTGGTTGTGTGCCTCCGTGTACCAGTCAAGTTACAGTTACAGTTTACATCCATGTCTGTGAAGAATACATTTTCCTCAGCAGCACAGAAGATCTATACAATTAGCATAGTTTCAAGGTGGGCACCCATGATTAGTGTCACCAGTTTAGCATCTGACCAAATGTCTCCCCTTCTGTTCCTGAGTTACGATGTGAGTAAAGGCCAGAAACATTTTTGCAGGACATTATGATGTCACAGTGAAGCTGACCTTTGACCTTTTTGACATATTATGTCAACACTTTATCATTTTATCCTGTTAGACATTTGTTTGAAATACTGTCATGAATAGCATATGAATTTTTGAGTTATGGCCAAAAACTTGTTTCATGAGGTCCCAGTGACCCTGACCTTTGACCACCATGTAATCAGTTCATCGTTGAGTGGATGTTTGTGCCAAATTTGAAAAAAAAAAAAAATCTCTCAATGTCTCCTTGAGATATCAAACTCACAAAAATGAGACGGACGCAAGGTCACAGTTACCTTTGACCACCATGTAATCAGTTCATCATTGAGTCCAAGTGGATGTTTGTGCCAAATTTGAAAAAAATCTCAATGTCTCCTTTAGATATCCAATTCACAAAAATGAGACAGACGCAAGGTCACAGTTACCTTTGACCTTCGACCATCAAATCTAATCAGCTGATTGCTGAGTTGAGGTGGACGTTTGTGCCAAATTTGAAGAAATCTCTTTAGGGCATTCTTGAGATTTCGCATTCAAGAATGTGGGACATATGGACGGACGGATAATCCAAAAATATAAAGCCTCCAGCTTCAGAGGCAGTAAAATTGGCACTAGTTTCATGAGGCTGCAAATATAAAAACATGCATCATGCTTTAGAAACATCATGTTTTAGTCCTTTAACCATCACAACTACAACCCCGATAACCTTAATTTTAATCTTAACCCCTTGAAAAAAAGTCTTAAAGGTCCAGTGTGTAGGATTTAGGGGCATTTGTTGTCAGAAGTGGGATATAATATTCTTAACAATGTTTTCATGAGTTTCTAATCACATGAAAATAAAATCTGTGCTTTAATTACCTTAAAATGGGCTGTTTCTATCTACATATGTTACAGGTACTCTCTTATTTAGTCCGCCATGTTGTTCTACAGTAGCTGAGAATGGACAAACCAAACACTGTCTCTAACTAGGGCCCTTCACATCTTGTTTTGAGTTCTGCAACCTTACCATTAGGTGCCACTAAATCATTTGACCTTTAAAGGCCCCGAAAACCTATTTCTTAGTTTCGCAATTTTTGAAGATTCACTCCTTGATGTCTTTATCTACAGATGCTCAGCTTTGTCATGTTTGTTTCCTCAGGTGTTGCCAAATTCAACATTTAAGAGAAATAGGAGGTTTGACAATCTGCACTTCATCGCAAATGAGAAAAGTTTGCTGATGAAGACTGTGTGATAGTTTTGAAAGCTCCAGAATGTGGGCCTCGTGTGGATGGAGATGGATTTGTTAGTTTTCATGTGCTTTAACCCTAAAAAAGCCATTTGAAGCAGTGAGGACCAGCAGAAATGTTGTCACTTTCCAAAAACGTTCCCAGTCTCAACTACCAAAACTGAAATTGGTCCTCTCAAAGATAGCAGCACAAGATCACACACACAGTAAAAAAAAATAAAAAAAATGCTGCTGCGCATGGATTTACACGAACATATCTTTGTACACACACTCAATACACACAGACACACAACAAAGGAAGAGGCCTCACAGTGAGTATAAAAGCTGACAGTTTGGAAATTGAGCCTTCGGACTGATGGAGCCGCCCAGGCAGCATCCAGAACCAGATGACAGAAAGAGAGATTTAAACAAACGGGCTGAATATTGAGGCAAGCAGCATTGTCAGGGGAATATTACTGTAAAGATGTAATATAAACACAGAGTTGTAAGAAGAAAACCCGCTCCTCTGCCTTATTTACTCTGTTGTGTTTCTGTGCCAGATATTAGCCCGGTCTATCACCAACAGAAGCTGTGAAGGGGAAAAAAAACAAATATAATGAAGGACTTCTGCCTTGGCATAATCAAACTTCACATTCCCTGAGGGGCAATTTAGGTAGACGGGAATTTGCTTTCCACCAAGATTGTCATCCTCTTTTTTTTCTCCCTCTCCTTCAGCGAGCGGCATTATCTCCTCTGTGACGAACTGCGTATGTGTTTGTGTGTGGATAGAGGATGAGGAGGAGGGTTGGGGGGGTTAAGTCTGGATTTGATCCCCACTAAAAGGACTGTTTGTTTTACAGCTGACGACCCCGGAGTTTAATCTGGTGCTTAGCTGCCTGCTCAATCTCTCCTCTCCTTCGTCTCCCTGCATCCTCTCATCCTCTCTGCCTCTCTCTTTCCCCTTCATCTCTCCCTCTTTCTCACTCGCTCAATCGTATCATCCTCTCGCAGCAAGCTAACCCCCACCACCACCACCACCTCTCCATCATCCTCCTCTCTCCATCCTCCATCCCTTGTCATCTCCTTATTTCTCTCCTCTTTCTCTGTGGCGCCAGGAGCGGTTGTTCGCGATTTACATTTAACTGGATCCATCAGGTTGTGTGTTATGCGGAAAATTAAGCGGTGTTACATCATACAGTACAGTGGGCGCATGTGTGTGTGTGTGTGTGTGTGTGGGAAGATGGGAAAAAAGTGCAGTGATGGTTTTGGGCCCTGAAATGTGTCCATGTGTGTGTGTTAGGGCCTCTAAATGTGTGTGTGTGTATGTGTGTGTGTGTCAGGAGGACAATAGTGAGAGTGTATGTTAAACAGGATGATGGTGTTGCAGCAGATGAGGGTCATGCTCGGGGACTTAAGGGTCAAATCCTGTTAGAAGTAAGAGGGATCAAGGCTTTAGCAAGGCGCTGACTCTATTTTTTTATTTTTTTTAACTGCTGCAATATTCACTGACGCTGTGCAAGAGGAGCTCCGCGAGTGTGTGTGAGACATTCAGTGTCTGTGTGTGGAATAGCTTCAAAACAGCTTTGATTTGATTGAGCTGCCTTAAAATAATTTATTGTATCAGGATAAACCCCTTGAGCAGGGGCGGAAGAACTACTCTGATGTTTTATTTAAAGGGAGTAATAGCACAGTGTAGAAATACTCTGGTACAAGTATTCAAATTCCTTCTTATATAAACGCACAGAAGTATTAGCATCAGAATATATAGAACTAAAAGCAGCCTACTCATTATGCAAAGTGGCACATTACAGAATAACACATCACTGGATTATAAACTGATGTTGCAGCTGGTAATGGTGGGGCTAATTTTAACTATTTCATATGCACATATCTACTCTGATACAATGTGGTGGAGTAGAAGTATAAGATTGCATGATATGGAACTACTCAAGTAAAGTACAAGTGCCTCAAAACTGTACTTAAATGCAGTGTTTGGAGAAATAACACGACTTTGTAAGACTCCTGGTGCACAGTGGCACATTATAAACAGTTTATTGGGGGATTACAGGCCTATAAAGGTTCACAGGCTGTAATTATAGGACCAAACATCACTGAAGAAAGTAAAAACATCTAAGAAGGATTCATTTTGTATCTAATGTGTGAACAGATGTTGCTGTGCATGCTCTGTTCACTGCTTGTGAGGTTTACCAAGCACCACTTCTGTGTCGTCATTGTAATTTATCTTTAATCATAATCATATTAGCAATGGGCAACATTTCAAATGTTATCATCATTATTATTATTATTATTATTAATTTTAATTTTTTGTTGTTTCTGTTTTGTTTTTTTACAAATTAAAGGTAACACAGCATGATTTACAAATGGTCATTTTGTGGGTGAAGTATTCCTGTAGAGCAGTGGTTCCCCAACTGTGGGGGCACGACCCCCTTAGGGGGATGCCAAAGAGCCATGGCGGGGGGTCGCGAAGCCCTCTTGATTTTAAGGGGTGTAATAATTTTAATGTGGTATGTGTCAAAATTTGATTCATTGATGTGTCAAAAACAAATATTCAAGGATTATATTAAAATATGTGTTGCTAGGATACGGGTGTGTGGTACCAAAGTCTACAATGGTAAAAATGTTCTATTCTAATACCATTAGATAATTATTATTGATGGATTAACATGTAAGCAGCATGTTAACGATCATCAAGGTGGAGCTGATGTTCACTGTATAATACAGGATACTGCTGAGTAACGATGCAACATATTTTGTAAAGTTATTAGAGGTTTTGTATTAAAACAGTTCATCTCCAAAGTAAGTTTTAAGTGTGGCTGACAGATATATGCAGCAATATTCACTGCTGTTCTGTCCACTATCGCTTATCTTAACCAGCACTGACCACTAATTGTCCATGATTTACACTGACAGTGTGAGAGTCTAAATAATGTGTGTTATGTATTGTACTGTCTGTTTTGTTGTATTAATACAAAAAAAACTATTGTCTGTATCCCAAATTGCCTCTTGGGGATATTTAAGTTTTTACCTTACCTTACCTTGTATTTCCTTTTGAAATATACTGACACAAAGGTAAAAAGTAGCATAAGATGAAGTGTGCATGTGCCTATAATTACACTGTAACATCCCATTATCTGTGATTACATTTCACTACAATGCATAATCTGGCAGAAGCACTTATTCAAGACAGTTTTCAGTGTCTTGCTCAAGGACACTTTGAAATATGGTCACAAATTCAAGGAAAAAAGTAAAAGTGGTGGCAGAACAGATGACAGAAAGATGTGACACAGCACAGACCCAAAAACAAAGGGACAAATTATGGTGGCACTAATATAATGAAGGAAGGAAAGGTAGATGATGAGGGGGACTACTGTGTATCTTAATGGAAAGACTATGCTTGTGTAGGTAAACGTGTTATGTGCATGTGTCGAGAAAACTGTAGAGGTGTTTGCAGAGAGAAAAAACAGAAAATAGCTAAGATATGTGGGTAATAAATAAAATGAGGGGGAGGTAATAAAGAAAACAGCATCTAAAAAAAAAAATCCATGGTATAATTTGCCCAGCCATAATTCAACCCAATATTATGTCATCTTTTTAAGTGTATTAAGCTGTGGGTTCTTTCAATACCAAATTCTCTCTGAATTTTGGCACCGGAAACAAATGTATCATCCAAAATTTAAAAAAAGAGAATTGTCAAATTTGGCTGATGCAGAAGCCATTACTGTTTAAACATTGGATTTGTTGTATTGCTGCATTTTTAAAGGCTTGAGTCATGCTGACAGAAAAATAATGCTCATTAAAAAGAGCATTTTTAGCCAAGTAGCACTCAGCAAAAGGCTTTTTTTTTGTTCAACGATACTTACACAAACAAGGACAATAAACAGCTTTCTCTGTGTACTTGGGGGCAGTGTAGCATAGTTCAAGTAAGTGAGTTCAAATGGCTAAATGGATCAAATTGGTACTATGCTGAAGAGACCAGTCCGTTGACATGTCAAGGTGTATTTAATGCCCTCGCAGACCTTTGCCGTCCACAACACTACCTCCATTAAAAGGTACATTATTATGACCTCCTCCACCGTCACCACGTTTATTATCAGAAACGTTTGTCTCTGCCCCCTATTGCCATTAGGTAGATGTATCTATGGCAACGTAAAGGACACATGGAAGTATGTGGGCAGTGGCGTTAACGTTTGAAGTGAACGTATCTATTTTTGCACATAAGGGGAGTATAACTGAGCCTTAAGTGTGAACTGATGTGCAAAAAGCATGAAATCTCATATTGCAGTACAGAACGTTCGTTGGTTGTTGTCCAAGGCAGACTGAATGTAATGGTGACTGTCATGATATAAGAGAGGCACAAATAAGATTTACAGCAAATGAGATTTCCTTTCTTCTTTCTGCCTTACACCATCTTATGAGTCCCACATCAGCTGAATCGTCACTGAAGTATCTCGCAGGGGGAAACTATCAAGATGGTAGAGAGAACAAAAGTGGAGAGCAGAGACAGCAACGTTCCCTAAGGAGGCAAAGCTGTATAATATCATGAGTGAAAAATTAAGTCAATAAAATGACACTAAAATGGACCTGAGGCGCTTTGAGTGTCGACGTGAGGGAGAGGCAGACTGTGTTTGCTGTGTTTCACGATGAAAGCAGGCTAATGCCCTCTCACTTAATACCAGAAGGTTATGGACCAATTGTCGTCCTCACTTAGGTTTTTTTTTTTTTTTTTTCCCCTTTTCCCCTCCACTTTCAGGTCTCTCAGCCTCCCTGGTTTGTGCGGCTCTCCAGGGAACTGTGGTTTCTGAAAGGTTTCTCAATATCCCTAATCCCTCCATCTCTTTGTGTCCAGGCAAAAAATATATCCGCATGAAACTCAAGAGGCCGACAGGGGCCGAGTCGTGTGAGAAAAAGATGAGCTTCGGTCCAATATTTTGTGGGAATAAGGGAAAAAAAGCTTTTTTTTAATTTAAATTGAAGATAAAAACTAATTTAGTTTCTTTTCAAGGAACAGCACAAAGCTTTAAAGTAGTGCTTCTAAAACTACAGTTCTCCAGGTTCAGCAAAAAGCAGAATGGTTTAATTTCACTCATTTTAATAACTATAAATTATCCCAATTAAGAGGGAATGACAGCTTTAATCACAGGTTTCAGTTACAAACATTATCTCCAAAACTACTCTGTGGACAGTTTTTGACTGCAGAGTAGAGAATCGTGTGGCAGCTCAACTAATTTGAAAAAAAGGAATGATGATTTGATTAAAAAATAATTCAAATATATTCATATATTTGAGTTAAGAATGAAAATAAACACCAGATTAAACTGGTGTATGCTGATGCACTGTACATTTACACTAACCACTATATCTTATAGCTACAGCAGGCTGACTGCACAGTCAATGCCACCAATCTGAATCAGTTTTAACCAGTTATAACATTTTGAAACCCTGTTTGTTGCGATTGCATGAAGTCAATAAGCAAGCACAGATGTTGAAATAGTTAGCTAAAAGTGATGGACGAATGGTTGCAATTCTTTGCTAAAAGTAATGGTTGAAATCTTGAGTGTAATTGAATCATAAAAGAACAGTCGTAAGAAATAATGTTGGCTTTTAATTCAATGAATTGTTGATATAGCTAGCTAAGATTACTTTTATAGACAGTTTAAACAGTTTGAAGTAATAGAGAGTCGAAATTAATATGTGTATAAAGATGGATGGCATGACAACTCCCCAGAAGTGAAGCTAAAATATCTTGATCGCCCTCTGGAGGCTGGAGTTTCATCGATGTTTAAAGAGAACTGGATACAGTGTTGGAGGCAGGGCCACGTTCATTGCTATTAAAGTTGCTCAATTGTGCATGAAGCATAGATTTGAATAATACCCAGATACCTGATAGCAAAATGGTGCCTATTCAGTTCTTTGTAGTTAACCGCCTGTTGCGTATGCCAAAAAAGCTTTAAGCTCACAGTTTTACTCTGACAGTATGTGGCCCGCTGAATATGCACAGTAGTATTTCTCCTGAGTTCCCGCTCGGCTTAAAGACTTTACATCGGGATGACGTCACACAGATTTCTAAATCACTTTTTTGGCTCCAGAAAAGCTTAACAAATATAAAACCTCCATGGATTAAAATCCATAATAGACAGAGTCATAATTGACCTTGTTTGGAGCTTGAGGTGTCTTGTCAATAGCTTTACAGATTGGGGGAAAATGATTTTTGGGCCGCAGGGATTTTTTTTCGCTGCAGTATCACAAGTGGCTACTGGGAAAAATTGTCTGCAAGGCTTTCCTGGGGGGCTGATAGGAAGCAAAAAAGTTTGACTTCCATGCATGAAATAAAGTGCTGCAGGGAGGTGTTTTCTGGTTCCCTTGACAAAAAGCCTACAGGATGTTTCTATTGGAGTATTGCAGAAAATAAGCTCTGTGGCAAACTAACATTTATAACACAAATCACAAATGAACAGTACTTTTATGATTTTTGAGGTGTAAATGCAATCGCCAGAGGTAAAGCCAACACTAGGCCATAAACAATCTATACTCCAGTTGTATGGCTTTACATCCTTGCCACAATGAGACTGTAAAGCCCCGATCGGCATAATGACGTTTCGCTGCCTCATATAGCTACTTGTTAGCAACCACCTTTTTCAAGACACATAGAATCCGCTTTTACATCTGGAACCTCCAGTCTACGACGGGCTTGAGGCATGCCGTCGATGAGGACTTGGCTCAGGTTAATTTGATCCTGTTTGATTCGGTGGTGGGAACCTCTTGCAACCACATGCCTTTCCTGACGTCGACCCCGGCAGGATTCAAATCCCGGACCTTCTGCATGGAAGACGAGTGCTCTAACCACTACACTACATAAAAGACTGAAAATTCATGAGTGGGGTATTTACTGATGTATTTTATGGATCTGGATCTTCCAATCTGCTTCCGCATTGTTGGACCCATAGAGTAAATGCAGTAGACACAGCTAACCCTACAGTTTAGCCACCACTAACTTGAATGGGGAAAATTTGTGTGGCACTGCTAGACTTAAATGTCATCGAACTGAGTGGATCAAATTCCGAACGAGTCATTTCAAAGGGGTTGTGACGCTCAAAAAATGTATCCACTAATTTACTGTCTCTTTAACAATGTAAGTCCTTGAGAAAAAGTCTTTGGGCCCACTGGTATAATGTGACAGACCCATAAGTTGTACTTCCACAGTTAAGCAACTAATTGGCTTCAGAGTGCAACGCTGGTCCTGGGGCTGGAGTCGGATGGGTGTATGGGTGAGAACTCAATACCGTGGACAGGCTCTGGTTCAAAATGAAGTCATCAAGATGGCAGCACCCATATCCACGATATTTTGGTTTCATTTTTTTGTACAGTGGGAGGAGGTGGAGATGCATTGTTCATCTTTGTATACAATCTATAGTTTTAAAAGCAATAAATGTTTTAAATAGCCATAGTGCAGTGGAACAACTGAAAGAGATAAAGTTTGAGGCAAGATAGATGGTTAGATAGCTGAGAGTAAACAGTTGTAGCTGTAATGGATAAAAGGTTGAAAGCTAACCAAGATTACATTAATAAACAGTTGAAATTATTACCTAAGATAATGGATAAATATCTGGACAACTTAGCTGAATTTAATGTAATGTAATAACTGGTTAAATGGTCCGATAAAATGCTAGCACTAATGCAAACTTCACCCAACAGACCCAAACAGACACTTCAACTTAATCAGTGGCTCAGTGTTGGATAATGTCCAGCTCAAAATGCATGCAGCTGAAAACATGGCCGTAGAGTCAGTCAAGTGGTAATTTAGCTCTTCGATCTGCAGTTACATCACGCAAAAAAAGTTTGGGAACCACTGGTGTACACGTCCAAACTTAATGTGGTACAGCTACAGGACAAAAGCAGCATACAAAGTAAAGAAAAAGGGTGCTCCACATACTGAATATCGCAAGCTCCCAGAATATTTATGAAACAAAAGTTTGGCTCTTGAGATCTTCGCCAGGCAGGTTTACTTCAAAACGTTGCATCATAAAATTACATGTTTTAGAACTGCAATATTTGAGGGTACCCCTACTTTAAAGGAGAAGTGTGTAGAGTTTAGTTAGCAGAAATGGAACATTCATAATTACATGTTCATTGGTGTATAATTACCTGAAACTGAGTATTGTGCATTATCATTAGCTTAGAATGAGGCATTTTTAGTTACATAGGGAGTGTCCCCTCTTCCACAAAGCCTGCCATGTTGCACTGTCAACAGGCAAACCAAACACTGGCTCTACAGAGGGCTTTTCATGTTATATCCTACCTGCAAGCAACCATAGGGATTAGGCATTCGGCTGATTGCATCTGCGACCTCACTGAGAGATGCCACACAACCCTACACACTGGTCCTTTCAGCAAAGGAAAACAAACAGAGATTCAAGGCATTGTCAGATCCTGTGCTTTGGTCAATAAAAAGCAGAGCTATTTTGTACATCATCATGTCTTTATTTGTGTGTAAACAAACTCTGAAAAGAGCATCAGCCAGGTTCTTGATTATTGGCATTAACATGATTGATTTATTTTGCAGTCATGGATAAAACATGATCACTCCACCGCAAAAAAAAATGGTCTTCTCAAACAAGTCATCTCAGTTCTGTCCTTCAATCTCGTTCTTTCCCCCCATCACAGTCTTAAAAAGTAATGCACTGACCATAACTTGAAACTGGCAGATCATTGTATTGATTTCAAAAAAGAAAAAACAGAAGTCCTTGGTCTTGAGGAAAGTGAAATAATCTCACCGGATAACAGACTTTTTCTACCATAAATAAGATCTCAGGACTTGATAAATGACTTATTTGTGGCGGGGTTTTTTTGCAGGGTGTGTAATAAATAACATGACACTTCCATACGAACTGTTTGCGACCTCAGTTCAGTCCAGCAGGGTAACTTTTTCTCGTCTTACTTGGTGTATGCAGTGTTTCTCACTACTGTATAAGGTGCTGGGTGTGTATGTGTGTGTTTGTGTGTGAGAGAGAGATAGAAATGTAATGTGATGCAGTCAGAATGTTTTGTTGGTGCGAGTATGTCGATGTGTCGGTGGATAAAGATTCGGACGCGGCTGGGCGTCCGGAGGCTTGTAAGGTTAGTAGTTCATCAAATCGTTAAATATGTAACAGGTGAAGAGTTGCAAAAATAACCTTCTTAAAAACAAGAAATAAAACGTCCGCAGCGATTCACAGCAGTAGTGTTAAGCTCGGAGTGCAACATAATTCGCTTAGTCACTTCCATTGTACATGAAACAACAAATATATTTACAATCAGAACAAAAAAAACAATACAGAATTCATAACAAAAGATATGTTACCACATTCAGAACCACAGACAGAGAAGTCATTATGGGACTTACACTGAGTGAGAATGTATAGTGTAGTGTGTGTTTATATTACTGACCTATTCTGACTGGCATTAGGCTTTGTGTGGCAGGAAGAGATATTCCACTGGCCTTAAGGTGGACGCTCAACCTGGAACCAACCAATAACAAAGCTCAGGAGCAGCCTCCATCTTCAATGACAAACACTGGACATTTTTCAACATGAATGGTCCCAGATGCAATAAAACACAAGAAAATTGGTGCTGTCATTTTAACTCTGATGCATTCAGCTATACATCCCTAAATTTGAGGGTTGGAATCAGGAGCTATGAAAGCTTCAAGTACTGTATTTTTCAAGCTCACCATTTCTTTTTTTTTGCTTTCACAGATCAGCTAGCAAAACAGACAGACAGGCCCTTAAAATTCAGCTCCTAGTCCTCTCCTAAGACAAATATATAGTGCCGTTTGTAAGCATGAAAGCTTACAACCAACAACAGACAGCAATTCCAAAACAGATATTATACCTACAGGGTTTTGCAGGTGAAAAGAGGCAGACATCAATGTTGTACCAACTGACGTGTCTTTGTGTTTTGTTTCATATTTTGGTCTGTTTTGGAAAGCCAAGCAGAACAAAATTAAACCCAGAGGAAGCCATATAGATGCGTGTAATAAAGTAAATCTGTCTCTTGAAAATGGGAGTTGTTTATGATATGTAAACTGGAGAAGTTGTCAATTAGGGATAACAGGAAAATAAATAACAAGATAAAAACTTTTTAAAAAGTAAAGCTGTTGCTGATGACCGATGTGGTTACAGGGCCAGAACAAAATATCCAACTTTCATGCAAAGTGGCACGCATGTCACTTTTTCCTTCACCGAAATAAGGACAACAATATGGAGAAAATCTGTTTGCAGGTCTGTCTTTGAAGAGAGAGGCCCATGCCTTTGACAAACTGGTTTGTGTGCCGCTGCAACTCTAAAAGAGCATCCTCCTTTTGTTGTGTGCCGGTATGCATTTATGTGGCTGTGAATGTATGTATGTATGTGTGTGTGTGTGTGTGTGTGTGTTTCTGTGTGTGTTGAATCCTTCTACCACACCTCCTTTTAAGGCTTTCAAGCTGCTTTGGATCAAAGTCAGTCCCAGGGGAAAATTCAGCAGAAACACTGAGTTCAAAAACATCATAGCCTACCTTCACGTACTGCTGAATTCAATTTTTCAGACACATTTCAACACCTACTTGATCTTTTGATTCACAAAAGGAGGCTTATGTCCCTCCAGCCACTCGTCTTCTACTGGCATCGATTTGTTAGCTTCGTCTGACTTCATCGCCGCTTTCACAAAATAATTTGTTTCTCGGTTTAAAAAAATGTTAAATGCTCAAGTACTAAACATAATGTCAAATTAGAACTGAAGGGGGAGCGTCCCCCTAAACAAAAAACAGGGTCAATATTCACATGTAAGACTTAGCTTCAAGCTCTCGTCTTAGAAGTTGCAAGGCTGCAACCGATGTGCCACAGACTGAAGCCAAAATTTATAAACAGCGCAGGGGCAAAGAGAAGAAGAAAATATTGTAACTGTTATAATGTTAAAATGAACCCCACACTGGCCACGATATTAGAACAGATAAACAGTACATTAGGCTATACGCGTCATCATAATTACCGATAGATATATAGCAGTCGCAGCCACCGCCATCCAGTTTTAGAAACACATTTGACTAAAGGGGAGGGGACAGGAGGAGGAGGAGAACTTTCTCTTTCTGGAGTTGGACTGAAATAAATATTCGTTTTTTTGTGTGTTTTTCTTTCTTTTCTTTAAAGCCACCTTTCCTCCTGCCTTGATGGGGTTGGGAAGAGGGAGCGGCAGAGTTGGAGGTGGGCTCTATGTGAAGTTCTGGAGAGGCTGGCTGACCCTCATGCAGGCCCAGTAGAAGGCCCGAGCCAAGGTGACGAGAACCAGGAGCAGCAGCACGGCCCACGAGGCGTAGATCCCCTGGTAGGTCTGAGCCTTCACCCACGTTCCAGCCTGAAGGCAAGGCAAGGCGAGGCAAGGTTAGAATCATATCGCACATGTCAGCAACAGGGCAATTTAAATTGTTTTACATACAAACAACAAAAGAAACGTTTAAAGTTCCTCTCCAGGATATGTTTTAAAGTAAAAATACTTGCACTATTTTGTTTAACATGATTTTCCCACATAATAGTTACAGAAAAAATCTGAAAAGAGGCTGGAGCAGATCTACTCTTTCTCCCTCATTGAGAAATTTGCTTGAGGTACATTTCACTTTTGTAACCCGCATTCTCCAGCGCTAGTTTGACCAGTGAAAAAGGAGCAGGCATCAAGATGGCTAACGTTAGCACAGTGGAAACATCTGAGAGATCAGCCATACATGTGTGATCCTCAGTCGCACCTACACTCAGATGACGAGTCCGTCGGTAAGAGTAGTTGTAGTTGTTCGTTAGCTTGTAGGCTAACTGGCAGCTGCTGACACAGAGTTAATGGTTGTGAAGCATACAATAATATCTGCTGCGATGGGGGTTTTGGTTGATTGTGGAAGGAAGCTCCAGGGTCCAGTTTACATCCAATAACTGCACACTCCACCATGTTTGCTGTCAAAACTTTCAGTATGCTAATGCTAACTCCTCCTCGCTGTACTGAAGAGTCCATTCTGTGCTGGAGGTTTCAGGTTTCTTTGCCAGTGTTGTTACGAAGTCTGTTCCCTCATCAATATGCCTTTCCTGTATTAGTTGGGCAACTGTCTTTTGTATTAGCGACGTAGCTAATCCAACCTAATCTAGACTGGGGTATATTTGAATGTCAGATTTTGGCAAAATGCACAGACATCGCCCCCTTCAGTAGAGGAATGTTAAAACACCTCTCTAGTGACAAATTTGACACAGATACAAGTCAGTATAGTCAAAGTCACTGAATTTGAGAGACATAAACATAAGAAAAACACATTTTTGAGTGGAGACTGGGGACTTTAAATGTCTTGAAACAGTCATAAAAGAGCCAAGAACTGAAAATAAAAACAAGCTAAACTAGAACAAGGTATAACACACAAGAATATAAGTTTCAGTGCAGTGTGAGAAATGAATAATTATTTGCTTTAATAAAAGCCAGAGGCAAACAGTAAAGTCTTCAGCTGAAAAAAGACAACACAACAGAGGAAGTTTTAGAAAATCAGATGTTGCTCAGAAAGCCTTTCAAGAGAATTATAAGCACATCCGGAGTGTGTTATGGTGATTATAATGAGCCTGCTCAAATCCAATCAGGCTGTATGCAACCAGGAACTACAGAGCTAAAGCTACAATTATACTCGAAAATGTTCTACGCATTTATTATGCAACCCATTTATGTTGTCGCAAATTGTGCACAGTTCTGGCGAAATATCCAGTGGTCTTTTTTTAGAGGTACAAGATGAACAGGTCTGGGTCTTTATGACAGAACTGCAACCATTTTTTTTTTTTTAATCAAACACAAATTTAACCGAGAGATGCTTTCATGCAAGACAGACTTTTAGTGTATTTTATGTATCTGAAGTCGGTGATTAATCCACCTGCACCAAACTGACGCAGTGACACTGAATTGTGGCGTTTCAAATGCACAAATTTTCATAGAAGTATTCAATACTCAAGAGTGACTGAGGGGTAAGAGAGAAAATAGCTTTCCCATCAAGTATTGAGTGTGCAGCTGCTCTGAAGAAAATTATTTAATGAAGATGGCAAAAGTGACTTTGCGAGAACCCACAGGGATTTTCTGAGGATATGGAAATATGAATTCCTGTTTCAAAGTCACAACACTACAGCAAAGCTAATATGGGCAGAAAAGTCAAAAAAGAAAGAAAGAAAGGAAAACTTGATTTAGGGGGCATTTTTCATATGAATTTTTGTATTGCTCCCAGGAATACTGTCTCATAGTATTCTTGTAATAAATAATAATTATTCCCTATTGTGACACCCCGAGATCGTCTGGATGATCCACACCTCTGGCTCAGACGATTAATGCTATCTAGAATAAACCACCGAGCATGTTTAATCCCACAACTACACATCCAGATAAGGTTTTGTGTATGTTACAGGTAGGTGTCTGTCAGGCAGATGCTCTTTATCTTTACTTAAAGAGAGTGAGATTGGCAGTCGTATCTATCCATGAGGTAATCAAAACAGCTCATGCAGGCTGGAAAAACATCAAATAGGCTTAAAAGAAATGTATACCTCAGCCTTGAATTATTTTCCCCCCTCTTCTCCTATAAATGTTGTATAAAGTTTTAATGCTTCTGGCAGCTCTCGGGGGCCTTAACATTTTAAATGGCATTTCTTAGCTCATGTTACTGACTTGGGTACACACCACAGCTCCTGAAACTACCCTACTACCGTCATGTAGTGTAAAACCACTGCTCCCTTATTCCTAATTAAATGCAGTCTGGCTATGAAGTTTGATTCATTACTTGTCATGGGTTGTTGCCGATAAAGTTTATTGACGCAGTGTAGAGATTAAACTGTCAAAACCCTGTGCTCTTGTGCCATTCCTATAATTAAAACAACCTTTTATTAAACACAGCCTGTTCTCATGGTGAGGCAATTATTGTCACTACACCAGCATTATGCAACGCCGTCAATACAGCGTATTTATTGTCCACACATTGCTTACTTTTCTCCACTCTGGCAGGCACGCATGTATTCTGTGTTGGATGTGTCTGTACTGTGGGGTTTCGTTTCATGCTCATCTTGCACCCTCTGCTGGCTATGAAGCAGAATGCATCGAGTCTCCAGCTCTATCTGTCTATTTATATTCTAATTTCTGCCAATTGTCTACATAGTTGTGAGATTATCCTACCTCTATACTCTTATTTTAACCATTTAAAAAAAGAGCAACTGAAAACAGAAAACAGAAAATGCATTGTGAGCCTTGTGCAGTTGTATGTAAATAAAACAGAGGGTAAAATAAGAAAGGAAAAACAGAAGATGAGCCAGGATTAAAAGAATCCGTTCTGCTATTCAGTGGGTTCTGAAGCTGCTGTTGCAATCTGACCACTGCTTACAGTTCGACTCGGCTGTGTTTGTGCTGTATCTCACTGATAAATAGAGGCCTGTCACACGTTGTCTGGAGAGTGGCAGTGAAGTGCACGCCCTCCATGTTAAACAAGCCACGACAAAAGGAGAGATTATAATCATCCTGCTTCTTCCTGCTACCTTTGTTTTATCTGCAATTCTA
Organism: Epinephelus fuscoguttatus; assembly: GCF_011397635.1. NCBI lineage: Eukaryota > Metazoa > Chordata > Actinopteri > Perciformes > Serranidae > Epinephelus > Epinephelus fuscoguttatus. The sequence goes on along the minus strand of NC_064766.1, from coordinate 14,370,421 downwards.
AGGGGTTTTTTACATAGCAAAATAAAAAAGGGGTGGACAGATTTGGAAAAGATAAAACAATAGTGAAACAATGTCTCCTGTCAGTTTCGGCCTGCTAAAAATGTGAACGCCTACAAACCAGCCAAGGATATTATCTTGTTATTACTGAGCAAGAGGTCTCTGTCTCTCTGATATAAATATCATGTGTGCTGGTGTCCACTCACCATCAGCCCGGCGGTGGAGATGCTGAATAGCAAGCAGAGTAGAAAACACCACAAGCTTCGCCTCCGGGGATACCTCTGACCAATGGAGGAGCTGCAGGACCAACAGAGGAGAGAAGCACCGAAATTAATTTTATTAGGAAATTAAATGAAACACGACACAGTGATATGACCCTGTGTTTAAAGGAGAAGCCTTTTTCCACAGCAGGCATTTTGACTTGTCATAGCAGGAAAAGCACAGGCGTTATTAACAACAATAACGATGGCTCTGGCATATTCGAGTTCTCAGTAATGACAGTGTGACTGTGAGTCAGTATTAACAACACCAGGGCTCTGAAACTGCGGCAGTGAAATGGAACTGAGCTATAATTAATTGTATTATTTACACTTGTGTTTTTCCTACTGTGACCTGCCAAAACACATTATGTGGGGAAAAGTCCTGTTAACTAATAGGGATGGAGGTTAAAAACTTATTTGGCATCTCTCAACGTTTGAAGCACAAAATGACTCCAGGATCAATAATTTCAGTTTGTATATTTTGAGAATGTATAAACCTTTTTACGACAAAGTCTCGCTGGAAATGCAGAACTGAAGTAACACATGAAGGATGACGGTGAAACACCTGCAGTGAGACAACTTCCAGCCGCACCTGTCCAGCTTCAATCTAGGTTCTGGGGCTATTTTAGATTTGACAAACTTAACTCTGATGACTATAGTTGTACACAGAGACTGTCAGGGCACACCTGTGTGCTGCAGTAATACAGCAGGCACACTGCTACATTTCTTGTCAGCACCTTGTGAAGTTAAATGTTGCAGAAAAAGGAATTGTTGCTTTGTGTGCCTGGCAGATTTCAGAAACGTGCCTGTAAGCTCTGTTGTGGTTTTCATAATTGTACCGCCAAAAACTGAGAACTTCGAAGACACACACTCTGTCTTTGTCCACTGGCATGGCATGATTTGGTACTGCATCATTTCTGATTATGCCTGCTAATTCCTGTCCCTTAAGGCCCAGACATTCCAAACAGGATCATAGAAGTAGTGGCAACAAGGGCCAACTGTTGCGTCGCCTCACATGGAGTGCGTCTCGGCTACTTGTCATCTTGCACATATGTTCTGCGCCTGCCTGAGAGGAAATAACTCCATAGCAGCAGGTGGCTGTTCGTCATAAAAGAAAGGGAAACCAGGAGACTGGCAGGACGGATTCAAGACACAAGTTAGCCAGTTAGCACATTAACAACACAACCCAATGCTGAAAGAATCACAGATATTAACCATTAACTAGCAAACAATAAAACAAACAGGAACCATTTCTGCTAAGCTAAATGGCTGAAAAGTATATTATCTTACATAATATATCAGGTTTGATTTGGTCTCGCACCCTTTTGACTTTCACCATTCATTTGCTTTTCTCACTTCTGTTTTTCTTCTCTCTGATTCAACATGCTGATTCAATAAGGGTCGACTTGTGCCAAAGGTGTGGGACACAACGCCAAAACTAGGGCGACAAACCCTCACCAACAGCCTGACATCGACCAACAGCAGACTGTCAACTTAGTGTGTAAAGGCCCTAAGGTCCCATGAACTTGCCGACCATGTTAAGAAGCTCATGGAGATAGTGATATAGGAATGTGGTTTGTCGTAAAGTTGAAAGAAATTCCTAAAGTACAAAACATACATTGAGCTAAATCCCACACACCTCCTGATGTCATGAGACATATGTTAACGCATGACACTGGTGTGAAAATGTGTGGCAGACCCTGAGACCAACACCTGCTCACTCTGCATCAGTTTCACACTGTAAAAGCTTCAGCTAAATGCCTTAGGGCATAAATGTATAACGTTAAAGTACAGTGAGAATGAAGTGATGTGATGGATGAATTGCTAAGAGCTACTTACACTTTCCTGCAGTGTGGGCACCTGGCCAGCGTCCGGTCTGTGAACTCTGTCCACTGAAATTGCAAAGACATGTCGCCTTAAGCCAAAAACCAACATGCACATTTGTCAAATTATCAGTTATAATGCTGACAAAACCTCCCAGTAGCAATATTACATTCACTGTAATTATAACTGACCCCTACTCTAATAAATATAACCAGCGTTTTTGCTGCTGCTTACATTCAGAATCAGAAAAATGCTATTTTCTATCAAAAGGAAATGTAAAATTGTTTCTGACATTGCCCATAATAAAAACATACAGAGTTAAAATGTATCAGGCAGAAAAAAAAAACAACTGAGGGAAATATGCCTGTGCAGGGAATAGAAAAGTGCAAATATAAGCAGGTGTTAAAAGTGCAAAGTCCTTCACTGCTTGTTTATAATATGTTCCCATTTGGAATTAGTGATTTTTTTTTTAAGTGTGTGCCCTAGCCAGGAGGTTTTTATATTAGCGACCTGACTGACTCATGGAGGGGATGTGAAGGGCTGTGTATGATGAGGGCCGTTTGCCATTTAACTGTCTGGGTGTAGAGATCAAACCTACACACTGCAGCAAAGCAACTAGCTAATAGATTAGTCGTCTATAAAGCCTCTTAAATATTAAAAAGGGGTAAAAAGAAAAAGAAATTCATCCCACTTCCAACTAGCGCTGCAGTGATTAGTCGATTAATCAATTAGTCGATCAAAAGAATATGAATCGTCAACTGTTTTGATAATCGATTGATCGTTTAATTCATTTTTCAAGCAAGAATGTCAAACATTTGCTGGTTCTGACTTCTTAAATGAAAGAATTTGCTGCTTTTCTTTGTCATGAATGATAGTAAATGATGTATGATGTAGTAAATGTATGATAGACTAAGTTTTGGACTAGATAAAAATAGGGATTAGGCTCTGGGAACTTGTGATGACCATTTTTTTTAAACTTTTTTTTTTTTTTTTTTACTTTTAATAGTCAAAATTATTAATTGAGGAAATAATACGCAGATAAATCCATGATGAAAGTAATAGTTATTTGCAGTCCTACTTCCAGCTGCTCGTTTTTTTCCGACCAACAATCAAAAACAAGATGTAAGATGCAAGATGTAAAAAATCTATATACAAAATGGACCAAAAAAAAAAAAATCAACAATCCTCACATTTTAGAAACTGGAGCAGCAAATCTTGGCATTTTTCCTTGATGAATGACTTAATGATCTACTGCTGATACGTTTTCGGTTGATTGACCAATCCATTAAATGACAATTCGACTCAGCACTACTTGCAAATTGATGCGAATGCAAATCTGCACTGATGGGGCTGGTGCTTTGACTGCAAGTAAATGTCTCTCGGAGGCAGTGTATGACATTAAATTCCTTGTCGAATTACAGACGTCTTATTTAAATATGCCTGCTGCTGCATGGATTGATGACATACTTTAAGGAATGTAACACAACAAGCCCGGCTCTCGCCAACAGGTGCGGCACGCCATCCAAAAAATGAGAAAGATAAAAAGTCTTCTCTCGGGGTGTAGACATTTATTCCTTCTCTAACGTTAGGGTGTGATACATTTGTAAACCCTGCAGAGCAGAATACACTGTGCATGCTGTTCATTCGTCTTGTTTTGAGAAGAAGAAAAAAAAACACTCTGTATTGGAGGCACAGAGAACGCTATCACTAGATCTGCGACAAAAGGATGACTGCGACGCCACCCAGGGCACAGATTTGTATTTTCATTCAGCCTGCCTGTCTTTAAACAGGTAGAAAAGGTCCAGCTGAATGCTAAACACCCTGAACCATCCATCTCACCTCGAACTCTATTCTTCTCTTTCTCTAACTCTGCTGTCCTCCTCCCTTTCACCATATATCCAAACCATCTTTACCTGTCCTACACATTGTTAAACAGCAGTGAGTTAAAATTCTACTTCGCCTTTTAGCACAAAATGGCCCAAATATATCAGTGCAGAGTTGATAGGGTTATCGATCTACACCAATAACTCAACATTTACTTGGCCGTGTGCACAAGTTGTTTTGGGCTCTTCAATAATTCACTGTTCTGGCTGTGCTACAGTACATTTCACAACAAAAACCTTGCAGGTCTACTGAAACTGTCACAAGATATTTTAGCTACAAATAAAAGCCCCAGCTGAAAGCCAAAAAAGCAAATGCCAAAGCTGCTTTTATTATTCAGCTACTGTGCATCATAATATATCACCTCTTCATAAGCACTTTTATTGGATCTTGGCTCCCCACAGAGAATGTGATTTTACTGGCTGTGTCTTTTTTCAGATATATGTCATTCAAAGAGACGTGAGAGGTGGGGACCTGTGCCAGCGGCTAAATAAACACTGGCTGTACTGATGTTGCAATTCCTATTGATTGGCACAGAGGTTTATGAGGGGAATTAACTAATTAACTTTCATAATAAAATCTATGCTACAAATACCCTTCCTAATAACCAATACTCAACAAATATAACAGTTAGCTTTTCTGTGTTTTAGCAATGTATCTCAAAAAGCTATGATAGGAATCCCATGACATTTAGTGGACATTTACAGTTGGTAAAAAGGAAATTTGTGACATTTTTTAAAAAGAAATAATCCAAGATCAAGGTCCTGAGCTGGCTCAGGAGTGAAACTTTGTTATATGACGATGCCTTAGCCAACTCCATTTGCTGAGTGAAGAGTATGAGATGTGACTGAGTGCTCTAAGAGCAAGAGAGTGGAAATTTGGGTTCAGACTATTTTGTTACACCTAATGTAACAAGAATGAACTTCCTTGCTCTGAGAAATACGTTTTCTTTACAATCCAAACCTGACACTTAAAGCAAAAGTTCAGCATGTTGGGATATAACACTGTTCATACCATGGAGAGTTTCATTACTGTTACTATAAACTGAAAGGATGTTTTGTTGCCTCTTGAAGCAGCTGACAATTATGACCATTACTTTAGTTTGTAAACGACACACGCTTTTAGTAATGAGAGGATCTTCAAGCATTTGTATATATTAATTTCAACCGGTTTATGTGAACTGCATATATTCTGCATAGAAGCGTTGCGTAGCGTCGGGCTTCGGCAAAACTAAAGCCCCGCGCTTGCCTAAGAAGGACTAAATGCACAAACCTGCTATTTTTAAATATCCCATGGAGAGAGACTCTCACTGGAGCCTGTTCTATTTTGTTCTGAAAATGTCACCGTGCAGCCTCGTTCTGTGGACGATAAACTAGGTGCAGACTTCCATCTGTGTCACTAATAATAGGGAAATACAGTGAGTGCTCGACGGAGGAGCAGTGAGTGACAACAACCACGCCCACATTTAAGAGTACTGTTTGCCGTGGAAACACAAGGGTCTAGCTACAATGTCTGTTATCATGTTACTTTTGGTTCTAAAGGTACCATACCAGAAGTGTTTGGTGGAAACGGGCTGTTGAGACAGGACCAACAGCTAGCTGTCCCCTCCTCCCCATTTCCAATCCTTATGCTAAGCTTAGATAAGCTAGCAAGCTGCTGGCTGTAGCTGGGAAATTAACAAAAACTGTAACTGTGTTGTGATTCTAAATCCTGTAGGCATTTATTTGAAGCCCCAAATGAAAAAACAAACAAGAAAAAAAAAGTCATTTGTGGTTAATTCCAACTTAATGTTTTTTTAATGGAGTGGGTGTAGTACCAGGAAGGTGTTGCTGCAGTGTCCACAGGAGACCCGGGCCCCAGCTGGCTGGGGGTCAGGACTGGCTGGACCAGGATGAACTGGACCCAGATTAATTATCCTCTTACTAGAAAGAACAGACACACAATGAGACACACAAAGTCAATATTCACACCACAAACACCTCGAGATGTTAGTGCAAACTAATAATCACAGTGCAATGTTGTGAGCAGACGTTGCACTCTGACAGCGTGGAGAGGCTGACGACAGTTTCACTTTTTTTTTCTTATTATTACCACTCACACTGCTTTTCTACAAGCAACTTCCTCAGACAACTACAGTCTCTCAGACTGATCAGACAGCAGCCCAGAGATGTGTCTGGTTTAGTCAGCATGTCTGGATTGAATGCAAAACAGTGGCATCAGGGGTAAACTCTCCAGAGCAATTTAAAGCAGGAAAGTGGCCTCGGAGGAGTATATACAACCTTTTGACATCACTTACACTGAATGGGCTCCCTTTAGTCAGCTGTAATAAAACCAGGAATGTGAACAGTTACATCACAAACTTACAAAATCCCAAGCTTGTTTTTCTGAATACAAATTTCAGCATCTCATCTAATTTCAAGCATAACTGTGATACAAAACGCACGGTTCAAAGACAATATTTTCAAAGAGGGTTCAAAGACAAACTCATTTTGGGACTGGGGTTCCTCCTCTGTTCCTGAAGAGCAATAATATACAACCATTTCAAACCAAATAACTTAAGTATCTTTTAAAGCTGAAGCACAAAATACTGAAACATGCAAACCCTAATCAGCTTCCAGCTTTATTTTCTGCTCCACACTGAAGCTGACAGATGATTTAAGTGTTTCGGATCTCTATGACAACAGATTGTGTGATGTACAGTTTGAAATTATACATATTTACACAGCAGCAGAAAATTAACCCCCCCCCCCCCCCCAAAAAAAAAGAGGGCTAAAAATGCTAAAAATGTTGCTCTTGCACATTTAACGCCTCAGGGCATGAAAAGGAATCTTATCTTGCTTACCAATTACACGCGGCTGCAGCAGCATGGTTCAGATGAGCTGCCAAAGCTGTTCATTCTCAGTGACTGAATCAGCCTTCTGTTTTGTGCAATAAAACCCCAACATATCGGCATCTGTTTAACCTGTAAAATGTGGTTTATGGCTTTTCGTTTGGCTAATTTCCTGACAGGCGCTAAGTGAAACTTTTCTTTTCCCAAACTGTATTTGAACCCAGCTTATGCGCTGGAGAATAAAAAAAAAAAAAAAACAATACCGGAATTTACTATATAACTTTTCCAGTTCGCTATCACCTCTTTTTGTTTTAAAAAGACTTTGACACTTTGCTCTCTGATATTATAATATGAATAAATCTACTAAGTGTGCAATTGGTTAGTGGCTATTCCACTGGAATTCTGCACATAATTAAAGCAGCCATAAGCTGGATGGTTTTATTTTTTTCAGCTGCAAAGTGCAGACAGAAAATTAAACCTCAACCTAATACCCATTCCTGAACTGAATTTGGTCAACAAAATACACAATACCTACTGTATATCACCCATGCAGACGCCTCCTTCATAATACAGACTATATGCAGAAGTGAAACACATGATGTGCTTGTTCTAATGAGGCTGTTATTTCCTCATCCGGCTCGCTGAGCACTGCATGTAAACTACGCTGGGAGCACAGCCTTAATTGAGGGACTGCTGCTCCCACTGCACCTTGTTTCCTCTGCTTCACTTCTCCCTCTCACACAGACACAGTGTTCTTGCAGTATCACCCCCGAAACACACACACACACACACACACACACTTGGAAAGGATTTCTCACCAATATGGCCGGGGACAGGCGATCCTCTGGGAGGTGACTTTGCAGATGAGCAGACAGTTGCAGGGGCAGCGAACGTACTTCTTCCCTGCTGGGGCATTCTTAATGGGCTGCAGAGGGAGACAGAGACACACGGGACAGGAGAGATAAGAAGACAGCAGAACAATGAATTAGAATAGGTGTAGATAACAAGCCAATTATTCCTGACAGATGAGTATTAGCCAATACTACATGAGGGAGAGAGGTATTCTGGGAGATATTGGAAGGGGCCGTGCTGCAGTCGCAGGCAAGGAACCAAGGGACGACATTCATGATACGTCATGATACTACTAGCCAGAGGTGTAGACTCGAGTCAAATGACTTGGACTTGAATCATGAATCAATAACTTTAGACTCAACTTGACAAAATCAGAAAAGACTTCCAACTTGGGCTTAGACTTAAACACCAATAATTTGTGGCTTCACTTAGACTGGAGCCTTAAAAATACTTGGTAACTTCCCTAAACTGACCACATGCCACGCATCAATTAATATCCCTTGATTTCCAGAGTCAGCTAATGTAATGCTATTCATTCCAAACAAGTTGACACTATATTCTCCAGATCCACTTTGTCTGAACCATTTCGACAGCATCCAATCAAATTGCAGGAGAGAGCCATGAAGAACTAATAACACGTTAACTGAGCACCAGCTGGGAAAAAAATTAAACCAAAGATAATTTTGTTCATGGGACTCGACTTGGGACTAGAGAACAAAGACATGAGACTTAGTTGTGACTTCCAAAATCAACCTCTGCTATTCGCATGTTTTTGATTTTATACTTACCTTCAGTGCTCATTATGTTTCACTGTATATATTTAGCCTATTCATTCCACTGTTATTACTTTTCATGCTGTATACTTTTAGTGTATTCATACTCCATACTGTTTATTCCATTACTGTATTTTTTATCCTGTAAATTATGTAGGCCTACATTACTATGCACTTTTACTCCATTTTTGCACTTCTGGTCAGATGCTAAACTGCATTTGGTCGTCTTAGTACTTGTGCAATGACAATAAAGTTAAATCTAATCCACTGTTACTGCTTCATGTCCCCTAACAGATCAGGAGCTGCTTGTTGCTGTTGAAATGACGCAACAGACATAATCTTTGTGTTGATTTAATACTTGAACTAACACATCAAGCACTACTCTTTGCAATCAAAAACACATTTATTGAAGGTAACAGGTTTGTCGAGCATTGCTTCTAGGGAAACACAGATAAAGGTTTCAAATATGTTTGGGCCACAGACTTCTACATGATAAGATCTGGTCCTATACTTTGGGCTCCAAGTGAATCTGAATATTTTTGTTGCCGTCTGCTTAGAATTCATGAGCTAAATAATATCCCTACACAACTGACTTGATTTCTGCCTAATCATCCAATTATTTTCTAATAAAGCCCATAATGTATGAGTATATTCTTTTAACAGCCAGATGTATGTCTTGCTGGTGCAGCCTGCTTTGTATCATCTCACTAGTTCACATAATACTGCAGGCCAAAATCAGTTTTCAAGGACACTGTTTGAGCTCAAGCAGAGAATGGAAACTTCAATCTCTGTTTAACACAACTACAACTACACCAATAACACCTTCTTCTGGACTTAATAGAATATCCTGCTGTCTGTTCCGCTGATGGTTCTCTCCTCTGTGTCATTAAAGTCAGACTAACCAGATCAGATTGAGTCCTGTGAGTTTCTTGCTCCATCATCAATTTCACTTACAACGGCTGTGGGAGTCTAGTTGCTATCTGCACTGTAGGGAGGGAGGTAATGACAGGGAGTGAAACTAATATTACAAGTAATCATACGGTCGTTTGTCTAATTTCAGTCGCCTTTCGTTATTAAAATCATTGTCATTTAGATATGCGTTAGCATTATATTACTTTTAATGAAGTCTGATAAAACAGACCTGCAATAAATCCTAACTTTGTTAAAGATGTTACATTTAGTTTTTATTCAAACTGTTTAAGAGAGGTGTTGATTTAACGTTATGGTCATTTTGGAGGCTGTAGTTTGTGTTGCTGTTGAACTGCAGTGCTTTATACTGACAGGAGTTTCAATTATACACACATTTTCATTATTTTGTTCCGATTTTATTCATAATTTATCCATAATTTTGAACTTGCACTATTTTGTCTTAGATTTTCATTTTGTCTTATATTCAGCTGATTTTTTAAAACATATTTAATTAGCATTGTTGGATGAAGCCTGAGATCCAAGGTTCTAATCAAAAACAACTCCTTCCGTAAATGCTTTTGATAATAAATAAGTTGAAACTATTATTCACCACATTCGTTAACTTTTTCCACAATATAAATGTTTGATGTCCTTTGCAATTCAACAAGTCATGCAACCTTTGTTTCTGACATCTTAAAACATAACGATTGTTTCTGCTATGCTGTGTCACTGCTATTGAGTGACTGGAGGAGAAAGAGAGATGCTCCGCGTCATGATTATAACCATTAACTGCTGTAAAGACAGTTTTTGCAACTGAAATCAATGGCAGTGAAATAACTATTCATACTGTTTACTTGCAATTACTTATCTTGATTGTCATCCCACTCCGACTGTCAAATTAAAGCTGGGCTAGACAAAATTGTGAAGTCATAATATGTCTAATTTATCAGGATAATTACCAATGGGGGGGCCGATACAAAGACGAGAGCCCCATTAACACCAATAAAGACCCTGTCGATCAAACCTGTTTTGCCTCCTGCCCACATTCCTGTACAAATCTTTAGAACTTCACATTGTGTCTGTATGATGCAACTCCCATCTGTAACGCTAACATTTCAGGCTCCACACTAATTTCATTCTAAACCTCATCTGTATGTTTTATAAGGTTGTGTCCAACAATCTATTTTTACACACTGTGTGGACATATTCCTGTGCATGTACATATGTTCCCTCCATCTGTGAAGTGCCCATATTGCCAGTTGGTGCATCTGGACACATTCTACATTTCAACTTCCATCTGTACACAGATCTGAATCTCAAGAGATGCGCACTCATTAAGCCCGTTCAACCTGCCAATCTGACGGTTGTTGAAATTTCACGCTGTGCCACCTTCAGCACATCTCTCCACTTGTCCCATAGCCTTTTCTCTGTTTCCTCTAGAGAACTGTTAACACTTAATTATTAAATTTACCTTCACGTGTTCAACTTTTCATAAATCAGGGAGGAAAAATTCATAATAACTGATCAAATTAATTGGGATACCTATAATCGTAACAGAAATATAATGAGACCATTGTCAAGATGACAAGTTGGCTCGATGTTCTGTCTTTGATGATACTGAAACTCGAGGTTTTTAAAATTTGGACCACTTTTTGCACCATCATTTGGCCCCTTTTCTTCTGATTTTCCATCAGTATTTCACTCAGTCTTGGTAAAAACAAAATCTGGCACTTTGATTTAGGCTTTAGACTGCCTGGAAAAAATGGTAAACATGTCACATAAACTTGCAGGTAACTCAGAGACAACAAATGACCTGTCATACTGAATCATTATTCAGTTTTATGGCACGGACAAATCCAATTTAACCTGACCACCAGCAGAAATAAGTCAACATATGCTTTCGGTATGAGCACTGTCTAGTTGATTGACTTGTAAAGAGCTTCAAAATATTTGTGTAGTGTGACACTACACAAGATTGTGACTAGACTTCCTAACATCAAGAAGACCCAACATCAAACAGGCCTGACAGATCAGAGGATTAATGTTCAGCATTTTAATTCACATGAAGTGTTTAATATTCATATTATATATGCTTTGATTTGTCTGAACTGCATTCACATCATGAACCAATAGCTAAACCGATTTGGAAGAGGACCTATAGCTCCATTTACAAAAGCTCCGTGTGACTGTTTGGTGCATTTATAAGTTTGAATGACGTCACACTTGCCTGACCACACCAATATAATTACTTAAGTAAACGCACTAGGGTTTGGATGTATCAAATTACAGTGGTTAGGAGAACTCAGATGTCCTGGAAAAGAACTCTTTTACTGTAATACCATGAGGCTGACTAACTGATTTTTGCAAATCCAACTTGGTGGACATTGTTAAAAGTAGAAATTTATACAGACTTAGATGTTTTCCTAATATTTAAATGCTATGTACAGTACATTTACAGGGTTGGCTCACCAGAAAAATATTTTGGGGAATTGTAGGGACTATGAGTGACCTCACTGTGAGCTCCAGGGTAATGAGAATCCTGATTCGTGAAACAGACACTGTTGTATTTTCATTGCTTTGAGCCCCAAAAACTAAATTGCATTGACCTCTAATGTGCTGAGGCAGAGGCAGAAATCTTAGAAACACATATCTAAGAGTTTGTGCGACATAAAACCAAACTCCCAAATGGGTAGACGCCACTAGAGGTTTATGAGAGAAAATATGTTTTGTGTGAAACAATCTTGTAACAGAAGATACTGGTCAAGTATTTGTGCGTGTGTGTGTGTTGCAGCTGCATGAAGTGCATAAACAGACTGTGCGTGCTACATGTGGTCATACAGGTACACAAGAAACCTACCGTAGCTTCATTGCAAACCCCGCACTTCACCACATGCTGGTGAATCTTTCCCTCCACAGAGATCAGGCTCTGACACACCCTGCAGCTGATAACAGGTGCGCTGCCGCTCTCCGGGGAGGTGAGAGGAGAGTAGGGCGGGGGGTCCTCCCCTAGGAGCACTGAGGGCTGAGTGGGACTAGGGAACGGAGGGAAGCCTGCACAGGGAGGGAGACAAGTAAGGGGTAGAGTGGTGAAAACAAAAGCAGTGCGACCAGTGACAAATGAATGGATTGTTGAGGGAACACATTCGCAAGAGTTGCGTAATGGACTGGAATAAAAAAAGGCCCAATTCCCATGACAAGTAACCTTTTACATTACGATTAACAAGATAATAAGATTTGGTCTCGAGGTGAACTGAAAGCAGCTTTAGGAGAAAAACACTTCTGGAATGCTGAGCAGGGTTAGGTTCAACAAATAAGTACTAGTGAGTGACTGAGAGAAATCTGAGAAAGAATGGGTGAATTAGGTTTAATGGATGAGGACAAATTTATTTAGAAATCAAATGCAGCATGAAGAACTAGTTGCCTGCTCGTTTCCAGCAAGCAGGGTGCATGACTGTGTTTGAAATAGATGGTGGTAGCACAAGACAATTAGGAACCATATCTCATGTCTTTCCATTAATCTAGCCACACACGCTCCCTCCCTGTGTGAGCTGCCATTGGTCGCAGCTCTCTCTTGCAGCATCCCTCAGCAGCCTCCATAATGGCTCTCTCATATGTCAATCAAATCAGGTGTTTCTCGGATGCTAGCTAGCTAAGCGGTACAGTTATCTAGCTTGCTAGCACAGTGGGCATCATTTCGCGATTGAAATAAATGCAATAATTTGTTTTAGTGTATTTAAATAAAATGTTTTTTATTGACAATATCACTGAGCTGCAGAGCTGAAGCTTTGCGCGTGGTTTGCCGGTGTTAAGTAGAGCTAGCTAGCAAGCTAACACATAACGGTTGCTAGGTTGGCTTGCTAGCAAAACGCTGAGTCCCTTCAGTCTCTGCTTCACAATATGATTGCTAAACAGCACATTTCATCCCCCGTGAGGTGATTATACAGACATACACTGGAAGCTTACATTATACACTGCACACACACAGTCACGACGGGCTGGTTCACAGCTGAGCTAGCAGGCTAACCAGAATGCCCTGTCAGTGGACGCTAATGTAAGCTAGGCTAATTCAGGCAGGAGTCGGGTGGAAGAGAGAGCACCATGGATACTCACTCTGTGGTTTGTTGGGCACACCGTAAGGCGCTGCACCGGGAGACACCCCACCGTTACCGCTGCCAAGAGCACCATCTCCCAGATCTGATAGTAACGGGGACCTCTCGCCGTCCGCCATACCGAGAGCCAGACGTGGGGAGGGGGGAAGTGGGAGCGTGAATGCAGACCAATACGGTGTTGTATTGTTGTGTCGGAAATGCAGGCGTCACATGATCACACCACCGCTGCTGCGGTAACGGAGCCCGGAGGTGTGGCACTGCTGCCCAGGGATGCTCCCAGCCAGGACACTGAATATGTGTTAATGCTCATGTGAAATATGTTTTAATAAATGTCCAACAACTCCAGTTGTGTCTGTATTAAGTTTAATTTTTCCAAGGGAATTTCTGCAGGAATATTCTGCTTCACAAGTAACCTTTAAACAGTGGTGGCAGAGGAACTCAAAGTACTTACCCAAGTAAAATCAGCAACACCCAGCGTTGGGGAAGCTACTTTGAAAGAGTCTTTGCAAGCCACACATTATTTCACACTGTAAGAAGTTGAATTAGGTTAAAACAAAGACTATAGACTTTACAGATAGGGGAGACTGGGAACGGCTGCAAAATGACCAAAAATGTCAAATAATAATAAACATAATAATAATTTAACTACTTGAATCACTATGCAGATATGAATGTAGTTGAACTACCAGCAAGCTACTTTAAAATGTAGTTAAACCACTGGTTTAATCAAATATAGTTCACTACGCCCCACCACTGGCAATTCCATACATATAAATACCCAACTGCAACTAAAAGTCCTGCATTCAAAAAAAGAAAGAAAGAAAAGTAAAATGAACCTAAATACATTATTCACAACAAAATGCACTTCAAGTATTAAATGTAAAAATACTCATAATGTTCTTCTGATGCCAGCCTCCTGACTCCACCACTCAGGACCAAGCACCTGACCTGGGACGACAGAGCCTTCTTCATTGCCACCCCCTCCATCTGGAATACTCTCCCCAAACACATACAAGACTGCGCTGACCTCTCCTAGTTCAAATCACTCATCAAAACTCATCTTTTCAAAATGGCTTTTAATGTGTAAATGATGTGTGTATTTTATTGTAGTCTATATTATGATAGTTTTTAACTAATGTAAAGTGCCTTTGTATACCATGAAAAACACTCTATAAATAAAATGTATTATTATTATTATTACAAAATTAATTATTTGAAATGTAACGCCAGCATTTAAGTAAATGTAGAAATATACAAACTAAAGTGCTTCACAAATGTACTTAAGCACAGTACTTCTTTCTACCACCATCATTTTAACATCCAGACCTGCAAGCTGTCCAGTTTTGCCTTTAAGCATTGAGCAACTGAAGCAGTTAGCGGCAAGGGTATTTAGATAGTTTTCCTGGGTGTGAAGATTTAATTGATTTGGTCACACTTTCCTGCTGGACACAGGGTGTTAATTGGTGATGTTTCACTTCACTTCCTCAAATGTTACCGTGTTGTAGACTTGAAAAAACCTAAGATGTTGATGATATGGTTTCACAGAAGCTCATGGTTCAGACTTTTTCAAATTTGTCTTAATACAGTGCTTATGCCCATGTGCATGTTGACTTAGTGGTCACCGTAATCAAAAGTTAAAAGCAGTGGCAAATCCACTATTAGTCAACTACAGATTCTCCCCTCCCTTTGTTCTCCTCTCTTTTGATCTTTAGATTTGTTTTATGCATGTGAGGTTTTTTTTCATATTTTGTGAACCAGCTCACCTCAAATTGCTCTCAGAGGGAGCAAAAATGCATTTCAGCCAAAGTTAATGAGGTCTCAGCAGCCTTCGAGTAAAATCAAGTGGGCATCTTGCCAATGAAAAGTAATGGTTAAAGTCACCAACAGCTCTTTCAACATGAATAGGGGCGTATGAGTATTATATTAAGACTTCAAACAAGTTAAACCCGTCCTTTCATGTATGCCCACTATCCCAAATGGCAGCTATTATGTGTATGATAAAGGTATCAACCTAAAATGATGGGTAAAGCTTACCTGGGTTTACCATCTACAACCATCTATGGTTATCTAATAATAAAGCAGTCAATTAATACAGCAATATATTTGTTAGAAAACCACATTTTAATAAAATCAGATGGGACAGATGTAAAAATACAATAAATTCAACAAATGGGTTGTGCTGATCATTCCTCTAACCATGTCTTTATTTAATTAATAATCAGTGTACATGTCATCTCAACTGTCCACTGGGTTCACATCTGCTCCAACTTTTCAATACTTGTTTGCTGTTATCATTCCGTCTTAGGCCATGTTGACAAAATCCATGGGCCGTTTCATCAGTAGAGTCACCTCCAGTTCCTCCCTCTCACTGAAGAACTGAGCCTTCCCCCCATCGCTGTGGATCGGATGTGGGAGATGAAGACCCAGTTTACTGAAGAGAGAGAGGAGAAGACAGGTTAAAGAGACGACGGCAGAGGGAGAGAGTGTGCATCTGAGAGGGGAGGATGTTAAGAGCGGTGTGATACAGCAATCAAAGCTCAGATCATGATGTGAACCTCTGATTAAAAGGAAATGTCTGGAAATGGGGGCTTTTGGTCTGAACTGTTGCCGCTCTGTCTTAAGGGGATAAAAAAAAAATGAAAGAGAACATTTTCAAAGCATCCCTTACTATTTTAGCGTCCGTAGATCAAGGAACTTTTCTTTTACATCCAGGGCCACGTCTGTTGCTTTAGTGCCTGGTAGTTTGATTTTCACCTAAGAGTGGGAGGAAAAAAGTCAGCATCTTTAATACTGTACGCTGGCTGTGCACAGTTTAATCTTCACTTTTATTCAAATACCAAACTAATTTTACATTTTTATTACATTGCTCAATGTTGTTAACTGCCTTTTCACATCTAATGCTGGGTCTGAAAAAGTCTGGAAAAACTAGTAATTAGCTTTGTTGAGCCTAAAGTGATCTAGTTGTTAAAATCAATATCTCTAAAATCACTCAACATGTATCTTGCCTGATTGTGTGTCTCTTACCAGCATGGCTTCACAGCTCATGGAGGATGGGTCCTTTCTGTTCAAGCCCAAGAACAGATCCTCTGTCCCCACACTCTGCTTCAGGATTATTTCATACCTGAATACAAAGGTTATAGACACTTTTTAAAATCATTTTCACTTTAGGAAGAATCAATGGGAAACAGCAACATGTATGTATTTATGATAAATACTTCAGTCTTGCCTTCTCTTGTACTTTTATAATTAGTTTATAGCACTAGGGTAACCAAGGCAAGTATTAATTAATGACTAAACAACGTTTCAAAATGGAAAAGTTGTGAGTAAAACCCTTACATGGAACAGTTTGGCATTTTGGATTTAAGGCTCAGACTCAAGAATTGAAGATGAGGGAAGGTGCAATCTTAGTGAGGAACAATTTCTAGCATTTGACCCTTTTATAAATCAGTGAACCCTTTGGTGTGTGCTTCTTTCTGCCCCGGCGTCTTACTCAGGCTGGGGCCGTGGGTCATCAAGATCATCATACTGGGAGCCCTCAGCCACCTCCTCCTCACTCCAGATATCTTTGCTGGTCTTCCTCACATAGGCAGCTGACTCTAAATAAACAGCAATACATACACATGTAAATACTGTTTGTACATTTCATCAAGCCACCAGAGTTTATGAATTAGTGGTTACAGTACTTTTTAGGAATTATGTACAAAAAACACAAAGCATTACCTTCTTTATCTTTTTTGGATGGAGGGCCAATGTGTCCAGGACCCAGATGTGCACAGGCAGGCGCATTCTGCTGAGATTAACTGAGGTTATTGTAAGTTAAATAAACAATAATGGCATCCAGTCATTAAACCTGATTTCACTTCATGGCAGTTACAAGACAAAAAAAAGAATATAAATAAACTATTAACTAATTTCAAGGATTAGTCATATAAATTTGACACAAGCGCACAGCACATTTACCCCAGCCAAACCTCATGAATAATCAAAATCTGGGTAGACTAAATGGGGATCACAGTTTACAATATCTTACTTCACAGTCTTCATCATCATTATCCTGCTGAGTTGATAACAAGGCAGACAGAGCTTGTAGGTTTTGAACAGACGATACTCCAAAACACTCCATTCAGATCAGCACAGTTTTATCCCCAAAATACTCTACTACTCCCTCCAAACGGCAGCCGGTACGATTGTGCAAAACAATCCAGTAAAAACTAGCGTTAGCATAACTGTAAATATAAAGCTATTGCTAACTGAACGTCTGGACTGTTCCTGTTGACGCTTTCAGTTTCCCTTGAGACGGCCAGGCTGCCATGGGAACTAGTGACGTCACAGAAGAAAAGAAACCCTCGGACACATGAATGAATGGGACAAATGAAACCTAGAAATGCAGATTGTTTTAAAAACAAGCCGGTTAAACTTTATACAAAATTCACAGCGATGGTAGACTACATGTAATGAGCACGGGCTCGGTAATATTTAGGTAAAAACAAACATATATAAACAAACATAAAAAATAAAAAAAATTTGAAAACAGATATAACTTCCAAGCAAATATAGTAATAAATCAATACTCAACAAACAATTGCCTACATCAGTTCAACCAGTACAACATTTCAGCAAACGCTTTGGATAAAAAAATAAAAGTACACACTTGCAAAAGCCCATTCCAAAATGCTTTATTATCATATAGCCTACAACAATACAATTACTGATGCATTGACGTGTAGCAAAATTTTAATGCCATCATATAGTATTATTATAGGCTATATTTAGTATTTAAAAAACAGCACAGAAACTTTCACATAAAGGAAGTGGAGCAAAAACTTGTGGAATGAGCTGCATGATGTGTTTAAACAAAGCACAAATATATCAGTTAAAAAATATATACAAAAAATATATTTTGGGCAGCTATATAGATGAGGAAAGGGTGTGTTGGGGGGTGTATATTTATTTTGTAACACTAAATGGTACTTAGGCTGTAAATAAACTGGGTTTATTACTATATTATATTAGTATATTAGTTGTAAATAAATTTGGGAATTTTAAAATAATATATGAGTTAAAGGAAGAAATGTAAGAAAGGGGTAGGGACATATTAGTTTTGCTTTTACCTGTTCATTTTCGGACATTGTTATCTTTGTCTTATTTGCTTTTTTATCATGTTTTTTTTTTTTTTAATTTTTGGTTCGAATTTAAGTAATTAATTCAGTCAAAACGACAATATTTGCCAATTAAATATAGTATAATGGGAGGATAAAAGGGACAAATTCAAATAAAGTAACTCACAATAACACGAGTCTGTATTTTCCACCTGTAACTGCCTTTTACATGAGCTATAAATTAAAAATCTACACTTTTACATATGTATTTGTAGTTGATTAATAATAAGTCATGAATTAAACCTATGTTTGAAATAGCTGGCCATTTATATTTGTGCAATCAAGCGTAATAAAGAGCGTTTGTCAAGTCAAAAAAAGGCGGCGTAATTATCACTTCGACTACTACTAGTCGTGTCCCTCCTCAGACACCGTAGTGAATGCATGGCCCTCAGGGATCATGTTGAAGGTGACAGGTAGTGCAATGCCGGGAGCTGTGAGTTTGTTGCCGATCACCGTGTTCGCTGCTGCCGGTGACGGGGCGACAGAGACGACCGCCCCTTTGCTCCGTGATGAGCTGTCGTTATACACCGCTGCTCCTCAGCTGAAGTCTCAGTATGTGGAGCCTGAAGCGGGTCGGCTGGAGCAGAGTGTCGCCACCCTCAGGAAGTTAACAGAGCCTTACACGGGTTGGTGTCAGGACACTTACAACAAAATTAAACCCAGAGTTCAAAGCGCTGTCAAGTGGGGGAACGACACCTATGCCTACTTGAAGGACCCGCCAAAGGACTTCTATCCCCGTGCAGGAGTTATCGGCTTCACCGGTGTCCTGGGACTGTTGCTTGGCAGAGGCTCCAGGCTTAAGAAGCTCATCTACCCGGCGGGCCTGATGACCGTGAGCGCCTCCCTCTACTACCCGGAGCAGGCTGTGGCCATCGCAAAGTCAACCGGAGACTCCGTGTACGACCGCGCCGTGCAAGGCTACGCCGCCCTAGAGAAGTTGGTGCAGCCTCAAAGCAAAGCTGATAAGGGCACTAACTCAGAGACTAAACCCTGAGGATCCCTGTGTGACTCTGCAACAACTCAGCAATAAGAAATCATCAGCTCCTTATACAGTAGATCGACGTGTGCTACCTAGACAGGCTCTAATCTGTGTGACTTTCTCATGCCCACTTTTTGCACTAAGCTTCACATGCAACTCAGGCCGGGCATGGCCTGTCACGAGGGGTTTGCAACTTGAATGATTTACCTCTGCTTCTGATTTGAATGTATATTTATGTAGAGAATTAATATAAATCAACTGTCTTGCTTTTAAGTCTTTAGACGTGATGATTTTTAACTTTTCCAAGTGTTACCGCCTTAATTGTGTGTCATTAACACTGTCAAAATAAGGTTTTATGGAAATTAAGATAAATTCAAATTACACTTGAAACAGTTGCTCAGATAATAAATAGAAAAATGAACTATCTTGATCCAGTCATTTTTCATGCAAAAATCGTTCCAGCTTCATTACTGGTGTCAGATAATACAGTAAAGTGAATATGTTGGGGTTTTGGACTGTTGTGCTGAAGACACATCCTTGGGGTCTATATTATAAACACTTCATCTTTAATCCTATAAACCTTTAATTTAATTTCAAGAGCAGAGTCAGTAGTCTCAGGCCTAGGATGTCAAACATCATAAAGCCAGCGCTGAAGGAGTCGACATCGGGAAATGTGAGCTGTCTGATACGTGGCACGTGAACATTTATTAAGAAAGCCAGATGACATTTGCAACCCCCCCCCCCCCCCCATATCCCATAATGTTCATTAGCCATTTGTGAGAAACCAAATTGCATTTTTTTGCAATTACAACATTCCCAAAGGCAATGCCTGGAACCCAAGGGTGAACACCGTATGACTGTTTAACATCTTTATTCATCTCAGTCAAAAAAAAAAAAAAAAAAAGTGTACAAAAATTAAATATGAATCACTTCAATGAAATTCCCTCAGAGCAGGACCAGCTTCTCATTAAGAGCAATCTGTGCTTGGGTGAGGTTAGACAGGTAGGTCACCATCAACAGGTCCTGCAACAAACAGAAACAGAGCATTTACATTTTGTTATTATGATCTCATTCACAGTGATGTAACCTGAGTTAATTAGTAAAACATGCTCATGCTTCTCCAGCAGTGTTACAGGCAAACAAAAGTCAAGGACTACAAGGTCAGGAAGTCAAACCCCTGACTACAGATACAGCTACTCCCATGTTCCTAAGATGACTGAGTGTGCTGGACAAGTACTAAGTAAATAAGTATAAGACAAGTGGAGCCAGGAGAGCACTAACAATAGGAGCACAGTCTAATTAAATGCTTCCTGTAATCAGTGGGAGTGTGACAATGTGCTAAGAACAAGCCTTGGTGCAGTAAGCAAAAAAAAAAAAAGGAAGGCTGAAGGAGCTGCACTGAAACTATCTGCAGTGATTACAAAAATTGTTTATATGAGAAATTAATGTGCATGCAATTTTCTAGCAGACAAGGAGCACTTACGTTGATGTTGGAATTGAGCATGTTTTCAAAGTCCTCGGCTGAGATGGTGGGAACCTTATTAACCAGGTCCATCAGAAAGCGGCCCACGCTGTTATCTGCTGTCACTTTGCCAGACTGAGACAGATCGAACACCATTAGCTTTACAGCCACCATAAACTCGATTACTTCACAAATGATCTCTAGAGACTCAACAAATTGATACAAAGTGGAATAGATGGAATATGGTAAAGAAAACAAAGAGCAGGAGGTACTGCCCGAGCATTTCAACACAGTAAGTCATTTCTGCTGCTAGGGACCTTTCAATCATAACAATAGCGAAGGACAGACTTTAATGACGTCCTCAATTAGCACAGGATGATGGAAGCTGCTGTCTTCACGGACAAGAAAAATGTCTGAGTTTTATTCAAGTTTATAGTCATGTTTATTCATGTTATGTCATATCATAGCCGAATATAACGCAGTGTTAATTTACTAACTTACCATAAGCATTGGATTAGTCAGCTACCCCTGACTTTATGGGGAGAATTTAATTCAAAACAGTCATACTAAGCATATTGAACATGTTTCCCACTGAATTTGATTCTATCTGTGGTGGCAGCTAACCAGGGGGACACAGACCTTAAGTTAGCACTCTGTAGTAACTTGAAGTCAGCCTTCGCTAACACGGCAAAGGGGATATGATCCCCGAACCGCTCTTACTCCCCTGCAGAATCAGAAAACTTTCTGCTGCTGCCATTACAAAGGTTAGACCCAGTGTTGCCACTGGATCCCCAGGCACTGGGATTTGTGCTGGCTGAAATCCAGTTGCTACAGCTGAGCTGAAGGTCTCCAGACTCATTGCTTTTCTAATTTGTGCTCTAATAAACAGAGAGGGAGGGAGAGCGGGGCAAGGTGGGTCTAAACGAGTCAATGCACTGTGAACAGCATCATCAATAAATTAGGTCTCTACAGGATTACTGTATTGCAAAATGGTTTGCAATTAATGAGAAAATTAGCTGTGTGGCAGAAAAAAATAGCTGTATTACAGTGGTTTAGTACAATTCTGTGACATATGATTTAAAGTGATGCATCATCTGACATTTCCTGTGTTTCCCTGGATTTTACAGAAAATAAGGGAACATGAGGCTGCTGCTGACACGCGACCAAATGACACAGACTGTCTTGAATAATATCATACATTTCTGTGTTCTGTGTTACATATTATATCTTTCACACATTTGGAAAAAAATCACATCCGATTAGATTCACATTATCATTCCAATTGCTCCAATACTCACCAGCACATCATCGATGTATGTAAGCACAGTTGTCAGCATATCCTGAACTCTGGCAGCAGAGCCAGCCACCTGGGACAGATCAGAGGTTAGCCCCTTGGTGCGACTGGGAAGGAGACGTGTCCTCTGCAGAAGGTCAACTGGAACAAACAGACGGGATTGTTAGAGTACAATACCACAATTAAGAGCCAAGTATTGAGACACAGTTAGAAAAACTAATTGACATTGGCTGGCAGTATCTAAGCTGACTTTTCATTGATATGCACACCATTAAGTTCATTTAGACATGACAAATATTAAAAAAACAAACAAAAAAAAAAAAAACCACACCCCACAAATTCCATGATCACAGCTATTAAGTCAGGAAGCATTTGTCTCCAAACAATCATCGTCAGTTAACGTTTGTATTCTTACCGCCTATCCTCTCTGTGTCATAGTAGACATACTTGACAGTCAGGGGGGTGAACATCACACCAACGGTCTTTCCTGGCACACCCATCTGCGCACTGTGTAGGAGATACAGAAGCACATTCAAACACAGTCTCAATCTGTAGTTGATCACACAAAAAAGGAGTCTATCACAAGAAGATATGCCAACCTGACGTAGGCGCGGATGTTCATCTTGCCACTCTGCAGTGCTGTGTCCATTGTCAGGTGAATGGGGTTGGTGGCCTCACGGCTGTAGTACTCGTGGATGAGCACTGAGTGTTCTGTGATGTCAAAGCCAGTGGCGTACCTGTGAGGCCAAATGTCACTGTGGTTAGAAAAAGTATTTTCCAATTCCATCTTAGAAATTTCAAATTTGATCTACTGACACACCATCCAACGATGACCTCAGTGGGTGACACCCTCTTGTGGAGCTCATACATGTTCTTGGCAAACTCCATGTCCACAGCAACCTGTTGGCAAAGAATAAAATGTGACACACAGCCATTTATTTACAAAACATCTTCTTTATTTGTATCAATGCAAAATGTAACCAACAATCCCTCTTCTTTACTTACAAACAACAGCATTAGTGCTTTACAAAAAGTCCGATAAGATGTGATTTAAGTTGAGAAGAAGTCATGGGAATTCAGGTACTGTGCAGAGCAATTCATAGTCCTCCATGAAATTTTGAGATGTCCAACAGTAAACGTTACTATGTTGAATGACATACTTATGAGTGCAGGACAAGATTCTGTTGGATTTTTAAAGTTATTCTAATGAAGCGCTTTATCATACAAACAGTATCTACTAGTCCTGCACAAAACATGTGCAGTTTACTCCCAGGGGTAATCATTATAAATAGTCAGAATTATGAGTAAGGTCAAAGTTTTTGGTTCAGTAACTTTCTAATAACCAATGAATCCCACATAAATCATCTCTACAAGATCGCCAAGCTCCGCCCCACTCTAACCCTCCCAGATGCCGAGAAACTGGTCCATGCCTTTATCTCCTCCAGACTGTACTACTGTAATGCACTTCTCGCCGGGATCCCTAGCAAGAGTCTCCAGAGGCTCCAATACATTCAAAACTCTGCAGCTAGGATCCTGATGAGAGTGCGGAAATATGACCATATCACACCCATCCTTCACTCCCTACACTGGCTTCCTGTCTCTGCCCGGATTGAATACAAGGTCTCCCTCCTCACCCACCAATGCATCCACGGCAATGATAGATCTATAATCTTTGTTTATTTCACCTAGTAGCTATTTTTATCCTTTCATCCCCTCTTATAATCTTGATTTTACCCTTAGTCCTGATTCTTTTATCTATTACTTTTAAATTGTAGCACTTTGAAATTTTTTAAATGTAAAGTGCACTATAAATAAATGTATTATTATTATTATTAATTAAAATGTTTTCTATTAAATGCATTCATTATCTCTTGCGTCCATATATCATTTGTGGTCGATATGACTGAACTATAATTTTCATTCATACAATGTTCATTTCTTAACCTTAAATACGCTGACATGCTGAGTGTGAGTAAAAGAGTTTACTAACATACCTCATCTTCAGACTCATTGTGGGGCACAGAGAAGCAGTTGGTCACCTCAATGGAGTGCTTGTCAATTGTACCTGAGAAGAACAAATGTTATAAATTAAGCATTGTTATTTAGCTAGCCGCCTTCGCATTGTGAGCTAGCAAACAGAGGTACTCCTAAGGCTAAAATCATGACGAACCATCAGCAATAGCTAACATCAACGACAGTAACAACTTTCAGTACCGGTTACTAAATGTTACATAAGTAAAGAAACTAACCAGAAAAGGCTAAATGACTTGCCAGACATTTACAGTTTGAATTAAAGTGATCATTTGAGCAAACAGCCAGCTGTTGCAAAAGATGTCTTGGCCTGCTAACGCTAGCCAGATGTAGCTAGCTGAGCGACTCCAACACTGAACCAAGCCAACATGCGTTAGCAGGGAAGCTAACGTTAGCCAGCTATCCGCCGCCTGTTTTATCAGAAAGAAGTCCGCCAAACAAATATGTCAAGTTCCTGCTTACCCAACAAGGTCCCGATCACACGACTCGCTCCCTCATTTCTCCGCTCGTACGAGTCGCAGATAGAAGCGAGAACAACTGGGTGAATTTTCACCACTGGCCCGTACACCGACATCTTGGAAAAGGAGGACTGCTTACCGGCCTCAGTGAACACATATACCACCACCTAGAGGCCGGAGGCCGAACAGCAGTTATTGAATTGACGCTAATTATAATCAAGTCATTGATACAATTGATGACACATTGTGGCGCGCGTGACTGTATCTGATATCAAGAGAAGTTTCATTAGAAAAAAGACTGAAATTATTTTGTGTGGGATTTTTAAGAAACTTGGCATAATAATTTTATAATAGAGGAGCCAAAAATACACAAATAGATTTGTATTAAAACAAAACCATATATATACATTTTTTAAAAATGAAAATAAGCTATATTATACTGTCGGTAATTTTGATAAAATACTAATTACGACATATTTATGTAATGAAATAAAAGGGCCTTTGCATCTCCTCATCCCTGAGCAGTGTGCAGATGCAGAGGTCTGGCAGTCAGCGGAGAGGAGGGAGATGACTGCTGTTGAAATGAGAAGCGTCTGAGGCTGGCAGGGTTGAGAGGGGCTGGGCTGATGACAGCATCCTCCGCCGCTCAGTGGCTCCACACCTGACTGACTCCATCAGATGCACAGATGATGGAGCTCTCTGCGCTGCTGCCGGGTTATCCTGTTGCCACCATTTCGCACGTCCACTGGCCGACACATGTTCTACCAATGCCGTGATAACTACACTTGAACTGTTTTGGTTTTGCAGGAGTTTCCGGGTTTTATTTTTACGCGTGATCCTAAAGTGGATGGTGTGTTCGCCTTTTTTACATATTGTGAATGCTGAGTGGTCGGATCGAGGTGGTCTTTGTTTTCCTGGAAAAGCGAGCAGGAGTGCACTGATGCTGCGTCGCTGGTAAACACCAGAAATGGGTGCCATCGAACCAAGGTTGCCAGTCGCGGTTCATTCTTGGACCAGATTTGCCTTCTTCTTATGATAAAACATCTGCCCTATCCAGGTGTTAAACATCTACAAGTTGCTACACTGAGCAGGTAAGATTTATTTCATTCCTAGCTGTCTGACATTAATCCTCTAGCTCTGCATTTTGCTTTCAGTAGCCCACTGGCTGGCTAACAGACAGCCTTCAATAGAGGCTATTTCTGATCCATCCATCAGGCGTAGTGCGTCATCTTGATTGTCACCATCAGTCTCCTTTTGCGTGCACCCCCCAATTTTTCCAAATGGACGCACATCAGGGAAGGCTAAAAAGGACTAGGAGTCCATTTTACTGTGCTAATATCTTAGGGACACACCATGTCTCACTGTCCACACACACGTTTCAGCTTTTTAAGATTTAAATGGGACTTATGTAAGAAATCCCAACAGGCCTGTAGCATAAACTCACCACATAGCAGTAAGTGCACTTATACAACACATGCATGGACCACACACACAAACACACACACACACACACACACACACACACACACACACAAATGCGCTTCATCAAACATGCTAAACAGTGAAAGTGGCTCCAATATGCGTACGCCACACTCTGCTCCTGGATTAAGCTACCTTTCAGAGGAAGAGATTTATTCTCCTTTCATGTCTAGTACCCAAGATTTACAAAACTGCACACGATCAACCTCAAACACTGTGATTTCCCTCTTTTTTTTTTTTTTTTTTTTTTTTGCTGCTGTTGTTGCTAATTTTGCATTTAAAAGGGGTGAAATAATGGAACAGGCAGAGACAGGGAGCCAGATATGTGAGGCAAGCTACACAGAAGTTATAGGCCTTGTTAATGTAGAAAAGGCAAAATTATCTTAAGAGAAATTAAAGGAAAAGAAGAGCTTAATAGTTCCTGAAAGAGGCTGTTTTTCTTTTCAAAAAAAAAAAAAAAATCACTTGTCTGCGAATTACTGTGACAGCACAACAGCTAATCAATTACAGGATCTCATTTGATCATTGTGCTCTTCTCCTATGTTCCAGGCTTCAGTCAAGCAAACAAATGGTCCAATCAATAGCCTTTGGACAGAGTCTGCCATAGGGAGGATATCAATAACACGCTAATACACCTGACACACACACACGCACACACGCATACAGGCCATGGCGTTGGAGAACTCAGTCTTCCCCACCCGCCCAGACTCTCTCTCACTCCCTGTGGAGGAGAAGGGGGAAGGGGAAGAAGTGGAGGTGGCCACTGAGGCCACCGGCTCCACCGGAGTCTTCAACCTATCTGAGGAGCTGGGCCATGTCGTCACCACAGAGACGGCGCCACCGTGTCCGCCCCTTGCCAAGGTCGGCAGGTCGTTCCAGGCAAAGCTGGCAGAGCGGGAGGCCACAGCCAATCAGACCAGGAAGAAGACCCAGGGGACGGAGAAAGAGAGGGGACGATTTGGGTGGGGTGAGTGACCTTGTTTGTGACTGGCTGTCCTATTGAGTGCTGAAGTTTAAAAAATGTTCTGGCTGCTTTCTTTTCACTTCATTCAAGTCTGGAGAAAACTGAATGAAGTTTGCAAGTATGGTATATATTCAACTCCTCCAAAGATTGGGAACTATTGACTGGCTCTGGAGTCTGAATCAATGTTTTCTCTATCCCCACTCCACACACACACACACACACACACACACACACACACACACACACTGCATATTCACTAAACTTGTGCAGCTCCTCTTCCTTCATGACTCTGTCGCAATAGTTGTGAATCTCCTCTAATTTGAACCATGCTGCAGTGGTTCATGCCTCAGCGGTTTTGACAGTCTTGCATCTTTTTTCATTAGGCCTCTCCACTAGCTCTTTGTTTGCTCCAGTTTCTCTCTCCTCTTTGCTGTATATATTTGTGAAAGGAGAAATCAACTCTAAAAAGTATGAACACTGTTAATTAAAGAAGTGGATGTTCACAGTTTTTGTGTGAGGACACTGGCTAAAAGCACAAAATAAGAGACATTTTACAACTAAGCTTTTGAAGCTTTCAGAATCAAAAGCATTTTCCTTTTTCCAAGAGCCGTTAATTTGTGCCAAAATATCAACATACAGCAAGAAGTGCATCATAAGAAAGGTTGTCGTTGTTGTCACTGAAGCAAAAAAAATGAATAGTTTGGTATCCAGTTGTGGCTGGAGCGCACCCTCAGTAAAAAGCCTCTCTACAAAGAAACAACAATCTGAGTTCCCGTTAGGGTTGTACAGTAACTAAAGTCCAATGTTGTAGCTTTTTCTTCTCCGAGTGTTTGATGATGTTGTCCTGTCGCACTTCATCTCCTCTCTTTTCCTCACCTGTCTGTTTTCATTTCTGTTATCCCTTCTTCACCAGCCTGACTTTCTGCAGTGAGCCACACTGCATCTCTCTAAGTAGTTCTGTCCCCTGGCACCTTCCTCTGTTTATCCTCCGATATCTCTCCGTGCCTTCATTCAACTCACATCCTCTGACTGCTGTCACAGTCGTATCTTCAAACAGCAAAACTTTTCAGAAATGTAGAAAGGCAGCCTTGTGTAGGTTTTTGAAGTATTCTAAAGGGTTTTGTAAGGGGTTTCTTTGAACATAAGGTTATGAAACTAAGACACCTGTGAGGACTCGTCTTCTACCTTTTTTCAAGCATAGATAAGCACCAGATCTCAGGCTGCATGTTTTCTTCAAGAGCAAGATTTCCCATTTTTCAGTTTTGCATCTTTCTAACTTCTCTAACTGAGCTGTGTTGCCTCTCCTCTCTCTTCACTAGCCCGGACTCGGCGTAAGAGACAGCGCTACGTGGAGAAGAACGGTCGCTGCAATGTGCAGCACGGCAACATGCGGGAGACTTACCGCTACCTGACTGACATCTTCACCACGCTGGTGGACCTCAACTGGCGCTGCTCCCTCTTCGTCTTCGTCATGGCCTACGCCGTCACGTGGCTCTTCTTCGGGGCCATCTGGTACCTCATAGCCTACTGTAGGTAAGACTGTTGAGCAAAGAAGGTGGGAGAAGATTATTTATGTAGATCTATTCAGTCCTGAGCCACAGAGGGGTCTTGTTTCTTATCTGCATGCTTCGCTTTGACTATGCAATTCTGTCTGCCACTGGGTATGATCTCCTGGGACAATGAAGGAAGTGTTTCAATCATTGTGCAACCAAAACAGGAAGAGGATAGCACTTTTACTTTCACCAGTAGCTTTTGGTAGTTACCAAAGAGTATCATTGTAAGTTCTTTTAGTTACTATCCCAGTAGCGGAAATGGCAAACGGTGGAACAATGAAAGTAAATGTGAGAAACAAAATTCTGTGTGCCCTGTGTTGTTAGTATCAAGCTCTGAGGAAAGTGATCCAGTGTCTTTGCAACAATGACGCCAACAATAAACCACTTGTAAATGCTTAGGTGGAGGTAAAGTTATCGGTTTCTCCTTTAAAGGAACAGTTTGACATTTTGGGGAATGTACTTTTTTCCCTTTCTTGCCAAGAGTTAGCTAGGAAGACTGATAACACTCTTGTGTCTGTATGGTAAATATGAAGCTACAGCCAGAAGATGGTCTGCTTTATTCAACCCCTACAAAATATAGATATAACATACTAGTTAGTAAGCTTTTATTATTGTGTTTTTGTTCCCCTTAAGACAGAGCCAGGCTAGCTGTTTCCCTGTTCACAGTCTTTGTGCTAAGCTAAGCTAACTGCCTCCTGGCTGTAGTACCATCCTTAACAGACAGATATAAGAGTGGTATATCAACCTTCCCATCACCTCTTGACAAGAAAGCAAATACTTAAATTTCTAAAAATGTCCTTTACTATATCATCACAAGGCAACACCACCTTTTTAATTACTTACAGATGGAGGATGATGCTGTGAGAGAGTGACCAATATTGCCAGACATTTCTGCAACGGAAGCTAAAAAAGCCCCACTTTTCAGCCAAAAAAGCCGATGACAAAGCAGTATTAATATGACAGTGTATTTCATCATGATGTGTTACCTCCTCACTAGATGTGTCTGCTGGATCCCCCACTCTAATTAGCTAACGTATTCGTCTCGTAAAATCGTGACCTCTTTATATCAATTACAGGCCACCTTAAGCTGTGCCAGAGAGCTGCCGGTGTTATTGCAATTCCTTGGTCACCAACACAGGTCAATAAAAGTCATATATTATATAAATTACTTAATACCACTTTCATTAATTAGCTCTCCCTCTCTTGCCGGCGCTGTATTAATCAAGGACATTAGCCTGTGTAGCGAGTAGTTTGAGAGAAAATCTGCAGACTCCTGGTGGCACAGGACTGATAAACCAGCATAGTGAAGGTGTCATGATATATGACGGAGGGAGTGGGTTTTTGCAGCATCGAGAAAAAGCGACAGGATGAATGTTGGGTTAATCGTTACAGCTAATATGAGGATTGCATCTTATTCATTCTAAGTAGTAGCTGAAAGGGAAAAGGGAGAAACAAGTACATTTCTGCACCTTTGTTCTAAGAATATAAATCTTCTCGCTCTGTCTATTTTTCCCTCTTGACACCCACACCCACTTTTTCACCCCCCCACCCCCACCCCCCCTTCCCTTTCTCACACATCCTCCTCCTTTCTTTCCTCCCCAAGGGGTGATCTGGACCATCTGGAGGATGAGACGTGGACGCCATGCGTCAACAATGTCAACGGCTTCATCTCGGCCTTCCTCTTCTCCATCGAGACAGAGACCACCATTGGCTACGGCCACCGTGTCATCACTGACCAGTGTCCAGTGGGCACCATGCTGCTGCTGCTGCAGGCTATACTGGGCTCGATGGTCAATGCCTTTATGGTGAGCACCTGGGCTGGTACATGTCCGAGAAACAGGAAAATTAAATCATATTCGGATATTGGTAGTTTGTCTTTAGACACAGTATTTTGATTTAAAGACTGTTAGATTTGCCATAAATGCTTCAGTATTTCTTAATGAAACCTAAAGTGCAGGTCATAACCATTTAGAAATATTCCTTACCATACTGACAAAACTTATCTAGTACTTACTATATGTTAATAATCTAACACATAGTAACCATCAAACATGCAAGAGCACATCAGGAGGTGAGGTTAGCTTCTAAAACTGGTTTTCAGACCTTTCTGAAAATCACCTGAACAAGATAAAAAAAAAAGAAAAGTACATGTAAATACTGTCTGACCTGTGTCTGTTTGATTAGAAGGAGACCTCCTGTCAGTTCAGCAAAAATACAAATTTCCTTTTCTTGAGCTTAAAGAGAAGAGTGTATGCATCAATACTACGCAGACAAAATGACACTCTGGTCCAGATGGAACGCTTCCTGAAAAAGAATATTTACTTTAAGAGTGCTGATGGAGCTCGATTTTTCCCACAAAGTAAGCACTCTTTTGATGAGGATGAATCCACGTACAACATCCGAGCAGATTCATGTTTATGCATGTTTGCGAGCTGGAAACATGCCACATTAGCAACTGGGCTGTTTTATCATGCATATTAAAAAAATGACTGAGTTTGAGGTTCAAATGTCACTACTGTGTTTTAACATTGAAAGCTGGAAATGGCGAGCAACAAGCTTTGTGTGTATTCAGCACTCGTAACAAATGTTTACCTATGTACAGTCTGCATTGGTGTTAATTATGAAAACAATACATGTCAATCATTTTTCAATAACCCTTTTCTTTTCCAGTCATTGCAAATATTTGAGCCTGCCCTGTCTGTATTTGAGTTTTCACCTCTACTGTACCGTCCCCTCCCTCCTCTCCGTGCAGGTCGGCTGTATGTTTGTGAAGATCTCACAGCCCAACAAACGGGCGGAGACACTGGTGTTCTCTAAACACGCCGTCATCTCCCTGAGGGACGACAAGCTCTGTCTGATGTTCAGGGTGGGCGACCTTCGGAGCTCCCATATAGTAGGGGCCAACATGAGGGCCAAGCTCATCAAGTCCAAACAGACTCAGGAGGGTGAGACTATGAGATAAGACGTTTAATGATAGTATCGGTACATTTATTATTACAAATACAACCACAATAACTACTTCTAATTGTTCAATTACTACTGTTTCCACTATGGCAACTATAGCATCTCTCTCGACTCTTTACTTTAAATTAGTTCATTTGTTAAATATACTTTAACTTTTTTAAGTACATTATAAAATCAATAATTATTCCCCTCTCACTTAAGCAGAATTTATATTCAACTGCTTCTAGGATCAGCATCTGGAGGAGCTTGACTTCTCCTTACCTCCCATTTTATCCTCTCCTTTAGGTGAGTTCATCCCCCTGGACCAGACAGACATCAGCGTGGGCTTCGAGACGGGCGACGATCGTCTCTTCCTGGTCTCCCCGCTGGTGATCTCCCACGAGATCGACTCACGTTCACCCTTCTGGGACATGTCGCAGTCCCAGCTGGAGAAGGAGGACTTTGAGATCGTGGTGATCCTGGAGGGGATGGTGGAAGCAACCGGTGAGGAATGGGTTAAACGTTGTCGTAAAGTAACGAGAATGCAAACACTAAAATCATCCATCTGTCCCTGGTATATTGCTTTCCCTAACTTTTACAGGCACTTAAGTGAACTTGCAAGTCTGGCAGTTTTGTGCACAGCACGTAGACGATAATAAACATAAAAATGACCGAGCAGGATATGATAAGTTCATATGTTCGCATATGAAATGAAATTAGGTGATAGAAATATGTGCTGTTAAAAATCACTGTGAAATAGTGACAAAAATTAATGTAGCTTTTTCATTTTAAAAAGGTACAAGCCTTATAAATAATACCATTAAT
The DNA here is from genome assembly GCF_011397635.1 of Epinephelus fuscoguttatus. Lineage (NCBI taxonomy): Eukaryota > Metazoa > Chordata > Actinopteri > Perciformes > Serranidae > Epinephelus > Epinephelus fuscoguttatus. Next base: position 14,337,839 of record NC_064766.1, on the reverse strand, counting down.
AATATTTAATTACTCAGGGGTTTTATATGATTTGTTGTAGATTTGAAATGATATTACAAAAAATATAACAACTTAACATTATTGCTTTGTGTGGGAAATAATACCTTGCAATTTAATTTGACTGTAAAGTTCCAGAGTCCTCTGTGTTGTAAGTGCATGTTTGGCTGCAACAACACATACTGAGCATTAGGAAATTAATCTTGTAGATGCATACAACTGTCTGATATTACAGTAATACCATCACTGTTTTACAGAAAGCAAAGCCTGCCCAAAACTGTCCATTAGAAAATGAAATTCCCTTTTCCAGGATGTCCAAGTTTAGATTTGCAATTTATTGTTTGAGAGCTCTCCGTCTCTTCTCGGTCTTTCGGGAGGCTTTAAAAGCATGATGTTGTGATTACAGGGGGAATATACACACATATATATTTAGATATGAGAACAGAAGTGAAAGCATTATACAACAGGGAACAAAACTGGATCGAGTGTTTTTATACTGTATGTTCTCATAACTTAACTTTTGACTAAAGGCACAGTCTTTCGAATCTCTATATTGGGAGAAGATTAAAAGGTGTTACAATATGCACCAAGGTGTCATAGCAGTCAGAGAAACAGTCCACGTCACATCCGTCCCTACACCAGCTAATGTGTTTCAGTGAACACTCACCTGCCCTTGAGCAAGGCACTGACCCCTTATGGACTAACTCACTATTACTCACACTGGATTCAAACACATTTTTTAAGCTCCAAACACCCCCCAGTCTCAGGAGGTTTTTTTTAGCAAAACCTTAAGAGGTATGTGTTCACGGTATACTGAGTGTGAACATCATTCACAGCAGCTGAGCTACACCTTATCTCTGCTCATAGATCCCCTGAGAGATTACATATTTAGAAACACAGCTTAACACCTATGTTATATTTATGGTTGTATTTCATGCTGTTGTCCTTCAGTCTGAAAACTACAAAATCCAATTGGGTATAAGCAGAGTCTGGCAGAAACAAATACCCAGTTACCTGTCCCCTGAAAGGATTTGGACGGGCTGTCTTTATCTTTTTCTTTATCCCCCTCTCATATCGTCTTATGTTAGATTCATTCTGAGAGGATGATATACTAAACTGTGCCCCGCTGTTTGGCAGGAATTCAGTGTATCAGAGTTATTCATGATGTGTCTTCCGTGAGGTAAAGGTGGCCTCTCTGCCTACTCCAAATATTGATTCCCTTAGTCAGATCGCTGTTGAGTTACAAAGAAGTAGCTGACAGTCATAACTCGGCTGCAGAGGATAGTCATTTAAAGACAGCTTGCTGATTTAACTGTGTGCGACTGTATGTAAACGAATTGTTTTAGGTGTGCTGCTTTGACTTTCGGCTCAGATTTTCGCCCAGTTATGTGTGACAGCAAATATTGTGAGGCACAATGAATGTATGCACTCATCAGTATGCTTGTGTTTGTGTGTGCAGGGATGACGTGCCAGGCGAGGAGCTCCTATCTCGCGGAGGAGGTGATGTGGGGTCACAGGTTTAGCCCAATGATGTCGCTGGCAGAGGGTTTCTTTGACGTCGACTATGGAGCCTTTCATCACACGTTTGAGGTAACGTCGTTTGAAGCAGGGGACAAAGCACAGGTTGATGTCGGGGTGTGTGATTTGGTAGGGTTAAAAAAATTGCCATTAGTCTTTTATGAGTAAAATTTCTACCCAAAACACTCCCTAAACTCTTCAGATTGCTGAATTTTATAATTTCTGTCTATAGGAGGACAGACAGTGTTGTCACAATGGAGTATGGTAGCAGAAAATGCTTCAACAATTTAAGATCTAATCATAAACGTCAAACTTTTTACCATTTTGTGACTGCTGTTTAACAAATTCTCAAAAGAGGCAAAACATACCAGTTCTCTCACCAACTACAAACTACACTACAAGTGTCTGAGTGAGAAAACCTGGAACAACTCTTGCTGTTATCCCTATTCTTGTCTCCACCTACATGTATAACCAGCAGTTGAATTCTCACTCTTGTTCTCTTGGGGTTGTTGAAAGGCATGCTGGGAAATGCAGGAACTCTAACTGAAGTATTTATTTCATGTTTATTTTGGTAGGGACGTACATAGCACGGGCCAATGCCACACACCAAAGATTTTATAACATATGCCTGTCCCTAGATGAGCTTTTATACAAATGCAAAAAAACTCAGCTGGAAAACACACACAACATGGAGCACAAACAGTGACAACATGTTAAAGTCTATAAGAAGCACCTGATTTCACATGACTACATGTTTGATCTCTCTATAAAACTGCTTCAGCGTGAGTTTAAAACAATCCTATTCATGCTCCATTTAGCCTTTGGCTTATGAGCTCCACATGTTGATACCCAAAGTAGGTTTTATAAATAGACTTGGCTTGTGGAGGAGAAAAGGGTAAATTGATAAAGTAAATTAGGACAGTAAAAGGAATAGTTTGACATTTTTGAAAATACATTTTCCAAATACATTTCTCCCCCAAATATTCTTCTGTTTTCAATTTGATTTCCAGTCCAGAAAGACACAAGAGACCCTTCATCATTATTGAACTGCAACTGCAATATTTAGGAAAGGCGTTTTTCTTTGGGCCCTTTGCAGTCCACTCAGTGTTTTCATTGAATAGGTTTAAATTGTATTTTGATGACACTCTCATATTTGTCTGTTATATATGAGGCTACCACCAGCAGCTGCTTAGCTTAGCTTTGCATAAAGACTGGAAACAGGGGCAAACACCTAGCTTGGCTCTGTCCAAAGGTAAGAAAGTCTACCACTAGAATCTTCCTGGTGTCTACGCTGGTTGTGCTGCCACCTCTCTGTGATGACAAGACTCCAGGAGTTTACACTTTGATTTTTGTGTGGGTTAAACATACAACAACAAAGGTCGAAGAGATGAGGTTTTTGTTACCTTCAAGGCCCAGACAAACCAAATCGACTGGATTCAAGGCCCACCAATAACAATCACGAACCATTTCTGCAAAAAAGAGCTCAATGGCTGAATAACACAATTTCACCTATTACAATAAGTTTGTTACGATCTTGCCCTCTTGACTTAAACCTACTGTTTACTTTCCTCACTTCCGTTTCTCTTCTTGAGCACTGAGCTGAACTAAATAAATTGGCTGAAAAATAGCCAACTAGTGCCGACAGTGCAGGACACACCACAAAAACTAGGGTGACAGATGCTCACAGATGACCGACCATCGGCTTGGTATGTCAGGGCCCTTACACAGAGGCAGGTTAGCCATTTCCAGTCTTCAAGCTATGCTAAGCTAACCGACTGCTGGCTGTAGCTTCATATTCACTGTACAAACATGACAATGGTGTCAGTCTTCTCAGCTAACTCTTTGCCTGAATGCAAATCAGTGTATTTCCCAAAATGTAGAACTATTTCTTTAACTTCTTGCTACCTTGGCAATAGCAATATCTTCATCATGTGGACACCTGAATTGAGACATTAGTGATTTCACCAACTCTCATGTTCCCCTCTCCCAAGGTGGACACGCCCTCCTGCTCAGCACGAGAGCTCTCACTGGCTGCAGCCAGACTCGACGCTCACCTCTATTGGTCCATCTCCAGCAGGCTGGATGAAGAGCCCACCCTGACCAATCAGACGGCCAAGCAGCCGGACAGCGGCTCGGCCAACAGCAAAGGAGGGGAGCCAACCTTCATCGTGGGAGAGATGACGGACATCCAGGAGCAAACAGGACTGGGCGAGCTGAACGGCAGCGTCGCCACCGACCAATCCGAATCAGAGGCCTAGAACAGAGAATGTTTACAAAGACCTTAAGTATATCACCACGTCACCACAATTAGTGTTTGCATATCTTTTCTTTCACGGCAAATGAGTAGTTTCATTAGGGCCAGTTCTACAGTATATGCCATATCTTATGTTGCCATATGGAAGAGTTTATTTCTTGATATTTTTTTGTCTTTTATTTCTATGTTGATCTTTGTTACAAGTGTACTGTATGTGTGCTATCTTTTTTTTTTTATCTGTTGTGTTAGCTCCAATCACCCTTGCCTATATCTACATTTAAATGACAATACTATGCTTTAGGTGGGGTCAACAATAGTATATCCTGTGGACCAAAGCAGAATGTTGCAAAGAGGTGACAAGGTGGTTGTTTGTGCAGAGTCACGTGTGTGGATTGTTCACATTTAAAATAGGTACAGTGCATAGACGCTTTATTTTCACCTGCGCATGAATATCACTAGATGATATTGAGGTATAGACTGAAATTGTAGTAACCTCAAATTTCTTCAGAAATGCAAAGATTGTTCGAAGGTTTATTGTTCATCAATCAGGTGTTAACAGGGTGGGAAAGTAACACCAGCCCACAGCCGCTGGTATATTTGTATACTCTGCTACAAACGTCATTTGGCAACAAACCATCATGTGGTGCTAAGAAATGTTTGAAATATCTATTTGGCTGCCAGAAGATTCTAAAAGTGGCCAGTGAACCACAGAACATGGACAACAAAGCTGGTTTCCTGCCCTGGGTGATTTCTTATCTTCTGTAGGCACAGAGTATTCTGTTTGTTTAAGAGTAACTTAAAAATAGAAGAAAGAAAATTTTGGCTTTGTATGTTTCTGCAAACCATGGACACATTACATTTTTACGTTCCATTGTTAGCACATGGTATGTGAGCTGACTTTGTCATCTGGAGGTAGTGGGGATGGTGGAGGGGGTGTCACCTAGGACGAGATGCTTGCCAAGATGCAGACCACTGTTCAAGACCACAAACAGCAAAACTGGTTGTTTTTAGTCGTTGCTGCATTTCCAGCAGCACCCACCAAACATGGGTGGTGTTCCAGCTTGGATAGTGCAACCTAACCACACCACTGAAACTTAAAGAAACGTCAAGTTTTGACACACATGACGTCTGCTACATAATAATGTACAAATGTAATGTATCCCTGATTTGCAGAAACGTACAATACCAACACTTATTCTGGCGATTGTGTTGCTTAACATCAGGCTGAAAAGCAGTGTTTTGCTGCCCTTTCTGGTTAAAAGTTTCAAGACTATTTAACCTCTGACCACGCCCAACAGTGATGTCACTCAGTCCTGTAGTACACCTGTACATCGCTGCTGTAAGGTAAGAAGTTAAACTGCTGGAGGTCAGCAAAAACAAGATTTAAGGTACTCTTTAATAACACCGGTTTGACTTTGCTGACATTCCTATCTGCACTTTCACATTATGGTGACTAGGGGATCTATCTAAAACCTTTAACGTAGAGACAGGTTATCACTTGAGTGTGTCTGTGGCTTCGTTTCACATACGACGTGTGTAGCACATGGATTATCTTTTGTTCCCAGCCAAGTAGAAATTGAAAAGCACAACAGTGTCCTGCTCAGTTAAGCCCAAACTCCTGCTTCTGCTGCTGTGTATATATGTGGCCATTTTTACTTGATGTTTTTAATATGTAATATAACACATCAATTAGAATTAATAAACTGCAGTATATTCCAGAACAGCTGTCTCAGATTGTGTGATATTCCGTGATGGGGCCACGTACATAAAGCACACTATATGTACATACAGCGCATACTGAAGTACTGAAACTGCTGAGTTGAGCGACATTACATGTTCGAGATGTGATAAATGTGTCAGGATAAGGAGAATAGGCTTCCTACTAAATCATATCACTGAACATGGTTTAGAATGTAAATGTAACATACAGCAAAACACATTTGTCTTCTCTTAGAATACTACAATGTGAAATGTTGAAATGAAACCAGGTACATCTAATTAAGTACTGTGTTTCTGTTAAATATTTCTACCTCATTAGAATTCAGAGGGAAGCACTGTCATTTTTATTTCACTATATTTATTTGAAAGCAATAGTTAGTTTGCAGAATTGCATCATAAAAATGGGGCTTACATGGAACCAATCTAAATGCTGATGATGTGATTATTCTATAGCCACTACATTGTGCAATCAACATTTACATGTACTTCATAATGATAAACTCAAGCAAAAAAGCAGCAATAACACAAGTCCTGCATTCAAACTACCAATGGTTTTGGCAACAAAATGTACCTGAAGTATCAAACGTAGAAGTAGTATTTTCTCTTAAATGACCCCTGTCAGTGTTATAATATTATATTACAAGGTATTGATGCATTTATCTGTAAGCACGATCCTAATACTGTAGTTGGTGGAGCTAATTTTAACTACTTAACACTGTGTACAGCTTTTATATACAGCTGGGTAGTTCATTCTAAAATAGGGGTGTCAAACACACAGCCCGCAGGCCAGAACCAGCCCGCCCAAGGGTCCATTCTGGCCCACAAGATGACTAGACTATGAGGTGCCAGGTTTCAGGAGCAAATTAAACAATGTGTTGCCTAATTCATGTAAAATTCTGCTTCAGAGGCTTTCCACCCTGACCAGACTACGGCTCTCTGATGTAACAATGAATACTTATTGCGACCATGTTGAAAGATACTGAACGTTGTGCAAAATATTGTCAATGGGCAGCTTCAGTTCGAAAAAATTTGTATCAGGAAATGCGTGGATAGATGCACATGTAATGGCAGTGAAATGTAGACTGACTGAAAGTGGAAAAACTGAGACATACTGTTGAAATTGCACTTATTTTTCTTAGGATATCTCAGGCTGTTCATTTGTTTTGTGTAAGGATGAAGGATAATGGTAGGTAGTGCGATGATTTTATTTGTCCGGCCCATGTGAGATCAAATTGGACTGTATGCGACACACAAACCAAAATAAGTTTGACACCCCTGTTCTAAAACAATGCTACATATTTTAAAAGCTGATTGCATGCTTTATATGTAAAATGTGAATACGACAAGTAACTAGTAGCTGCCAGATAAATCCAAAGTACAGTATTTACCTCTGAAATGTAGTGAAGTGCAAGTATTAACTAAACTAAAATACATGTGCCCCAGGATTGTATTTAAGTATAGTACTTGAGTAAATGTACCTCATCCCTTTCCAAGACCAGTGTCAGCTCCATCTATCTAGGAAAAAAGTGATTTATCTCTGATGTATCTGATGAGTGTGATTAAAAAGTGTCATCATTTGCTCAGCTACAAGTTTAGTCTGACTTACTGCATTAACAAACACACATTTGTGCCCTCATTTTGTATCAATGAATAAATGAATGAATAGATCAATGAATCAATCAGTGATTACCTAGTAGGTTTCTATTTGACTAATGGCCCATGTTCAACATTTCACGTGTCCCACAGTACAGCGTGTCCTATTAAATTCCAGGCTGGATTCAGCACCAGGAGAAGTCAGCATATTGGGTTACTAGGCAGAAACGTGGCTTTCAAAAAAAAAAGAAAGAAAAGAAATGTCTTTCTCTGTCTTGGCTGCTAGATGGCGATAAAAATCCTACGTTACCTCCTCCAGCCAGTCACACAGCCCTATTGGTGTGTAATGAGATGGGGTCCCTGTCTCAGCTGTCTCCTAGGCAACCAGGGCTGGGGACAGGGAGAGGGCAGAGTGTGTGCGTGTTCATGTGAATGTGTGTGTGTGTGTGTGTGTGTGTGTGTGTGTGTGTGTGTGTGTTAACGTGTGTTTGAAGTGGACCTTCACAACTGTCACAGTTGATGTGACGTTATAGTTTGATATTTGTGTAAGAATAGATGATGATGATGATGATGATCATGATGCACAGCAGTGACCTTCAGGTGGAAAACAACGAATGCCCTTGACATTGAAAAATAAGTCACCAAGGATATTGACATATTTTGATGTTTTTGTACCTGTCACAACAAAACATGTATCTCATAGCTATAGATGTGGAGTTTTAGTATCTAAATAAGTCCCTTTTTTGGTCACTGGACAGGATGAGTGTTTTCTGGAGTCCATAACTCGACAGAGACAAACAGTTAGCTTCAATATATAACTAAATATATAACTTTTAGCTTTCACCTCACGTTGCATGAGATGTCATAACCGGAATCAGACATGCTTTGTTTGTGAGTGAAAGGCTAAGTGCAAGTTTAATAGTTTCCAGTGATTTTCAGCTCGCCCCAGAGTTGAACCCCATGTGCCATTTCCAAGTTCTAATTATGATTTTAATGAGAGGCTGTTTTGCATGATCCCCGCTGAGCCGAAATCAATGTTTCTCTTCATGGAAGGAAGTCATGACAGTCTTGTTTCAGTCTAGGCAGTCAGTGAAAGCCGGAGTGGAAAGTTTGAAAAACAGAAGAAATAAAATATCATCGACAACACACTGACCACAAGTTCATCCAAGACAAATAGAAAACTTTTACAAACTTTTAAACTAGTTTTTGGAGCACAAAACTCTTTAAAGGTATACTATGCAGGAACTCTCATTATTGTTTGTAAACATGCTCGTCAGTGAAAGTGGAAGTAAAAGTTAAGCCGAGATTCACTCTCGTTTGGCATTTCACCTCACTATATTTGCGTTTTTTCGGTGCTATGTTTCTTGGGTGCCTGCTGCTTACTGTGTAGCACCCTTTTTATAAAGCTCCTCCCTCACCCGAGTGCTGCGTGGGTACACACCCATGAATGCCCCAAACACAAAAAATTAGAAGAAAATAGGACAATACAGGCAGATGGGAAATAAATACACTGCCATGCATTGAGAGTGTGTCATAAGGGTTGATTGAGACGGATTGCATCTGTATGAGTGTATACATTGTGTTTTTGTTTTTCTTTTTTTTTAGGAAAATCCTGCAGAGTTTATCTTTAACACATAAATAAATGTTTTATACAAATGCAAAATCTATGGTACTGACAATTTTATTGACAGCTTTAAAAATACTGGATCAATACCGGGTCATCATTGTGGAGTGATATTACAGTCATGGTGAACATGAGCAGCTCAGGCTTGAAACAATAATATGCTTTAAAGCTGTGGGTAATATATGGTTAAAGCTGCTCTAATCAATATTTATATTTCAACTACAAGTTTAATGTGAAAGGGATCACTCAGTAATGACCACACAGAGAATTATCATGTAAATCTGCAGTTCTCCTCAGCTCTACGGAGCGTTTTAGCATCATTGAGCTCACTGTTTGGTTTAAGAGCCTGCAGCTTTACCGTTTTGCTTCACTCTCAGCGTTATCATCAGTGCTGTCTACCGCAGCAGCAAGCAGCTTACATAAATCCACTATAACACACACACAAATTATCTGACCGACGAAGTTAGAAGCGACTGGCTTGTCAACATATAGGGGAGCAACGACACAGAGCAACATTAGCATTCATTTGTATTTGTATTTCTGGCCTCTCATTTTAGCTCTGTTTGGTCATCTTCTGGCTCTTTGGCTGCTGGATGTGTAAATTAGGCCCCCAGGAAGTGCACTGGACTTTGAAGCCAATTTGACATTGTGGCCAAACTGTGTAACTACAACTTCCAGGTCCATGATGTGATGCCATTGGCAGGGTTGGGTAGCCTGAAAATCCAGACCCAAATCTAGAAGATTTAGGGTCTGGCTATGAGCAATGCAAATGGCCCAACTCGAGGGGCGGCACCAAGCATGCATTTGAAAATATCAAAAATATCACTGCACGCAATTGGATAACACTACGACCAATCAGAAGAATACACTGGGTGACATATCCAGAGCTTAGCTACCAGCGGAACTAACTGGTAGATTAGACTCTTGCCGTATCCGGTCGGCAAAACAGCAAAAACGTCCTTCTTGTAAAGGAAAGATTCGAGCACCGTCTTCTGTTCCTCTTTTAGAGAAAAAGCCAAGTCTAACTCGTTCATTGTAGCGGCCAAAGCCGTTTCAAACAACTGGTGTTCATCCATAGCCATCTTGCAATGTTTACTGACTGACTCCAGACGTCGTCGTCGCAGCGCTGTTGTCATCTGTTTAGCTCGCCTCTGGCCCGCCTATATCAGATACACCGATGTGATTGGTGCAGCTCGGCTCCAACGGCATGGGTAATGAGCGTCATTACTGATTGCCAGAGTGAGTCACTGAGCAAATTCAAATTGTGCTCTCGCGAGAACTCTGGATTTCCAGGGTAAGGGTTGGGAGGGTTACTTTTAAAGCGTATTCCACTACAGATAACTGAATACATGCCCTAAAATAGAATTTGTAACATATTCCATTAGATTACTCAAATTAAAGAATTTAATATTAATACTTTGGATTACTTTTGGAATACTTCAGAATCATCATTTGTAGCTTCTTTGTCTGGGTTTTATATTTTCATGGCAATAGCACACAACAGTTTCTTGGCGGTGCATCTGCTCTGCCTTTGTTGTGTGGCAGGTGCATAGCTTTTTTTAAATGTGTTTATGGGAGGCATGCCTCATATGTCCTAACAGCAAGCGTCACTCTCTGTCCACACTGGTCCATTAAATGTGCACTTTTGTTATGTCATGTAGACAAACCATGTGCCCATCAAATGTGTGCTCAGCTGGAGATGTAACCACTTAAAAGAAGGCCTAGTACGTGCTATCACTCCACATTTATTTTATTTTTTCAACAGGAAACAAGTGTTATATTCTGATAGTTACTAGAAATGACAATATAGCCAGCAGCAAGAAGGTTGTTATTACCAGAAACTTCCTTGGGATCTCCCTCCAACCAGCCGTCACGTGACATTCAGTTAGGACATAGTGTTGGAACAAATAAAACAATCCTTTTAAGTAATCTTTTTTTAAAGACAGTAACTGTATTGAGAATAATTTAAACTGTAAGGGAATACAGTTACTTATATTTCATATCTTAAATACTTGACTTAGTGACTTGTGTTCCATTACTCTCCAACGCTGGCAATTGGGCCTGAAAAGTACGTTTTCCCAAAGACTTACATTTTGAAAGAGACGTCTGTAACTCAGTGAGCAATCTTTTTTTTAGCATCACAACCCTAATAACTTGGTTCATTTTACTATTGTGGTTTTATCCATTTGGTCTGAAAACATTTCAAAAGTCTAAAAGAGCCGCATTAAAATTATTTTATCTGCATTTAAGTAAGCTGAGGACTAAACCTGAAATAGCTCGACCAGCAAAATATCTCTTGCACTTGCTGTATGGGCCCAATGATGCTGAGAAACTGTGTGATTTTACACCCGAGAAGTCAAACTTTTCTTGCCTTCATGCCTCAATCAGCAGCTTTCATAGGAATGAATGGGGCCCTGCCTCCAAGACTGTATCCAGCTCTCTTTATACATCCATGGTGTAAATGCTACCACATTCGCTATATGATACTAAGGTGATAACATGTCAATGTTGTGTTTACAGCTTGTGGCACTATCCCCAAGTGGATAAAAATGCAATTCCTGTTTGGAACCCTGTTAAGAATGTGAACCAAACAGCCCAATACAGAAACACAGAAATACGGAAAGCTTTGTGTTTCTGTAAGTAAGGAATCTGTGTGAGAGCTTAGACAGAACAATACAGCAGGCATACACTGTACAATACTTGTCTGTGATTTACAAATATCTCCTGATGCAGTAAAACCCACACCTGGAACTACCAGATTGAAACGAATATTGAGAGTTGTTTCTATATTCAGTTATGGAAATGACCTCATGCACTAGTGACTTCTATTGTAGCAAAAATCATTTTAAGTTCAAAGCACTGGACTGATCATTTTTCCTGCTGCTTCTAATTGTCTAATTTCATGACCGTTTCCTTACTGCATGAACCACAAAGCTCCACTATAACTCTGTAACATGGCCACTAACCCTCCAAAAGCCTCAAACAACCTCGTCAGATCCTTCTTTCCCTACTGTAGCACTGATGGGAAAAACATGCAGCAACACCTCCTGTATGTGTAATGAGTTCAATCTAAAGTGAGATATTCACCTCTGGGTAACAGATAGTCTCAGAATAAGCACAGTTAAAGCACAGTCTTCAATTAATGCATGGAATTGTTAAAAAAAAACACCTTGATTTACAAAATCTCAAACCATACTTTTTTCCAAGAGGTGTTAACAGAAGTAGTCAGGGTTCATCATCTGATACTAGAAGAAGCCTCCACACTTCTACAGTCTTCCACATGTATATGAGCCCTTTAGTCGAATACTTTTAAAGCAATAAATTAAGAGCAAAGGCCTCCACTCAGTAAAAGTCAGCCTGCCATGTGAAGTAGAGCAGAGCTGATATAGGTGTTAGACCACCCACTGTAGCATGCAGCAGACTACATGACAGACCATGAAAATGGCAAAGTAATCTTTCATCTGCAAAATGACATGATTCGTCGTCGCATCACCTCAGCGGGCAGACTATTTCTAAGTACATCTCAAACCCAAAGTCGGTCATGTCTCCGTCTAGAGCAGGTGTGAAGGTGATCCAGACCAAATTCTGATTGGAGCAAAGCGAGTCTTATTTAAGATAAAGACCAAGACGTGCAAAAAACAGCTTAGAGATCATGACGAAAATGGAAATTTCAACATCTACAAGTCCATGACACTTGGATAATTCAGTCTTTTGCTCAGATCAGGCCACGATGGGGAGAGATATCACAAACATCCATAACATTATCAGAATAAATGCAGAATAAAAGTAGAGACAACATCCACTTATGGTTAGGACAGGTCAGAGTCAAATCCAGCATGAGACCGAAACACAACAAAAACATCATCAAAAGTGAACAACAGTGACACCGACAGAAAAATTATATCAGTGCTAAAGAATCTGTTAACTATTAAGTCAGTGTCTCTTAGGTCCACCAATACTGACCCTCCCTGTGCTCAGCCCAGAGTCAGTCCTTTACTTCCCTTCAGGCAGTAGTACTAAAACAGAAGCATTATAAGGCACTATAAGGTACATGAGCGTCTACCAAATGGCATATGTTATGTTGCCATAGTGATGGGTACTGCTGGCAGTAGCTTGACAGTATGGCAGGAAGCAGGAGAAGAGCTGTTGCAGTGCCCTGTGTTCAGCAGGTTTTCCTAGCTGGCAGTATTTAATGTGACCAGACCGACAGAGATAGTGCATGGGGTGGTGAAATTTACATTTTCTAGTGCTCCTTACAATCTGAGACAAAAGGTGAGGTGTAACAATACATTGATTCTACCTTCATACATTGATGAGTTATGCTATATGACTGTTTATTAATAGAATTGGAATATTGTACAAAAAAAGACACCAGAAATCTAATGAAAGAACCCAAACTGCTAACTGTAAACTTTATTGTTTTGCGCAGGAATGGATTGGCTTTTGCAGGATGTAAATCTAAATCTAAAACTGACCTTCCAGTTAACACATGAAATGTCAATAGAGTATTATGGTTCAGTTGAAATTGATAGATCAATTTAATGGCACTGATTTGCACATAAAATCTTGGAGGTCATTTTGAAGTCCATAGAATTTACCTTCTAAATGTCCTAACAGCTGTCAATGAGGTTGTCTAAACCTCTCTAATGTTACGGGCATAGTCTCTAGCATTATGAACAAAAAGACTGACAGCATTCAGTACAAATTTCCCTGAGTTGTTTATGTACTTCACATCATGTTTCCAATATGTTGAATTTAACATACAGTATAAAAGTGCTGCAGAGTGGGTAAACTGTTCAGCCTTGTGGTAACAGTAAGCAGCCTGTGTGAATTTGTTGCTGACTCTAAAACCTCCTGCTTTATACAAACTGCAGAAAGTTTTGATCATGAAAGGTCAGTTTCTGACCTCTGAATCAGTAAGTGTAAAAAAAAAGATCCCCTCCCAAGTTGCAATTACTAGTTTTTGCAGAGCTTTAATCTCACAGTCTTCATCAGAAAAATGTTGCTGAAAGGTATGAAAAAAGCTAGTGTGTTCATTTAACCATTTAAGCAATATCACCAACAAATAATTATCACTTTATATTCACATTATTAGAGTGTCAACTCCACTTTGACTTTTATTTTGATATAGGAAATCCAACAAGTTACTGTAAACACGTGGATGTGGATGTGCATGCTCGAGGGGAATGGTTCATATTTTTTACAGCTAAGTATTCTGTCTTGGTGACAAGTGGTTTGGTCAGCACAGGAGGCAGATAAAACATAGAGAGGTCATCAGTTAACTGGACCAGTTGGACAATCTGGACTGGAGATTGAATAAGCAACATGCAACCCTTTCAGCTTTTTAAAGTGAAATACTTTTCTTTCCGCACATTGCCTGCCTCTCCAGCAGAGTGAAGTCACTGGAATCATGTTTCAACTACAAGGAAGATATAAGTTTGATGTGTGGTAATGGTGTGAAATGGCTTCCAGGTATAGCCGGCTCAGTCAGGCTGATTGTTTGCCGGGGTTCAGACCTTTGAATCCACTCACTCCACCAAGATGACTGATTCGTCTGGCATCATGACATGAAACAGTGCATTCTCAGTGGAAAAAGCAATCGCTCGAAAGTACGCTGCGGAGGGCCTAATGATTAGCCTATTAGAGCCACAGGCAGGACTAACACCATTGTCAAGCTGTTGTCAAGCTGTGCGCTGGAACCAATGAGAAGTAATAACAACAATGGTGACCGGTATAGACAAGATAGACGCTGCTACCTAGACAGCATCTCTCCTCAATATTGCCCGACATCGTAGTTTGTTTTTACCTTGCTCTACTCTACTCTTAAAACCCCAGCAAAACAAGTTTGTTGGCATGACTACGCATCAGAGTGGACCAAAAATGACGTTAGATTCAGGTGAATATGTTGGTGTCTAGGAAGTTAGTGAAAATTGAATCCTCCTGACCCATGAAAATCTGTTAGAGTGGAGGTAATGTCGCACTGAAAATAGTACAGTGGTGTACCAAGTTGACAATTCTGTCTGATATCAGGCAAGAGAGTCAGCTGACTTGGCATAAATGTAAGCTGGCCCTGGCCCATGTATGGTCTCTGCATTTAGCTGTGTATTGAACATGTGGACTTCAAATCTGGAGTGAAAATCAGCTGCAGTTAGCAGCGTTCAGGTTATCTTTGGGCCAGAGTCAGCCAGGTACATCATTTATCATCAGTCTGACAACCTGGTGTCCTACAATAAGGCTACTATTGGGTCAAGGCGTTTTGGCTACCTGGGATCACTTGTACTGCACTCTCTCCTTTAATTTGCTTTGTCAAGTGGGACAAAAGCAACCAAAGGAGCTAGTCATGATTTCAAAACAGCAGAGCTTAAAAGTGTCTCCGAACACCAGATGACTAAAGTATCAACCAATCATTCATTTATTATTATGGACCATCTTTAACTTGTGGAACTGCTCAGCAGCTAGCAGCCACTGGACATCAGCACCGGTTGCACTGGGCAGCTCCCATATGTGGATGTCAATTAAACCCCTTCCTGAAAAGAGTGAAAAAAGTGAAAGCCTTACATGGTGTGTGCAGGGACCCCTGAGGTCAGGCTTTAGCACTTCGTCATCAGCGAGTGGATCTCTAGAACGTGCGCGTTGCCCGTCACTCCTCCGAACGAGGGATCCCTCAGAGTGCAGCATGTCACAGTTGGCACAGGAAGGCCTGAGCCCAGCACATTTAATTAGCCAAGCTGTCTTGGCATTGGATGGGAGGGGGGACACACACAGTGACGAGTCATCAACATCACCAAGGGCGCGGTGCTGCTCACTGCCATACTGCACATCAAAAACTTAACAGGATGGGAAAGAGACGCATGGGCGTTAATTTAGAAATCTGCCACTGGGAGATGGAGTTTTTATTGGAAGATCTAATTGAGTAATGCAGCAAAAATGAGCATGAGCAGTGACTGACCTTTCTTGTAGAAACACATAAGGCGTGTTCCTCTGAGGTTTTAATGTGCCGAACATGTGTGACAGAGATTAAGATTCAAGGAGATACACACACCTCACTGCTCCACATGTGTGTAGTTATCATTCAAGTCAATATGCCAGATTGAATGGAAAAAATGACTGTTGCTATGAAAAAAAAAGCAAAGTTAGGAGAAACAGTTTGGAAGAAACCATTCTGACATCCCTCTCTGTAGCTGCATGCATGTGAGGAGCCCACCCCACCTCAGCTGTAGTGAGGAGAGCCCAGTCCAGGCAGCCAGCAACCAGCGCGTCTCTGCCTACCAATAGGCATGCTCGGCTCAGGCTCTGTGCAGTGCTCAGTCTCAGCAGCTAAAGCTGGGCGCAGGGGAACTGCGACGGCCGCGCCAAGCATCTTCCCAGGTATGCGTCTCTCTGCCGCTACGCCCTTATTCATTTTTGCAATGTTATGGCATCTTGCTGCATGCTGTTTCCCGCTCTGCTCAACACTGGCTTATTTCTAGGGAGGGGTTGCTGTGTCTTTTTTTGTGTGTGTATGTGTGTGCCTCACGTAGCCTCCACCGTAGCGCAGGGGCAGCGGGTCTTGGTAAACACTCACAGTCAGCGAAGACGCATCTGCAAAACCTCCTCGTTAACCGCGCGTCAACTTGCACACACCTCAAAATGTTCGCCCTTCGACAGATCCGCGCCAAGCCGCCGCCGCTGCCGCTGCTGCTGCCTGGCGAGGCGGGGATGTGTGCTCACCGCTGCGCTGCGTGCATTTCTTGGGGAAAATTTGCAACGAGGTTATGATTTGGCCAAGCGGCTTTCGTCAAAACATGACCGCTGACTATATTTTCAACTTGCAGTGCGTGCAGGTAGAGGGTTGTTTTTTCCTGGTAGGCGCTGGACTTGCGGTACTGGGCGAAGCAGGTATTGGGAGCGGATTTGAAAAATCATTTCATAGCAGTCAGTTTTATGTAGGCTGTGCCATATAACACTGCAGCAAGGCTATAGTGGGTCATATTGTGCATATGCATGGATAGATATTTCTACAACATTGATATATTATTGATAGCTATGTGCTATGATACAACGGATCTATTTCAAATCATTATTCATTCATACAGTAAGTTATTATCCAGGGGAAATGGTTTTAAGGATTTCACAGAATCAGGTGGACTTAGTTAAGACACAGTGCTCTTGATCATGAATGTGCTGAACTTGAGGCTTGAAATGAGTTTGAATAAGCAGTTTTTTATGATCAGTCTGCTCTGTGGCGCTCTGTTATCCCTGTCACTAGGTAAGATGTAGGTACACTCCCTTGGCAGTTAGGGTGGTGCTGCCTGCTAGTGCTGATGTGTTACAGTGGCCACTACCTGTGCATGCAGTCTGCTAGGCCTGGCTGTACATTGGGGGCCTCCCTCCCTCGGCTCAGGGAGGGTGGATAAGTGGGTGGTGGTCAATAAAACAAAATCTTTAAAAGTTTAAAATAAATTTAGACTCAGCCTCCCAATTGAAGTTTTGAGGGCGGCACGGGAAAGTTATCAATGAGAGCTCCATACATAAAAATTGATCCACACAGAAAAGGACTCAAATGGCAGTAAATATCAGCTAATGAATGACCTCAATGATGGCAACTTTTACAACAGCTGACCTTATTGTTAGTTCTCCTCGCACACACAAAACTATCATTTCCCTCAGCTCATCAGTAATGTGCATGTGAAAATGTGGTTGTGTGGTAATTATTAATGCTACTTTTGTTGTTGCTATGCAAAAAAAGGCTCATGTGCTATATTTCCACTGCAATCATTTGAAGCTGTGACCTTGTCAAAAAGGGCCACTGTGTGTCTGGTTCGCTCTGCTTCTCTCTGATGAAACTCTGCGTTAGAGGAAGCTACTTTTCCATACGAGTCCATCTTCACTGGTCATGACTGCTCTTGCATTTGGCTAATTCAAGAAGCCCTTGAGTTGATTTTGTGCTGCATTTAACACACTGCCTATTCACGCCACTTGAAGAGCCAGGAATAGTTGGAGGACTTATACATCAGAAGCCCTGATTTCAACACGCTGATTTTTAATGTTATGTTAGGGTCTGCTTAGGCTTGGCTTATCAGTGGAAGTTACGATGACATTTATGAATTGGCTCATCCATTTCCACATAATGCTGTCCTTGAAAATATGGTTACACACACTGTGGTCTTAGGGTGGAGATTTTCTGCTGAGCCTTTTACATCTGGATAGTATTAATTATCTCCAGGCTACTGTACATCTCAGTGTTACAGTGAATCATACAGTATGAAATAAGCTCCCAGGCCAGGGGCAGCTCCTAACTGCAGAGTGGATAAAGTTATGGAGTGAGAAATGTTAAGGTCACCTTAAGGTCAAGAGAAGAGGAGGGAGTTTTTTCCAAGTCAAATGAATGAAATGGTCCTTTATATTAACAGTATTTTTCATCATTAATGTAATAGTAGCAAAAAAAAATAATAATTTTCTGACAGATTTCTTGGTTTAGATGAACTTTTTTGGGGAGCTGTTTACAATGTGAGCTGCAGCGGTTAGACAATTAATAAGTAAGTCAAATAAAAAGACAATTAATTAGCAAAATTTGATCGTCGATTCATTGTTTTATCGCAATTTAATGCAAAAATGCCAAATATTTGTTGGTTCTAGTTTCTCATATACATGGATTTTCTGCTTGTATGTGTCATATCTGACTGTAAATGAAAAATGCCTCTGTTTTGGACTGTTGGTGGAACAAAATAAGCAGTGTCAGGATGTCATTTTGGGCTCGGGAAAGTTGGGATGGGCCTTTTTCACCTCCTTTTTATACATTTCATATACTAAATGATTAATCATTAATTGTGAAAGCAATTATCTGATACATCTATAATGTAATTAATTACTTAGTTGCAGCCCTAGCCTGGTTACTGTTAAACTTTATTAGTATTAATGGGTGTTAAGCCTTTAATACCCCTTGCTGTAATGATTCTGTAGCATACACAGCCATTTTGTATTGTTACATATTAATTCTAGCAAACAATCTTTTTGTTTTTATTATATTTAAATGATTTGAAAGAGAATATCATTCCAGGAAACTGTATTATTCTACCATAATGCATTAGTATTGTGAATTGCATAGAGATGAGCAGCAAATTTATTTTTTAATAGCTTTTAGGGTAGGTCAAAAACATGAAGAGGGACAGAAGCATGTCTCATGTAAGTTTATTTAAATGCATTCATTTCTTATTAACATCATGTTCATGGTAAACTAAGAATACAAGATATGTCAGGAAATATGCTTTAATTCATACACAGAGGAAAACACAATGTGCTGTGACAACAGGTAGTCTTCTGGGAACTTTAAGAGAAGTTTACTGTATTAACATAAAATGTTTTTCTGGCATCTTTGGTAGTAGATATTAATCTGTCTGTTTATCTTCAAAGGGTCAAGTGCTATATTCAGATACATCTTAGTTCTGTCATATGACCAAAATCCCTGATTTATACTGTAACTGGAGGGGGTTGAGTCTTGTAGTTTCAGTTAAAATCAATAAATAACGGTATTTGCTGTGAACAAGTTTGGCAAATCATCACCCTAACTTAAAACGAGGAGTGGTTTGTTCATCTATTTTAACACTCACGTCTTTGATTCAACACTGTCCTTTAAGTGACACTTTCATAATGCAAAATGAATAGCGAGCCACTATTCAAGTCCAAACATGATTAGCCAGAATGCTAATGTGTGCAAAGCCTTTGATCACTGTGTTACTGTTTTATAAGCCATCCACCGTCATCTCCAGGCAAGACAGACTGTTATAGCCACTAATTAATATATCAGACAGAGAGGGCTGCTTTTGCATTCACATACACACACAAACAGCAGAGGAACTCAGGGGAATAGATTCTTCACATAAAAACCTAAGTCTGCCTTCAAAAAGTCATAAAACATTATTCGTCTTTTGTTTTACCTACTTGTTGCATTATATTTGAGCTAAAATGAACAATCAGTTACGCATTGAGTTGACAGAAAATTTTTAGTACTACTACTACTACAAATTTAACGTTAGATTAATTGTTCAATTTTTCAAGCAAGCATTCTTTAGCTCCTACTTCTAAATGAGGATTTGCTGTTTCCTGTGTCTTTGTTAACTGAATATTTTGGGGTTTTGGACTGTTGGTTGAACAACACAAGCAATTTGATGTTTAACTTTGGAAAACTGTGATGGGCATTTTCATTATTTTCTGACGCTAAAACAATAATCATAAGATTATTCATTAATAAAAATATCTATTGGTTGCAGTACAAATGATATTTCAACAATACAGTATTAGCAATTTTTAAATGTATTCTCCTTTATTTAGTATTAAAGACACTGTGACTACAATCTGAGAGAAGTGTTTAAAACACAAAGGATAGTTTGGTTGCTTTGTTGTTTTACAGATTTAGTTACTGTATAGCCATGCCTGTGGTGGCCTGTAAGTTTTGGTTTGGTTGGACTTGGTTTACAAAGTTGCACATTAAATAATAAATTAATAAAACAGGATGCATCAGTCCTAATGTACTTGTACAGAAATGTAGTTAAATGGTGAATATACACAATTCTAGAAGTAAGAATCACATTACAGTGTAACATGAAATCCAAGACAAAAAGAATAAAGATTGATTTGTTTTTGTTATAACTTAAACTTAAACTTTACGTTCTTTTCAGTGCATTTTAGTTTTTTTGTTAACACTGCAAGTGCAACTGGATTTTATACATCTGAATGAATCACTGAATCACTCTCATTACATGTAATAAATGTACCGGAATTTTTCCTGATGCCATTACCAAAGACGAGGTACAGACAAATTACAAACTTGCACCATGCATGGTGACATGTAGCACAAAGACAAAGGGCAGAATACGCTATGTTTAGTCATTTATATTGAATATTCAATTACCCCCATGTCTGTAGGCATACAGAGTGGTTGCAGCTGTACTAAGTTACTAGGAGGGCAAACATATGATGCAAACTAGTTTGGAGGAGATCACCTTGAGACTATCTGCCACAGTTTTTCTCTTTACGTAATGTTAAAGAATTACTTTGTAGATTGTCTCATCTAGTGGAGGAAGCGGGGCATTGTCCACATGCATAGATTTGTGCAGTTGTCCATGTGCTGCTCTGAGTGTCTCGAGAACAATAACTGTGATTGTGTTGACTGATGACGAATGTTCCGCCTGGAACCTCTGTTGAGGTTAAATCACATTTTCTACTGTATTTATCCCAGACAAAGGGTGGAGATATCATTATGTAGGGAGTGGTTTAATGGATGAGAACAACTCTAAATTGAGCAATTTTTATGTTAGACAGTGGTTTTAGACAATTTGGAAAGGTGATAAATTGTCTTTGGGAGGAAAGAAGGGTGTAACAAGAATTCAGAGAGAATTGTCCATGTTCGGGAGAATAAAGTGGACTCCAAGGTAAAGATTAAAAAAGATGGGGTGTTAAATTGTGCAGTGTGCCCCTTAAAAACTTTAGTTGTACATTCCAGAGATACCCTTGGAGACACAATAATGTCTGCGCAAAAGGCTGTGTTATGTTTAGCACATGTTCATGTTTAATTTAAGAGAACACTCACTCAGTGTTCAACATAGCACATGCTGAAAAAGTAACGCATTAACACATCTGGAAGGGTAACACAAACATCTGCATTTTCTGACATCAGCTAGCATGTTAAAAAAAATGACTCATCCTCAGTTTAGGTGCATGCAGAAATAATCTGTTCACATGTTACCTCTTCCCTCCCCTGTCCTCCCCTTAGTGATGGCCTCTGCTGAGCATCCGTGCTCCAGCTTCCACCAGCAGCACTGCGCATAAGGCAACACACCCACCTTTGCCCTCCTGCCCAGAAGTGAGAGAGACACCACCATGTACAGTGTGGAGGACCTCCTCATTTCGCACGGATATAAATTGCCCAAGAGCGGCCCTCCGTCTGCCACGCCTTATGACAAGCGCCCCGCTGATTGCCAGCGTGAACTTGTGGACAACAGGGCTGGCCGCGGGACACTGAACGGGTATGAGGCGGACCGGGGGGCATCTATCACAGGCATCTATGGCAGCAGGCAGGCACTGGTGAAGGGCTACCCCGCCACAGACAACGAAAGCGGGGAAAGGAACCAAAGGAGAAAAGAAGTCGGCATCGGTATCCTAGGTGACGCTCAGCCCTTGGGTGATTCTCTCGCCACAGATAGTGGGTAAGTGGG
The DNA here is from genome assembly GCF_011397635.1 of Epinephelus fuscoguttatus. Classification (NCBI taxonomy): domain Eukaryota; kingdom Metazoa; phylum Chordata; class Actinopteri; order Perciformes; family Serranidae; genus Epinephelus; species Epinephelus fuscoguttatus. Next base: position 14,315,941 of record NC_064766.1, on the reverse strand, counting down.
TTTTTTTTCCTGTCTTTTTCGATCCCCCACACCCTTTACCTTCCCTTTTTTTTTCCTCTCCCCCCCTTCTCACTGGGGCCCTTCAGTATTGCATGCAAAACTGAGTCTGCACTGCGCAGGGTTTTTTTTTCCCTCCTCTTCCCTTTCCCCTCCTTCCAGAGCTGCAGAACACTGTGGCTGCAGCAGCACCACTGACATATCTTATGCTGGGATATGAGGAATTATGAAAGGTGCCTTTGCGCTCGTTTGAGTTGTTTACATGCCTGTGCAGAGAGGTGGCTTGCGTCTCTATGGAGCCCACCCATGCACCGGTATCGTCTCCACAGCCTCCACCAGGCAGGCAGATGTAAACAGCAGCACTAGACAGAGAGCAAACTGAGGAGGACTGAACATGCCTCAAGACAGGCGCGTAATCACTCCACTGTAAACACTGGCACACTGAATCACGCCCAGCACGTGCTCTGTGATGTAAGCATGTTGCTGGGCAAGTGTGCACAGCGCGGCTCCCCTCAGCCATACAGTAGCATATGCTGCTGAGGATGATCCATTGACTTTGCTGCTTAAATGAATGAGTACAGTGACTAACACAGTGATGTAGTGCAGTGCAGATATGAGATGAAGCTCTTGAAAAGGGTAACTGTAATTCATGTTGACTTTTCTTTTATATTTATCAGACTGGATATTTTACAAACGTATATAGTAATATGTATTTATGATATATTTTATGGTTAGATTTTTATTTCTTTTTTATGTAACTGCTAACTGCAAATAGTGGCATTATGTGACTGTATCATAAATATGAAACAACTAGCTTGAGAAAATACAATTATTGATTTATTTTATTTGAAAGACCTGATGGTTACATTTGAATTTCAACAAGGATTTCAAACCCACACTCCCTTTTTCCATTATGACTGACTGTCATCAGGGTGGCTTAAAACATGCCTGGATGTGACAGATGACCCACGGATATTCATGGATATCACAGAGTTTCTTTAGCTCTATTCAGCAGCGTGGTTCCACCACACCAAGAAAATTACCATGACTGCTTGAGAAAATTAGAAAATTGAAATTACGGTGCAATTTAACAAAATGACCCTCTTTGAACACAAAGAAGTGAAGCTCTGTTTTTTTGGACTCAATCTGTTATGATTAAGTATGCTATTTCTAAGATAATTGTTTTGGCAGTGCAACGTGCATTACAGCCATATCCTGCACCTACGAGGTAAATTTGGAACCATAACTAAAATTATCTCCAGGCGGCACTGCTTTATCACACTACAGTGGAACCACTGTTTTGAACCTGCCAACAGCCACTTGTCACATACTTGCCATTTTATGTTAAATTCAGCTGGCATTTAAAGAATTATATGAATCCTTGTTTTATTATATATTCACCCTAGCAACAATCAAAAAGACCCAATTCTTCTGATTTTCTCCTTGATTATATTTTATCGCAACAGAGTAAAGGCAGATTGCTCTAAAAGTTTATTGTTTATTGGTAGGTCATAGTGAATTTCCTAAAAGAGCACAGTTTGATCTTGCTAATTGAGTTATGTGATCAGTTTATCAGAGGGAAAGAGGTACTTTTGCTATCAGATCAGGTAATGGAATGTTTTTGCTTAGACTTTCTTTAAGAGCCAAAGTCTCTGTCCAGATGACCAGCTTCCAAGATAAGGTCAGCACAATTTAATATGCAGATCATATTGCAGTAGCATCACAATTTCATGGTTTCTTCAAGGGACTTGGGAGCCGCTGACTCAAGCACTTCTGTCTCATATGTGCTGGCTCTCCTTGATTAAGTTGCGTTGGAAAGCCAATACTGCCAAAGCCAAAACACATGCTTGAGACTGCCATGGTCACAATTATCAAATCCCAAAAGGGTGTTGATGCTTTATTACATTATCATAGACACTGAGATAATGCTCATTTTGTTTTGTTTTGGGAAAGTCTGTTTTGTGTTTCCTTTAATTATGGAATACCAGCAAACTCAATCATATTGTCATAATACATTAAAGAATATTGTCTTTCAGACACATTTTGTGTTTTTGTGTCCAAACCTAATGGCTGTGTGTAAGATGTCACTCACTTCTGTAACTACACAAAAAAAAAGTGCTTGCAACTGTCAATTTAGATTCAGAGTCCACCTCGCTCTCATTCTGTGACACTTTGGATCTCTTATTCAGACTGAACCTTTCTTTCTCTATAGGTTCTACGATGTTCCCAGTTTGACTTATTCCGAGCCACTGAGCCATGAGGAGAGGGATGTTTCCTACTGGCGGAGGCGAGGCCAGGACTTCAGCATCCTCCTGGACTATGCTGATGGGAGGGAGCTGAGGGCCTCTGCTGGCGCATGGAGGCCACAGGCCCTGATTGCAGCAGAGGAAAACAGAGCAGAAAGGCAAGCGCAGCAGCTATGGGAGGACATTTCCTGGCTAAGGGACCTGGACGCAGCCCCTGGTCAGCTAAGGGTGACTGGGGAGAGGAAGTGTCAAAGCCTCGGTACAGAGGAGTGGAGGCCTGCTGTGGGCCTGGGAAGGCAGCTCTCGGATGGGGACGGGGACAGGTGGGCTCAGGAACAGTACCGCCTGAGGACACCTGAGGGGTTTTTTCACCCTAGAACTAAAGCAAAGTCTCAGTCTCTCCCCAGGGTTTTGTCACCTGATAGAGGTGCTGGCAGAGAGCTCATTCCATCCAGGCCTAGCCTACCTGATAGACAGAGGATAAGCAGCACTGTCTTCTCTGGGCCCTATAGTAGGTATATCTATAGTGGTGCTGTTGTCAGGGACCGGTGGGGTAGGAATGCAGGGCCAAGCAGCCATGTTGCACTTTTACCAAAGCCCAGGTTCAGCAGGCCTCTAAAGCCTCCGTCATATGAGATTCACCAGCAGACTAGGGGTAGCGCAGAAATGCTTGCTATAGACCAGGGTGCCAAACAAAAAGAAAGGCCTATCTACTATCCAAGGGGTGGGGAGCTGAGACAAGACTATTTCGCACAACACTCTGCCATCACTGGAATGGAGCCCCCTGGCTACATCCCACCCCCATCTTATAGAAGAGCCCCACCCCCAAGATCAGTTTCAATCAATCGCAATGAAATGGCAAACCTAAGATGGAGGGCGGAAGCTCTGCAAATGCCCAGCTCCGATCCTGGAAGGTGGTTTTACAGACAGGCAGGTTCATGGCTGGAACATTATGGAGATCGTGCTGCATCCTATCGAAAACAGGTACATTCTGGACACGAAGAACAACCAGGTCATACCCGTCAATTACCCACTGAAGACCCAAGAGTGAAGCAAATCTCAGGAGGGCCCAGCGGAAGTTCTCTCACTGACTCAGACAAGATCCGTACCATCAACAAAGAGATTCCGCCTGCTAAGATTTTAGGACAATCTACACATGATAGTGCCTTTCCTCCCCAACAGGGGTCAGCTCTCAATACTGAAAGCCGCAAAACAGCTCTCAATGACAACGACAGCAGTAATCGATGGTGCAACAGGGGATTGAAAAAAAGTGACAGTGTAGGTCCTGAACAAAACCGTAGTCAGTTTTTTCCTTCATCTATTCTGGGTAAACCACCACCTCCCCCATGCAAACCGGCTGACCAGGGTGTCTCTGAAACTGTGACTGAAGTAAAAAAGGTGGAACAACCTGAACCACCAGAGAAAGACAAAACCAAGAATCTAAAAAAGAGACTTAGTGAGACAATTTTTTGTTTGGTGTCTGTCCCTGTTACACCGCAGCTCACTGGGACAATCCGTGATCAAAATAACAACAATGAGAAGTCACCAGACCCAGCGGACAGTCCTAGTGACAACAAAACTGGCCATTTAACAAACCAAAGTCTCCAAAGCACATCTTCAGCTGAAGCTGAGCTGCAAGCACTAACTGGTAGCATAGCAAGCAGCAAAACAAGTAGTAGAGCGAGCAGCAAAATGTTTAAACGAGTACCCTGTAGACCCCCTAAGATAAACCATTACAAGGAGATGAAACTGTCGGGATCTTGGCCTGCAAACCAGTATCGAGACCAAGAGACACAAACTAGCCCAGAGGCCCAAAAACCTGCCTCTGAAAACAAGGAAGCACAACAAGACCCTGTCCCTCCCGGCACTGAAGTCCCTCCTGATAGCAGCGGTGTGGTGGGCACTGCCTTCAGTTTTCCTATAAAGGGAGTTAAGAGCCTAAAACTGTCAAGCAACAGCGCCTTCTCCTTGACCGCCACCTTCTCCAACCAGCTGAACAAGAGCACAGCTCAGCAGCCAGCAGTACCACCCTCAGGAAATGTGGAGGAGACCAAACCAGCAGCAAACAGTGGGCAGGAGGCATTTGAACCGTTCCTACTGAAACCGGCCAGTCAGCGTCCATGGGATGCTGTCAAAGAGTTGGAGACCATCAAAAAAGAAGTCCAGGATCAACAGCAGCAGCAAAGCAGCAAACAGCCCAGCGTTGATAAGTGTATAGAGGACCTCAACGAGGCCTACAAAGACATCTTGGAGCTAGGCACTGCCAGCAATAAAGTCCCAAATGGTTCTGTTCAAATCCCTGAGCGTATCAAAATCCGATTGACATCCGAACCTCTCAACAAGCCCAGTAGCCTTAGGCGCAGTGCAGTAAGCTGGTCTGTTGACCCAGAATACAGGGAAGTCAAGAGCGCCTTCTCCAGGCCTGCAACAAAGTCAGTAACCTTCAGCAAGCAGCTTAGGGAGGAGCTCCCCGTCCCACCGCGGGAGACAGGCTTCAGAGAATACAGGGTTGTTGCACATCTTTCGCGCAGACGGAGCAACGATGGGAGGACAGTGAAACTAGACCTGCCAGATGAGCCTATTGAGACACCTCTTTGTGACTTCAGTCCAACAACGCACACTGCAGCAGCTGAGGTGCCCTGGGCAGATAGGCAGCCCATGCAGGATGCCTCTACACTCACTAGTCCTCCTGATTATGAGGACATATGCCAGACTTTGCGCCACTCTAGAGACTCGACGGATGTCAATAAAGCGTCCGCAGGCAATTTTAAACCTAATGACGCAGAGACTCTTCAAGATCTCAGTGCTGAATCAGAAGAAGAGTGCCCTATTTGTAAAAGAGAGCTTGAGAATCAGATGAGACAGGGCCCATTGCCTCCACTTCATGAGGAGAACAGCTCAGACAGTTCAACCAATCAAAATGGCAGTCCACCACAATGCACTGCATTAGAAAGTCCAGCAGAGGATATAAAAACTGAGGAGCCAAAGGACTCAAGTTTGAATCAGTCAGGGTCTGACCCATGTGCTGACACAAGGGAACAGCATTCAGTGACACAGGAAAATGAGGGAAGGGGTGAAAAAACAGACAATGCTCAGGCAGAAAACTTGGACAATTTGCGTGCAGTTGATCCTGCTGAGAGCATACCAGCGGATGGAGCTACAGTGGATAGTGCATCCACAATATTAGCAACTGATGTGCCAGCAGACCCCCAAGTCACAGAGGAACAGAGTGTTAGTGAAACTAAGGAAGTAGAATTAGGAGAGAAGGAAGCCATTACAGGAGAAACACCTAAGGGAGGTGCAGACAAACAGACTGCTGAAGTGAAAAGTGAGTGTGAGGGACAAGACAGTACAATGCCTGACGACAAGCAGGAGCAAGAAAAGAAGCCATTTGCTTTTCCAGAGCATAGATTTGGTCTACGGACTCATCTGGGGCGAGACCACCCAGGGTTACCGGAGTTTCCACCAGATAGACTGCCACTTTCAGTTCCCCCAAACCTAGACCGCAGGCTGTCTCTTAGCTTGGAGGGGGAGAGGAGGAGCAAGGGCCCCTCCCAACGAATGGAAGCACTGCAGACCAAGCTGGCTATTTCTCCAGGTCGCGTGGCAGTTGAGCGCCTGGCCCGGATGAGGGAGGTGGACGTTATGTATCGTATGAGGCGCCTCAGCATCAGGAGTACTGACTCTGGGGAGGGGGAGACAGAGGCAGAGGGGGAGGGCAAGGACGAACAAGCAGAGGAGCCCCACCCTGCTCCTCAAAGAGACAAGGAGAACGATCAAGATCAAGAGGTCACCCATTCACAGCAGGTCTCTGAGGAGACAGTGTTGCAAAATGAGGAGTCAACTCTCTCAGGTAAGATAAGAAAAAGGAAATTAGAGGAAATTAAAAATGAAAAATGTATTAGTTAAGTTTTAGAGTACTGTCTATTCAGCTTTGCAAATTTACCCACGTTTTGAAATTATCAAGGGTACATTGAAACATTTTTTTCCCTTGTGGTTCTCGGTCCACACAGATTCAGGAGGCAACCAAATCTAAAAGAATGAGGAAAATACTAATGAAGTTATTTAAAATATTTGTTCAATGCATTATGCAATTTCAGTGTCCCTATCCACAGATGTATTATTCACGCTTAAGGATGACTGGAGACTAAACCATGAGTGAATGTGATAGTTCCATTTAAATGCTAAAAAAAATATTATATATTGATAAGAAATTATAGGCGTAAGGCTATAGAGTGTTGCAGGAATGAGTTTGCATTTCAGTTTTCCTTAAAGTCAAAGGGTTTTTTTGAATGGGTTTTTGGTTAGATGCCTGAAATAAGGTCTGTGGTTAACAACACAAGCTTAAGAGATTTTAACATTTTGTTCTGCAACATAAACCACATCAGTAACTACCCTCCTTGTGAGTTTTAAGCTTTTACGCATCTTACAAAAGGCAGAGACAAGTGGCTAAATGAAACTATAGAGCATCATCACGCTGAACACAGCTTTACAGCGTGGTAGTGACGTTGTAGTCATGTGACCTTGATGTAATTTGTTTATAGCCTAATGTTAACTTTTTTACTTCTTGTGATTGAAAACATTCAAGTAGAATAAACTTTAGTTGCTACAGATCTTATTTTCTGCAATAATCCCAAATTCAAAGGAAAAATCACATTGTCTTTTGTCGAGGGAACAAGGTTGACGCTGACTTTAGGATTGACCTAAAAAAAAATCATCCCTGTACCACTCTATTTGGCATATGGAGTCATTATATGCTACATGGGTCATTTTGACTGATTTTGTGCCTTAGGTTTTAATTTGTAAAGGAGACATCAGACTGTTGTAAGAGAGAGGACAGGAGCCATATGTATTTACTATTTTTCCATACTTTATGGGCATTTTGGCACACAAGCGTGCATAAAATCTTAGGAATACACTGCTAATTTATCTCTGGAGGTTGCAAGTTATCAAAATTTAAGAGACTGTCAAGAGGCCTTGCTGTTAAAGACATCTCCACAAGATGGTGTCAGTGCCCCAAAATAGATCAAGTCTTCTACCCTGCTCAATGAATGTAAATCCATCAATGACATTTATGTCACTGGAATAAATAGAATGAATGCAAAGCATACTTGAAAACGCACATTTTACTGTCCTGTCAAAAGAAAATTATTTTTGACTTTGATATTGCTGTTTCTGTCATTTTTCTCTACTTTTTTTGTAATTGATTACCTTTTCGTGGTTTTAATAACTCTGATGGATAATATACAACACTAGATATGAATAAAAATACACCATTTGTGAATGAATATGTTTCTTCTTTACGTCCCAGAACCCCATGATCCCAGCCAAGTGGAGACAGTGTAGAAAGACTGCGTCCATCATCTCCATCTGAGGTTTTTAGCTCCAACACTGTGACCTGGCTGCCTACTAGAATGCCTTCATCTCATCTTGACACTGAAATGGCCTTCTTGTCCGACAAGAGCATTGTGTACACCCTCACCCTCGGCGCTGCGTTGACTACTAAGAGTGCTGTTCCACTGCCAAAGGGAGGTGCCCCTTTAAGTTGTGGGGCAACTTCCACTTCGAATCCCTCCCCAGCCTTCCCAAACTGACTTCCCACTACCCCATCTGTCCTCCATCCCCAAGCCCATCCTCTTATAGGGTTTCTACTAGTTAGTCTTCTTGTAGTGGCTTGACCTTTCTATTCTATCCTCCCTATGCTTTTCTCATTGGCAGACATTATGCAATTCTGTCGTGCATACTAGAACTTCTAAAATGTCCATAGCGAATACAGTCGAGACATTTTTTGCATACTGAACGAATCTGTTTGTTTACGGGCGAGCTCTTAAGGATATGAATGTAAGCGTTTATGTTTAACCTGACGTAGACATAGAAGGGTTACTGTCATAAACCTGTTCTGTTGCATTTAAACTACACCAAAATAAACTGCGCATCATGACGTGGTGAGGCGACAGCTGTTTTAGAACTGGACATCACTGTCTCTGGCTCAAGAACTGTTTTGATTTTCAGACGAGATCAATCAGCCTTTCTTTTTTAAAGTTGATGACATTGTGCCCTGTCTCATTGCTTTTGTACCCACTGCAACCATAACACATAGAGCTCTTCAGTGAAGAGTGACTCTACACCACATGACCTGATAGACCAGTGACCGATTATACGTTACATTGGTTCTACACTGGAGAGGGAGTGTTGCCTTCTTTAACCAGATGTATGTTAGTCCTCTGATCAATCTGATGTATAGCTCCCATTTCCAGGTAATTTCAGGAAGCAATAAAGGCATGGATTGAGTTGGCAAATTTGATAAACCTTAAAGACGGAAATAGGGATATAGAACAAAAAAAGAGATAGGTAGAGCAATATTGTTGTACAAACAGCTCAGTGGTGTAGTGGAGCTACCTGTAGGAACCATTGTCAGGAGTTTTAATGTGAACGTGTCATTGAAATCATATTACAGGGATATGGAATCGTGTCAGGGTATATGGGCGCTAAACGGGGGTGGGGTGGGGGGGGTGCTTTACTTCATGATATATATCTATGTTCATACATCTGTATCGCAAAGAGACGACATTTCACGGAATATTTATTTTTTTTATCATCGAATTGTTAATCAGTTTGCATAATGTACAAAATAAAGTATATTTTAAATATTTTAAGAGATATTTTGTATTTAACCATGAAATTTTATTTCTCCACACTTATATCAAGCTGAAAGTATCATACGTCTGTATAGTATCATATTAAGAGTATACATAATTTTTCTAGTGCTTTAAAATCTAACAGAGCGATTTTAGATGGGATGGCCCTGTGGTGTGCCTTGATCGCACGATTCGGTTTCAGTGAGCGATAGGGTTCATCATTGCCAGTGTTGAGGTGATGGAAACGTTTTGATTGTGCCATGATTTCCTATTTGATAGTGCTTTTTCATATGCTAACAGAGTCAATGTTGGACGCTCCTTGTGATATTTGATACATCAATCCATCTCAACTGTATCTCCTGTGTTGGTGGTCAGACGTGACCTGTGTCTTATTTTTGTCTTTGTATGTCTTCCAATTCTAACCATGTATTGTTCTGTTGTTGGTTCCTCGAAACATGTTTAGAAATAAAATTGGGAAGTTTTTTTCTTTTCCTTCCTTCTACCCTCCCTTTCTTCTTTCCCTCCTCCTCCTCCTAACTTCCTACTTGCTTTCTTTGTTTCTGTCATTCCAGAGCGTGTTCATTTTGTGTAAAGCGTTCTGCCGTCCCTAACACATATTGCACTAAAGGATACAATGCAGCATGCTATTTTTGGCTAAAAACCATGAATTTGCAAAAAAAAAAAGAAAAAAAAGAAGAAGAAGTAGTATGAAAAGTTTTTTTTTTAAAATACAGGGGTTTTTAATATATTAAAAGTCATAACTCAAAATCTAAATAATGATTAAAAAAAATGATAAAAACAAGTTTGCAGTTACGTGGTTTTTCTCACAGTAGCAGTGCTGCATTGGTGTAACGGATCAACAGATTTGTAGTTAACCATCACTGTTTAATCACTCACCAAGTATCACTTAATTGTTATGTAGCATTTTACAGTTGTAGCATTTTATCAACTCAGAACTTTGTCTTAGTATTTCAAACATTTCTTGTAAATTTGGAATAATCATGTCGCCTTATTATGTGTGCATTACATTATACTCCAGGCAATGCCAAATATTAACCTACTAAGCACTGTTTCATACCTTAGGTTTTTACAAACAACTTACTGTTCTGCCATCCCTCAGGCTGGAGAGGTACAGTAGCATTGTGGATAGTTTCTGCTCTTCATGCCGTTTATCTGTAGAAACATTGAATCAAAACTGTGAACTTCAAATAATACAAAAAGCATAATTTTAAAAAGTATAGGATGAGATTCAGTGTTTTAAGACAAGCCCATAATCAGCTTCATAGGGAGGACAAGCAGGCACGCCCATAATTACTGACACATCTCATTTTCAATTCATTTTGAAGACTGAAAGGCTTTGCCTCGGTCTTGAGTGTAAACTGCCCCTGACAACATTTAAAAAGCTATTTCAGTACATACGCCCCCTCCCCCTCCAATAATTGGCATGTCAGGTACACTTGAACATAGTGTCATTTGACTTTTTGTACTGCAGGTTACGTGCAACATGAAGTAATTATGCACACTTGTAATATTTTCTATTTTCATATGAAATTTAAGTGCTTTTTGTACTCACTGACATCTTTTTTTCTTCCTTGCATGAAATGCAAGAGAGAGGAGGAAAAAAAATGTTTTTCATAAAGTATATTTGCATTTGGTACTCCGATAGTTAAACCAGTGGGCAAACATTATGTTTCATTTAATTTACAAAACTATGCCAAGTATTTAAAAGCTATTTTTAGAGTAAATCAAAAGAGAAGTCATTCATTTTTTTCCTTTGAGACATGCCTTTATCTTTGTATCTATAAATATGAGCATAATCCATAGTCATGATTGTGCTACTGTTGTATGATACTGCAGTCTGATTCATAAATAAACTCTTTGCATGAAAGCTGTGTTTGTGATCAATTGTCTAGGAGTCACCTAATGGAATTGTTTCAAGCATTGTAAGAGGTTTACATATCCACAGGGAAAATGCTACATTTGTTGTGTTGGGGTTTTTTTGTAGAATACTTAAGACATGTGCAACTTCCTCTCTTTATCTTTGTATAGGAAGGACAAGAGGAAGCAAGGCAAACATAAACAGCAAGTTCAGTAAGAATGCTGTCATAATTGGTCTCATATTCCTCAAAGCATAAATATTTCAATTTCAAATGAAATCCCTATTAGAGTTGCCTTATACTCTTAAAGTCATATTAAGGCAATATAAAAAGGGGCGTGTGTGCACAGCTATGTGTGTGTTTTCACACATGTACACTTAAGTACTGGCAATTTCAGCCCAATTACCCTGCCAGACTGTCACACTGAGCGCCACTTGCTCGATCAAAGCGTTGGCAAAGACAATACTTGAGCTGAACCTTGTAAAAACCTCCCAGCATGCTCTCTGAGGCTTGGATGGCATCCATCCTCCGACGCTGTTCAAATTCCTCTGTGTGCCATCCTTTTCTAAAAGGAGAGTGAGAAGTCTGATTAGTACTTCCTCTGATGTGATACTTTATTGATCCCTATATAGGTGAGCTTTCTTTTCATTGACATCCCAATGCTTTGCTTTAATGCACGTTGGCAGGTGCTTAAGACAGCATGGTGCTAAGGAGGAGGAGGGGTTATATTCAGGGATAAGATTAAAGGTTGTGACATAATGTACATGCAGCATCTGTCAGGGCTAGTGAATATATTTAGGAAGCAGTATTTGATAAAATTAGAAGTACATAATGATGAAAAGGCAGGTACTAAATATATATTCACTGAAAAGAGACAACCAACATTTATATGATTGATTTTAATTTAGATTTATGCACCCCAGATTAGGCATTGTTTTAGTCAAACAACCATCTTTGGACTGAAAATGATTAGCAATATCACATGATGATACAGCCTATGAATAAACATTATGTACATTAGCTACATTATTAGGGTTCATTTGGTGCTGGGGATGATAACAGTGCTATAAAGACATCTGCTGTAACAACACAAATGCTTATTGATTCTATATAAATGATAGCTATACAAAGAATATCATAATTTTGGACACATATTAATTTATTAATATGAAGACACGTGGGCCACAATAAAGTTAATTAAACATTGCATTGATGACATTACAACTGGATCCTCTAACCACGTAGTTAATTAATGTTGCTTTAAAAAGTACAGTAGCTACAGTACTTTTTCTACAGTATATATATATATATATGTGTGTGTGTGTGTGTGTGTGTGTGTGTGTGTGTGTGTGTCTAAAGTACACTTCAATTAACAGATTTAACAGCACCTGTTAGCCTGAATCACTTCATCAGCCCCAAGCAATTGCCCAAAGTGACAGCTAATATTAGCTAGCAGTAAGTTCACTACATTATTTTAGCTAAATAAGTTAGCATAACTGCAATAATTTTGCGCTGCCAGTCTACCAGCTTGTCTTAGCGGATAAAGAACTACAGGAAATCAGTTAATAGGCTTTCATTTAGCATAGTTAGACATTTTTTAAACTTAAAAGGGTGAGTTAATCCGCATATTAGCTAGCTTGTTAACTGCTAACGTTACAGCTAAAGTTAGTGCTAGCTAGTTAGGCTGCATTAGCAGACGATTTCTGGACAGTTTCACTGCATTTTTCCACAGAATGTTTGGTATTGTTCTTACCTTTGCTGTGAACCATTATTCAGCTAAGTTTTTCTTAAAACTTGGAGCTTCCATTTTGCCACAGAGAGCAGGCTAAGGCAGTAGCCACTAGCTAGTCTTCTCAGTTTTTGTAACTCAACATCAACATCCAACTTGGCCGCCTGTGACCATTGCTAGCCATCTTCCTCAGGTAAAACTCAAGAACAACAGGATACAGGTGATTTATTTTAAATTTTAAAAGACACCAAGTGGCTAATAGGACACAACTTTTCACTTCAAAATGTCTACTATTACTTTAGTGTTGCTGCTACAAAATAATACGCTGCTAGTGCAGTTGTTCTACATTGGTGTTTAAGGTAATTTCAAAGTTAAATATTGACCATTTTGATATTTTAAGTTTGCCAGTGAATGTAAAGGTGGGTTATTGTGGTTATAATATAGTTTAATTACATTTGAGATGATATAATTGTCTGTGCTTTCTAATTATCTAGTAATACATCACCCCTTTTCTTCACAATAGATTGATGTTGTCCTCAGACAGTTCCAAAGCCACTGGACCTCACTGCCATTAATCTTCAGCTGTCCATCCATCACAGCTGCCTCAAATCTCCAAGCCATAGCCTACCACTGTCAGTAAACCACATATCTGTCATTACTGTACACTTGTCATGCACACTCGCCTCTGTTGCTCGGAGAATAAGTAACTCCATTGATGGCACAGTGACAGTTGTTCCCCTTGCACACAGACTGCATTCTCGACTGTAACACACCCCATTTATGGGAGAGACGATCAAATTGAAAGGTGATTACTTTTTACATTTAAATTTGTTTGTAGTAAACACCTGTAGTAGAAATAAGAGATGCAGGGGACTGCATATACTGCGATGTACTTCTTTTAGTATGTCCACAAGATGGAGCTAAACTATAATAATGTAATATTGAAAATCCTGAACCAACCCTGCTTCCTCTCCACTAGAGGATGTGAAGGCAGAGAATACCTTTACCTTCTTGATCTAGTCCATTTTTACATATACATAGCATACGTCATGCCACTTTGACACATGTAGTGTATGCACTTATGTGAAAATCATTGTCTGCACTTTAAATTTACTCCATTAACAGCCATTGTTTACACTGGCTATATAATGCCCTTAGGGTTGTACCATTCCAAAGTAATTGATAAAATAACTTTTAAATTCCAACATGCTGCCAATTTTCTCTAAAATGAAATGAAAGTATTATGTCAACAAGGATTTTGTTGACTTTATTGCCTATCTTGGGTTTATTGTCTTTGTCTTTTTAAGACTCATTGCGAAATACAAAGTTCAAAAAAAAAGCTGTTTGCTGCCTTCACTCGCATTTCCATTTTTGGAGGTGAACAATAGTTGCTTAACATTTCATAAATATTTATATCAACACAGACGAGATCCTCCTTAGTGCATCTCACAGCTGCACTGCAAGGATCATGATTATAACAGTTTGAAAAACTTGCAACAGTTGGATATATTATTGGTTGTTTGGCTAAAATGAATACAAATGTAAACTTGACACAAAGATGAAGCATGCACTTCTCAAAGCAAAATAAGACACTTATTCCAGCTCTGTGCTGTAGTACAGGAGCCTCTGCAGAGCCTGGATCACACTGTGCTGCTGGATTGTAGTTCTAACAGCTGATTCGATCCCTCTGTGCTGGGAGCCCGACGCTTCCTGGCTATTTATGGCAGATGCCCGTCTATCGAGGCCGCTCTCTTCAGCCCATACATGGTTGCTGTGAGATGAGGTTACCACACTGATTTTGGCCTGCACTCCCCAAACCCCTTGGAAGAAGTGTTGTGTCACCTCTCACTGTCAGTCTAAACTATCAGACCAGGGTCCCAAACCTGGTTTACAAGAATGGATATTTTAACAACCACAGTTTTGACTTTTGGAATAATCTGAAGAACCACATATCGTTGGAGTATCAGTTTGCTCTAGCACCCCTGTTGTATATTTTTTCTCTGCTTCATCCCTGTTTCTTTCCTTCACCCCTCTCCTGCATACCCCGCTCCCTTTCCTTCTCTCTCCCTCTCCCTTCTACTCTTTCTTCTTTGCTTGGCTGTTCCTGGACTGATTTATTTGGCCCCGTGTAGCAGAGCTAGTGGGAAAGCACCAGGCTATATTTGTCGGCTGCTGAGGTCGGACCTGCTTCATGGTGGATGACTCTGGATCTGCTGTTCGGGTTTACCTGCTCACACCTGTGCCTCCCGCCTCCTCGGCATCTGCTTTGCTCTGAATAAGGAATTAGTGAGACCCTTTGTTTGGCAGTGTCATAGCCCTGCATTATACTGCCAGGATAAATGGACTTCACCTGTGGAGAATTTCTCTCAGCTAAAGCAGTGTAAGTATTGCGTTCTCTTTCCTAGTTTAATCACATGCACGTTATGATATTTTTGGATTTTTGGATCCAACAACCATTATTCAGCTTTGTGCTGAGTTGAAAATTGTTGATTCTCAGGTGTATGCTAAATTGATATAAAGCATTTGGCCACTTTGTTAGGCTATTTAATTTACTTACTCCCCATCACTTAAATGTTAAAAATTGTAATGACGTGTTATCTGACATTGGAGAGGGTAATGAAACTATCCTTAAGAGAATAATGGCAAAAGATTTAATTGCACAGAAGCTGCCTCACACTTGGAAGAATCTGCTAAATTTGCTCTCTATCAGTTTCATTCTGTTGTAAAAGTAAAAAGAGCAGGTGAATTTTGGAAACCAGCAGACATATTTTAAACCCAGTGCAAAGTATATTGAAACAATAATTTTGGTTCACTGTCAAGAGACAAAATCAGAATCACTTTATTTGGAAAGTGCATCACGCCTCAAGGAATCACATTGTTGCCGAATCCTGAACAAACACTCAGAGCAGAATAACAGGGGACAGCAGCACTTACTATTTTCTACTATGTCAGTCAGAGTACTTGGCTAAAATTGGCAGCCAATTTAATAATTGTACCTAATAAGGTGTCTTTGATATTTGGAAACTCTGTCATCGACTATTATTTTTGCCAAACTGCTCAGTAGCAGAGGCAAAGTTAGGTGCCTAAACTCAGCAGTGCATGACTGCTGTCCGGTTTAAACTTTCTCCCCTGAGGACTGAATGTAGTGTCCCAACCAAGCCTCCCTCTTGTTGTTATGTGCTGTCTCAAGTAACCACATGGGTATTAGCATTCCTCCTCAAGATTATGGCTGTATGGTGGTATGTGTGTGTGCAGCTGATCTATCAGCTACATGTTGTGCTGGCATGTTGTTCCAACACTGGTCAGGCGTCATTTCTCCACAGTTTTGTTTTTATAGTGTGTGTGTGTGTGTGTGTGTGTGTGTGTGTGTGTGTGTGTGTGTGTGTGCGTGCATGTGTGCGTGCGTGAGAGAGATTCTGTTCCGCAGTTGCTTGGTGCTCTGCACCTGCTGCATCCGTCAACATGAACAGACAGGTTTACTTGCCGGCCCATGCTTGACCCTCTGCCACTGGATTCTGTTCATCTACATATAAGAGTACTGATTTGCACACTTCTCCAAGTGCTGTAGACAGGTTTGTGTCGTCACCGTAGACCTTGTACACATTCATTGATTATCAACCGGCCGAAATATATGCACTTATTTGTTGAAGGTCTACACCAGTGATACTCAACTTATAACCAAGTCTGGCCTGCCATAGGGTGCCGGGTGGCCCGCCAACCATTTTCTAGGAGAAAAAAATTGATTCACACTTGTAATTTCTTCTTATTATTTTTTAATTAATAGTTAATTAATTAATTAATTTATTTATTTATTGCACTTTGAATGTAAGTAAGGTGTGAGAGTGCATTGGGAAAGTATGAAAACAGAGCTTGTTCATAAAAAAGTGCTAGGGGACGACCCCCTAGACCCCCTGACAGAGGCTCAGGCTCTTTATTAATATATTTAATGTCAATGTTTGTTAATTTAAACAGTTGCTTTGCTATGTGTGAATTTGGACCTTATTCTCCCACGTTTTTGTGTCTAATTGACACAAAATAGGCTGTAATGTAACATTTATATGCAATCGCGGGCTGTCAATGTATGCCCACTAAAAGTGCTTGTTTGGCCACTGACAGGCTCAGATTTTATTTAAGTGACTGACAAAGGATTGCCACAGATATAGACCTTTGTTAAAGAGTAACATCTTTTTGTTTAACCAGAAACAGCCTCAAACTTGCTATTGTCAAACCCACCAGACTCCATTTAAATCAGAAGTAAACCTTTTATCATCGTTAAACACACTTCATTCAGAGTCTACAGAAACAAACTATAACTAACCAAAACTACCTTGTCTTGTCTTTCCATTATTCAAACAGTCACAAACTCTGGTTTGGTTAAACTAAACCCTTGATTTACCCAATTAGATGTGAAAATATGCCAGCTCTATACACACTCAAATTACTGTTTATTTAAATGGAGTGGTGGTGGTTATGATGGTAAATGGAGTGGTGAGGGTGGGTTTGGTAATGGACTGTTTGTGGTGAAACAAAAAGGATGTTACTTTTAAACAAAAAGGTCTATCTGTCTTGAATGTCCCTTTCCATAATGTTGTCAGACACTAATAACGATCTGAGCCTGTCAGTGGCAAAAACAAGGACTTTCAGTGGATGTAAATTGAGGGTGCCCAAATGCCTTGACTGATTACGTTGACTGTTCTGCTGCTGGTGGCCACAGCTGTCCTGCTCAATACTGACCAATATTGGATATTGTTGGGGGGGGAGAAAAAAAACTGTTCCTGTAGTTTTGCAAGAGTGGCCCCGGGCAAAGCAAGTTAAGTATCCCTGGTCTTTAATGTTTGTTAAAAGAACAGCAAAGTGTTGATGTAGCAATAATTGAAACAGCTGTAACTTGTTCAGCATCTTCTTTTACATCCTTTCATCACTCTCCTGCTCCTATTTAAAGTAGAGACTGACATGACAAATGTGCTTCCAGCAAAGACAGACCTTCCCTCGAATTTGTATTCAACAGGTGTGTGACCTGTTGAATGTGCTCTCATGCACCAGTTAACTTTTAGCTTGTACTCAGCACCCTGCTGTCTGCTGATGTTGTCAGCACTTAGAATGTCAGTGGGCAGAGAGCTGTCCACAGTCTCCTGCTGGCCTGCTAACATGCTGGCCTCTTTCTGAATGTATGACTTCAATCAGTGATGATGGCCAGTATCCTGTATGTCAGGATGTTTATTGTTACTTATATGCCACATATAACTAATGAGATGTATATTTCTGGTATGTTTTTGCATCATTCTGTATGTACTTTTAATTACATATGGGAACTAGCATGCTGGATACGATAGTGTGAATAGCATATGAGCACACAGGTAGAATGTAACAAGAAATAATAAACAATAAGCCTAATATAGTACTTAATATGGTATATAAACAATTGTTGGCACTATTGAATGCGTGGTTATGTTATTTCATGCATATTTAGAAGACAGTAGTGCAAAGGAATATAGTTTAAAAGTATAGGTTACTGTTATGAAGTTGTAGCTTGAAGTTGTTATGTATAGGTGCCACTAGATGCAAATTGTATTTATACTGGTATTATGAAATTGAGAATACTTAACAGAATGTAGCAGGAAGTAAATACTGAAAAGACATATTTTGGTTGTTTGAATATCTTTTGAATCAGTTGTTCATATATGATGGCCTACTTTAGGGTTACTGGATAATAATAAACAAGGGTGGATTTCATAACATTGATTAACTCTGACCTTTAAATATTAGTTTTGGCTAGCTTACAGTATTTCACAATGCAGTAATAGTTGTGTATCTGAATGTCTCAGAGCATTTGTACTTGTATTTATCAGTTTGTATTACCTCATCTTGTTATATAACGTGAAGATGTTCCTGGACAATGTACCTTTAAGAAAAGCCAAAAACCAAATCATCAAGTAGCCATTTCTGGCATGAAATCCTCCTCTTTCCTCCTCCTTCACTCTCTTTCACTGTCTCTCCTTCCTTTTCCCTCCCTCTCTCCTGCCCTGTGTTAGAGTTGCAGAACTTCTTAAGTGTCTCTCCTCAGCACCAGGCTCTGTGCTCATCGATATCCATATAAGAGCAGAGCAGGCAGATTTCTGTGCCGAGTGTCAGGCAGAGTTGATGCAAGGCAGTAGAGAGGAACGTGGATCTGGATCTAAAGAGTGAACTGCCAGAGTAAATGTTTAAGAAGGGAGGAAGGTTGCTGCTCTGCTGCAGGCTCTTACTTGACCTGTGTAGTTGTGTGCGTGTCTGTGTGAGTGTGTTTGTGTGTGTGTGTGTGTGTGGGTGTGTGTGGGTGTGGGTGTGTGTGTGAGAGTTTGGATCATGCAGTTCTTCTGCATGTGTGTGCTTGTGTCTGAGTCTCAGTTTATTTTCGTGCTTTGTACAAACTAACCTACAAAGTGAGAGTTTCTCCCTTTAAAGGCAGCTTGCTCGCTTCAAGTACAGAGCCCAAAGTGCACAGAAGTTGCTAAACTGAAAATCATCTTCCTGATTTAAAAAAAACACTTTGCTTGGGACAGTTGCCTGAAAGAAGTCCTTCGGGATTATAAAAAAAGAACAAACCAGGCGTGGGTGGTTAGTATGAACAGCTATTTACCTGTATGACTGAACATACAAAGAAAGGCAACAGGCATGATATACCTGATTTGGAATAAAAACGTGCTACCTTAAGAAGAAATACAGTTTTAAAAGCACACATTCAACACGTGAATGTGTGAGTACCAGTATTCATCTGAGGGTGACATAAGGTAGATGAGTGGTGTTAAAAAGCATTTTCTTTTCTTTTTTGGAAGGAAAAAATACCACTATCTCCAGCTTAAGTAGCAAAAATTGACAGGTAAATAGATAGTGTGGGGGTGGGATAGAGGTTAGAAATGCATCTTTGATTCCCTTTCCAAAATGGTAGGGCCAGGTCTGTAGTGATACAATATGACTATATGTTTAATGTTACATTTTCTCTGCTGAAATAACGTTGAGAAACAGCGCATGCAAAAACTACAGGAAAGCGACAGGGCAATGTGGATCTGTCTGACTGTCATTAACTTGTGTTAATGGTGAAAAATGCTCACAACGCCCAAACAGTAACCAGAGAATCTTCAACCCAAATACTCTCCCCACATAGAAAATATTATTTAAAGGTTTTTCCTTTACCTTTTTACAGTCTCAGTGGTAAAGTAGTCAAAGACAGATTTACTATTTGGCAACTGACTAATGTATGTTGCACTGGGGAGGATTATTACATAATTCTGCAGTAAGTTAGTTACTTGTTTTTGTGACTTAAAACTATACTAAAAGTTTTAACAGCAGTCAGTCATAACGTAGATCACATAAGCCTTGAGCTCAGTAAAGCTCAGGTTCGTAAAGACAGACTGAAACAAAGGATCATGTGGTTTCCATAGGAAAAAGTCCACCCTGTACTGTGTGACCAACGTGCTGCTGAGCTTTTCAGATTTAAGTTTGATTAGCAGAGGGATGCTTTGATGTTGAGTCACATGCCTCGTGGTGTTTACATGATGTCCCGGGTGTTGTGTTTTATTGACTGGTTTGTACATTCAGTATTGCTAGATGAAATTGTTGAGCAGAGTATTACATTTTTATTTGTCTAAACTTAGAGCAAGTGGTGTCATTGATGCAGGGTTGTTTGTAGCTGGTAATATGTCAAGATCAGAAAACAATTCCTCATTTGACAGAGAGATAATCCCCACAGCTGACGTGGTGAGTGAGAATTGTGAAAGTGGTAATAAACAGGCTGCAGGCATTTGAGTTATGTGATTTATGGACTTCAAAATTTGAAAAGTAATGTGATAGTATTTTTGATTTAAAGCAGTGCTCCTGAATAATAACACTGGTTTTATTAACATTCTCTTTCCTATGAGGATGGAAAAGTCTGAGTTAGGGCGAGGGTCATCAATATTCTTTACATACAAATGTTTACAGTTAAGCAGCAAGAGTTCATTTGTTGTATGTAAAAATAAAAAAAAGTACATGTTAAGTGAGAGACAAGACTCTTAAAAGGCTTTTTAAAAGATCCAACCCCCAAATTCAAGAACTAATTCATCAACAAACTACTGTTAGTAAAGGAGGTCTTCAAATCCAGATCTTCAACCTGTATGCCGGTCTTGATGTCTGACATAAGCACCCGCATTGTCATCAACTGCTTATCCATAGTCCACCTCAGTTTGGTTACTTGGAAGGGGTCTAAATAATGTCCTATGCTAGTGTGGTTTACTTCTAAGAAAAGCTGTATGAATGACGTGTGACTTGTTTCGAAATTGTTAAATGTATTGGACCCATAAGACAGATTGAGTGACGACGGATTTATCATGTTTGTTGCTGGCTGGCGTGGGAGCTGGCAGTGGAAGGAGGGGTAAACAGTGAGATGAAAAGTGAAATGGAGAGCGACAGGTGAAGAAGCAAATACTATGAGAAAAGAAAAGAAATAAACATGCAAGAAAGACAGGAGAGAAAAGGAGATGAGGAATGAGAGGGAGTTGGAGTGGGAGGAGCCGCAGGAGTGAGTGAGATGGATGGTGAGGATGACAAATCTGGGGAATGAAAGGGAGAAGGAGTGGGAAAGAAAACAAGGCAGAGCAGCGAGCAGGCGTGGAGACGGTCCCCCTGGTAAACACGGCCGGCCGGCTGACAGGGTGACCTCTCCCCGAGGCAGCCACTCACAACACATGTTGCCTTATTAGGGGCGTCTACAGGGAGCTGAGGCTGACTAGGGAAGGTGGGGGGAGTTTGTGTGTGAAAGGCTGAGAAAAAGCAGCAGATGGAGGAGACGAGTGAGTGTGCAAGTGAGCAAGACTAAAACAGACTTAGAGTATAAAAGGGTGAGACAAGAGTAAAAGAGGGGCTTCTGGATTAGCATCAAGTTCTCTCACCTGTCCAGTGCAACATACTGTACATCTTTCAGTAATAATACACATCATTTTACGTCGTATCATATTGAAGTTTTTAAGGAAAAGGTCTTTTCTAGTAAAAGAGAAGTGTCAGTTAATTATTTTTTGTACCTTTTTTTCCCCATTGATGCCTGCTTTCTAGTTCTGGAGGTTATAGTGGGAATATTCCCAATTTGTACTAATAAATATCAGGTTTCTAAGATAAAAAAAAAACAACTATGTGTGATGCACACTTTGTTTTTTGTGCCAGTATTGGTTAACGTATGTCACGGCGATAACAAAGACAATTTATTTGATTTTTCTCATGCACTCATGTCTAGCAGTATCTCCCAGCCTTTGCAAGGCATCACATTTTAATTTATATAGCAGCTGCAGAACCAAAAAAGTAATCAGTCAGACAGGACTCTGTTTTATTAGTCAGCAAAGCAGCTGTGATCCTGACTTTATAAGAAGTAAAGTTTTTCTCATATTGTATTTGTTTGTTTCATTTGGCTCCACCCACTTCCTTTTTAATTTGTTTTGTCCCCTCAGTACTCAAAATTGTGTTGTTGTTTTTTTATAATATATTTTTTAAACATTGGCTCAGTCTGTAATGTGATGATTGGTCATGTGACTGCTTGGGTACTGAGCACTCACTGTAACCTGCATTTCCTCCTTGTCTGACTCCAGTACTTGCCTCACACTGCATGATGTGATGACTTAGACAAGTGGGTTATGCTGTCTATTAGAGATTGTGTCTTCACCTACTCTGTGTGATTGTGTCAGGCACAACTTGTAACACCGAGTTAAAGCCTGTGTGAACTGCATGATGTGCATGTGTGTGCTGTAGAGACACAACTGCTATGGAAGACAGTAAATGTAAGATGCATGACGAGGAAGGGCAGAAAGTGCAATAAACTATAGCACTATCAATTAGGTGTAGTCATTTTTATAAGTTTTTTAACAACATTGTTGTGGTTAATGAGGGAAGATTAGAATATGGCAGGAAATTATTACAAATGTTCAACTGCTTTGCACATGACAGCTTAATAAAGCCTGTCTTACTGGCTGAACTGGCATCAAGACAAAGCTGTCAGTAAAAACCTTACAACCATAATGAGCCATATTCCCAGTGGTACACTGAAATTTATGATCTGGTGGACTCCAACAGAATAAACCATCTGACAACTTAATGATATTAATGCAATTTCTGCTTTTAGTTTTTGAAAGTTTGATGGCACCTGGCCATCACGGCTGAAGCACGTTTGATGCTTGCATGTGTCAAGGATATCATCTGACTTCCCATAGCCCAGGACCCTGTACCACACCCTGCAGCCCTGCTGGCATCCTCCTCCAATCCTGTTCCAGAGTTTTTATCATCAAGGCTAATTTCTGCCTGTAATCTGATTAGGTCTCTGAGCTGCTTTAGCACCCTGCTGCGCTGTCTCTCTCTCTCAGCTGCCTTTCTGTGCACACACACACACTGACATGCACACCGACACACATCCTGTATGACAGCCAGTCTGTGTAGGCTGTAGCTAGTAGTCACTCTGCTCTGGCTGTATGCTTGTCCGTGTGTGTGTGTGTGTGTGTCTGTGTGTGTGTGTGAGTGTGTGAGTGTGAGTGTGTGTGTGGTCGTGTCACCACCTTCATCCCTGCCTGTCTGCTTGCCGGTAGTCAGCCTTCGCCTCCACCGCTGCCACTCCTGCTGTCCACCGCCGTCACCACTGCTGTGACTGGAGGAGAGTTTAGCAGCGAGGCATCCTTCTGTTCTTCTCCCTAAACATGTTTCGAAACCCATGGATCTCTAGTTACCATGTGAACCATGAGCAGCCATGTGGCCAAGGTAAGGCCTTTGAGAGGGGGAGGCTTGGTCCGGCTATAGGATGACTTGCTAAACCCACTTGAATACCCTTAACTAGACTGCTTGGGGGATGTTGTTAATGCAATTTAGCTCCTTACTGAGATAAATGACACAGTTTGGTGGCTGTTAGTGATACAGTGGGCAGGGGGATTCAGCTTGGTAAGAGACTGTGAAGTTTCCTTGTTGACTTTGCTTCTGTTTGCTTGATTGGATCAGGTGAAGCGAGGAATCATGACGTTTGTAAGGGTTACTCGTCCCAGTCTTATACATTCAAGGATTTGGGGATATTTTGAATAGATGCAGAGGGTTTTATCTCATACTATGCACATGAATGTTAGCATCAAGCTGCTATGAATGAAAGGAGTTGTGGAGTGAAAGATCATTTTTACTACACTCATTTGATGCTGTATTCGTAGGCGTATGCTGTTATGCTTTTCCCTGTTTCCTCCTCTCTTATGTTCTACCTTGTCAATACACTCCATCATTGCCTGCTGAAGTGGAGGAGGCTGTTCATGTTCCACCAGCAACCTCTCCAAACAGATAGTGTGCAAGCGAAGGCCCAGTTCACCCAGGAAGTCTATTTTGCTCCTCTGAATATATATAGAAAATCCCTCTCCTCACCACGCTCACTTTTGGGCCGTCAGCAGCCTAAGCTGCTCTCTGGCACTGTTAACGTTGAGCCTTGTGCTGCTTGTTTTGTTGTCAACCTGCAGACGTTTCTGAGGAAAGCCAAACTGACTTCTGTTCAAGGGGCTTTCCAGAGAGATCCAAAGATACATGTACACAATGTTTTCACTGGCTTCCAAAATCTTGAATCTTTGTGGATTTGAGACAAAATAATGCTTTAAGACCTCCAAACCAGATTTCTGGCCGTGCTTGTGTCCAGTTCTGACCTGTGTCATCAAAACCTGTCGCTTTTTGAGTTCTTGAATGTCACCTGGTCACGACACAAAACACTGACATGCCCTTGAACCTCATGTCTAGGTCAGCACCTTTTGCTTCCACGCTTTTTCTTCTGCCAAACCTTCCCTGCTGAATGGCCACGCAGTCTCTGGTGGCCAAAATAGGCTGAAGGTGTTCTGGAGGCGTCTGGAGCAGTAACGTGATCTGTCACCTATACTGGGATACAACTTTACAACAGGCTGCTGTTGCTGTGACGTGAGAGCAAAGGGGTCAACTATCAGCTGGGAACTGGATGTGAACTTTCTGAGTAACCTTTTCCGACAAGTGACTCACACATCGGCTGGAAATGTCCTGTCAAAACTGATGGCATATTGTTGTTGTTTACTCAGAGAGAAGAAAAGTGACTTATCTAAACCAGTTATCATAGAAATGGGTGAAGGTAAAATACTGATAAAAAAGTTTAATTAATCCTATTACAGCACAGGTGCTGAATAGATACTGTGGATACTCGTTAACTACTTACAAAAACATAAAACCATTAAAAACCTGCTTTAATTGTCAGGTTTTCATGGGACTAGACTAGAAGGAGCTCACAAAAGATTTTGTGAAGCATGTTCCAAGTATAGTGAGATTTGTGAATGGGCTGAAGTTTGTTCTAGTCTGTCAAACACCTGTTGTTTTGTGGACACCATGCAGTATCGTAATCGTATACATTCTTTTTGCATGGGTAGGCTGAGTGGGATCAATCAACAAACCACTAGCAGGTGCCTAAAACCTGCAATAGTGCATTAGAAAAACACAACGGGCTGTGTCAGTGAGGACGTGTTTCTTAAAATGCCGAGAAGACAATGAAGTAAGATTCAGGAGGTCCATTTTGGGTTATACATCCATGAGTTTAAAGGCTTATCTGATGCCAAAACACTGTCTAGCGCTTTATGATACTATCAAACAGAGCTTTATAACTCTTCACTGCAGCGACCATTTTATCTTTCATCTTACAATTTGCAAAGTAGAATTATGCAGCCCATGTTTCAAAGTAATCAAAGTAGTTTTCTACTGGACGATCCTACATTTTTTGCCAGAGCCCTCTAAGTCAGGACCCTTGCTGTGCCAGCACAAAGGTCTCAATGAGATTAATGAGGAAGCTGGTCTGAGCACAGTCTTTACTCTTTCTTTCTCCCATACTCCATCTGAATGCTGTCTTAACAGGTGCACTATGATCAGTCGTTTCACCAATGTATGGATGAAGAACATAGAGTTAGTCTTTTTACGATACACAGTAGAACTACAGTACTTCCAAATGCCAAAAAGTCCAGTTCATTTTGATAAGAACAACATGCTGCAAAACTCCCAGTGTACCTACATATATATTCAAAGATAGTGACTATTTAATTAAAAAGCAAAGTGTAGATTTCTTTGTTATTTAAGTCTGACTGGGTCTTGTTTCTCTTTTTAGAATTTGGATCTAAAGCTCGCGCCAAGCTTTGCAGCTCAGCCTCATTTCCATCAGAAACCTTAAGGTGAGGTGTTTTTTTTTTGTCACTAATCACCACACAATCACGGGTAAACGAGTCGTGGAGCTGCAGAAATGACCTGTTCTGTTTTCTAAGAGCATTTACCTTCGTGTCATTTTTGCTTTGTCGTCAAGATAAGGATATGTAAGGATATAGGTTTTACTGCAGTAGAGCGCTTTAACTTATCATGCACAGTAAGCATTAAAAGCAGGTGATGCCTGGAACAGCTTATCTTAAGACACTTTTTTGTTCACATGGCATTATAATACCTCCCTCAGGAGCACTTAGCAGCAAGACCCCCGTTTGCATTCGTTTGCAGTTCCTTCTGGTTGTTGAGCATTAGAGCTCTAGCAGAGTAAGCCAATTACCTTCATTCCTTCTTAGCAACATGGTGAGCAGCTTTTTTGTATTTTCTCCATATTTTTATTTACTTTGTATAAGTAGAGGCATATTCTTTGCTCTGTGGCTGACATTGTTGTCTGGCAAAAAGATACACAACAACTTTTTGATACACTTGAACATAAACTCTAAAAGACAAGTAGTTTTAACTGATCTGCTCTTTTAATATCTGGATGTATCAGTAGAAATTGATGCATACTAAAGACAACAGGTCTCAGTCTTGTCTAGTGTAGTCTAGAAAAGAGAATTAAAAACTATACGACTCTGCTTAAAAAATACAATTAAATACTGAGTTTATTTATCCTGGCTGGTTTGACTGTGCCATGTAAAGACATTAAGAGAAGACCTTGATTCTCTGTTTCTACTTTGAGGAGAATCTGGAGTTGATGACCTCGTTCTTAAGCTGGATCCTGTTGGAAGTGGCACCAGCTGAGTTTCACCTTTACCTGCCCTCACCTTTTTAAGACAGGGCATTTGAGGCAGAGCTGTACTAGGCACAAATTATTTCACAACTTTGTACCTGTTTTATCACTGAGTAGATTGAAATAAAGCGGCTGCTCATCCTCCTATAATTATCATATATATATATTTAGAAGGAAGCGATTCTTATCAACTATTTTGATTAAATATTTCTTTTGTGTTCATTAGGAATTCAGAATATAATACATTTTGTCTTGTCATTCAGTTTTCAGACTGACTTCTCCTTGGGTGACAAGACCAGTTTGGTCAAGAGTGTTTCAGATACAGATGCCAAACTTCTGGCTGTCCTTCCCAAGGGTGTGCACTGCTTCCATCCACACACAATAACTCAGAATTAAACAAATAGTTTATTATTTTTGAGATGTATATGGTACTAAACTATGTTATCTGTTCTAACATTCAGTTTCAGAGTTGAAGAAATACTTTGAGGGAGCTGTCACAAAGGATTTGGAAATGAACAGGTATCTTCAGGGCTCACTTCTTTCACATAAGCATGTCTAAATATTTTCATAAACTAACTCAGCTAAACAGCTGTTGACCTTTAGCCTCTGCCTTTTGTCTTTGACAGGAAGGAGAGGATAGCCCGGCGTCTGGAGGGGATTGAAAGTGATGCTCCACCTGCGCTGGTGCCCGGTGGTTTGGTAACCAACAGAATGCTGGAGGAGGATCCTCCGCGGTACACCCGCGCCTCAGATTCCTGTGAGCCTTGTGTGATGGGTAAGCATGGCATTATGCACTGCAAAAACATTTGATGCTGCATTTAGTGGACTTGGATTGCTGAAATGATCTCATGTTTGAAAAAGAACTCATGTTTGTCATTCAGTCTTTGTAAACCATTTGATTTTTTTATGTTACATGCCTGACAATTTTCTGTCCCTGTTATCTCAACATGCTCCTCCAGTGGTGCTGTTCAGTGGCCAACAGTTGATACATGTGGTTATACTGAGCAACTCTATTGTAGGTCTATTGAATGTAACAGTGTCAGTGAAACATAAAACGTGTTGCATGTTGCATTTTGCAAGAAGTGAATTCACTAATTGATATGAATATCTGATGTGTCACATTTGTGTCATGTGGGATAGAAGGTCGTACATGTTTACGTCAATAGACAACTCAAGATGTGTGTAAAATTGCAGAGTTCGTCTTGTGTTAGTTAAAAATACTGTGCATGGTCAGTATTGGACGATATCCATTCTAGTGGTTTCACCACACTAGAATTTCTGACTTAGATACAATACCTTAGAAAATATTGATATTTGATACCATTTTCAATACCACAGGCAAAAAATTGGCATTGAGGATATACAAGGCTGTAACATGACCACGACGACTTCTCTTCTTGGTTAGTAGCAAAGAACAGCAGAATGACTGTAGTGAACATTTACAATAAGAGAGAACAGGAAAGTGCCACTGGTACCTGTGCATTGATACAGCAGAAAATGAATATTGAAACGGTTTGTGCTTCATACAAGCACAATCAAGCCTACAAGTACAAATCCTTTGTCCAACATTTCACACTATCTCCTGAATATCCAATGGGAACACTCAGATTACGTACAATTTCACTATCCAATCACAGAGCCAGGGGGGTGAACCTTCTTTTGCTGTGAGTCTGTGAAATCAAGCTTGCTTAGAAAATAGCGCTATTGTCCAGCTGAAATTATGACTTTAAGGTTGAACGGTACTTACCAGTCAGAAACTTGTAATTACAGTAATTCCCATGTGACATGAATGTGGCATGATTTTTGGTTGTCATGGAATGTTGTTGATGAGTAATAAAGTATTTCCACTGCTCACCACAGTGAGGCGTTACAGTCGAGAGGAGCTGGAGGCACCCCAAAAGCAGGTCTCATCTCAAGACAGATCCCATCAGGTCAAAGGTAGCGTTGGCAGCAGCCGTCCAGAGCCCATGTTGGTGTACGTTGACCCGGTGACGTTATCCACCTCCTCTACACCGACAACTGGCCCCTCAGACCCCACCAGCCTCAGTTCCAAGGCTGAGCGCATCGCTCGCTACAAAGCTGAACGCCGCCGCCAGCTTTCAGAACGTTATGGTATCCACCTGGATCAGGAGGCAGACATTGATTACACACCACGCTACCGTTCCCGGCGTGATACAGACGTCTCTGACCGACTAACTACTGCCAGGCGAGACAAAGACAAACAGGAAGGTGAGGAACAAGGACGGGAGCCCAGGGTGCCATACCGTTCTGGAGTGGGCAGGGTTTACATGAGGACTCAACCAGATCCCACCCCTGTTTCCACTACCAGCTCCACCCACTCAAACCAAGCTCCTCCCCCCACACAAGAGAGGCCGAGAAGATTTTCGGAACGCGAAAGGGCAATGAACATTGAGAACTATCGGCGCGGTGGGGCCCAAGATCGCGCAATCACCTCTAGAGCAAGAACCCAAGAGCTGCATCCGCCCCAGCCCCAACAGCAGCAGCAACAGCCCCACCACCACCAGGATGCCTCCCACCAGGAGCCAAGCCCCGCCTCCACCAGGGATTACAGCATCGCAGCGGTGCCCAGCTCCCCTCGCACCGCCCGCCGGGCCTCCCTGCCCTCCACTCGCTACGGCATCTCACCAGGGGATTTATTCATAGAGCAGCAGGCCCAGAGCATCCTCAACAGGCAGGGGTGAGTTTGCAAAAACTGGTTATAACGTTCACAAAATACATGAAGAAAGTTGATCACTTACCAGAGTCCAAAAAGGGCCTGATACAGTAGATAACTCTAAAATGACACTACTAGAAACACACTATTAGAAACACTTCTTTTGTCGATGTCACCACATCATAAAAGATTCTCCTATTCTGACTCTACTTTTACTTCATACAGATATTTCAGTCATTTGCATAGCTATTTTTAAATATCAAAATGGCCTAGATTATCATCAAAAGCCTTTAAATTTCTTTTTGGGTAGCTCTCGCTGCTGTGTAATGTTGCCCATGGAGTGATCTTACCATGAAAAGTCTGATGTTGCATCTACAGTGTATTTTTAGCGTAGATACATACTGTAGAAAGAGTTTAAACCACATGAATCCCTGTTTTCCTCACAGTAGTTACACTGCATGTGAAGTCCACAGGGCCAGGCATTTCTGACACAACTGATTTTTTTTTAATTATTTTTTTATTGCAGCTTTTGCAATTTGAAAATAGCATAGTCTTTTATCAGTGCTACTTTGAATGCAGTTAATCCCTCAGCCCTATACAGGAGCATATATACATATTTTCATGGAGTTTTATTTGATCATAGCAAAGTATTTGACATAAATATTATTGCTATATTCTGCCAGAATTTGGTTTGTGCAGTAATCCAAGTAATGAAAACTCTGAAAAGGAGAAACCGAGATATTCATGAGTTGGCGCAGTTTGGGCTGTCCACCAACTGCTGAGCTAACAAGCCTGCTTCTTTTACCACTGTATGCCAGTATATGGATCTTTCTAGACTGTGGGTCCAGCTCTGTCATGCTTGCCCTGCTCCAGTTTCACATGGAAAGGTGCTCTGGGGAGCTCATCAGGGAAAGGTTGCAGGGCAGAAGGGTAGATTGCAGGGTTGGTTTTGGAGGGGATATGATTACGCTGCTTGCCCCCAGAGGTAACCCTGATTTAACAGCAGCTTGATTCATTAACGAAGTGCTTACGTCACTTTCTATTATAACTTCAATGTGTCACCAGAAAAGGAATGAGTAGTGTAACATACGTCAAGTAATGTCGATGTAAAAAGAAAAGAATTTGACGTGATGGCAGTGAAGCAGAGACAAGTGAAAAGCTGTGCCATGAACTGAAACCTATAAATAACAGCATTCATATTTATGAAGGTAAAGAAGTGACTTCAGCAGAAATGATTCTGTATTGAAAGTAGTAACATTTAAATGACAGTATTTTGAGCAACATTTAAACAACTAGAAGGTCACTAGAAGAGCGCAGACCTCTGCCTCTTAACGAAAGTGAAAAATAATTTGTGTTTTCATCCCATTATTTGGGATTTGGGATGACCAAGTTTCATGAAAATTATGACGCTGGTTGTTTTTATCATCCTGCTGATAAACAAACCAACAGATCGAACTAAAAACATCACCTCCTTCGCAGAGGTAATATTCAAACTGCTCACTACCTTAAGATGTTCGTGATTGTGGTTCAGCTGATCAGTGCAGCTCTCTTTGCTCTGATCTTTGAAAGTATGATTTGTAGTTTCCCTCAGGGTTTGACACTGTCACAACATCATCTTGTAGCCTGGCCGCCCTGTCAAAGAGCAACTGGTCTCTCAACACAGACTCAGAGAGTGAAACAGAGGCAGTCTTCAGCTGGCCTTCAGGGTACAGTCTGCTCAGGATGCCATCAGTGAAAAGACCTTACAAAGCCCCTGTTGTCCACCGGGTACATGTGCTTAAGCTGGCAGCATTTACTTGATGCTCAGGAAAGTGCTAAATCATTGTGTAATTAAATGACATTTCATTTTTCTTGCACTTTAATCTCGTTCATGTAAGGTTCTAAATGTCTTCAAAACAGTGTTATACGTATTTAGTAGAGTAATATTTCTGGAAACACCCAAAATAAAGGAAAGTAACAAGATGATAAGCCAGCACTTTGAAAACACGTTCTGGGTGGACTTGCAGCTAACTCATTCCTGTATACCTTCTAACAATGCGATATTATGTTTCATTCAGTAATTACTTCCCTTATTGGTGTTGTGGTCTTCTATTTAACAAGTATTTTAAGTTTGTGAATCTGAGTGGGTTTACGTTTTTCAACAGACAAACTAAATCCCTAACTTCGTCTTATAGCTGAACATTTATTCATCAAAAGATTTACTGTATACATATACTCATTTTCATCTCTATTTCTGGAGCAGAATTTTTCAAGCTCACTTTTTTGTTGTTGTGACTTTCATTTATGCTATAATCGCAAAAAAGCAAAACCAAAACAGAAAAGTACCCTCCACAGAGTCCACCATATTGCACTGCCATGTTTCTAAGTAGCCCCAGAAAAGACTGGCTCTACAAAGAGTCATTCAAATTTTCATGTCAGCCATCATAGTTAGCAGCTCCTCCAAGACAGGCAGAACAGTCTTGGAAAAAACACTGATTTGTAACACGAAACTGCCTTATATTATATTTTTAGGAAGGATTTAATGGTATCTAGTGATGAGGATTGCAGATTACAACCAGATGAAACTTCTCCCGATTAGAATTCCTTGAGTTTTCATTGTTCAGGAGGTTTTTTACAGGGAGCCAAATTATCCACAGAGGTCTCTTCCTCTACAAAATAAATGGACCAGTGATTTAAACTGGTAAAAACACTGAATAAAGCACTTTTATGTTACAAATCAGTGCATCTCTGACGCTGTTTGGCATGTTGGAGACAGGCAGTTTACCCAGCACCTCCTAATATGTGCTCACCTTTTTTCTCTGATAACTTAAAATCGAGACGTTCAGGGGGGTTATACTGGGAGCTTGGAGTGTCTTCCTCTCCAAAAAAATTAAACTGGTGAAAATACTGAATTTAGTTGTTTCACAAATACAAATTAGTGGTTTTCCAACAGTGCTTGTTGCAGATGGACTTCTAGTTACAGTACTACAGTTGCCTGACGCAAAAACACAAATAGCCCTATCTGGAGCCACTGTTTGATTTGTCAATTTTGGGCTACTATAGACACATGGCAGTCAACATGGCGATCTCCATAAATGAGGACTCGCTCCTTATGTAAATATAAACCGCTCATTCTAAGGTAAGGAAAACCCAACAATCCTTTGTTTCAGGTGATTATACACTAAAGAAAACGTACTTATATTCCATATATATCCAATATATCTTCTTAAGTCCTTGATATTGGACCATTATGTTATTAGATAAAAAAATCTGAGCACAAATTAGCAGGTGCTAGTCTAACTGCCACTCTGTGACGATAAAAACAGTGTCAGAGAAATACTGATTTGTGAGGTGGAACTGCTTTAATTAGTGTTTTTAGTGGTTTTGGAGAGGTAGATACTGCTGCAGATAATTTGGCTTCCTGTAAAAACCTCAGAACACATCCAGAACTTTATAAAAGTGACCATTTGTTTATCAACACAAAACCATCAATCTTGTTAAATGAGTTGAGGCTTTGTGTGGCCTGGGTTTTATGAGCAGTTGAGTGGTGTTAATGAACCAGAGTTGATAGGGTGACAACATTAGTCAGCTCAGTGCCCTGACCCAGTCAGTCGTAGACCCACTGACTCAGCACTTGCCAGCTGAGGCTGCACTCAGATCCCCCCTCCTCAGATTCTGGTCTGTTGGCCCTATGAAATTACATCTGAGTCCTGTACCCTGTCAGTGACTTTGACAATGTCATTGCATAAGGTTTGCATCCCCCCTTGAGAGCATGCATGTAAATTTTTTAATCACCTGACATAGTTTTGTGCTGAAAGGATTCTGGAGATAAACAGATGACCAGAAATATTTAATTCAATTTGATTTTTCTTGGAGAGTTTGCCATTAAAGTCCTTGGGTATACATGTATTTCTGGACTGGACGATGGCCCAGATTCGTGGCATAGCTGGCTTGCTGATAGCCTGAGAAAAGACGAAGGCCCATGACCAGCCTTTGAGCTGTATAGACAGGTGAAATCCAGAGAGGCATGGCAAACCCTTATAGAGAGTCTTAGCAAAGGTTGATTGATTTCACATAGCTCTTTGATGCTCCGCTTGCAAAAATTAAGAAAAATAGAAAGGAAATCCAACACACTCCATTTGTTTGTGATGTCTGATGTGTCTCAAAAGAGGACATTTGACTTAGTATAAACTGCATGTCCGATGTATGCAACTGGCACAGACTGCCTTTGTGGTCTTATCAGCTGCTGATGCTAGCTAGTATTAGTGTCTACTCATGTAGCACGGTGTAAGTCCTTCATGCCATGTCAGATAAAGCAGAGGCCCATCAATTATGTCTGACTTAGTGGTCTACAATGAGATTAGAGCAACCTTTGGCTACCAGGGTCAGAAGGTTGTAGATGAAAATAGTTTGGCTTACTTTTTGGCACGGAGACATCAAAGACAGAGAGAGAGAGAGAGAGAGAGAGAGAGAGAGAGAGAGAGAGAGAGAGAGAGAGTTGTTTGAACTTAGACTCAAATTTAAACCCAGGGCAACTTGTTGCTGCAATTCTAGTGTCGGACTTGGGAGCTTAACTTGGTCTTGTGACAGTCTCATGTCATAAATGTTTGTACAATATGTTTTGCAATATGCAGTTTTTAGTGGGGATTAAATGAAGCTTAAGATTAAAATCACTCAAATACTTGTAGATTTTAACTGTAGGTGTTAAGTTTGTCTGCCCTGCCGACCACCTATGCAAGTAGCCAGTTATTGTTTAGAGACACCACTCTAACTCAAAATATCTCGCTGGCTAGTAAAATTGTGGCTTGTGTTCATGTACCATCCTTTGTGTCCCACAGAAAAAAAGCTTGTTTGCTCTTTAGTCACTTCTCGTTTGAGTTGAATTCAGAGAGTGCCGTAGGACTTTAACTGAACTGGAATCTCAGTGTCCCTTATTCATTCCTTTCCTCAAGAATCCGAGTAAGGGAACGATTGTCCAAGGATGAAACTGTCCAGAAGCCCCCTGACTGGAGTTCAGACAGGCACCACGGTAGCAGACAACGTACTCAGGGGAACACTGCTCAGTATACACCACAACGCCCAGAACCCACCCAGCAAAGAACTGTTGCACAGCCTCAGCCCAGCCCAGGCCACCATCCTGCCCACAGCCAAACAGCCTACCCTCTCACTACCCCTGAATACCAAAAGTATGGTTCTGCTGCTGACTCTCAGCCCTATTTGGCCATCCCTGCCCCAGTGGCCTCTGCCAAACTTCCTGGACCTCCTGAAGTACAACCACGAAGGAGAGTCAGTGCCGACCAAATCCATGCAGCCCACAAGGAGGCGAGGTTGGAGGCCAGGCAGGCCCTGAAGGAAGAGGCCCATACAGAGGGCCTGCTTAAGAGCAGGAAAGCTGTGTTGCCCTCAGAGATCCGCCGAAGGGAAAAGAGTGTGGATGATATTCACAGGGGTCGCCATGAAGACATGGACTGGCAGAGCTACAGCCCAGAACGGAGGAGAGTGAGTCGAGGTGAGGAAGACTGGGATCGGGAGAGACCAAGGGAGAGGGGGAGGGAGAGAAATGTCGAGAGGATCAGAGAAAGAGGGAGAGAGCATCTCTCTACACATGACAGCCATGAGGAGAGAGTGTCTAGATCTATGCAGCCTTCCCATACCTCTGTACATCAGCAGCCCAGGCAACATCAACCCTCAGAGCCTGTCTACCATCAAGAGCCCCAGATTCAGCAGCAAGAGCCCCCAACGCAACAACAGTATGAACCCAAAGAGAAACAATATGGCGCTCAAATTCAACAGCAAGATCCTCAAATGCAGCATCAGTACGACCGCTTGAGGCAGCCACAAGAGACTCAAAGACAACAGCAGCCACAAAAACAGCAAGAGTTTGAGCTCCAAAGACAAGAGCCTCCAAGTCAGCCGCAAGACTCACGCAGAAAACAACAAGAGCCCCAACCGAGGGAAAACTTCGAGCCTCAGAGGCAACATCAGCAGCAGCCGGATCCATCAGGGAGGTTTGACTCAGCTGTTTACCTCCAGAAGGGCTCCTCTTTGACCCAGGCCAAACACAGAAGCGTGGAGATGAGCGGAGGACCCAAGCCCAAGATACGAACCCGCTCCATGTCAGACATAGGTATAAGCCAGCATTCTGCCGTATATCGCATGGAGAGGGCAACAGCCGGCAGAGAGACATCGAGGGCCGTCCCTTCATCAGGGATGGCTAACGGGGAAATGGGTGCCCTGGACACCAGGGTGTCAGTAGCACAGCTGCGACACTCTTATCTGGAGAATGCCAACCGGAAACCTGAGTTGTAGGTCCACTGGCATGGGCTCTGTGTTGCATCGCTAAATAACTGTCTAACTCTGCAGTGGCATCTAAATAATCCAGTGACCCAAAACAATTATGCTGATAGAATTTAATTTGTGGCATGAAATGTGTCAAGGTTTATTACTATAATATCTACCATTATCACATTTATTGTAATGGCTGCAATTTTTCTGGAGCTGAATGTACTTGTGCAAGTTAGCATCAGTTCTTGCAAGTTGCCCTTTGGAAGTTGGCTGCTGTTGCATGCTAACGTTGGCTAATGACTCTTCACAGTTGCTTAGCGTGTGCACCAATATCAATGTTTGAGGCCCTGTTTTTCTAACTTGACAGCAGTTTCTGGTAAACTGCTGCTACCAAAACAACATCAAAAACAACTGTTGTTAATAGTTTTTTATTTCTACCTCTCCTATTTGTTGTCCTCGTCAATCTTTCTAAATCTATACACCACTCTAAAAGTGAGACTACTAAAGTAGATCTGTCAACAATGGAGGTAGATCCAGCTAGCGATCGGGACAGGGGTGCTCGGAGGCCTCGACGCTACATCACTCCAGGAGACAGTCGCATGTCGGAGAGGTTTAGAACCCAGCCCATCACCTCTGCAGAACGGCTGGAGTCAGATAGGTACATGAGGGGCCCTTTGTAGCGATCTGCAGGAGCTCTTCAGAATAATTTTATTAACATGATTTATTTATTTAATGAGCTGAATCGGATGGCAGCGCATGAATCTAGGGTGTCATTCAAATCATTATACTATCCAGTGTTTCCTTAAATTAAACATGTAGTCTGAATAGTGATGCCTGATGTATATTCATGTTTTCTGCAGGTCTTGTCTAAGCCCATCAAAGCTACAGGATCCAGAGGGTAAGTTTAGTCATAATTCTAAATAATTTAAGGAAGTTTTTATGCCATTTTTCCAGCAGTTTGAATACAGTTGATGCCACATAGCATAATTATTCTCTCCCTTTTATTAGATGAAGAAAAACTGGACGACAGAGCCAAGATGAGTGTGGCTGCGAAGAGGTCTCTCTTCAGGGTACACTTCCTACTTTATGTACATTTCAGTCATAAGGACAGATGAACAATACAGTATATTCTTAACTGGGCAATGTTTTAAAGTAATCCCAAAATCAAAAGCTGGAGTTTTGTTCAGATTAATTGCAAATGGAAGTGTAATTTAATTTCAGGTGCCATATTTAGTTAACTGGGTGTTCACAGGCATTCGAATAGATATTGTTTCTTCTCACTTTATATATTATTGTTATGGCCTCAACTCCTCTGAACCGATTACTGATGTTTCCCTGACATATTCTTCCAGGAGCTTGAAAGAACATCTGACGGAGGTGTTCCCAAACCACGCTCTCGAAATGCTGCTGTAGAAAGGCGTCTGAGAAGGGTTCAGGACCGATCACACACGCAACCTGTCACCAACAAGGAGGTGGTCAATGCTTCAAGGTAGAGCTTGGATTTTGTGTGTATAGCTGTATTCTACTACAGAAAATATACTAGTGCTCTGTTCTTCTCTTATTTTTAGGTTTTTCTTTTACATGTGCTTGTCAGTGATTTTCGGCTCATCTCCTATCCTTTCCTTCTGTCTCCGACACCTCTGTCACCTCTTTCTTGACTTGTTAACTTCTCCTCTCCCCGCTTTTTAGTGACTATATTTTTCTTTGCCTTGCATTATCTGTATCTCAATTTTTCTATCTATACCTCCTTGTATTCACTCTAAAGTGATCCTGCCACATCATCACAACCTCCTGGAGTCCACACTAATGTAACTCGGGTCCCCAGTCCCACTGTAGTCAGCACCAGTGTGGCCAGCATCAGGTACAGCTGGGATGGGCTGCTAACTTTTATGTGCCTCTATCTGATGTGTGTGCATGTGTTGTTTTCTTATGTGAAAAACGTGTCTCTATGGATGTTGTACCTCTGTAGGATATGTGGTTGTGTTTTACTTTAACAAACAGAATGTCTCTATTGCATGAAAACCATCTGGGTTTTAATTATTTTCAAGATCTCAGTTTAATTGAACACCATGGGTTTAGAAATTACCATGGATCAGTTGCAGTAGAAATTTAACAAAAATGTACATTTCTCTTCATTAAAAAAAAATGTGAAGGGATAAAAGATTCAGAAAGAGATTTCTTAAACTCTGACTCTTAACAAATAGTATTTTAATAAGTGGATTTATTGCTATTATCCCAGAGATGTCATTGCAATTAAGCAATAAAGACAGCCACACATTTATACATTATAACTCCACTACAAAGGAAGTGAGATTTTGTGCCCGAGCCAGTTTATGACACAATTGTGCCTGTGTCATCCCATTAACTTCATCTGTCATTTGTACTGAACCATTTGAATGTGCCACAGAGACATTTTACTCTCTATCTCCCTCTCCTGGCGGCAGTGCTGATCTGTTCATCCAGCTCATCTTACCTTGTTATTTCTGCCCCCCTCATGTGCTGCTTCTTAGCTGTGCACCTTATAGGGGAAGGAAGTCAGTGTTTACACAATAATTCATTCAGTACTTTCCATGCCCAGTTTCCAAGCATTCCCTCTCACAGTGTCTCTCACATGCAGGTCACTAATGTCAGTGAAGAAAAAGGTTACATATCTTATGGAAAGGTCAGAGGTTGAGCCAGTTAAAGCTCTCCGCATGTCTCGGTTCACGTGTCCTGCAGTTTGTTTACCAACCCTGGTTTAACTTAGCACACCGCCGCGAGATCGCCATAACCCCTGCAAACATCTGAGTGCATTATATGATTATCTGGCATATGTGTGCTGATCTACTTATGTCTCTATGTTGCTGTGCTTGTAAGCTGATACAGTGGTCACAGTTATTTACCTACTAGCTGGTATTTGCTGCTTGTATGCTCAGTTTTTTGGATACGTAGCAAAGGAAAGGAACACATTCATTTTTGATCTCTTAAGAATGCAAGTTAGGTAAAAACATAATTACTTAGGTGTTTTGTTTGAATAAAGATAGGCTGCAGTTATTGCATTTAAAACTGAAATGTAATCATCCTTTATTCATCCATGTCACAGGATATCTATAGATACTGAGTCAAAGGCAACTGGATGTGGTGTTTTATTCTTGACATAAAAATAGCACCTCATATCTTTTCTCTTGTTTAATTTTAGACACCATATCCGGTATTAGAATTTATGACTCTAATATATTAAATCTTAAAATACTAAAAATCTTAAATTTCTGTAATCTATGCACTGATCCTGATGGTAATACATGTTTAATAACCAGACAAGATTTTTTTAGCACCAGTAAAACTGAAAATGTCATTTTTATATAAGACATACACACTTCTTAGTCCAGAAGTTGAGCTTTCATTTGAAATCAAATGGTTATTAGAAGACTTATGCCCGTGCCTCATACCCTGATATCCCCTTGTCTCTCCTCAGCATCCAGGCCTCCTCTCAGCCAAGCTCAGCAGTCCAGGATCAGGAGAAAGAGACGCAGGAACACCAGAAACCAGCTCAAGCTCTCAGTGCCGGGGTGGAGGGAGATGGCCAGGAGCTTATGTCTGATGAGCCGGACCTGTCCACCCTCACCTTGGCTGAGAAGATGGCCCTCTTCAACCGCCTCGCTCAGCCTACAGGCAAGACCGCAGAGGGGGCCCGAGGAGACACCCGCCAGCGCAGGGCCAACGCCCGGTTCCAGACTCAACCCATTACCCAAGGAGAGGTGGAGCAGGTAGGTTTTACTACATGCACGTTTTTTTTTTCTTTAAAGAAAATTCTGGATCTCTTAAAACAACAGTGTCTTTTTCAGAGATAAAATGTGAACTATAAATGTTGAAGGAAGTCAGGAAAATTCTCAAGATCAAGGAGGGTCTTACTTCTTCTAATTTATTCCTTCTACACTTCTCAGCACAAAACTAACAACATTCAGCAATGATGATTGCAGCTTCTAGAATAAACCAATTCAGTAGATTTCAGCCCACACCATTAAAATAGATTAACTTTTTCCCTGCTTTCTCATCCCAAACCCACTTATCCACCTTGATGGCATCCATCCTAATTGCCCCCACAAAAGAAAAATGAATGAGTAATGAATGAAGTAAAGAGGAAACATTCACAAAAACACTTTTGTGCAGGCCAAATGTCAGAGGTGCAGACACCAACGTCAAGTTAGCACAATAGCATACCAACAAAAGTGAAAGCAGGAATTTGTGACATTTGTGAGTAGCACAATAGAACAGATGTGCAGAACACATTGTGAATTAAATGAAATGGGGAACACTGCTTCTGAAGATTATTTGAATGTAAGATCTTTTCATGATAAACAGGCCTGAAGCAACAGACGATTCACTTCCAGGTCACTTACACTACAGTGGGTGTTTTGCAGTGCACCAGTTTCCTGTGGTGCGTGATTGCTGAATTACAGGATTCTCTGTGCAGCTGGATGACTCTCAGATACTACAAAATGAACAGAGGTCACAGGGTTTATTCTGCTTTTAGTTTTTAATCCAGTCGCCTCTAGATGTCACAAATAACCAACAATTCACACGTGGAAGCTCAGAAATACTGCATATAGGGAACCATTTTGTCTGTCAGTGTGCAGCAGAGTGTTGTTTGTTTAATTATGAAGGATCATCTGCATCAAGGAATATATCTGTGACCTTTAATATAGGAGGAATATATCTGTGACCTTTAATCTCTTTTAATCTCTTTGGTGCTGATGATGATGTTGTTGGTGGAATACTCTTCCATCCATGTTGCCGAAACGTTGCCCGATGTGTCACCATCTGACACAGATATATTCTTCACAGAGGAACTACAATGCAAAAATAGGATAAGAATTCAGATTCTTTCCTCAGCTTCCCTGAAGGCGCTGAAACCCAAACATGTTGTATTCTCAATAGTCAATCACTGATGTCTACACAGGAAGCTGAGCCGCCGGTAACCTCTGCGGTGTGTAACGGTGACTTAGAGGCCAATCAGGGAGAACATGTAAGACCCGACTGCCTGTACAGAGCTTCTGATTGATGTCTATTGACTGTCCTGATTGGTCCCGCTAGTGACCAGTGTTGTCTTGTCTTGCTTACAGTAACTGAGCTGAGTTTGATGATGTCCATAAATGCAGTCCAGTGTGTACTTTGAAGTTTGATATGCCTCAGTGGTAGATGTTGCTTTGTTATGAGGAATTAATGTGAACGTTTAAGGTACCTTGTTTGTTTTCCATGTCTCCTCATTTTTGGATGTAAGTAGCTTCTATGATATGCTTGTTTATTGCATAACAAGCATGGGATTATTTGACTGCAAATACTGCATGCTAGTTTATCCAGGCTTCCTCCCAACCTGAATAAACTAGCAAAAAAAAAAAAACAGCTTATCTGGGGAATAAGTGTGTGGATGGATCTGGCTATGTGCAGGAATGTGTGAGGGTCAATACAGAGACCTTGTATTGCAACCAAAATTAATTGGCAGTAGTCTAGTGTAGAATTTAAGCATCTCTACTGGAACTGTTGGAAGAAGAGACGGGGCACATTTTGATATACAACACACTATATTTATCTTAATCGTGATACAGCTTTAGTGTTGTGTTTTCTGGCCTTTAAGGCTGTATTACAGGCAAATAATATGATTCCCTGAACGTATTTGATCTCTCTAGCTGAGTTAAATGCGCAAAAAAAATGCCTCAATCTGCTCTGCCATCATCAAGACATTACAGACTTCTAGCATCACATCAATCATTTTTATTAAATATTTTCTGAAAGCACCAAAAGTCATATTTATTGTCACATTATCAGCGCAATGGTATTTTTGGTGTGATTTTGTAACTAGCGTTCATCACTCAGGGGTTCATCGACTATAGATGTGAAGGTTTTTTATTCACTGTCCTCATCTAGACAGTCCTGATGCAAGTCAGCATGACCCATAGAGTCACACTGGCCACATTTATGATATTAAGTCAGGTTGAAATATACTGGAATTTCCCTTTAAGAACACCACAGACTATTCCATGCATTTTATAAATCAAATGATAAGTTGTTTAACAAGCAAATATTAACATAAATAAATGCCACCAGACCAGATCCAGACAAAATAGTTTATTAATGACATAGCTTAGAAGCGTATGAGTGTCAGATGATACCTGTGAAGGTAAACGTTTTGTGTGTTTGTCTTAATGGTTCCGTTTGTGCTTCCTGCTGCCATTTTGTGAATGACAGAGTTGCTATACAGCTGTGGCTTCACGGGCAAACCTGAACTACTCAAATGTTTTCCCTAATTTGCTTTGATTGCCGCTGCCTTTCCCCTCTTTCATCCATCTGTTTCTTTCCCACCTCTAATCCTATTTGTCATCCTACTTTATTCTTTTATCCATCCATCTGTTCATCACCAAATAGCTTCTGTAACAGCAACACACACCTCCATTAATCTCTAATTTACCTGCGCCAATCACATTTAACCCATCCCATCTCCATATCAACCTTTTTAGCTCTCCTGTTGTCATTTTATCTGCCCCAAATTTCTGACATGATTCCTGCTGTTTCCGCAGCTGAGAAACGGAGGTGAGATCAAACTGGAGCCCCTGTCTGCCTCGCTGATCCGCTCTGTGGCAGCCGTCACCTCCCAAGCCTCTGTCACCACAGTAACCATCACCCCAGGCAGCAGCGGCGTCGGCAATGATGACGGTCTCCGTCCAGGGAAGTCCACCGCCGTCCCCTACATCCCTGCCCAACAACAGGCTTCCAGCACCACAACCAGCCACCAGGAGAGGGCGTTGAGGTATTTCTCCATGACCCAGAGTGGGGACCCTGGCCACCCTGAGCCTGAGCTCAACTCCTCCCCTCTCCTCCCTGAGAGCCGAGACAGACTGGGGGCTCCTCTTGGTCCCACCTCCTCTGCTGGTCACAGACAGCAGGGGGAGGCAGTGGAGGAGGGCTGGAGAGAGCGTCAGGAGGAGGAGGTTAGGGGGAGACAGCAGGGAGGAGCCAGAGAAGAGATCCAAGACGGCAGCATTAAGGGAAAGCTGCACTCCCCCGACAGGGACCGGGACGGCAGGCAGCAGCAGCATCCCCAGCCTCAGCAGTCTGCCGAACCCTCTTTGTGGAGGGGCGAGTCAGAGCCTCTGCCCAGCTGGAGAGCTGCAGACGGGCACTCCCAGGAGAGCAGGGAGAAAGCAGAGGGAGGAGGAAGAGGAAGAGGAGGGTACCTGAGAGAGGCAGCTCACAGCTCCTCCACACAGGAGCAGGAGAGGAGCAGCGGCCGGAGCCAGCCAGGCATCTCAGGTAGGAGGCTTCTCTGACAAATCACACAGAGAAGAGATTGAGAGGAGTGGGGGAAAGAGCAATAAAGAGATGCGAGTAGCTGAGGGCGAAAGGAGGGATGTGGGAAGAGAGATGAAAACGGAGGGGACATAAAGAAAAAAGACAGGTAGTGACAAAAATATAGGAAGCAATGTCCAGGGAAGGGGCTGTTCTCATTATCCTCATTGTCTTATGCAGCATGCTCCCACGCATGATTGCTTTCTGCCGGCTGCACACACACTTGTCCCAGCTGGGGGTATTTGATTTGGCTGATACAGAGAGCGAGAGAGTGTGTGAAGAAGAGAGAGAGAGAGAGAGACGTCTGAGGCTGCATCTAATTAGCATATTTTTCCATGCATTTGCCTCGTAGCTCCCTTTGTCTAGAAAGAGGAAGACCTTTTCTGACATGCTGTTTGTCAGCTATCAGACAGCAGAGATTTTGAAATCGAACTGTGTGTGCTCACTGCCATGGCCTATAAAGGGGCTGTGGTCCCCATGCACCATATTAACGCCTGTGGGTTAGCCTTGCACATCCTACAGTATAATAGGCCTGACCTGTTTTATGTGCTAATGCAGAATGTGTCCAGGGGTGGTCTTTTTCCTATGCATGCACACAAACACAGAGAGATGAAAACACTCAGTGAGAGAGTGCAGAACAATTGGTCGGCACTTACATGAAGCAGGTAGAGGACAGGAAGGACACAATGGATGCCTTGTCTGCAGGCTGTTCTCTTATTTAGTCCTGCATGGGCAGATCTTCACTCAAGTATAGTCTATTAGACTATAGTATTATGAGGCTAG
Source organism: Epinephelus fuscoguttatus (assembly GCF_011397635.1). Classification (NCBI taxonomy): domain Eukaryota; kingdom Metazoa; phylum Chordata; class Actinopteri; order Perciformes; family Serranidae; genus Epinephelus; species Epinephelus fuscoguttatus. The sequence continues at coordinate 14,272,405 of NC_064766.1, read as the reverse complement.
AGGAACTTGCATTGACTTAGTCTAATTCCCTGCAGGCTTAACACTTGATGCCTAACACTGACCCTAACCCTGACCTTAACTGAAGAAACGATAAGATGAAGTAGTTTCCTTGTGGGAACTAGTGTTTTGTCCCCAAATGTGAGATGAGTCCCCAGAATGTCACCAGCATACTGTACACAGCAGAATTGGCATGATACGTAGCACATTTCTGTCTACAACATTGGCTTCATTTGTTTCAGGGAGTAGTGGTTGCACAGGGGATTTATGCTGATCAGAAAATGAGTAAAAATGGATGTAGTGAGTGCATCCAACTAGGGCTGAAGAAGTAACCCAAATTTTATTGTAATCAAAATATAACCTCCTGCAGTCTTAAAACTGCAGAAGGAACCATATTTGTTAAAGGCATAATATGTGTCAAAATAGCATTTTATATTAAATATTGACCTACACCAGAGATGTCCTGGCCTCATGGACTCAAAATAACATCTTTGTTTATTACAGATCCCTGCTGAAGTCACACCATATTCATTTTTATATGTTTGTCAGTGAAAATGATCCATCCCTCTACTTATGCAAATCATATTGCAATCGCAGTATCAGTCAAAAATAATCGCAATAGACATTTTAAAAATTGTTCAACCCTACAACTAACTCTGAAATTTTGGAGGTGCCCCTGTGACTCAGGGGTTAAGACACAGACCACGAACAACTACATTCCTAGTACCTTTGTTCCATCTCTCTCTCCTTAATTTCCTGTCATCTCTCCACTATTACTGTCTAGTGATAATAAATAAATAAATCTTAAATTTTGAGGCATCCATGCAAACTATTTAATGATATCCATGTTGCACCCACACAGGGCTTTTTACTTTGGCCGATCTTCTTTTCAGAACTTTTTGTGAGTGTACAAACTGTTCTTGATCGACATTCTGCGACCCGCCTTTTAGTTTTGTTGTACCTTTTAGGGTGGAATATCTTGCAAGTATTCCACTCAGTAGTACCCAGTCTTAAAGCAATAAGAGTTTGAATCAGTTAAAATAACTGCGTGAGTGTGCAGAGCCACTGAGATATATAAAAAACAATGATTGCTTGTTAGGAAATCAATTGAAGAACTTACTATATACTTGGAAAAAAGGCAGTACTGTTATGTCCACTAGAGTCAGTTTCAGCTTTGGCAATTTTTTGTTTTGTTGCTGTACAATATAATATATGAAAAACAATTATCAGTCGCTTCATTCATTCTTGATTATAACATTAAAAGAAAGAGGAAAAGAACATACTAATAGTGCTGTAGGTGCCACATCTTTGATAACAAGTGGGTCATTTTGACCAGTTGAAGTTGAGACATTGTAACTACATGATTATACACTGTGTACTTTTCTTTCAGATTTGCCAGATCATCCTGCGCCATTGAGGCCCCTGATAGCTAAAGTGTCATCCAGGACAGTGTCTCACGTTACAAGCAGCCAGCCGCAGAAGCAAACCACCATCCAGGCTCCTCAAACTCTCCCTAAACCCTTCACACAGCAGCCTCCTCCAACACCCCCAAAACCTTCGGTCGACATCCATCTTCAGCCGTACTCCCAGCCCTCTCAGCCCCCACCAACCTACCCCAAACCTTTCACTCAGTCTCCACAAACCCAGCCCAAACCTCAGGGATTCGTCCAGCCTCTCCCTAAGCCTTACCCACAGACAGCCCCCCAGCCTCAGCCCAAACCTCAGGTGCCTCCGCAGACACCACCCAAACCCCAGTCCTTTCCCCAGGCGTTAGTCAAGTCCCAGTCCCTGCCCCTGGACCCCAGCGAGGACATCGGCAGGCACAGTGTCCATTCTGGAGATCTGCTGTCCCCCACAGACTCTGGAGACCGACTGTCTGACAGCATGTCCGCCAAACAGATGTCCATCAAGGAGAGGTGAGTGACAGCGGAGAGTTTGAAACTGATGGATTGTGGTTGTTGCACATTATTAGTCAGGTTAGGGAGCCCAACTGGCTGAGATGCCAGGGGCTGACACTCACCACCAAAAACCCTGATTGCAGCACACTTTTCTGACACTGTGCCTTGCAACACAGGGCCCATTTATTTGGTGTGATTTTATCTTACTGGGTGATTGACCAAATTTGGACAGGGTAATGCTGCTGTGGATTGTGATAGCATTTCTTCCCATCGCCCCAACGTCTGGACTGCTGACCAGTACCTGCACCTCAGAACATCAGAAACGGGATCATTTGGCAAAAGAAGCTGAATAATAATGTTGTAGCTTTAATGGCGATAGTAGACTGTTTTTTTGTAGAATTTACTCTGAATGTGTCACAGTCTGATTATATTGCATTTTTCTTTCTCTCTCCTTGTTATATGTGCCCCCAACAACAATATACTGATATTTAACGACAGTAGATCATTTTACGTTAAGGTAGCCAGTCCATCATCGAAGCTTTTCAGCACTTTTCAGTATTCAGCAGTACGTGAAATCTGTGTGGACACTTTTTCAGTGTTTCTGGAAGGTCTTTCTGTTTCACCTTCATTTTATGCTTGTTCATTCTCTTGTCTGTGTTTTCTTTTCTCATAACGTCTATCAAGGCTCACGCTTATACAGTATGTGTGTTGGGAGGATAAACAGAGAGAGAAACAGATTAAGACTAAAACTAATCTTAAATTATTTGTGAACAAGCATATGGACCTGCAAACAGGCTGATGGGAGACCCCCTGCCTATGTATCTTCCACTGGGCATACTAATGGGGTGTGGAGAACAATTATGTTTGACAGTTACCCCCACACTTTGCTGGCAAAACATTGTCACTGTAGAAATGGACAAGGTGCCAAAAGAAGGTTAGAAGCACAACTTTGCACTGATGTTCAGCAGTTGTGAACGATATGCAAGATATAAACAGAGAGAGAAACAAGGCATTAATCCGTCAATGAGTATACTTCCCACGTGCATTGTGGTCACAACGTGTGGTCAGTAGTAAGGGGAGCAACTTTTTCCTTGATTGAAAAAACACATCACTTTCATTTTGTTTTCTTGCCGCAAATTGTCAAATAACAGGGCTTCCAGTAGCCTGTTGAGAAAAATAAAGGCAATCCCAAATAAAGGCATGGTAATAAAGTGCTCCTTAAAACCTAATGCTTAGCAAAGCTGTAGGCATAAATTAACCATGATTCCATTCACAAATCCAGGACCCAGTCAGAGCTCAGCCCCTTTACAAGGTGAAAACTGAGATGTCAGCAGAGATCAGACACTGAGGCAGCGCCTCATAAATTTGCAGCGTTTGACAGAATCAGGCAGAAGTCACTTTCTCCCCGTCCTTGCAGTATGTAGGTTTTTTCCACCCTATTACATTTTTGGAGGTGAGAGAAATTCATTTTTAGCAACATTGTGTTTCTCCTCCCAGCCAGCATAGAGCTGTGTGGACTGGAGGAGAAATCCTCAGAGATTTCACAGATTCCTCCTAATGCCCTCATTTCTGCCCTGTCCACACTCGAGCAGCGGAGATGATGACATACTTTCTCTTACCCCTCAGCCATCCGTCATCAGTGCTTTAGGGGCCTTTTTTTAACAGTCACGTTTATGGTTGCAGAGCAGAAATCTCTGACCTGGTTTTGAAAATAATGGAAAAGCAGAACAGTTTTTGTTCCCTTTATTTAATTATATTTGATCACAATAACTGTCAGACCCTACAGTTACCTCCCATGGTAATGTTGAAGAAAGTTTGTCCTGTCAGAATACAAGTTACTAATTAAAGAGGTCCAACCCAGGACACCAAATGCAGCTTGTTTGACACAGGGTTAAGATTCACTGTTAAAAGGATATTTTGCAGGTTTTTTTTTTAACCATGTCTGTGTCACTGCGGTGTGGGGAGTGTGTGTAGATGAAGGGGGTTAATGCAAGCTCCTAGAACTCCCTGCCCGTCCACCAACCGAAATTATGCGTTTTACATCATTCACCATATTTTTGCTCATTGAAAGACACGGAGCTCTGGAAGCTGGCAGCATGGGGGTGGATTAACACTGCATCTGCACACATTCTCCCACCGCAGTGACACAGACCTAGTTGAACATTGGCAAAGTGTCCTTTTAAGTACATCACTGTCTATCCTGACTCTGCCTGTTACTTTTGGTATTTTAATTAATAAGCTAAAAGATCTGAAAATAGTTTTGACTGCAGCTGTTCCAGCTTTGAACCTTCTTAGCCAGTATCTTTTCTATTTATGATGTCATTGAGCTCCTGTTACGTATACTGTTTTGTCTCACCTGTTCTTAGGAATATTTTGGTTTAATTCTGGATGTATGTGTTTGGCTAATCTGACAGCACTATGATACAGTTGTTTTGTTGCTACAGTTGCGTAGTGCAGAGTTTTAACCTCTTAAAATCCACTTCTACCATTTTTTCTTAGGTAGCTTTAAGGTTGGACAAGCTATTTCTAATTTTAGTTTAATTTATCAGAAATTAAGAGCTAGGTGACTCTACAGTAAATTATACACAACTACAGACTTGTCAAGGATTACACAGTGAAGTCCACACTACCTGACAGGATCAAATAGATTTTGTATCAAGTTGTTTAAGTTCTTCATTAAAGCTTTATGATGTTCACACTGATTAGGATGTTCAAACCCAAGACTCCATGTTTTTTTATGGCTGCACTGTTTCATCACATTTAATATATTCTAGATGCATTATCCATTATGATATACACGTCCCTCAAATTCAGTCCTACATTTTGTATCTTTTGAAAGTTTCAAACAGAATGTAAAAGACAGAGTGTCGTTTGTAATGACTGACCCATCAGTGAGTCTGGGTAGTTGAGGTGTAATTGAGGCTATTAAATTTAATTAGGGTTGGTTATAAGTTAGCATAATTGCCTACCGTTCTCATTAAGATTTACTTTTTTTGTTTGTGTCAGAGTGGCACTGCTGAAGAAGAGTGGTGAGGAGGACTGGAGGAACAGGATCAACAAGAAACAGGAGGTGGTTAAGGTGGCGTCCACCGAGCAGCAGGCTCAGCTATGGGAAACAGAGCAGACCTGCGAGAAGAAGGTCAGTCTGATCTGCACACCTGCGTTAATAATGAATAACTCAAATCATATTATATTGCATGTATTAACATTTTAAAGAGGAGCTGTCTGGTGTTGCTGTGCTCTAATGGATGCCATTGCAAAGCTGTGTTTTGTAGAGATCCCTGAAATCTCTGCAACACAGCTGGGTATATTCTACCATAACCAGTAGGAATGATGGCCAAAAATAGTTAAAACGTTCTTCAATTCACTCCCTAATATTGGCCTGTTACTGTGTTGTTATCTTAGTGGGAGCTTATGTTGATCATTTTTGAGCCCTGAGTTTAATAAATGCACACATTTCTTCAAAAAAAAAAAAAAAGTTACTCTTCTGGGTCATAATGGTTGAACAGCTTCACCAGAGTAGCCAGAGTAAACACAAGTACCACATTTCATCCCCCATCCTTCATGGTTACCATGCCAGCTCCTGTCCCCCCTCTTCTTTAGCTAAGTGCTCTTTTCATTTCCTCCTTCAGTCCATATGTTGTTTGAGCCCAGTGGTCCAGATCAATGCAGCATCCAGCACCCATAGGCTGTAAACCAGGAAGCATATGGGACAGTCTGCTCCTGTAGAATTAGCAGTCAGGGGGATTGGGGAATAGATTCTCTCCCTCTTTTTTAACAAGATTAGATTTGGGTAAGCTCCAGGCTAAGTTTCAATAATGACTTCAAAATCTTATTTGACAGAAGGAAATGGTTGAAGAATATCTTATTTATATGCATCGCTATTGGTTTATAAAGGAGCTAGAATTAAATTTATAAGATCAAAAAACCTCTAATTTCAGGATTTACACTTTTTCCTGCAGTTCATCTACTTCACATTAGTATTCTGTTGGGCGAAACTGCCTGCTTAAACCCTGGATGGTAATCCTCCAGGCAGTCTCCCCCTAAATCCATTACAGCAACAATGCCCTCCCTCTCCTCCCCCCTTTCTCTCCCTCTGACCGAGAACTTCCCCTGTGTTTAACCCCTCAGGAGGAAGGGGTGGTCGTTCAAGACTACTCCGCTGTGTCTGTGTCTGAACAGCTGTGGGTAAGACACGGTGTGGGCCGCACACCAATGCTAAACCAATCAGCTTGGTGTGGGGCATGTGTTGTCCAATCACAGCTTTGTGTGGACTTTGTGTGATTGCTTTTCTTTTTTGTGGGTCTATGGGTGCTATTCTTTCCTTGCAGTCTGCAGTGCTTCTGACACAGTAGGATGGTGGATGGAAAGCTGCTGACGCTGGAACTTTTCTGAGCTTTTTCTTCTTCTAATTCTGTCTTAAAGTGGCATTAAGTAATCAAAATGATTCAAAGTAAAAAAAAAAAATAAAATAAAGTTGAAATGCAGATTGTTTTGCCTATTTAATTAAAACTGTTGTCCAATGATGTAAATTGTACTTTCTTCAGACATTTTTGTGTCCAGGGCCAACAACATGAGTACTTTTCTAGCAAAGACCAGGAAAAAAACTATATCTTTTTGCTTCATACTGTGATGAACTTTTTAGGGAATTTATTGTTGCTATTTTTCTGTAAATACTGCATCAATTTAGCTGTTAAGGACTTAAAAGATTATTCAAATTAAACAGTCTGAGAGGGTAAAAAATCATTGTCTACAACAGTCACAAGCCAAGAAGATTGTGGACCACAGATTAAATGTATAAATAACATTTTGAGAGTAACCATTACTTAATGCACCTTTAAGCTTTGAGCCTTGTTTTCACTGCCCCACTAATTTAAGTTGTGACTTTCTGTCCCTGAGGCAAGCTGTTCTGGCTCAACTTACAAAACACCAGAGGGAAAAAGGCTTTTGCAGTTTGCTTCTTTGTTACTAACAGTAAAAAAATCCATTTTATCCAATGGCCTTTAATGATTTTAAGTGCATTTTTTATTTGAGGAAGCGTGGCCTTTAGATTCACAAGCAATCAGTTTTACTTTTGAAAGGCTGTTTTAATTTCTTGAAGTCAACAAATTGATATTTACATTGTGCATGGATGTCCCAGAAACATTTAAATTTGGTTTGAATGAATCTGGTTTAATGAATTTAACACATTTTTCATGGTGCCCTTCATGAAATAGACATACAGCTACAACAAAGCTGAGCAACAGTTAACTATTTTGTGCATAAAGTAAGTGAAAAAAACATAGAAATATTTATAAAAAGGTACATATAAAAAGCACAAATCCTTGTTGTTTAAACACTTTGAGACTAGGTCTGGAAGCTGAAGAACAGCGAGTAGTTTAACACTCTTGTTGCATTCCCAGTTTGTGGCCTTCTCTTCTTTGCCTCCCTCCTTTACCTCCGTCACCTGCATGATCATCATTTTTCCTTCCATCTCCTCCTTTGCTTTCCTGTCTTTCACTTCTCCATCCACCTCTACATCCTCAGGAACCTGTCTTCTCTTCCACCTTTTCTCCTACTATCTCCCTTGGCCAAAAGTGTCAGTATATTGACCATCATAGTCAGGTAAGGACATGCACCTGGCACGCTCGAATGCGCTGCATGTACTGGAGTCTTATCTTTTCTGCTTGGTTTGCAGCTACTGGTGTGACGGGCGCTTTGGGTGCTGTTGAGTTTTATTTGGTTCTGACTGCATGAGTGTAACTCAGTGTATAGCCAACACTCCTACAGTGGAATAAAGTAGTTTATATACAGACTAGAGAGGACATGCACCCAGCACGCTTCAGTGCGTCAAATCTTTTTATATCTGCTTGGTTTGATACTGTGACTACATGAATAATTGCTCCAAGGGAAGCGTGGAGTTACTTGAAGTAATAGCGAAGCTGTGTGAGAGGTGATGTAGAGCCTGACTCTTGAATATTAGATCCAGTGGTGTCTGGGGGCGTTTTGGTTTGACTCCATCATGTCATTTTAAGTTTTAATGCAGCTATTAAACCTATGAAGAAAATAAATGTAACACGCTGAAATTATAGCTGACAGTGAGCCTCGTTGTGAAGACTTTATTGCTTTGCATGCAAGACTTTGCACTTTAACTTAATTGTCTTTCATTACTTGATAGTTTGTATGATTTCCTCTTGTCTGTGCAGAAGGCGGGAGAGGAGATTGAAGCCCAGATGACCATCGAGGAGAGAAAACAGATGATTTCAATTCGTGAGGATGCCTGGAAGACAAAGGGCAAAGGAGCAGCCAATGACTCCACCCAGTACACCGTGGCCGCTCGTATGGTCAAGAAAGGTCAGTGCACAAACCTGCTGTTATCCATCCATCTTTACTAGGGTGTGCACTATTTGGAAATGCCACTGGGCATGATTTTATGCACAAATACATGTTATTAGACTAAAAAGCCTTACAAAATGTACTTTTCCTAATCTGAACTCAGATACTTTAGATTCCAATGCAAGTGAGGTGCAGTGAAATACAAAACTGTCTTTTGTCTCCTATCAAACAGCTCCTCTGCACACATTATATGATTTTCTAGTCTTTGTCAAGATTCTGATTGTTTTGGTGACACTGCCATCTAATGCTGCTAATGTGTGAAGTCACCCAGTGCAGTTTCACACCTAGAGACACTTAATCTGAGTGCAGAATATGAGCACAATATTAAACCTAAAATCATGCTGTGTTCTTGTTTGTGATACTTTGAAAATGAAGTGATTTTGTCCTTTTTCTGACTAACTGATAATGTATTTGGGAAATTCAGGTGATGATTTACTTTCAAAAATAGGTGGTAAACTCATTATGTTCATGACTAAATCACTGCTGGACATTGAAATATATATTATTAGATATAAATATTAGCAGTGAAATATACTGGTCCAGGTTATTTCAGATATTTTGTTATATCTCCTGTGAATTTCTGTCTGTGTGTCGGCAGGCCTGGCAGCCTCCTCCTCAGTTATCAGTCCCATCCTGTCACCGGTGTCCACCAAACTCAAGAGCAGCATGCCCGCTGTCAACAAACCACAAGAGGGTGAGACAGATCTGCAAGTCCTGTGACATCATTGTCATCTCTGCTAAAGACATCCCAGTTAGAGGGTTTAGCAAGCAGTGTGGTTTAAATCTGAATGGGCTGAAGTTAATTTTCACGCGTTGTAGTACTTTGTCCTATATAGTATTTTGCGTGTGTGTGTATATATATATATAAAATTCCTAATTTTAAAAAATCATATTGAAATAGACCAAATGCTGTACATTTTTTCGTTGGTTAAAGATGATTTAATCGTGTATGTCACAATTAGTAATTCTGAATCATTTCATTTACAGAAATTGAGGCCAGACCAGACATGGAATCAGATAAGAAACTGGACAAGTTGGAGAGCTTCTTGGGACGTCTGAATAGCAAGGGTATGTTCTTCCTTACTGACTTAAAGCTTGTTAAGTGATATTGATATCGATCTTATTGAGGCTCATTCTCGGGTCATTAAATACAGATCTAGGGGGCCTGATCTAGTTTTTCCTTTGTTTTCCTTTGTTGATCAGTGGCAGGTCTGCAGGAAACCACCATAACAGTCACCGAGAAGGCAGTGAAGGAGGTGATGAAGCTGGATGACGAAATCTTCTCCAAGTTCTACAGACGCGTTGCTGAATTTCCACGCATGCCCACCAGGATCGAGATCAATGAGGATTTTGACTCCATCTTTGGTTCTCAGGGTCCTAAGTAAGAAAATAATACAATTTCTTTTGAATGTTACATATAACTCATACATATTATACACCTCTCATACATGCTCATACGTATATTTTTCTCCCATCCCAGGTTGACTTCAGCCATGATGCAGCATAAGCGGTCAGTGCGTCCATCAAGGAACATCCAGGCATCCAGAAACCCTCTCAAGATGCTGGCAGCCAGAGAGGACATCAGACACGAGTACACTGAGCAGAGACTGAATGTGGCACAGTTGGAGAGCAAGAGGATGAAGGCTGAGAAGAGTGAGTGGAGACACGACAGCATGTGTTTGCATAAGACAGAAAGACTAAAAACAGTTCTAGCTTCTCTGTCTTTGTTGTCAAAAATCCCACTGGAAACACTGGAAACATTTTCATTGTTCACAGCCTACAAACTACATCTCCTCCTCTTTTTTAATGGGTAAACTGTACTAATTGGAATGCAGACTCATATGACCCACTTCTGTTGTAGTACAGTAGGGGTTTAGTTTCTTTAAATTTTGATGAAGCATTTATGTTATTTTTCTGCCCCCTGTAGGTCTATTTTTTTTTTAAAGCGAAATGTGTACTCTCTCTCATTTCAGTTAATAAAACCTCTGAATACTCTGAGGCTGCTCTGGCAGGTCTGGCCAGTAAAGAAAACTTCAGCAGCGTGAGTCTGCGCAGTATCAACATCTCGGAGCAGATGTCCAACAACAGCGCTGTGCCATACAAGAACATCATGCTGATGCAGGTCAAAGGTAAAACCAATTTCTGACTGTGCTGAGCTGTGTGCATGAAGTTCCTTCCCTCCCACTTTCTTTACTTTCAGGGTTTAGACTGATAGTAGATGTTAAGCTTTAATTAAAACCTGGACTTATGCCAACAAGAATTGTCCACTGATGTTAATCTGGTATTTTGCAGGGAAAGATAAATAGGAATAGACTAAAACCCTGTGTCCACCAAAGCATTTTTTCCTAGCCAGGCGCTTCCCTGTAAATGCCCAGCTGGGAGCGCCGAAGAGCACTTTGGAGGTGCAGTTCTTTTCGGTGGAGACACTTGCGTCTGGTTGCTATGATAAGCAATATCCATAGAAGTAAAAATGTCGGCACAAGCATGCAGGGGGAGAGGACAGACACACTGGTCTATGTGGGTTCTTCAGAGGAAACATTTATTAGTATGTATATAGTATATTAACATATTTCGGTTGGTCTTCATGGTAATAGTCCTGCCCCTCCTACACTGTAATTTGACAGCTGGGTAGGAAGTGACAGTGACGAGTACAGCATTTTACCCAAAGTAAAACATTTTTCATCTCTCACAACAAAAACGCCAAAAGGGCAGCACGTCGTCACGCTGTTGGCATTTGTAGTGTAGTGTAAATACACAGTGCTCCCATTGCAAAGGATTAAGATTTTGGCCTCAGGAAGAAACACTTTGGTGAACACAGCCCTTAAATGCACAGTTTAAAGGAATAGATTGATATATGTGGACCAAGTTTTTACTAGGAGCAGCTGCTTGGCAGCCAGTGGGGATTCCAGGAAATTACTGTTCCCAGTTAAGAAATAGTCCGGCACATAACCGCCCATAAAACAACAAAGAGTTATTTTTACACTTCACCTTTTGCATTGATTAAACAAACAATATTTAAAGTGTTAATTAGTGAACTAGTGAACAGATTTTGTTATATTCAGACAGAGATAGGCCAGCAGTTTATCTTGATGATGATTAAGTTTATTTTACCCCTTGAGGTGAATCACCTCGTTTTCGAGGGGGTCCTAACATACAATACATTCAAGAACAAAACAGAACAACGATCAACAGTAGACTTACATACAAACGACAACTAATACAACACACGTCAACACATAAACATCAGAGAGACGAATATGGAACAAAACTAAACACAACCACTAGGTGGCCAGCAATAGGCCATTGACAAACAGATGCATGCCTAGCAAAACTATTAGAAAGGATAAATAATTTGGTAAAGAATATAGAAAATACAGTGATACAGTATCATCTGAAACATGTGCAATTTAGCTCAAAGTAAGGAGACAAACCATATTTAAACATGTGAAATGATATCAAGGATCGTATATCTAATGGTAATTTTTTCCAGTCTGAAGGGGCATTAAACAAAAATGCTTTTTTTCCAATTGATCTTTTGACTGAAGGAGTAAAGAAGTAGTATTGTGTTGAGTGCCTTAATTGATATCTTCAGGAGTATGGGATCAAAAGTTCTTCTACATACTGAGGATAATTGAAATGTGTACATTTATAAATGAGTTGAAACCAATGAATATGTCTTCTTATATTGAGTGTGGGCCATTTGAGTAAATTGTACATAGCACAGTGATGAGTATAATATGAACAACCAAGAGCAAATCTACAGAGATTATTGTATGCAGTGATGAGTGGTAGAAGATTAGTTTTGGATGCATTTTGATAAACAGCATCGGCATAGTCAAAAAATGGTAGAATAAGTTGAGAGGCAAGTTTCTTACGGACATTAAGTTTAAAACAGTTTCTTGATTGAAATAAAACACTGGTTCCAAAATTAATTTTATGAAGAATATGATCAATGTGAGGTTTGAAAGTAAGTTCCGAGTCAAGCCATAAACCAAGGTATTTGAGTTGATCGACTCTATGCAGATTAGAACCATCATTACATGTTATTATAAAGTTATTAGATTTTGTTCTGAGGTTAAGTTTTGTGCCAAAGACCATAGTGTAAGATTTTGTTTTATTGAGCAGTAGTTTATTGAATAAAGCCAGTTTTGCAGAATATCAAAGTCTGATTGAAGAGCAGTTTGAATTTGTGAAACGTTTAGAGACATAAATGACAGTATCGTCTGCATATAGTTGAGCTGAAGTATTGGAACAAATTAAAGGGAGATCATTGATAAAAATTGAGAAAAGAAGTGGACCAAGTATTGAACCCTGGGGTACACCTCTTTGTTGAACAAATAAATCAGACTTGTACCCTTAAATAACAACACATTGTTTTCTGTTATGTAAATAAGAATTAAACCATAAAATTGCATTTTGAGATAGACCAATTGCATGAAGCTTATCAAGGAGTAAATAGTGATCAACCAAATTAAAAGCCTTCTTGAGATCGATGAAAATAGCTCCTGTGAGATTACCAGAATAAAAAGCTGAAAATATATTATTTGACAATTTTAAGAGAGCAGTAGTTGTTGAATGATTAGGTCTGAATCCGGATTGAAATGACGATAGAATATTGTTAATCTTAAGATAATGAGATAATTGATTAAAAATTAGTTTTTCAAATACTTTTGCAATAGTGCAGATTATCGATATAGGCCTATAGTTATTTGGATCAAAGATGTCACCACCAGTAGCTAAAGACATATTAAACAAGTCAGCAAGTGGAAACATCAGAATATGAAAGGCTAATTAAATATATATGGGCTCAATCCCATCAAGACCAGCACCACTGCTCAGACTCAATTGCTTGATAGCATTTTGAACTTCTGTAGGTGTTATTTTCGTAAAGGAAAAAGTACTGTGAGAGAATAAAAAATTATTGAAGCTGTAAGAGTAAGTAGAATCGGGTATTAGGTCAGAACAGACAGAGGAAAAATGCTGACTGAACACTTGGGCAATAGATAAGGGGTCATGAGATATTACATATATCTTAGTGTCAAGACTTTGTGCTAAGCTAAGCTAACTGGCTGCTGGCGGTAGATTCATATTTAAAGGACAGATATGAGAGTGAATTTTTTCATATAACTGTCCTCTAGAAAGCAAATAAGCATCTTTCTTAAAATGATGAGGTATTTCCTAAAAAAAGCTTTGGGATATACAACATTTGCAAGACAGAGCTGATGTAAAGGAACTGAGAGGTATGACTTGGCAGATAAATAACTTTTTTCTTTCCAGGTCGTCGTCACGTTCAGACCAGATTAGTTGAGCCAAGAGCGTCATCTCTGAATAGTGGCGACTGTTTCCTGTTGGTAACTCCAGAGCACTGTATGGTCTGGATGGGAGAGTTCGCAAATGTCATCGAGAAGGCTAAGGTGAGCGCTGTACCTGTATTATTAATTATTATAGACTTTGTCTTATACTCAAGAGTTTTGGTTTGGACATCTAGAATCAAGGCTACTGTTGTAATTTTGGCGTTTGAACAAAGATGATGATTCTGCCTTTTATCCATTCCCTACACACACACACACACACACACACACACACACACACACACACACACAAATCCCTAATACATACTGGCACATATGCCCATCTGTGCTCCTCATCAAACACATGCTTTCAGGCTACAGCTCTTCCATTTCCCCAAAGGATGTCTGTCTAGACACTTTGTAATAAACATTTGTTTTTCTATTCTGCCTCCTCGTTCAGCAGTGTTTCCTCATTTTATTATGATTTTATGCACACAAACCATACATTATTCAGCCAAATCTCTTCACAGTAAGCTCACTGTGTCTTCAGTATCTGACTCAGCTGTCAAGTTGCACCTTTTCACAGAATCTGTGTATAAATGTGAAGCAGGATGTTGTACAGCTCAGTTTAATGTTTAATGGATTAAACAAGACGTCAAAATTCCTTGTTACATGAGAGCATGAGACACACAGCGCACAGACATCATCCCTGTCTCTCTTTGTGTCTTTGTGTCTTGCCTTTAGGCAGTAGATATGGCCACCTTCATCCAGACGAAGAAGGACATGGGCTGCAGGGCGAACCAGGTGCAGACCATCGAGGAGGGGGTCAACTCACAGGGTCCAGATACCCAGCAGTTCTGGACGATCCTAGGAGGGCAGACTGCTTACCAACGTAAGACATGAGACTGTTTGGTTAGTCTTACAGTGAGTGCACAGATACCCCGTTAACACCTTCTGATGCAGGCCGATATTTACACTATTATATGTCTGTCTAACTGTGCTTACAGCGGCTGGTCCACCAGAGGAGGATGAGCAGTTTGAAAATGCCATTGTGGAAACCAACTGTATCTTCAGACTGCTGGATGACAAACTGGTCCCTGATGATGACGAGTGGGGGAAGGTCCCTCGCAGTTCTCTGCTGGCGTCCAAGGAGGTCAATGTCTCTACCCTGGATTAAATCAATACAATGTTATACTGTAGGCAAGAGTGGTGCCTTTTAACTGATGCTGTTCAGCTTTGCTTTCACTCGCCTTTAGGCTGACTCTGGAAGCTGTTTTTCTGCTGCCAGTGGCCTCATTACACCAGAATGTGATGCAGCGTCAAAACATGAGCTATTTCAAAATATGTAACTTTGCATCACGCTATAATATAATTAAGTTTAAGAGTTCCTCATGGTGGACATTTCCTGTGAGGCACCAAGCTCTGAATATCTATATTTATAATATTTCAGGGATTGAAAGAGGAGCTCTGTGCTTTAAGCTGGTTTTAATTTGTTGCTTGGCAACAGCAGGTGCCATGGCAAGCACCTCCTACATCCATCTGTGCACTGCTGCTGCTGCTGCTGAAAATCAAATGGGTTCAGTACACTGGGGCTAACACAGAGGAGTGCAGTGCAGAGACTCACTGCTTATTTTGCATGTGAATGATGAAGAATCTTACAGTCTCACTTTTCACTCTATTGTCATTAGTTGAGTTTGTGAACTGTGTTGTTTGTGTTTTTATGTTATATGCTGTCAGTTTTCCTCCTTAATGTTTAGATTTTGTTTTTCTATATTCATTTATTTATACTGTATTTTACTAATACTCCATATGGTAGTACACACACTTCTATATTACATATATGTATTAGGATTGTCGACATGGTGCTTGGAGAGGCATTTATTCAACATTAAACATAAGTTAACATTGACAAACAAATGACTCACCATTGTTTCTGTTGTTGTGCTGCAGGTGTTGGTGTTTGACTTTGGCAGTGAGGTGTACGTGTGGCATGGTAAAGAGGTGACTCTGGCCCAGAGGAAAGTGGCCTTCCAGCTCGCTAAACACCTTTGGAACGGGACGTTTGACTACACCTGCTGTGACATCAACCCGCTGGACCCTGGAGGCTGCAACACACTCATACCCAGGTGGGAACACAAACACTACACAAAACAAACACACTTGTTTTATTACTTGCATCAGCATTTTATTGACTTGCATTAGTTTTCTTATTGCTTACTCTAACCTCAGTCTGACCCAAGTTTAAAACTTAACCCCAAAACCAAGTCTTAACCCATATGTAAATGGTTGTCTTGCAAGGGGAGCAAACTGAAACCCCTTTATAATATTGAAGCTCTTAGCATTGCCTCTGTTCTCCTTGTATTTATGTCTGTGTGTGCACTCATTGACAGGAAGGGCCAGGGACGTCCCGATTGGGCGATATTTGGCAGGCTGACAGAGCATAACGAGACAATCCTGTTCAAGGAGAAGTTCATGGACTGGACCGAAGCAAAGTCACCAACACCAAAGGAAGGTGTGGAGCTCGTACCTGAGCAGAAGGTATAAATCCAGCTCTTTTTTCCATGAGGATAAAAGCATCACGTCCACAGGTCACACACGTCAGAGAGTCTTCATGTGTTTTCTCTAACTCCCCATCTGTCTATTCTTTGGACTGTGGCTCATGCTCAATCTCAGTTAATGTTGCCAGGAACAGTTGGTTACACACTGGGACCAGAACAATAAGAGAGCATATGCCCTTGAGTTGATGCTATACAAAGCATCGCAGAGAAGAATAGGTGCATGCGTTACCACTGACAAACAAAATACTAATAATGCTTATGCTACCTGTTGGATCAGACTGGTTGTGGTTATCATCACTTTATAAAACTTTTATCATCAGGAGGCCCCGGGGCGAGAATGCCGGCCTTACGACGCCACCCTGATGCTGCCCATCCTCCAGTCGTCCATTTCCACCATCTTGGAAGGCGTAAATGTTGGCCGTGGCCATGGCCCAGTGGAGACCGAAGACCACATGAGGACTCAGGAGATCAACACGGTGTCAGTGGATGTCTGGCACATCTTAGAGTTTGACTACAGCCGTCTGCCACGCCAGAGCATCGGTCAGTTCCATGAGGGAGATGCCTATGTGGTCAAGTGGAAGTACATGGTCAGCACCTCAGGTCAGTCACTGTGGACTCCGACACCTGTGTTTACCAGCAAATACAAATTACAACCTCTATGATAAGAAGAAATGACAGCGGCTGAATTTAAAATTTAAACTTCGTATGTAACATATTTACATAATTCAATGAGCAGCAAGTTTTGGTGTCATAATTAAACCAAATGTGACAGCCTTTACAGTTTCATGAGCTTTGAGTGACAGCTGCTTTAGAGACTCTTTGGCTCAGGTTGGTTGTTCCCATTTTGCTGCAGTGGATTCTTGTAAATGCTATTAGCAGAACTAGGAGGAAGCAGAGGAACATGATTTTTTTTTCACAGACTAACTCTCTCTTGTACTACTTTCAGGATACAGTGACAGTCTCAGCAAATGTGACAAAGGGTTTTTAGAAGAGTTACCAGCTGTAGCTTTAAAAACTTTAAGGTTAAGATTTCATTTTGCACAGGGAGTTAAACTTAGCCTCTGCTGCAATAAGAACATTATTTTTGACAGTCCAGACCAGTTTGTTGATTTTTTGTCTTGTATGTGTGTCTCAGTTGGTCGTAGGCAGAACCCTGAGGCGAGGAGTACTGGGCCGGGGAGGGAGAAATGCTGCTATTTCTTCTGGCAAGGTCGACACTCCACAGTCAGCGAGAAAGGAACATCAGCGCTGATGACGGTGGAGCTGGACGAGGAAAGAGGGGCACAGGTACAAGAAATGAGGCTTCTCACCAAACAAATAATCCAAACATAAACTAAACAAATGTACCAGAAAGTCAAGAGAAGACGAGTAGACTAACATTCACTTTTGCACACCAGACTCCCTCCATAACAAAATAGACCTCATGTTAAGGATATTTTATGTCAGTGCTGATTCTGTTGCATCATAGGTTTATGAATGATTCACAGATGTTTCCTGATGTTGGTTTCTTGCAATATATTCTCCAAATTCCTGCTCATCTATGAGCATGTATACTGTATGTAGTCATTAAAGTAGTGTTTTGTTTGAATTAGTGTCATAACTGGTTTCCTGTTTGTGTGTTACAGGTTCAGGTGCAGCAAGGGAAAGAGCCTCCATGTTTCCTGCAGTGCTTCAACGGAGGGATGATCGTCCATGCTGGCAAGAGGGAGGAGGAGGAGGAGAACACTCAAAGTAAACATATCAACATTTACACTTTTTATTCTGGTTATTTATTTGTTGACATTCCTGATTTCCAAGTGATATTTTTTCAGAACATGTTCTGCAAATGATGTCTGTGCCGACAGCACCTTATTTTTCCTGCGTATTTTTTAAATTTAGGCAGCAGTTTAGACCCAAAAATTGTTAGAAAACATCAACTGCTGAATTTTCTCATCTTTTGACCTTCGTACCAAAATATTTCAAGTGACAGTTTATGAAATGCAAACACATATGTTTTTGTTTTGTCACATTCTTGAGTCGGAGCTTATTTAGCATTTTCTCAACCTCTTTACCCATCAGCTTTTGCTCTGATGATGATTAGCCTCTGGTGGCATTAGCCAACATTTCAGTGCTTCTGGTGTAACAAGTGGATATCTGGGCCAAGACTTCCTCTGCTGTGCGCCAGTTATTTCGGTTAATCTCTATAAACAGATACCTGCAAGCTAATAAAAAGCTTGTCAGATGATAGCCGACGGGTCCTGAGACTGTATTTCGGCCAATACATCTGCAGATACCTGTTTATAGAGATCTGCATTTTTCTGACAGTTAAAATACTGACATCTGAATATAATATCAAAAAGAAAATCATTATGAATTGAATAAATTAATGCCTGTTCTCACAAACATTATGCTTGTATTACAGTAAAGGACATATTGTACTTAAATAACAGGGTGTGGCTTTGTTAGTCCTGCATAAATGAAACCCTTCTTATGACATTTACCAACTTGTGTGTGTTCAGGTGAGTGGCGTCTGTATTGTGTGCGGGGCGAGGTGCCGGTGGAGGGCCATCTGCTGGAGGTGGCGTGTCACTGCAGCAGCCTGCGCTCCAGAGCCTCCATGATCCTGCTCAACATCAACAAGGCCATCATTTACCTATGGCATGGCTGCAAGACGCAGCTGCACACTCGCAGTGTGGGAAACACAGCTGCACTCAAGATCAAAGAACAGTGAGTTTTTATGAGCAGGTCTCAGCCTTACTTTCACTATTCAATAAATCAACACTGATTAAAATGATTAAAAGTGGTTCGTGGTGGGGTTTTTGCATCATTAAATTAAATGTGCTTGTTTCTGTCAGGTGCCCACTGGAGGCGGGTCTCCACAGCAGCAGTAAGGTGACCATCCATGAGTGTGATGAAGGAGTGGAGCCTCCGGGCTTCTGGGAGGCACTGGGGAGAAAAGACAGGAAGGCCTACGACTGCATGCTGCAAGGTACAGTGTTTATCTATGTGCTTTGTTTACTTAATGAAATACACTTGTACTTTACACTCTGTCTCTCAGTCAGACGCAATGCCTTACCTTTGACACTTCTCGTACAGTTCTTTTTGAGAGAAACAGAACGGTTCACATAGTAGTTAAAATTTGCCAGATAAACTGATGGTGGTTAAATTTCAACCTCTTTGATAGCCTCTAGTATGAATGGTGCCAAAAGTACACCTAAGATATTATACCATAATGAAAACAATAGGTATTATGTTATTTTCCTTTTCAGAGTGCAGCTGCATCTTTTTCAGATTTAACAATACATGCCAGAAGTCCCAAATCCATTATTGTTTAATGTTGTCTTAAATAGCAGGACAACAACTTTACCCTAAAACAATACTTTTAAACATAACAAAATTGATCATTTAAATTAAATAAATTTGTGGTCAACAAATAAACAACACAAGTCAAAAGATATAAAGTCATGAGGAGCAATAGACAGTTCCAAACCTCGGTGCTACATTGCCACTTGTTGACTAAGCTTTGAGGAATGATGTTTCTTCTTGTTACATGTTGGTTTCTGATTTTCTTTTTAGATCCAGGTAAATTCAACTTCACCCCACGGCTTTTCCAGCTGAGCAGCACATCTGGAGACTTTGTGGCCAACGAGTTCTTCCACCCGTCCAGAGCTCCAGACTTGGTCAGCTCATTGCCCTTCCTGCAGGAAGACCTGTACAACACACCACAACCTGGTGAGGCCTTGACACAAACTTACTGCCCTAAATACACCATGACGAAGTAGCCTGCACGTCATAGACCTACAGCTTTACAGCTAATGCTGTATATATGTTTTATACTGAGAGATATCATTTAGTTATTTAATAATTTCCCTCTCTGACAGCGCTGTTCCTGGTGGATAACTTCCACGAGGTTTACCTGTGGCAGGGCTGGTGGCCTCAGGACAGCGAGAGCACCGGCTCGGCTCGCATCCGCTGGGATGCAGACAGGAAGTGTGCGATGGAGACGGTGCTGCATTACTGCAAAGGTAGGGCAACGGTCTGTAAAGAAATGCTTCAGTGAATGACAGGTGATATTGGCACTGATTAAAATATTAAATTATTAAAAATCCTGGCTACTGATGAACACCCAAAAGTGCACTTTTCATGTTGCCATTTTGTTTTTAAATATATGTAGTTGCAGTTCAAGTGTGACAGGTTAAACTTGATGTGACTGCTGGTAAGCCATGAAGAAATTAATTTTAAAAATTCAGAAAAAATAATTAAATTTTGACCAAAAAAGTACAAGAGAGTAAAAAAACCTGCTGTTTTTAATGTTTCTTGCAGTGAAAAAAGGACATTTTTAATTCCCTGTCACTCTAACTTAAAGAAAGTGTTTACAGTTTGATCACAAATAGTCTCCACTTGTTCATACCCACCCATTTATCTCTTCCTGGATATATCAAGAACATTGTGAATTAATTACTAAATTGTAAGAGAAAATGAAAACGTCTTGCGTCTTTTATTTTATTTATTTTAGCAATATCAGCATTTTTTTTCATAGCTTGAGTTATTGTGGTGATTTTCTCCTGCAGAGAAGAACGAGAAGAAGCCTCAGAAGTCATATCTGATCCATGCTGGTCTGGAGCCGCTCACCTTCACCAACATGTTCCCCAGCTGGGAGCACAGAGAGGACGTGGCTGAGATCACCGAGAGGGTCAGCAACATCTTTAATCTTTTACGCACATTATTATAAGCTAATAGTCCAAACACCTGCTGTCATTATAAAGGACTTCATGCAGTGTCTGCTGTTCTGGCTGCAGGAGGCTGAGGTGTGTAACCAGATCATCCTGGTGGAGGACGTGTTAGCCCGGCTCTGTCAGAACACTTTCCCTCTGGCTCAGCTACAGGCCCGGCCACTCCCAGAGGGAGTCGACCCACTTCGCCTGGAGATCTACCTGTCCGACCAGGACTTTGAGGTTTGTGAACCAACAAACAAAAGTGCTGCACAAAACCAGATTTTTTTATTTTAATTTGTTGTTCGTATTATATGTAATGTTGGAGATTTTAAAGAGCCGATTTTAACAAAAATATAAAATCATATAAAACTGAGTTCCTTATCACATGGAAAAGATCTGATCTGTTTTTTTTATTTGCCATAAAGACTTTACCTGACACATAGAGAGGTTAACATTCAGTGTTTGTTTTGTAACTCCAGACAAATTAGATCTAGAAATACAGGGAGATGTTGAGAGGTTTGTGAACTGGGGGTAAAGGTTTTTAGTCATTCTCCAATTGCCATGTAAATTCTTAATTTTTTTTTTAACAACACTGTCTCTTGTCATAGATATCTGACAGTGTATTGCTACACAAATAGAATGTATTTCCAGAAGCTGTAAGAAATCAATCAATGGTGAGGCAGAGACACATGCAGACTGACAAAAGTTCTTACTCATGTTGAAACTGATCATATTTATGTATCAAATAGTAACTCCAAGGTGGATATTTCCTCTAAATCTACAACTCCTCATTCATATCATCTATCCTAACTCCATCTAACTCTCACTTCACAGAACAAGTTGTAGGTGGATTCAGGTAAGAAGAGCCACTCGTGTTATTTATCAGCATTCAGACGGCCTTTCTTCTTTACTGCACGTCAACACTGTTTTCTTTCTTTTTGTGGTTTGAAAACTTGAAACAGGTTGAGGAGGAAAGTTTTGTGCTTGGCTGCACGATTACGTCTGAAAAGATCAGCCCGATTACTCTGTTAGACATTATCGTTGGTGGTGTCCTTTATATCAGCTGCAGTCACAAAGGATTTAACATGTCACACAGCAGATAACAAATATAAAATGACACATGACCCAAACTTTGATCCCATTCCTGCTTGGAACAAAAGAGATTAAATATTAGGAGTGATAAAAATAAAAACTCACATAATATGTAATTTATTTAATTGTGATAATATATTATGTTGTGAGTCATACTTGTAACAGCCATAAGTTTGAATCTTAATGTTTGTGTCTTAGATTTGAAACTTAGAGTCTTTTAATCTCTTATTTCATTTATTAGTCATTTAATGTTTGAAAATTTTTATTATTTTTAATGATATTATTTGAGGTTTTGGACTGTTGGTTGGTCAAACAACACAGACCTTTGAAGATGTCACATTAGACTCTGGGAAATTATATATATATTATATATATATGTATGTGTGTGTGTATATATATATATATATATATATATATATATATATGTCTTAATTTTCTATTACAAGAAGTTATTTTGATTTTTTAAAAATCTTTTATCACTTTTTTTCTAGCAGAAATGGGCTTCTATAGTATAATCCTCAATGAGAAACTTGGTTTCAGCAGTTTTTTTCCTTAATATGAAACTGAGGGTATAAACAGGGTGTTTTAAACACTTCTGACAAATTTATACTATTATGATAATTGACACATTTAATTGTGCAGCCACTGTTGCTTTTTTCTCCTCTTTAAAAGGTGTCTCAACACCTTCCACTCCACCACACTCCTGTACGCTTCTCGGCTTCTGCTGCCACTCTTCTCCTCATACACACACACACACACACACACACCTTCCACCTGAAAGTCTTTCCTCTTCGTTCAAATAGACGCACTTATGATTCACCATCGGCTGCACTGCAGTCTGACTCACTGTCTGTTTGTGGAGCACAAAATGGAGGCATGAAAACACTGAAGCTACTAAACTGTCCTTGTAAGATAGATTCACTTTACGGAGGTTTTGGTCCGACAGTAACATCAGTGTGTTGGCTGTCTTATAGCCCAGTGTTGACCATAGAGCAAGTATATTTTAATGCAAAGTGTATTAACGAATGTGAATGTCAAAAATATGCACCAGAAGATATTGCTTTATTTTCTAATAAAAAGCCTTCGATGCACTTTTGAAGTCAGGGTAAAGCAAAATTAGTAATTTCTCTCTAATCACATTATATATGTTAGAAAGTACTTGTCAAAAACATGTGAAAAGACTGTGAGCTGTGTAGTACTGAAAAGAGGACAACGGTGTGAGACACACTGGACCAACAAAGGCGTCAGACCCTCACCAACAGCCCAACTTTGACCAACAGCCAACTACTGGCTTGGTGTATCAGGGCCTTCAGACCGTTAAACTGTTTTACATCATTTCTTTGTCCAGGATTTTTTGGGCGGGCCTGAATTAAAAGATCGATGACATACTGGAGTCATCCTTAACATAACTAACTTTAGAGTGTCAGTATTGTTTAGTTCACCCAGTGTGTAAGCAGTGTGTTTGCTACTTTAAACAAGGTCTCTGAACTCATTCAGTTGAATAAATATGAGTAAGCATCTTTGTTAAATGCCGCAATCATATAAACACAAGCACAACAGTCATCACTAAAGTTCTTTTCAGTCCAAATCAGCTATCCAGCCCAACAGCAGTTACTGTTCACTGATGGTTCACTAATGTAGGTATGTAGTCTGGTACCAGACCATAGACCCCGCCCACTCAACTGAGTAGGCTTGCATCTCTGGTCTGGCATACTGCAATTTGCAATTTATCTCGTCCAAACAATGGATGGACCAATGAATGTCGGGGGTGGGGCGGGTCTAGCGATTAGCCAATCAGCGCCACGCTGAAGTCAAGCTGTACGCCGGTGGGTAACTGGTGAGGATAGCAACAATGGCGACAGATCCTACAGACCACATTAACAGTGCTATCAAGGTATTTCGCAACTACTCGCGTTAATGGAGGACCAAATTAAGGAAGCTGCTAAACTGGATTTAACGGCGATGCAGCTGGGCGTGCACGATGACGGAGACATTTTAAACTGACAATGCTCGCTTGTTTTCGGCACCCCCAAGGCATGGATACTAATGACGTCAGATTCTGGGTGAGTCGTTGATCTCTACTGATTGGTTAGGGAAAAATCAAATTCCCTCCCCCTTGTAAATCGCCTTCAATGGAGGCGATGTCAGACTGAAGGTTCTGGGAGCTTCGGTCTGACACTCAGGCTAGTAGGTAGGTGCTTTGTGCTAACGTTAGCTGCTGAACGAGTCTGTTGCTTCACAGCTGCTGGATTTTTGTTTCAGCTCCTTCAGACACACCCCCAGTGTCTCAGAGCAAAGAATACATCTTTTTTTTCATGATTTTGAAACATAATGTTGTATACTTGCCAGTACTTTCAATCACTCAAATTTGGCTGGGTGGTTAATAACACATTTTACTGTGTTGAGACAAACTCAACAACAAATATTTATTCTTGCTTTACCTGGATTTTAATATGAATACTATCAAACTTCATTTTAGCATTGACTTTTAACCATGAAAGAACCAAAAAATTACTGTCACTCTCTTTATTTAACATATTTCGGTCCTCAGACCTTTACTAGGTAATATTTCTTGGTGCCTTCAGAATTTTCAGGCCAATATACCTGACATTAAGACTTCTTGGTGTAGAGCAACTTTGTCAAATTTGTATCTTTGACATGTTCAAACAGACACGGTTTAAAGGCTGTTTCGCATAAAAATCATTTGTCAGGTTGGCTGTCTGTCCCATTCTTGTGAACGCGCTATTTCAAGGACGTCTTGAGGGTATTTCTTCAAATTTGGCACAAAGTCCACTTGGACTCAAGAATGAACTGATTAGAATTTGGTGGTAAAAGCTCAGAGGTCAGGGTCACTGTGACTGTGACCTTGCATGCGTCTCATTCTCGGGAATGTGAAATCTTAAGAAGGCCTTCTGGGAATTTCCTCAAATTTGGCACAAATATCCACTTGGACTCAAGAATGAACTGAATAGAATTTGGTGGTCAAAGGTCAAAGGTCAACGTCACTGTGACCTCAGGAAACATGTTTTTGGCCATAACTCAAGAATTTGTGCGCTAATTGTGACAGAATTTCACACAGATGTCTAATAGGATAAAATAATGAAGTGAGGACATTTTTATATCCCAAAGGTCAACAGTCAGATTCACTGTAACATCATAATGTTCTGCATAAAACACTTCTCTCACTATTAGATCACAACTCAGGAACAGAGCATTGAATTGGTGACACTAATCTTGGTTGCCCAGCTTTAAACTGTGCTGATGGTATAGATCTGTGCTGCCAGGGGACAGATGTGTGTGGGGCCTCCACATATTCACAGACGTAGATATAAAGTGTAACTTGACTGGTGCTCGGAAGCAAACAACCACGAGACAGTAATTGTAGGGTTTTTTTAATCTTTATTGGCTACAGTGACCAATGGCTGACGGCTCCACAGCTTTTATCAGTCACAGGAAAAACAAGAGACTTGCCTTTGAAACAGTGTTTGAAATTCAAGTTGAATTCCCCGTGTTGTTATGTTCCTGATTAATTAACTGCATGTGTCTCTCTTTCCAATTGCAGAAAGCTTTGGAAATGAAGAGAGAGGAATACGAAGGTTTACCAGGGTGGAAGCAAGTGAACTTAAAGAAGGCCAAAGGACTGTTTTAAGGAAGTTTTCAAATCAAAGATGGAAGCGGATAAAAAGTGGACACTTGAGATAGAGAGACAGGAAATGTCACATTATCTGTTTTGTTGGTAACACGCGAGGACACTGGGATAGAAAGTATCTGAATCTGAAGAAAACGTACATGGAGGATGAGACTGGAGATGCACTCGCCTTGCTTATAGTCATGTTTTACCTTTCAACTTTGTCATTACATAACTAAATTAAATTCAAACGGTTTAAAACAAGGTAAAACCACATTGCTTTGGTTCATACATGGTGTTTGTGTGTATTTGGAGTCTCCTCCAAACACTTAAGTCACCACTCGTGGACTTAACGGATGAAAATGTGCACACTAGGACGCTTGGTGTCAGAGTGCCATGCTATGGTTGTGTATGTATGTGTGTGCGATTGTATATAATGTTTGTTTGTAATGTTTATTTGTGTAAATGTGTGTGTATCTATGTAAAAACAAATCCTGTCACGTTTGATGTTGTGAGGAAATTTGTCCCTTTTTTCGTCTACAGTGTCTGGATGCTATCAGGCCACGTAGGGAAGTCATGTTGCTCGACTGTGTTAAACTGCTGAAGCGACTCTTCACTTACTGAGATGCAAGAGTTGTAATTTTAAAAGTTTGACTTGTATGAGAAAGAGAAGGAGCAGCTTGATGAATCTGAATGTATAGTGCCTTGCTTTTTGTGTACAGTTTATATACAGAAATTCTAGTCTGCATTTTTAAAGACTTTCTTTGTGATATAAGACATAGTGAATTAAATCACAATAATGCTCAACTTAAGCCATGCGTCATTCTGTGTCTCACTGTCTCTCAAATGACCATTTCAAGTAGAAATAGAATATTTTGCAATTGCCATCATTAAAATTTACAGAATTTTGAGGTGCTTTTACTTGAATATTTCCTTTTTATGATACTTTTACAATTAAAAGATTTATTTTTGCCTGATAAGAGTATGTTAGCATGAATTACTTGGACCTGTTTTGAAGAACATGGTCCTAGTCTACCATGGCCATTATGGAGGGCAAAATAAGGGTGTAATTTTCTGCTTATTGGACATTTGTGCAAAGTGGTAGCTTCAGAATCAAGCTCTCTTTGATTCTGAGGGACTGGCCCCCAAGCAAAATCATGATGCAGATGTTGGCGGTATCTTGATGCCACAACAAACTGTTGGTCAATTATTCACGAGAACGTAGATCAAACATCATGTGAGATATCCAACAGCCCCATCACAAAACCTATGGTCAAGATCTCTCTCTCTTTCACTCACACACACACACACACACACACACACACACACTCACACTCACACTCACACTTCAAGCCTTCAGTGTCTCTTATGTTTTCTACGTTCTGTCAGACATGCCAACATTCATCCTACTTGACAGTAACATACTAAAGCACCAGTTGTTGTGTTAGACTTTGGACCCCCTGATGCCACTGTACAACCTTGCATCATCCAGTGGCAGCAGGGGGTCCAAAGTCTAACTGACTTGTGCTTAAGTATTTTATGACCACGTAAGGCATGTTTGACAGCATAGAAAACATAGGAGACAGTGAGGCAAACAGCTGAACTGAAAGCTGAAGGTAACAGGAAAGGAAATGACTGAAGGTGAGTCACATTTAGTACCATTACAAATGTGATGACTCTGCAGCATGTGCGAGTCTTTGACAGTTGTGGTCTATTACAGCATTAGCAATTTCTGTTTTGCCCAGGTGTGCCATGAGAGTGTAAGAGTGCTGCTCTTATACAGTGGACATGAACACTTTCAAACACTTTTAAAAGATATGTAACATCAAGCCTAGTGGTTCCAGATGAAGATATTTCTTTTAAGGTCTAGTGTGTAGGATTTAGCTGCATCAGGTGGTGAGGCTGCAACATTACGACCAACTGAAACCTCTCCTATGTGCCAGGTGTGTAGGAGAATTTGGTGGCCGACTAGAAAACCCATTCAGTGTTTAGACAATGGATCTCTATGGCACAGAGGAATAAGCTGATGTCAGATAATGAAAATGATACTCAGCTCAGCCGTCTCTCAGGAGCATGTCATTAGTCACTTTTGCCACAAGACAACGAAATTCAATTGGGCCGGATTTTAAAACCACAAAATGTTGATGGGCCAGACATTTTCAGCAGCGAGCTAATATTGAAAACTTCGTCTGTATCATCCTCAAGCTCAGGTCCTCTACCAGAGGCCTGGGGGGTTGAGGGTTCTGCGCAGTATCTTAGCTGTTCCTAGGACTGCACCCTTCTGGACTGAGGCTTCAGATGTTGTTCTTGGAATATGCCGGAGCCACTCTCGCAGTTTGGGGTGACTGCCCCGAGTGCTCCTACTACCACGGGGACCACGTCAACTTTGACCTTCCACATCTGTTCCAGCTGTTCTTTCAATTCTTGATACTTCTCCACCTTTTCGTGTTACTTCTTTCTGATGTTGCTGTTGGCTGGTATTGTCACATCTACCATATATACTAAGCACAACATGTAAGGAAATTTGTGTTTGGTAGATTATTTCTTTCTTGTAACAATGCTTCTTGGCAAAAATCTTATAACGTTGGAAAACCTGTTTATTTCCCTTTTAACTGGTGCCACATTTGTAAGGAACATGCATTTGTGGGATGAGCAGCAGAGCTGAGTATGTGGGTTGCGCCCATGAAAGATTTGCCAAATCTTCTCTGCCAATGCCAAACAGCATTTTTTTGCTGTTGCTAGTGACTCTTGTTTTGAGCTTCTGGTACCCCCAGATTCTGACAGCACCTGTATGCATGGGCCCTGCTACAGTGGTCAGTTGGTGTCTGCTCCAAGAATCGGCATGCCACATTTGACTGATCTAGATAGGGCCTGTGCAGTAGGACAACTTCAAGCTGGTGGTCCGCAAAACCAAGTTGGGGCATTATTTGGAGTGAGCCCTAGTACCATCTGCAAACTGAAGGCCAAGTTCCATATAACGGAGGATGTCAGAGACAGGCAGCGAAGGGGGCGTCCCAAGAAGACCATTTCCTCATCCTGTCAGCACTTAGGAACCGTAGGCAGTCTTCTACAGATTTACAGCCAAGGTTTGCAGGAGGATATGGCTGATAGCTCTCTGCCCAGACAATTCAGAACAGAGTGCACGCAGCCAATCTCCGGTCTCACAGGGCTGCCAGGAGGCCTGCCATGACTGCCCCTCACCGTCAGGCCCATTTGCGCTGGTGTCAGCAACACGTGCACTGGAACCTGAACATGTGGAGGAACGTTATGTTCAGCGATGAGTCCAGATTCTGCCTTCAGCAGTTGAATCATAGGGTCAAAGTGTGGAGAAGACACGGAGAACGCTTTGCTGATTGCTGCACCTATAGCGTAACATCTTTTGGTGGAGGCAGTGTGATGGTGTGGGGGGGCATCTCCCTCACTGGAAAAACGATGTTTGCCATCACTTGAGGCAATTTCAATGCAGAGAAGTATCGCGATGAAATTCTGCAACCAGTGGCAATTCCATATCTTCACAGTTTGGGACCAAACTATCCACCAAGATGACAACACTCGCCCCCCACAGAGCGGGATTTATCAGAGACTACCTACAGGATTTGGGAGTGGAGAGGATGGAATGGCTTGCCAGCACTCCTGACCTCAACCTCATTGAACACTTGTGGGATCAGCTTGGGCGTGCTGTTCGTGCCAGAGTGACCAACACAGCCAAGTTGGCTGATGAGGAGGAGGTGCCAGGCTGTCGAGGCTGTGTATGGTTCTTCCACACGCTATCGAGGCCCCTGTTTGTTAATGAATAAATTGTTAAATTGCCAATATGTCCTGTTTCTGCAGACTTCAATCATCCAATCCACGGAACACTAGAGTCAACACGATTGCCAAGATTTGGCAAATTTTTCATGGGCGCAACCCACATACTCAGCTCTGCTGCTCCTCCCACAAATAAACAGGCTTTCCAATGGTAAAAGATTTATTGCCAAGAAGCATTGTTACAACAAAGGAATAATCTACCAAACACAAATTTCCTTACTTTTTGTGCTTAGTTTATATAGAGAGAGAGATTATTATATGTTATACATTATGTTGCAGAGCACAACATAATGCAAAAACAGAATAAAATAGAGCTATCAATGCACAGAAGAATAATAGGTGTCATAAACAGTAACTAATGACACACTCTTTCTTTTTACCGGCATCTCCCTCTCCCTCCTCCACACACACACACACACACACACACACACACACACACACACACACACACACACACACCTCACCTCCTGACATTTTCCTTCTAGGTCAGATATACAGGATATAGTTTTATACAGTCCATGGCAGCAACAGTCATGTTTTCAACAACAAGGTCACTATAAACTCAATAATATCTCACTGCTCACTGGAAACAGATCTAACATGTCGATAAAATAAATACTCCTCCTGATGTCACAATACTGAGTGAAAAAAAAAAGAAACGTTATCTCAGCATGAACACAGACATCAGTATCAGTCATTCAACCTGCTCTCCAACCCTCGTCTACTTAGGAGACTCACTGACCGCAGGTCGGCTGCCTCAGGTACATGTTCAAATAAAGTTTTAGCCTACATACAGACAGCTTTCATTTAGTTTGTCTTTAACACTTTGCTGTTAACCCTGCGAGCGTGATGTGCTTGTGTAAACTGCGATTGTAAGCCACAATAGCGGTGAATGAGAGACTGTGGACAGAGCAGACTGAAATATGGCTTTCTACATGCTGATCACATGTATTGATAAAGTATTGGCTGAAAAACTGACACTTCAGCACAACAAAAATGTCACGGGTATAAAGTAACATTACAAATGTGAAAGCTGAGCGGCAGGGGAGTGGAGAAGGGTACAGTCCGAACCAATTACACCTGATATAACAATGCCCTTAAACACAAAAACATGAGAAAAAACGATCCAGGTTGACAAATACCAACGTTTCCCTTTAAGTTTCACCTCTTGAACAGTTATTTACATGGAACCATCTGAGATATTTAGAGGAGCAATCCCTCATTGGTAAAACTACTAACAGTTTAACTGACACGTGACAAAAGACATGATTCCACAAGCCTTAAAGGTTGGGAATCGCTGGTTTAATCTTTAACAATGCACTGTATCTTATAAGCTTATTATATGTTTCAGAAGAGATGTCCTCCCAAGTCATACTGAGGCTGCTGCTCAGAGCTAGATGCATGTTTGATGAGCCTGTTCAGGTGACGGTGTCCGGGCTGAGGGCGAGACAGGTGGTCACCATGAGAGCCAGATCAACTGACGAGAAAGGAGTGGAGTTCAGCTCCTCGGCCACCTACAAGGCTGATGGGAACGGGGAGATCAACCTGGAGAGAGACCCCTCACTCAGTGGGAGCTACGTTGGGGTTGAACCTATGGGTCTGCTGTGGTCAATGAGGGCAGAGGTCTTGCACAAAAGGTTTCAAAAAACCAAATCATTAAACCCCCACGTGGTGAAGTTCTCTGTGCATGAGGAGGAGGGGGAGGGCAGGATGCTGGCAGAGGCGACCAATGAGAGGCTTGTGATGGGAGACGGGGTGAGCCGGCGTCCTGTCAAAGAGGGGAATATTCGTGGAGTCCTGTTCACTCCCCCAGGTTGGTCTGTGTCTTTGTCGCACTTTACATCTTTCAATTTTAATTGAATTATAACTTAGCCATAGCTAAGTGCTTAGTTTGCATGGCCACAGCCTGATAAAGCTTATTCCCTCCAACCCTCTCCAACTATGTTAAACCCCATGTCAGAAATCTTGATATTTGACTCCGCCTTCAAATTTGACAAGCCAGCTTTTTCCAGTTCTGCACTATATCCAGATTCAAGTCATTTCTCTCCCTCAAAGACCCGGAGATAAGTCACCTACACTCTCAATTCTCCAGTTTGGACTAGCATTACGCCTCCAACTGGTGCAGAGCGCTGCTGTCAGGCTCCTCACAGGTACCCAGAGGAGAGACCATATCACACCTGTTTTAGCCTCTCTCTGCTGGCTGCCTGTAAAGTTCAGGATTGATTTTAAGGTTCTCCTGTTTGTTTACAAAGCCCTTAACGGTCTGTCCCCATCTTACATCTCAGACCTTCTAATCCCCTATTCTACGCCCAGATCCCTCAGGTCAGCTGCCAGAGCACAAATTGATTTACTGATTGATTGGGGAACAACAGCAAAATTCTACCAAAACAGCAGTAAACCAATTCTCACTCAACTCATGCTTTATAATCCAAATAGTGCATTTTCGCTAATACTTTACTATTTAAAACAGAACTGAAAATGGACCTTATGCTCTCTTCAAATCCAGACTCCAGTAATAGGGTTATTTGTCAAAATTCATGTGTTTTGAAATTTGAATGCAATAAAAATGTCTCTTTAATGTGTCCTCATGTGTCTTTTGGTCCAGGAGGAGGTCCGTTCCCTGCTGTGTTGGATCTGTACACTTTTGGTGGAGGTTTGTCAGAGAAAAGGGCCTCTCTGTTGGCCAGCCGTGGATTTGTGGTTCTGACTGTAGCCCTGTACGGTCATGATGACATGGCGAGGAACATCTCAGAGGTCCATCTGGATTATTTTGAAGAAGCAATCGAGTTTTTAAGAAAACAAGACAAGGTGAGCAGTTTGCGCAGTACAGTCCAAATCTCTGTCAACTGTTTTCTAGATGCTAACGTTTGCATGTGTTTCCACAGGTGGGCAGTAAAGGAGTTGGTGTAATATCAATTTCAAAAAGTGCAGATCTTGCACTATCAATAGCCTCTTACCTGCCAGATGTCAAGGCCACGGTGTGGATAAATGGCTGCTGTGCCAATATTTTTTTACCCCTTCACTATAAGAGGAGCCAAATCCATCCTGGGTTAATGTTTGACAGCAGCAAGATGATTCCCACTGAGTCAGGGGCCTTTAATTGCAAGTATGCTACACATAATCCTTTGGCGGAGGAGAACAAGGCCACCCTGATCCCCATTGAACAAGCCAAGGGGCGTTTCCTCTTTGTGGCTTCAGAGGACGACCTCAACTGGGACAGCAAGACTTACGTGGACATAATGGTGGAGAGACTGAAGCGTCATGGGAAGCAGAACTTTGAGAGTGTGTGTTACCCTGGAGCAGGACATTACCTCGAGCCGCCTTATGGACCCTACTGCCCCTCCAGTTTTCATGGGGTTGTAGGAAAGCCAGTCCTGTGGGGGGGTGAGCCCAGGTCCCACGCTGCAGCTGAAGTCCAACTGTGGAAGAAGATCCAGGAGTTCTTCACAACTTACCTGAGCTGTGATGCTGCACAGACTGAAGCCAAATTATAGATACAAATGTCATAATATGGAAGACATAAGAGATAAATCACCAGCCAAATAACTGTGAATGATTGTGCATGAATGTTTTGGAATGAAGCAAACAATCTAATATTTGATTAATAATTAAACATTTCATTTAGCATACGCTATTCACAGAGAGAAAATGCAAATATTTTAATACTGCACTCAGGGCCCTCTGAGTAGCTGTAACTTGATAAACATGGCCAAGATCATTCAAGGTAAAGTCAATGATGTTTTGGCAAAGTGTAACAATCATTCCCAGCCTATTTGTGTTGCCCTATGGTCTATCTATCTATCTATCTATCTATCTATCTATCTATCTATCTATCTATCCTTCCTGTCATTTCCCAGAACTTGTTTCGCAATCACAGTGTTTGCCATGGCACTCTGCTCTCACCAACACAATGTTTGCCAGCTCATTCTGTTCTTAGACTTCACCCCAGAGTGAGACCAGTCAGGGTTATTCAGATTTAGTAAACATGTTTTGCTTCTAAATTTATGTCACCCGTCAGACATATTCCTCTTGAATCCCTTTTCTACCAATTAGGTAGAACATACATAAGTGACCTCAAATTGCCAGATTACCGCTGCTGTCAGATTTTACGTGCCCGTACATGTGTGTAAGGTTATTGATCTGTGTTTGTGAAACTGTAGTATTGCTGTTAGCTTGCTATGATAAGCTTATAACTTAAGTGTAACAGTACCTTATTAATTATACTAGTGCATAATCAGAAAAGTCACTTATCCATAACAGACTACATAACAAGGTTACGTGAAATTAGGGACAGGGAAACTCTCTTACAGCCCCTCCCACTGGCGACCTTTAACATGAACCCATCAATATTACATACAGTGATTTTACTGGTACATAGCATCATCAATAGATAACTAAACAAGAATACTCTCAAATATAGGTGACAACATGTGTGAATTAGCTAAAATGAACAGTGAATTGACAAATCATATGTATTGTATTGTATTGTAATACTGTGATGTAATGTGATGTAGTGATGTAATATAATGTGGTGTGTGCCATCTGCCATCAGTCCATGACTCCCTGGAATTGTCTCATGGAGTCAAATTCATACCTACAATGTGCTGCAACATTACAAGTTCATCTTTTCATTTTCTCTGAGTTTGTGATTCGGGTGATACCACATTGTGCATCCTTTGACCTGGACTACTGTGGGAGTAGCTCACACCACCGTGTAGGGTCCCTCTGCCGTGGCTCGTGCCACTTTCTTCGGAAAACTTTGACGTTGATTCTCAACCACTTGGTCGAGTCTTGGTTCTATCCTATTTTCCTAGAGATAGATTGATCTATGGATAGCAGTTAGCTGTTTCATATAGTCTTTCCACTCAATCTGCAGTTGTTCGAGCAGGGTTCCTTTGTAGGGGCTTTGCAAATGCGATGCCTGCATAGGTCCACCTGTTAGCATTTCATGCAGTGTTAGATGCATGCTTCTGTGAGTTTGCATGTGATAACTCATTCATGCAAAAGGCAAAGCATCTCCCCTGTTCAGTTAGACAACTAAAACTACTAGACAACAACTAGAAACTTGATGACAGTGTCTGAAACTATATCTTTAGAAGGAAATGCCTCTAACCAGCGTGAGAAACGATCTGTGATGACAAGCATGTAGCACTTCCCCTGTACAGATTTTATCATGTCAAGGTAGTCTATGGCTAGATGTTTAAACGGTCCCTCAGGGACCGGAATGTGCCCCACGGGTGTTTTATGCTTATTGCACATTATTTTGAGTACAGATCTCACATTGGTTTAGTACTTGCTTGCATGTACAGTGGCCAGTATCCTTGGCCATATCCTTGCTAGTTTTATCGTTTTAAACACTTCCCCCTTGCACAGTAAGATAAGATAAAACATTATGAATCCCACATTTGGGAACTTCACATGTCACAGCAGCTCAAAGCACAGACAGAAAAAGGAGGGTGATACTATTACTTGAATAAAAGAAAATTAAAGATTAAAAAATATAAAAGTGATCTGTACTTTGTACTTCTGAGATCAGAATGGTCAGTGGAGGCACTGGTGCAACCAAAAGTCCTTCATGTGACCTCCACAAACCATTCTCATTAACCATTCTGCTGATATTGTCCACCTCCTCCTTAGTATCTATTTCCACCTCTTGAGCTGTTTGTGGATGTACACAGCAGGGTTCTTGTTGTCGACAGCCGCCATTTTTCTGAGTGTTTTTGAATATCCTTTAGATGGTGGTGATGTTTGCGGCTGACAATAGTTACTAGTGATATATACATTGACATTTTGCTGATATGTTTGTTAAATATCAGAGCAAGCAATTTTAAAGTTAAGATCAAGAAAAAAACGTATTTGAAATTTTAGACTACTGTCCCTTTAATTTTCCAACTTCAAAAAAACAAAGGTTAAAGTTCTGTG
Source organism: Epinephelus fuscoguttatus (assembly GCF_011397635.1). Lineage (NCBI taxonomy): Eukaryota > Metazoa > Chordata > Actinopteri > Perciformes > Serranidae > Epinephelus > Epinephelus fuscoguttatus. The sequence continues at coordinate 14,237,143 of NC_064766.1, read as the reverse complement.
CTAGACTTGTGAGTGCAAAGGGAGGGGGGAGTGAGAAAGCTGCAGTTCAAAAAAATAACTGTCTTTGTACTTGGGGAGGAGGAGTGACTCTACCCCCCTATTGGCCTGATGGCCTGACAACTTTTCACACACTATTTGACTATTTGAAAACAAAATGTATTTATCCTGTATGGTCCCCCACGTCTCAGTGAGGATTATGTAGTTGTGAATATATTCTAATGCATAGATAAATTATGCTCTTCTAGAGACTGATATAACTTTTGCCTGAAAACACTCCTCTACTGCCAGCCTCCGGGACTCGCCGGGGAGATGACCCTACTGACCTTAAACACTTCCCTACTGTCAGCCTCAGGGTCCATACTTGGCCAATTGTTCGGCTACCTTTAACATAGATTACAATCCAATCTCTAATTAGGCTGTCTCTTACACTTAAGGCACATGTTTAGATATTAATTTTCGTAATGCAACACTCTACAATGCCAGCAGCCCCTCGTGTGCACATGAGTTGTTGGCTGCGACCTACACCCATCATACACAGATTATTTGTTTTAAGAGACTCCAAAAGCTCAGGACATGGTGAAGGCACGCTTTAATTAGTGAGAATCAACGTCTCTTATCTTTATGTTTGCCAAGGCTCGTAGCTTTCATCTGCGTTCAGAGACGGATGGGCCCCAGGCCCCCTTCAAAAACTGGATGGCTTGCCACTTATGCTGAAAAACGACTCCACGACATGAGGTCATTTCACAGCTTCTAGCGGGTATTTTAACCCAAGGCCTTACGGGGCACCCAGGCCAGACCCTATTTGGCTTTTATGCATCTAGGCCCTGGGGCCTTTATTCCACACAATCCACCTATGCTGAAGAGCCTTACCTCTGACATAAAAGCAATTCATTTTTGACTGAATCCACAAGTTGGCGCATTCCGGGAATTTTATGACTGCTGAGGGCTGTCCAAAACTTCAGCTCACCCTGTCCACAAGGGGTCTCAGTTGGACTTTCTGCAGACTTTGCCCCAATCCAAATGTCCACCCTCTGGACTTGCGGACTGGGCCCTTGCGGACTTCAGTCGTATGTACTGTGACGTCAACTTGCCTTTCCGCCTCTGTGTGTCTAAACGCTCGCAGCTTGCCAGCAAAATGGCCCAACATTTGCGGAAAATCTGGCAGTGTAAAAGGGGCTTTTGTTGAAGTACAGTTACTTCTTAGACCTATCTTGTTGTTAGACACACCATTGTCAAACTACAGTGAAGTGTAAAACAAGCCCTGTTGTTAATTTTATCTTTGTGAGGCCTCTGTCACCTGATGAGCTAATTCACAACCCTAAAGTTTATTGCCAGGAGGCACTGTAGGGGAGAGCTGCCAGTTTTTTTAACCCTCTTTTTCTCCTGTTTTTTTCATGTTTTGTTAGTGAGTTAGCAATACAGTTGTACTTTTTTTTCTAGTAGTCAGTTTGTTTGTATTTAGAGCTAATCGTAAGTGCTATATCGTAGGCAACTGGACTTGCTTGCATTTCTTGAAGGCATTTCACCTCTCATCCAAGAAGCTTCTTCAGTTCTAAATGACTGGTACGAAGTTGCAGGCTATAAACCCTGTGAAACACAAGCAAGTCCAGTTGCTTACGATATAGCACTTACGATTACCATGACCTGGATGACTGAGAATCTTCACCGACAATTTAGAGCTAATATGTTTGTAATTTTCCATAACTGGCAATAAAAGGGTTAAACTGCACTACCTGACTTCTCCTTTTCCCCCTCTAACCTTATTATGCTTCCCTCACCCCTAGACCACCTTGGGGGATGTAATAGGCGATGATTACAATCATTGTAACTGCTGTCATATTCTGTCTGCTCATCTGTCCCTGCAGATAATAAGATATAAATTCCATGTATAGGGTTGTCTTGTGAAGGAACAAAATAAAACGCGCCTGCAAAGTCGGAGTCCCAGAAATTATTGTGAATGTCTTCTCAAGTATTGTATGAAAATGCCACTTGAATCCTGGAGTCCAGAAATAATATTCAACCACATCATGCTACAGAAAATGAAGATGTAGGCCAATAGGCTATAGAGGTAGCCTAATTAAAATTCATTTTATTAATGCAACCTAGACGAAAGGCTGGGCAGTCTAATTCCAAATGTAAAGACTAGGAGAACTGGCTGAAAGAGGCTCTCCCAGTGTCAGTAATACCAAATTTATTTAGTCATAGTTTGGTCCTTATTCACTGTAGGCACCAAAGTTATTGTTGGCAAACTCTAACCCATATCTGTTTTCTGAGTTGACCCCATCTAGTAGCTGTGGATGGCTGAGTATAAAGGTGTTTTCACACTTGGTCCTTTTCAGCCCTCTAAATGGACAGTGACTCAGCATTTTTTTTGTGCATATGTGAACACTCCAAGAGAATTCAGAACTCTCTGAAGCGAACCAAACTCAGACCACATCAGGAAGTGGTCTGGAGTAGGAAGAGATGTCTTTGACCTCACATCCCGTAAGGTCTAATGCAGACACTGTCCTTGCTTTAATTTCTATAGAATCCTTACTTTGTCTTTAGAATCCTCCGACTTAAATTCACACCATCTGAACGCTGTATTCATTTTTTTGTTTATAATAGATACTGATTCATTATTTGGACATTTTTTCTGTGGACACTGGATTTGTGGGGTGAATATGTGTGGCCTATAAAGTGTGTTACACAGAAATGTATTAATATAATTTTGTTGAGTCACAATAAAGCCTACAGCCTGCATGGAATTTATAACTTGTTATCCGCAGGGACAGATGAGCAGACACTCTTCATGAACATATATCAGAGACTTGCAGTTTCAAATTCTGCCCTTGCAGACTTTACGTGATGACAATGAACACAACACAGGTGTGCAGTTTAGATGCAGCCTCGTAAACTCCCAACTTTACGGCATGATACACTCACCTGCCATAATATTAACCTGGGTCGAGATCACTGTGTTCACTGCTTGGCTCAAAATAACAAGTAGTTAAAATAAACAGCCGTGCGTTCATTAGACGAAGAGGCGCAGCTCCGTTTGGGCGAATATAACCTGTCAACAACGCGAAGGTAAGCGAGGGTGTACCCTCCCGTTCCTGCCTTGGGTCCATGTCATTGGTTCGACATCCCATTAGTCCGACTGTCCGCGGTGCTGAACAGCTCGCGGCGGGCGTATGGTGCGCCGCGACCGGCTTGAGGCGGAGCAGGCTCACGGCTTATGTGTTTGTCACTTTCTTTTTCATTTTAACCCACACCATGATCTTTTCCTGACCCTAACCAAGTGGTTTTTGTGCCTAAACCTAACCAGACCTTAACCACAGGGCATCATGATGATGGACTTCGGAACAATGAGTTTAATATGGTCGGAACAATGGGATGTCGAACCAATGGGCAGTTCCCCCTGCCTTAGTCTATTAGCCCGTGTTTCATTCTTTATAAACTTTGTAAACTCTACAAACTGGACGACGTTTCAACTTGTTCCCAGCAACGTGCAGCTTTATTTAATTTCAGCAGTCAACACATTTGGCTCTCACTAGATACATTTCAGATACATTTTCAATTCACTACAAGTGGTGACAGTACAAATGTAGGCCTAACTGTCTTTCTCAGTAGCGTGGTGGTGACGTCACTGCTTTCTGATTCTGATAGCGTGTCAGTCGCAAGTTCATTGACCGAGTAGTGCGGTAGTGTCCATAAAAGTTAGGTCTTTTTTTTTTTATTCAATTGACAAATGTACAAAACAATTTGGCACAGTACAGTGTCTTATACAATTATACAGGCTACAGACAAACCACGTTCCCACAAATAAAGAAAATAAAGAAAATAAATGCACAAGTAAGAAAAAAAAGGAAATAAGGGGAGAGAGAGAGAGCTAGGGGAACTCTGAGATTAAGCTCCTCTACTAAATCATAAAGCTTCACAGCAGTCTTTTTCTTCATGCATTTTAGAGATGAAAAATAATGGCATCACTCCTTTTTCAGCAAATTCAATTCAGCAGAAGGGTATATTCCATTAAGAACTTTAAAGTGAACTTCCTTTATTTTTGCTGCAATTGGATACTTAAAGAACTTGGACCTTGAATTCTGAGCTTCCTTTTTAGAGAGGAATTGTAGAATTGAGTTTCTGTTTGTTGATCATTAATAAAGGTTTGCCGGATTGTGACATTAGGCAACTTAAAGTTATTGAGATTATGACCATTCACCAATAGTGAAGGAAGATTTGGGTTAATATCACTTTTAAATAAGTTATTGGACATTATAATTATAGATTGAGGAATTGCTTTGATTACATTATCGTATTGCCTTCTGTCATTAAGATTAAATTTGGAACAGAATTCTGCAAAGGGTATAATATTTCCAGTGTTATCTAACAAATGCATTACAGAGCATAATCCTCTCTCTTACCAATCTTGGTAAAATATGGTTTTATTTCTAAGTAAGACATACCTGCAATTCATTTATGGATTGGTAATAATTCACATTTTTTAAGGTTTAATTTTAAGTCAGATGCCTTGGAAAAGAAATTAATTGTATTGAGGGATTTGTTCAGTATTTTTCATGAATGTGGTTGTGTCGTCAGCCAGATGGCTAATTGCCAGTTGGCTAATTGCCAGTTGTTTGCCTAACACAGTCAAAATTTCATAAAAGTTAGGTCTGCTTAAAGTAAGGTCAACAAAAGTGCGCCACACTCAAGGGGAAGCACTTCCTCATGACATCACCTACCAATCCTTCAGTTTGTTCTGCTTGCTGCTTTCACTAGTGGCTTTCCTTGACAAGACCCACCCTACTCTGCCTCTGATTGGCTACCATGCACCTCTTGCTGGGTCTCATGTGTCTTGACTGCATATATTTAGTTGATTTGCAGTGGAAACAAGGGCCACAACAAGTGCCAAGAAAAGAGCTAGAGACTGAGAACTGTATAAAGAAAGAGGAGAGGAGAGGAGAGGAGAGAGTGATGCACTGATGTCACGTGTTGTTTGCAGGACATGTTCATGCTCTGTCTATGTCTATGTCCTCCCCAGGAAGAAAAGTTTCCATTTAGGTCTGTTATTTATTTATTTATTTATTTTTTTACTGTATTTTAAATATTATGGTTTTATTGACGGAAAAATGTCTTTTGAAATTCTGTTTCTGAATTACTAACGTAGCCTACTGAAAGAGGCCAAGACAGAGAAATGCATTAAGTACGAAGAGAAAGAGGAAGAGCAATAGGCCTACTGATGATGTTATGTTGTTGGAGGACATGTTCAAATGACATCAAGTCTTCAAAAAAAAAAAGACAGTTTTAATTTAAGCCTGTTAATTTATAATAAACAGTTTAATTGAACATTTTTGTATGCCTATTTGTCCTATCTGACATTTTTTCTTTTCACTGAAATAACGCTGTTTTGACATAAAGTAAATAAAAATTGAATAAAAGTAGCTTTGGAAGTAGCGAGGTACTTTTCCCTTTTTTGGTAGTTTTGGCTTGTTACATTTCTCTGGGAGTAGCTTCAGTGTAGTGAAACTTAATTTTGGTATGGAGTAATTGGTAGCTTAGCTTACATTTTCCATGTAGCTAGCCCAACACTGTCTTATATAGTGTTGCAATTAATCGAAGTATATCACTGAGTTTAGTGGTGTCCATACTGGGAAGAGAGGCATTGTGACCTGATGAATAAGGCGAAAAGGACAAAACGGCAGAATTTGCAATAATTTATGATACTGTTCTCTCATCCATGCTTTTTGGGAAATATTGTTAAAGGGTAACTTGAGTCATTTTCAACCAGGAACTGATTGTCCATGTTTTGTGTCTAAGTGACTAATGGGAACAACATGTTATTTTAATTTGGCACAGTATTAAATGAAACAGCTGTGGAGAAACAGGTTACAATGTAACCATGTGGGGCAATTATACACCATCAGTTTACATCCAATAGAAGTGATTGTTTTTGTCTCTGACAGGCTCAGATCATTATTCTTTGTGCCTGACAACATCATGGAAAGGACCCTTCAGAGACAGACCTTTTGTTAAGGAGTAAGATTATTTTTTGTTGAACTAGAAGCAAACCCACCAGACCTCATTTAAATAAACAATTCAAATTTGAATTTGAATTTGAATTAAAAAAATGTATTTTTTGCCGATAGCCTTACACTTGATAAAACAGGCCACTTGATGTTACAGTTGCTAAGATCCTTTCAGTTGATACTGCTTCAAATGATTAAATCAGCTCACGTTATCTCAGGTCCTCAGTAACAACAGGAGATAATGAGGGGCCTGCTACTCCTCCACTTTGCCATGTATGGTTCATGATGTTAAGCTTTGCATCAATGGCAACACTGATACATAAGTTATATGACATTGTTGCTATTATGCTGATTATTTTTTTATGCACCAGTATGACAGGTGGGAGGCAGCAGTGGCTCCTCCTCCAGCCAGGAGCAGAGCTTTTCCCTGGTCTGAGCTGGTGATGGTGCTTGGGCCAGCAGTGTCCGTCTGTGGTGCCCTTTTCTACACTGTGCACAACAAAAATGTCACGGTTGCAGAACAACGTTATGAATGTGAGGGCTGAAAGTGTAGAGGAGGGGCAATCATACTCGGGCACAGTACGAATCAATCATACCAAATATTAAAATGCTCTTAAACACAAAAACATCAATCAATCAATCAATCAATCAATTTTATTTATAAAGCCCAATATCACAAATCACAATTTGCCTCACAGGGCTTTACAGCATACAACATCCCTCTGTCCTTATGACCCTTACATGACCCTTAACGGGGAAAAAAACGGTAGAAACCTCAGGAAGAGCAACTGAGGAGGGATCCTTCTTCCAGGACGGACAGACGTGCAATAGATGTCGTACAGAACAGGTCAGCATAATAAATTAACAGTAATCCGTATGACACAATGAGACAGAAAGAGAGACAGACAGAGAGAGAGAGAGAGATGCAGGACAGACAGTAATGACAGTAGCTTACAACAACATTAATGAAAGTAATAATATTATAGTTATAGTTCTGACTACTGTGGTACAATATGTTGAAAGTATATATTAGTATCTGGCAGTATACATGTGTGACAATAATCATATGTGTATAATAACAGTAGAAGTATGACTAATGACCAATGATAACAGCAGCAGCAGGAGGCATCTGGCAGGACCACGGCAGCAGCACAACCACACACGTCACGCTGTCCAGGCACCGCTGCAATATGAGTTAATCTGAGAGACAGTGGAGCACAAAGGCTCCGGAGAAGAAGCCGAATTAGTGACATCCAGAATGGCTGAGTTAGCAAGATGCAGTAATAGGATACGAGAGAGAGAGAGAGAGAGAGAGAAGGAGAGAAGGAGAGAAGGTGCCCGGTGTATTATAGGGGGGTCCTCCGGCAGACTAGGCCTAAGTCAGCCTAACTAGGGGCTGGTACAGGGCAAGCCTGAGCCAGCCCTAACTATAAGCTTTATCAAAGAGGAGAGTCTTAAGTCTAGTCTTAAATGTGGAGACGGTGTCTGCCTCCCAGACCGTAACAGGAAGATGATTCCACAGGAGAGGAGCCTGATAGCTGAAGGCTCTGGCTCCTGATCTACTTTTGGAGACTTTAGGGACCACGAGTAACCCTGCGTTCTCAGAGCGCAGTGTTCTGGTGGGATAATATGGCACTATGAGCTCTCTAAGATATGACGGAGCTTGACCATTTAGAGCTTTATAAGTTAACAGTAGGATTTTAAATTCAATTCTGGATTTTACAGGGAGCCAGTGCAGAGAAGCTAAAATAGGAGAAATATGATCACGTTTCTTAGTTCTTGTTAGTACACGTGCTGCTGCATTCTGAATTAGCTGGAGAGTTTTTAAGGACTTACTAGAGCTACCTGATAATAGAGAGTTACAGTAATCCAGCCTTCAGGTAACAAAAGCATGGACCAATTTTTCTGCATCTTTTCGGGTCAGGATAGGCCTAATTTTCGCAATATTATGCAGATGAAAAAATGCAGTCCGTGAGGTTTGTTTTAAATAAGAATTAAAAGACAAATCTTGATCAAATGTTACTCCGAGGTTTCTTACGGTAGCGCTAGAGGCCAGAGCAATGCCATCTAGAGAAACTATGTCATCAGATAAAGAGTCTCTGAGTTGTTTGGGGCCAAGAACAGTAACTTCAGTTTTGTCTGAATTTAACATCAGGAAATTGGTGCTCATCCAGGTTTTTATGTCTTTAAGGCAGTTATGGAGTTTAGTTAATTGATTACTTTCTTCTGGCTTCATTGAGAAATACAACTGAGTATCATCCGCATAACAATGGAAATTTATAGAGTGATTTCTAATGATGTTACCTAAAGGAAGCATATCTAGAGTAAATAGGATTGGTCAGAGCACAGAACCTTGCGGAACTCCAAAACAACGTAAGGATTATTCATTATGAACGTCAACAAACTGAAAACGATCAGATAAATAAGATTTAAACCAGCTTGGTGCAGAACCTTTTAGGCCGATTAAGTGATCCAGTCTCTGCAGTAGAATTTGATGGTCAATAGTGTCAAATGCTGCACTAAGATCTAATAAAAGAAGTACAGAGACGAGTCCTTTGTCTGAAGCAATCAGAAGGTCATGTGTAATTTTAACTAGTGCTGTCTCAGTGCTATGATGCACTGTAAATGCTGACTGAAATTTCTCAAATAAATTATTATCATGAAGAAAATCACACAGCTGGTCTGTGACTACTTTCTCAAGGATCTTTGACAGAAAGGGAAGATTAGATATTGGTCTATAGTGTGCTAACACCTCTGGATCCAGGGTGGGCTTTTTTAGTAGAGGTTTAATTACAGCTACGGAGTCGAGTGTTGTTAGCAGCGAGCCTACAGCGCTATCGACAAAATGATCAATTCGGGAGAGGTTAAAGTCGGTACGGGAAACCTCTGTTACTGAAGGACTTGGTATTGAATTTAACGACGGAGTAATCATTTCCTTAAATTTTGCGACAGCACTATCTGATAAACATCTAGTATAGTAACTGCTGCTGAGTGGCATGTAATAGAGTAAAAAGAAATCAAAAGTAATCAGATAATGATCCGATAGCGAGGGATTCTGTGGAAAGACTGTTAGGTTATCAATTTCAATTCCATACGTCAGAACTAGATCGAGGGTATGGTTAAAACAGTGAGTGGGTTCATGTACACCCTGACTGAAGCCAATGGAGTCTAATAATGAGATGAACGCGGTAGCCAGGGAGTCATTATCAACGTCGACATGAATGTTAAAATCGCCTATAATAATAACTTTATCTGATTTAAGAACTAAACTGGATAAAAACTGAGAATTCAGAAACAAATTCAGAATACGGGCCAGGAGCACGGTACACTATAACAAATAAAAGTGGCTGCAAGGTTTTCCAGGTCGGATGTAAAAGACTAAGAACGAGGCTTTCAAATGAATTATAATCTAGTTTAGGTTTAGGGCTGATTAACAGGCTAGAGTTAAAAATGGCTGCAACTCCCCCTCCTCGGCCGCTGCCTCGAGGAATGTGGGTATTATTATGACTGGGAGGAGTGGATTCATTTAGACTAACATGTTCATCTTGACACAGCCAGGTTTCAGTGAGACTGAGTAAATCAATATGATTATCTGATATTAATTCGTTTACTAACACTGCTTTAGACGATAGACAGTTAACAGTCCAAAAATACGATCCAGGTTGACAAATACCAACGTTATCTTACCTACGTATCTTATAAGCTTATTATATGTTTCAGAAGAGATGTCCTCCCAAGTCATACTGAGGCTGCTGCCCAGAGCCAGATGCATGTTTGATGAGCCTGTTCAGGTGACGGTGTCCGGGCTGAGGGCGAGACAGGTGGTCACCATGAGAGCCAGGTCAACTGACGAGAAAGGAGTGGAGTTCAGCTCCTCGGTCACCTACAAGGCTGATGGGAACGGGAAGATCGACCTGGTGAGAGACCCCTCACTCAGTGGGAGCTATGTCGGGGTTGAACCCATGGGTCTGCTGTGGTCGATGAGGCCAGATGTCTTGCACAAAAGGTTTCAAAAAACCAAATCATTAAACCCCCACGTGGTGAAGTTCTCTGTGCATGAGGAGGAGGGGGAGGGCAGGATGCTGGCAGAGGCGACCAATGAGAGGCTTGTGATGGGAGACGGGGTGAGCCGGCGTCCTGTCAAAGAGGGGAATATTCGTGGAGTCCTGTTCACTCCTCCAGGTTGGTCTATGTCTCTGTCACGCTTCAAATCGTTCAGTTATACTTGAATGATGAATTATTTATTTTACAGTTTTTCTCAGTCGCTTTGGTGCATTTCTCACATCACTATTAACAGTTGCACAAGAGCATTTCTCAAAACTGTCACTTGCTCAAAATGGATAGTTCATTCCTCAAAAGCATGTATTCATGTCAATGAAAGTGTCAGTGTCACAAAATGAAAAGTCCTGACACCATTGTTTATGAACAAGAGAGTCAAATGGCTGTGTCATGTTTTCATTATGACAGTTTACGCTGTAAGTGTTTTCCAATGCAAAAAAGTCAGCCTGTTTTGTCCCCTTCCCCTTCCTCCCCGCATCCTCACCCCTCTTCCACGACGTTGACCTTCCATTTCTGTGTCACAGTATTGTAGAAATGGTACACACTATATCCTGCTCGGTTCATATATGTTTGTCAAGTGAAGGTTCATGGGATTCAGCTTTGAGTGACTGTGGAGAAGTGGCTTATCTTTGATACAACTAATGCTTCACACACTCCTCCTCATCAGGGAAAGCTGAGGTTCACCTGAGAGAAATTGTTCAATTTAGGAGACATTTTCAGGAAAAAATGATTCATTCATAAGTATAGTTCATTTTGACTGACATAAGTAAATGATAATGTTATAAAACAGCAGAGAATTGTATGAAAGCAATTGATGCATGTCCAAAAGCAGTTGCAATTTGTTGGAAGGAATGAGAAACTGCTATTATGATGTGCACAAATGACTAAATGTTGTGGAGGTTGAACTAACAGTTATGAGAATTTTAATTCTGATCAGAGAAATGCACAAAAGCAACTGAGAAAAACTGTAAAGTTAAAGAGGCAACAGATGGGATTGGGTTTTTTTTTTTAAGCTTGGCGCCACTTAGCGTCAGTGGTGCTGCATCGCACTGTCGCAACGGCTAAATTGACCGTGGGCATCAGAGATAATCAATAATGTGACTCTATTAGACTCTCTAAATTAAATAAAATGTAGGCTGTAAAGCCACCAGTCTACATCTATGTATATAGATTAAGAAGGTGTATGGACACTCTACTAAATAAATGAGTAAAGAGACCGAGCAACAGTTATCAGATTTATCTGAAGAAAAAACAAATTGTAACGCAAATAATCAAACCAGAATGCACATTACCAGTACAAACAGCTCACAGTAAATTATACCAATATGTACAGTATCAGTACAAACAACATGTAGACAGTCTGGATTCTAGTATAAACGGTACCGTATGGAAACGATGCAGCCGGTTGGAGCTCAAATTAAATGGGAAACAGAGTTCAGTGTTCACTTAGCTGGGTGTAACTTAAGCCTGATTTATGGTCCTGCATTAAATCAACGGCGTACCTACGTCGTTGCTGTGACGCCGTCGTGAACCCTTCGAACTTCTCGGGCACTCCATTTCGTGGCGGTGCAATTCACCGCCAGTGCGGTAGGGAGCTGCGTTCCTTTCCTGAATGGTTATCGTCGTCTCTAGTTGATTCTTTGTTTAGCCTCCGACTTTTCCAGTCACAGTGAACAATGGCAACTGAGAGAGAGAAAATCTTGCTGAAGTTGGAGTTGTTGGATGTCGAAGAAAGTATGTTAATACTGCCACATCTACATCGCAACAGAAGGTGTTTAAAGATGACGGGGATGGTGCAATCTGGAAATACGGAACCGGAAATGTGTTGCTACCAAGCAAACCAATCACAGCTAACATTTAGCTGTGTTACTTACTGATCCATTAGAAAGAAAGCTAGCTGGACATCAGTTTTGAAACCTCTTTGGTCACAGAGCTCCCTCCATCTCTTGAACGCTTGAAGTTTACTCTTGTTTTTCCTCTTCTTTTATCACTCTTTTTGGCTCTTGTTTGCCTCCTCAGACAGAGGAGCTCGTTTTCTTTTGCTAGGCTGTTTCTCACTTGTCTCCAGACTCTGTCCGTCTGCCATTGTGCTCTTGACTCAACTATCTCATGCCCAGCTCCTCATAAGGACCAGCTTCAGTCCCTGATTGGCTGACCGACCAATTTCGCAATACCTGACGTGTTTCCTGCTGTAAAGCATTTTTTTTCCGCGGTGGCAGAAGCTCATTGCAAAGATTGCAAAGCCACTAAGTAACTTATGTAAATGGTGATAGTCTGATTTTACTGTGGCCACTACCCTGTGCAACCTACATTATTTTCATAATGATATATTTTGGAAAAGATGCTATCATTTGCCTCTTGAAAGGAAAGTGCTAGCATTATTTTATCTTTGTCATTATCAACAAATCTTCCCAAGACTCCACAGTGAGTTTATTCTATGAACAAGTACTGCCTGTGTAGCCACAGCCTGATAAAGCTTATTCACTGTGCCACAGAATTTCATTATTAACCAACACCACCATTAAAAACACATCAAGTCTTAATTTCACTGAAGATATTTTATGTGGAATATTTATATATTCCATGTCATCATCGTACCCTGAATAAGATAATACTCGAAACACTAATGTGCATGTAAGCATAATCAGAGTGTGTGTGAAAGTGCTTCTGTTTGTACTTCTTTGCTTGTTAGATAAAATGTTTACCTGTTTTAGTTTACCTTTTTGTTAGGACTTAATTACTATATGATGGCTTTACTCTAGTTTCCATCATTTGAATGCAATAAAAATGTCTCTTTAATGTGTCCTCATGTGTCTTTTGGTCCAGGAGGAGGTCCGTTCCCTGCTGTGTTGGATCTGTACACTTTTGGTGGAGGTTTGTCAGAGAAAAGGGCCTCTCTGTTGGCCAGCCGTGGATTTGTGGTTCTGACTGTAGCCCTGTACGGTCATGATGACATGGCGAAGAACATCTCAGAGGTCCATCTGGATTATTTTGAAGAAGCAATCGAGTTTTTAAGAAAACAAGACAAGGTGAGCAGTTTGCGCAGTACAGTCCAAATCTCTGTCAACTGTTTTCTAGATGCTGACGTTTGCATGTGTTTCCACAGGTGGGCAGTAAAGGAGTTGGTGTAATATCAATTTCAAAAAGTGCAGATCTTGCACTATCAATAGCCTCTTACCTGCCAGATGTCGAGGCCACGGTGTGGATAAATGGCTGCTGTGCCAATATTTTTTTACCCCTTCACTATAAGAGGAGCCAAATCCATCCTGGGTTAATGTTTGACAGCAGCAAGATGATTCCCACTGAGTCAGGGGCCTTTAATTGCAAGTATGCTACACATAATCCTTTGGAGGAGAACAAGGCCACCCTGATCCCCATTGAACAAGCCAAGGGGCGTTTCCTCTTTGTGGCTTCAGAGGACGACCTCAACTGGGACAGCAAGACTTACGTGGACATAATGGTGGAGAGACTGAAGCGTCATGGGAAGCAGAACTTTGAGAGTGTGTGTTACCCTGGAGCAGGACATTACCTCGAGCCGCCTTATGGACCCTACTGCCCCTCCAGTTTTCATGGGGTTGTAGGAAAGCCAGTCCTGTGGGGGGGTGAGCCCAGGTCCCATGCTGCAGCTGAAGTCCAACTGTGGAAGAAGATCCAGGAGTTCTTCACAACTTACCTGAGCTGTGATGCTGCACAGACTGAAGCCAAATTATAGATACAAATGTGAAAGATTGTGCATGAATGTTTTGGAATGAAGCAAACAATTTAATATTTGATTAATAATTAAACATTTCATTTAGCATACGCTATTCACAGAGAGAAAATGCAAATATTTTAATACTGCACTCAGGGCCCTCTGAGTAGCTGTAACTTGATAAACATGGCCAAGATCATTCAAGGTAAAGCCAATGATGTTTTGGCAAAGTGTAACAATCATTCCCAGCCTATTTGTGTTGCCCTATGGTCTATCTATCTATCTATCTATCTATCTATCTATCTATCTATCTATCTATCTATCTATCTATCTATCTATCTATCTATCCTTCCTGTCATTTCCCAGAACTTGTTTCGCAATCACAGTGTTTGCCATGGCACTCTGCTCTCACCAACACAATGTTTGCCAGCTCATTCTGTTCTTAGACTTCACCTCAGAGTGAGACCAGTCAGGGTTATTCAGATTTCGTAAACATGTTTTGCTTCTAACTTTATGTCACCCGTCAGACATTTCTAGACCTTTTTGCCACCACATATTCCCCTTGAATCCCTTTTCTACCAATTAGGTAGAACATACATAAGTGACCTCAAATTGCCAGATTACCGCTGCTGTCAGATTTTGTGCCCGTACATGTGTGTAAGGTTATTGATCTGTGTTTGTGAAACTGTAGTATTGCTGTTAGCTTGCTACGATAAGCTTATAACTTAAGTGTAACAATACCTTATTAATTATACTAGTGCATAATCAGAAAAGTCACTTATCCATAACAGACTACATAACAAGGTTACATGAAATTAGGGTTCACATCGTGTAAGAGCGAAAAAACTGTCGGCTGCTTCCAGGGAAACTCTCTTACAGCCCCTCCCACTGGCGACCTTTAACATGAATCCATCAATATTACATACAGTGATTTTACTGGTACATAGCATCATCAATAGATAACTAAAAAATGATACTAACTCATGAATGATTATCAGAGAGTACAGGATTCTTAACTGTAAATATTTGTCTGCCTGGCTGTAGTGATGGCAAAAACATACTGTGGAATAGATATGATTGTGTTATTACAATGAAATCACAAATATAGGTGACAACATGTGTGAATTAGCTAAAATGAACAGTGAGTTGACAAATCAAATGTATTGTAATGTAATACTGTGATGTAATGTGATGTGGTGATGTAATATAATGTGGTGTGTGCCATCTGCCATCAGTCCATGACTCCCTGGAATTGTCTCATGGAGTCAAATTCATACCTACAATGTGCTGCAACATTACAAGTTCATCTTTTCATTTTCTCTGAGTTTGTGATTCGGGTGATACCACATTGTGCATCCTTTGACCTGGACTACTGTGGGAGTAGCTCACACCACCGTGTAGGGTCCCTCTCGTCGTGGCTCGTGCCACTTTCTTCGGAAGACTTTGACGTTGATTCTCAACCACTTGGTCGAGTCTTGGTTCTATCCTATTTTCCTAGAGATAGATTGATCTATGGATAGCAGTTAGCTGTTTCATATAGTCTTTCCGCTCAATCTGCAGTTGTTCGAGCAGAGTTCCCTTGTAAGGGCCTTGCAAATGCGATGCAAGCATAGGTCCACCTGTTAGCATTTCATGCAGTTTGGATGCTTCTGTGAGTTTGCATGTGATAACTCATTCATGCAAAAGGCAAAGCATCTCCCCTGTTCAGTTAGACAGCTAAAACTACAACTAGAACAACTAGAAACTTGATGACAGTGTCTGAAACTATATCTTTAGAAGGAAATGCCTCTAACCAGCGTGAGAAACGATCTGTGATGACAAGCATGTAGCACTTCCCCTGTACAGATTTTATCATGTCACGGTAGTCTATGGCTAGATGTTTAAACGGTCCTTCAGGGACCGGAATGTGCCCCACAGGTGTTTTATGCTTATTGCACATTATTTTGAGTACAGATCTCACATTGGTTTAGTACTTGCTTGCATGTACAGTGGCCAGTATCCTTGGCCATATCCTTGCTAGTTTTATCGTTTTAAACACTTCCCCCCTGCACAGTAAGATAAGATAAAACATTATGAATCCCACATTTGGGAACTTCACATGTCACAGCAGCTCAAAGCACAGACAGAAAAAGGAGGGTGATACTATTACTTGAATAAAAGAAAATTAAAGATTAAAAAATATAAAAGTGATCTGTACTTTGTACTTCTGAGATCAGAATGGTCAGTGGAGGCACTGGTGCAACCAAAAGTCCTTCATGTGACCTCCACAAACCATTCTCATTAACCATTCTGCTGATATTGTCCACCTCCTCCTTAGTATCTATTTCCACCTCTTGAGCTGTTTGTGGATGTACACAGCAGGGTTCTTGTTGTCGACAGCCGCCATTTTTCTGAGTGTTTTTGAATATAGTTCAGTGGTTTCCAAAACTGGGAAGAGAGGCGTTGTGACCTGATGAATAAGGCGACAAGGGGAAATATTGTTAAAGGGTAACTTGAGTCATTTTCAACCAGGAACTGATTGTCCATGTTTTGTGTCTAAGTGACTAATGGGAACAACATGTTATTTTAATTTGGCTCAGTATTAAACGAAACAGCTGTGGAGAAACAGGTTACAATGTAACCATGTGGGGCAATTATACACCATCAGTTTACATCCAATAAAAGTGATTGTTTTTGCCTCTGACAGGCTCAGATCATTATTCTTTGTGCCTGACAACATCATGGAAAGGACCCTTCAGAGACAGACCTTTTGTTAAAGAGTAAGATTATTTTTTGTTGAACTAGAAACAGCCCTGAAACTGCCATCAGCAAACCCACCAGACCTCATTTAAATAAACAATTCAAATTTGAATTTGAATTAAAAAAAATGTATTTTTTGCTGATAGCCTTACATTTGATAAAACAGGCCACTTGATGTTACAGTTGCTAAGATCCTTTTAGTTGATACTGCTTCAAATGATTAAATCAGCTCACGGTGTCTCATGTCCTCAGTAACAACAGGAGATAATGAGGGGCCTGCTACTCCTCCACTCTGCCATGTATGGTTCATGATGTTAAGCTTTGCATCAATGGCAACACTGATACATAAGTTATATGACACTGTTGCTATTATGCTGATTATTTTTTATGCACCAGTATGACAGGTGGGAGGCAGCAGTGGCTCCTCCTCCAGCCAGGAGCAGAGCTTTTCCCTGGTCTGAGCTGGTGATGGTGCTTGGGCCAGCAGTGTCCGTCTGTGGTGCCCTTTTCTGCACTGTGCACAACAAAAATGTCACGGTTGCAGAACAACATTATGAATATGAGGGCTGAAAGTGTAGAGGAGGGGCAATCATACTCGGGCACAGTACGAATCAATCATACCAAATATTAAAATGCTCTTAAACACAAAAACATGGGAAAATACGATCCAGGTTGACAAATACCAACGTTACCTTACCTACGTATCTTATAAGCTTATTATATGTTTCAGAAGAGATGTCCTCCCAAGTCATACTGAGGCTGCTGCCCAGAGCCAGATGCATGTTTGATGAGCCTGTTCAGGTGACGGTGTCTGGGCTGAGGGCGAGACAGGTGGTCACCATGAGAGCCAGGTCAGCTGACGAGAAAGGAGTGGAGTTCAGCTCCTCGGCCACCTACAAGGCTGATGGGAACGGGGAGATCGACCTGGTGAGAGACCCCTCACTCAGTGGGAGCTATGTCGGGGTTGAACCCATGGGTCTGCTGTGGTCGATGAGGCCAGATGTCTTGCACAAAATGTTTCAAGAGACCACATCTGGGGCCTGTTGTTCGAAAGTAGAATTAACCAATCTAGGATAAGTGGAAAAGTGAGGCTGGACAAATTCCTCTAAGTCCATCCTGGCTTAATTGGTTGTTCGAACGCCAAGCCAGGCTGAGGGGTGCGGCTTTGTCAAGCCAGGTGTAACTCATTCAGATAAGTGCATGTCCTTGGCTTTCTTAAATAGACCCCGAGATCGATCACAGATTTACCGATGCACCAACTGCTGATTTCACACCAGCGGAAGAGCTCGCCCTGGAGCTCGCCCGCTCGCCTGTACATGGAATCCATCATTTTATTCATTCATTAAAGCCCCTACAAGGAACTTTCATTTTGAGTTGATTTTGGCGACCCTGTGAACAAAAGCGGTAGTGTTTAGCCGGAATGAAGCCTACATTTCCCATGAGCTCTAGTGACACAGTTTCCTAAAGGTATGGATATACACTATATAGAGGAGGACTATATAAGATGATCCGGTGAGTGTTATTCATTAGAGGCATTTGCTTGACATGTCTTGCAAGTTTACAGTAGGTCAATACAAATTCTATTTAATGTGGCAGGGTGAACATCTGCACATCTGCAGCAGATGAGGAAGAGACACTTTCTCTGGACTCCAGAAGGTTTGAGGTAACCTGCCAGTCTTGTGGAGATAATTTAGTCCTGAATGTATAAGAAGTCAGTGATGTGGTGCTCATAGAAAATATATTTGTAACAGGACACAGATGAACAGCCTGACAGCCTGCCTGGAAATGTAGTGAGTATTGCCTGAAGGACATCCACGGTGTCCACAACATAATTGCTGCGCTAATAGATATGTGTTTTACAGAATTCACAAACTGTCAGACAGCTATATGCTACTCATCTGAGGAAGCAAATAGCCCTGGCAGATGTCAAGCTCCAGTGTGAGAAGAGGAAGCTGCAGGACATGGAGCCTGACAGACAAAAGAAAGAACTTAAGGAAACTGGACTTGGAAATTAAGAAACTACAGAAAGAAGTCATTTTAATGCACATTGTAAGCATGACTGTGATGCAATGTATTAATCAATATTATTTCTCTTTCTCTCCACAGCTCAAAGCAGACAGTGACTGACTTTTAGTATTTTTCATTTAAATGAGGTCAAAGAATATTGTGGTTTCACCTTAATGTTTTCATTCATTGATGTAAAGTACACTAGAGTCCACTTAACTGGGAATATAATTTGGGAAGGTCATACAGTTATGACACCTAATAACCACTAATTGTGTTAATACCAAATACACCTACTTGTATGTTTATTCCAACAATTAATCATTTTATTGGTAAGGATATGTGCATGTCAAAGTATGCTTGGGCCAGATGCTGACCCCCAGGTTGCTCCCAATATTATATGCACCCTGTGTGGTGGCATTAGTGTGTGTGTGTGTGTGTGTTAGAATGGGTGAGAGAGCAGCTGCACACTGCTTAGCACTTTTATCTCAAGTGCTTTATACTTTTTAGAAAAATAAAACATGAAAATAAAACAGAAAGCTGCTATGAATGCAGCTATTTTAACAAAACAAAAAAAGACTGCTATAAAGGCAGCTATTTTAAGAACCTCATACAGGTGGTCGTCACGGTGGAGCAATGGGTCCGACCTGGCCCGCAGCACTCCCTCGCGTCGAAATGCTCTGCGCACAATAAGTGCCTCTTCCTCTAGTCCTGCAACCTCATTTAAAAACGGACACGCCATTGTGAAGGAAGGAGTGCACACATGTCATGTGCATGGGACTTTATATATTGCCCTCATCACTGACTTCATTGGAGACACCTGAAGATGCTTATTGATTTGATTGATTCTTTTAATGACCACACAGCCAGGCTGGTGGAATTTGTTTCCAGTACAGCTCATTGATACAGGTTCCAACATAAAGGACATTAAACATAACATAGATATACAGGCAAACACATTATCACATGAATAATTAGGCTATGACAAAAAGAATGTGTGAAATGTTAAATGTTCTTTTTATTACTGTAGGCTTAATGTATTTTGTTCAAAAACATTGATTTCCGATCGCAGTGACAACTGACTGGACAGATAAGGCACCAGGCTAAACTAAGCCTGGTTGTTAGCCTGGTCGGGACCAGGCTAAGTGCACAGAATAAATCTCCATGGCAACATATGTGCCTCTGCTTTCGAACAACCGAATCAACGCTAAATTAAGTCAGGATAACCAAAATATCACGGCTCCTCCAGGTTGGTCTATGTCTCTGTGATGCTTCAAATCATTCAGTTATACTTGAATGATGAATTATTTATTATAAAGTTAAAGGAAAGTGCTGGCATTGTTTTATCTTTGTCATTATCAACAAATCTTCCCAAGACTCCACAGTGAGTTTATTCTATGAACAAGTACTGCTTGTGTAGCCACAGCTTATTCACTGTGCCACAGAATTTCATTATTAACCAACACCATTAAAAACACATCAAGTCTTAATTTCACTGAAGATATTTTATGTGGAATATTTACATATTCCATGTCATCATTGTACCCTGAATTAGATAAAAACTTTGAAACACTAATGTGCATGTAAGCATAATCAGAGCGTGTGTGAAAGTGCTTCTGTTTGTACTTCTTTGCTTGTTAGATAAAATGTTTACCTGTTTTAGTTTACCTTGTTGTTAGGATTTAATCACTATATGATGGCTTTACTCTAATTTCCATCATTTGAATGCAATAAAAATGTCTCTTTAATGTGTCCTCATGTGTCTTTTGGTCCAGGAGGAGGTCCGTTCCCTGCTGTGTTGGATCTGTACACTTTTGGTGGAGGTTTGTCAGAGAAAAGGGCCTCTCTGTTGGCCAGCCATGGATTTGTGGTTCTGACTGTAGCCCTGTACGGTCATGATGACATGGCGAGGAACATCTCAGAGGTCCATCTGGATTATTTTGAAGAAGCAATCGAGTTTTTAAGAAAACAAGACAAGGTGAGCAGTTTGCGCAGTACAGTCCAAATCTCTGTCAACTGTTTTCTAGATGCTGACGTTGCATGTGTTTCCACAGGTGGGCAGTAAAGGAGTTGGTGTAATATCAGTTTCAAAAAGCGCAGATCTTGCACTATCAGTAGCCTCTTACCTGCCAGATGTCGAGGCCACAGTGTGGATAAATGGCTGCTGTGCCAATATTTTTTTACCTCTTTACTATAAGAGGAGCCAAATCCATCCTGGGTTAATGTTTGACAGCAGCAAGATGATTCCCACTGAGTCAGGGTGGAGAGACTGAAGAGTCAGGGTGGAGAGACTGAAGCGTCATGGGAAGGAGAATTTTGAGAGTGTGTGTTACCCTGGAGCAGGACATTACCTCGAGCCGCCTTATGGACCCTACTGCCCCTCCAGTTTTCATGGAGTTATAGAAAGCCAGTCCTGTGGGGGGGGTGAGCCCAGGTCCCATGCTGCAACTGCAACAATTAAATTAAGAGTAATTATTAGGGTCCAGAAGTGGGCACATGCATTGGTTTAACACACATCTGAGCCTTGACATTATATAAAAACACTAGATGGGAGAAACTGACACCAAAACTATTGAAGGAAACAAAATGTCTCATTCACATTAAAATAAATGAACTGCAGACTGTCACAGTAAACTAAATGTGTGTTTCCCACCTTCACTTCGGATAGAAGTCTTACCTCTGTTGGTCCTGATCACTGCTTTGTCCAGTTTGGTGACGATGTCCTCCTTCACACCAGAGAGCTGGAACACACACTCGTACTTCTCCCAGTCTTCAGGTGGGACTGATGAAACATTCAGGTCACTGCTCATCTGAAAGGATCCATCGTGGTTGGGGAGGATCTCTCCGTGGTCCACGTTCTCATGAAGCTCCTCTCCATCTTTCCTCCAGAACATCATGGCTCTGTTTGGGTAGAAACCTGTAGCGTGGCAGCTGACTGGAGACGAGGGAGACTTCTGGAGGAGAGACACTGAGGGAAGGTCTGCAGACAGAGAGAGAAAGACAGTTCATGGGTTCTTTATCTACTGGACTTTATAATATAATTTCTCAAATATATAATGTATTTCAAATGCATTAGTAACACATGAACACGAGAAAAGAAGGGAGAGACAGAGGAGATAATAAGACAGATGAAGAGAGGTGAGAAGGGGAGATAGATTTGAAAGGGAGGAGGACAGTGATTGTTACAAAGACATTAAAGATAGAAAGATAAATGAAGACAAAAAGAAAGATGGCAGAGAGAAAGAGAGAGTGGTGATCAGTCTGTGGGAGAGAGTGACAGGAAACAGAGTTCAGAGAGAGGGAGGCAGAGAGATGAAGAGAGGTGAGAACATTAGAGAAAAAGAAAATGTGTGTCTGTATATGTTGGCTCATATTCACTGTGATGTTCCTGTTGGTTAGAAACAGAGGAGACACATGAAGATTGTTATGTTCATGAAACTACATCAGGTCATGTGACTCTACCTTTTCTCAGCAGAGAGCTCCTCCCATAGTCCACATACTTCTTCAGCCAGTCAGGACAACGGTGAGTGAGGTAGTGTTTCTGCTGTGCTGTCCAAGCTTTGTCATTCTCCCACTTGTGTTTGGTCATGACAGCCTGTGGTTTAAGAGCGATCCATGTCTCTGTCTCCGGGTCCCATGATATGAAGTCTTCTCCATCATAACCATACTGCACATATCCATTGGTGTTTCCAGTCTCATCGTCCCACTCACAACCAAACATCAACTGGTAAACGTGGACACCTGAGAGAGAGACAGACAGAGACAGACAGACAGACAGACAGGCAGACAGACAGGCAGAGAAAGAGAGACAGACAGAGAGAGACAGACAGACAGGCAGAGAAAGACAGACAGACAGACAGACATGTTTACTAAAACAGAGGATGAAAATATAAACAACATTTTATCAGTAGAAAGTGAAACATAAACAAACCTCCAGTTTGGTTGAAGCGCTGCTTTGCAACTTCAATGTTGGATTTGAAGATCTGCTGGCCAACCAGACAGCTCTCAGTGCTCCTCTGCCAGTACTGAGGATCATCCTCTGTGACTCTGCTCATCCAGTCCTGTTTGGGTTCTGCTCTGCTGGTGTTACTGTCATAACGATCCACTTCAACTTCATCAACCAACCCAACAGACACAAACTCTGGGAAGTTTGGGACTTGAGAAGAGGCAGTGACGAAATACTTCAGAGAGTGAGTCACTGTGAGAAGAGTAATCATTTCAGTTTTCAGAGTTACAGTTTTATACATCACTGAACAATGTTATTTTCCTCTAAACATTATTAAAAACAAACAAACTACGGCACATCCAAGACATTTAATTAACATCTGTTGTTCACTCAGTAAGCTACAAACATAAATGTATACTTTAATAAGTGTAATGTTTTGTCTTATACTGAATTCATATCCCATACAACATTTCCTCCACCATGAACTGATGTTTATTTGCTCTTAATTCTGTGTAAAGCTGTCAGACCAAACCTGTTCTGCAAATCTGTCCAAGAATAAAGCTGTTCCCTGTTATTACATCACACACGTAAACAGTATCGCCCGCAGACACTGGATTGTTGAGACCAATAGTGAAAACAAAACTCAGTACGGATGTACATTATTAACGCAGATGAGTATTTCAGTATGTGGAGTCAGATTTCGTTATTCTCTGGAAAATGGTTTAATTAAGCAATATCACACTCGAGCTCGTGATGTTGTACTGTGATATCGTCACGGCTGTGATGCGGTCGTAGGCACGAGGCCGCAGGCCTCACATACTGCTTTTATACAACAGTTCAACACTTAAATAAGCAAGGCGGAATAAGAAATGTTGAAAAATGAGGACAAAATAGATATTTAAGCATTTTATTTGTCTTCCGCCAACAAAAATAGTTCCCTCAGGACTCCGCTGTCACCGTTGCTATGGAACGCAGACATGGTGCGCCAGGCACTTACTCTTTATACACATTTATCTGCACGTTTCCATTAATTGTGCAGCCGGTGAAATAAGTTTCTGGTGACTGCATGGTGGACTGTGGCTTCACAGGCACAGCCGACTCTGCCTTCTGATCTGACGGTATGTTGCTTTTCTCCAAGTCATTGAGCTCCGCTGATGAAACACTGACAAACCTGGCTGTGTGCTCAGCTGGATTCAGCTTGTCCTCTCCCTCATCTTCCTCTGATGACCATTCATAGTTCAATTCAAAACTTATTTTAGGAAATAAATCCATATTTTTGGCTGTTTGACAGTGGATGAATTAATTAGCCTACAACACAACTGCTGACCTAACCGACACTAACCGTCAGTTTTGATTTGATTGTTGATTGCAATCAGCTGTGAGGCGGACTGATACATACACAGTGAAATAACCGTGATGTTGTACTCCAATATCATCACGGTTTTACTGTCTCTCGACCAATCAGATTGCAGGGCCAGGACTAACTGTTATATAAACTACATTTTAAATATTATACAATTTCAGAAAATATAGTATATAGGTCAAACTATGAGCTGAAATGATATGAAGCTAATATTTATGTTCAGTAGGTTGTTATTGATTATGTTTGTTTTTCTGTGTGCAGGAAAAGTATCAATATTACCTCACTGTGTGGGAGTTAATATTTTGTGTTGGAGTAAAAAAGATCATGAATGAGCAATGTATCATTTAAGATGTCAGTAATTTTGTTTACACGCATTAGTGAATGATTTTAAATATTGTACCAACAAATCAAGTTGTTCGACTTCAGCAGGAAAACAAAAACTAACTTGTTAGTTGAAAATAAGAATCTAAAACCTTGACAGCAGCCTGTAGAGGAGTTAAAATAAAATACAATGCGGTGTTTTTCGAGACTGGAAAAATAAATTATGTAATTTTTTTTATGTTTTTTATTTTAATAGTTTCTAAAATAAGTCATGATTAACAGCACTGTACTGAGGGCACTGTACATATAGTTTTGGACAATAAACTGTTATTTTAACAACTTGATTTTATGTTTTCTTTATATTTTATTTATTTATCTGCGTGTTGGACTGTGTTGCGCTTTGTAGTCATGCCGCCATTTTAGCATTAATATCGATCAGACCGTATCGGTATTAATGGTCCTGATTGTATAAAATAATGGCGACATAAAGGAAAGGGAAGTTAGGAAAGATAATACACTTATGCTGTTTTTAATAAAATATATTAGAGGTTATGACTAAATAGAAAAACGTAGGGATCAATCAATGAGTTGCTCAGTCAGGATTTAACATGAACTTTAAGATAATGGATTTGTTTTTTTAACCCTTAACATCAAAGACTATCAGACGAACCTTACATTCACATATACAGTATATAAAGACATGAAGCTTTTTGTGTTTTACAATAAATAAACTTAGGCTGTAAAAATATCTTCACTTACTTGCCGAGGCGCCATGTAAGCTCAGGAAAAGTAGGCCTAGATAAATCCAGGCTTTCATTGTGAGTTGTCGCATCTAAAGCTTTGATAAAATACCGAGTTTAATGTTTGTTTACTGACACAAACACACACCAACTCATCACCTCGAGCACCGGAACTGAAGCGCGGATTAGAATGAGGAAGGGAACTGATATCGACCTCCATCTGAGCCAATGGGAATTTAGGCTGAGCATCAACGTCACTATAACTCTGCTGAGCGTCACTTGTTACTCGGTAAAACCAGAGATATTGGATGAAGCGAGATACCCAACTTAGCTCACTTCCTGATTCAGTGACGTCAGCGCCACGCCCCCGTAGGAGACTTGCGGCAGCGCTGAATGTATTGTCGTCAATGAGGAAAATGAACGTGATCACAATTTATGGTCAATTCTTTCGCCCTGTAGTCACTAAAGTAAATATTGGGTTCATTTTCCACAAGCCACACATCTTACCAACATTCTGACACTAAAGCTGCATTTTTCATCCGCACAGATCAAGAGAAAGTTAACTTTGTTTGAGCCCTGTCCATCTCAGAAAACCAGTTCTCGCGAGATCTCGTGATCTTGATAAACAGGCGGTAAAATCACAGTTAGCTTACAAACAGTTATTTACCGCTAGTAATAAATAAAAAATGCCCAAGCTTTGTGCAACAATAGGCTGCAGTAATAGGAAGAATGTATTTTCATTCCACCTGCTTCTCCACCCGCATACACAGACATCCACAGAGGGTTGAAGGAGAACAGGCTCTGATTGGAGGGAGAGCTAACCACGCCCACTTAGGAGACAGGAAGAGTAACCGTTATCTTAACATTGGATAAGCCTACAGTTGGGTATCTCCCTTCATCCAGTATCTCTGGTAAAACCCAAAACTTTATGAAATAGCTTATGAATGAAAGTGAAAATAAGGTGATGTTATTTCAGCCTGTGTAAAAGGATAGAGAGACATCAGACATGCGGGGCTTTATTCTGTTTTCTCCACTTTGTTGACATATGAAAGGAATATTAAACCTTCTGCTGCTCACATCTTGTGTCTATGGGGTGCCGTTTGTAAAGTGTCTCACGCTGAAAATAACATCAACATTTTGCCACATTTAGCTTCAAACAATGTTTAAAAAAGTATTGTGATTTTTTTAATGTCACCTTTTACCACATTTACAGCAATATTTGTTAACTTAGAAATATATTAAATAGTTAAATCTAAATATTAAATGTGGCACCTAAATGTTAAATGTTAAATCTAAATATTAAATCTAAATCTAAATCTAAATGTTAAATATAAATATTAAATCTAAATCTAAATGCTAAATCTAAATCTAAATATTAAATCTAAATGCTAAATATAAATATAAATATAAATGTTAAATCTAAATATTAAATCTAAATCTAAATCTAAATGTTAAATCTAAATATTAAATCTAAATCTAAATATTAAATCTAAATCTAAATCTAAATGTTAAATCTAAATGCTAAATATAAATATAAATATAAATGTTAAATCTAAATATTAAATCTAAATCTAAATCTAAATGTTAAATCTAAATGTTTTGGGTGAAACTAAATATTTAGCTAATATGCAAATTCACACTGCCCCACCACGGAAGTACCAAAATAAAAGCTCGAGATGGTCAGACTGTTTATAGAATCAAATAACGAATTAAAACCAACTTATCGGGGAAAATGGACACTTGAACATACATTAGCGTGATAATAACTACCTAAAATAACAAGAAACGTGTTTGGAGAAATTTTATTTGACGTGTACTTTGAGTTGTTAGTGTCCCTTCGGAGGGATTAACAACCTAAGCTAAGCTAACAACCGTCAGTTCTTAGCCCCGTTAGCAGTGTCTGTAATGACTCATTAATTCTTAAACGGTCCGTGAAAAAAATATTTTTTTCCAGCGGATGTCTTAGTTACAACATGACTGAGCTAGCAAAGCAGTTTTGTGTTGCGAGGTGTGATATTTATTCCGTTTTGGGAAATCACGATGTCTAGAAAGCACCAGTGGCCGCAGCAGCAGCAAAGCTATCAGGACGTCATCTGTTAAATGTCTCCCATTGTCGGATACGACATTAAATTCTCCAGTTAGCTCAATCATGTTGTAACTAAGACATCCGCTGGAAAAAATATTTTCTTAACGGACCGTTTAGAGTTAGTGAGTCATTACAGACACCGCTAACGGGGCTAACAGCTAACAGTTAGCCCCGCTAATCTACGATAACCATGTTATTAATTTCAGACCGTGATAGTAATGTTTGTTCAGTCATAGTGTTTATAGGCTTTACAAACACCAGATTAGTCTAAACGGTGATACCGTGACGTGAAAAACGTGAGATGTGCATATATATATGTTGCTAAACTCCGCTGGTTTTCTACCCAGAAGTATTTGTAAACAACAAGGTGATTCCCTCAGAAGGGACACTAACAACTCAAAGTACACATCAAATAAAATTTCTCCAAACACGTTTCTTGTTATTTTAGGTAGTTATTATCACGCTAATGTATGTTCAAGTGTCCATTTCCCCCGATAAGTTGGTTTTAATTGCTATTTGCTATAAACAGTCTGACCATCTCGAGCTTTTATTTTGGTACTTCCGGTGACCGGCAGTGTGAATTTGCATATTAGCTAAATATTTAGTTTCACCCAGAACATTTAGATTTAACATTTAGATTTAGATTTAGATTTAATATTTAGATTTAACATTTAGATTTAGATTTAGATTTAACATTTAACATTTAGGTGCCACATTTAATATTTAGATTTAACTATTTAATATATTTCTAAGTTAACAAATATTGCTGTAAATGTGGTAAAAGGTGACGTTAAAAAAATCACAATACTTTTTTAAACATTGTTTGAAGCTAAATGTGGCAAAATGTTGATGTTATTTTCAGCGTGAGACACTTTACAAACGGCACCCCATATGTATCATGGTGTGTGGGCTGATGTGATGTTAATGTGCAGAATATAATGAAACAAACAAAATATAATGAAACACAAGATAGTTTCCATGACATCATATTTTACCTCAGTGTTTGACTTTGAAATGAACACAAGAAGCAAAGAGATCAAGCCAAAGCAGAAAGAGAGTCAGAGAGCTTCTTAATCACAAACATCAGATCAGGTCAGCTCTGTCCGACAGGCTAAATGCTCCTGAACTGATTTGGAGCTGTGGACGCTGAAAAGTGCTCCAACAAGACAAATGTAACACCTCTGTTGACGTTTGAACACCTGATGCTGTTTTTCATTTTGCTTGATCCTTTTGTTGCCTTCACAGAAAAGTCAGCAGTGTGACAGCGCCCCCTGTGGACAATGAACAGCCTCACTGCTCCCTGAAACCTTAACAAACACCTTTAACAAAGCTGACTTCAAGAAAAATCATTTCATGTTTTAACACAACTCTGAACCTCCAACAAACAACAAATAAACAACTGCTCAGACAACTCTGTTCCCCCATTCCCCCCAATTGTATATTTTATAAGGTGAAATGAGGGCAGGATATTCCCGCCTTTAACAGTCATTGTGAAAGGGGCTTATGAGTCAGATTCACCCCTCGCTCCTCCACAGCTCCACCCTCTCAACCAAATATGCTCACTTCTGGCTCCAAAAACCCAAGATGGCCACGGCTAAAATGCCAGCCTCAAGGCTTCAAAGCAGGAGTCCACAAACCAATGGGTGATGTCACCGTGGCTACGTCCATTACTTTAAACAGTCTATGGATCAAAATAGTCATTGTTATTACTCTGACTCATATTGTACTCACTGCTGTAGTGAATTTAATAGTAGAAATAAACAATTCCTCATTTTTCTGGGGACCCCCAGGAACCCCCTCAAAGACACCTGGGACAGAACATCTCAAAGAAAAGTGACTAATAAACAGAAGCCATGAAAAAGAAGCTTTTTGGGAAATTTAAAAAAAAAAAAAAAAAAAGGTAAATTAAAACAAATTTCAATAAACAGTTAAATATAATTATTGTGGCTTCCAAAACAGACCTTTTAGCCGCTGAGAGTGTGAGGTTGGGTCTTCAGATTCGCAGTTTTGTGACGCGCTAGGACGCTATGATGACAGATACGCTGAGATCCAAAGATGCTTTTGGCGCATTTATTATGAAGAAACGGCGCAGAGCTGTCACAGCGTGGCAAAGATGGATGAATGGACAAATGAAAACCAACGGATTAAACAGATAAAAAAAGTAATGAATGAATGAATGGGTAGCGGTCAACAAAAATTACGCTACCCAACACTGACTCTCATCTGTATCACAGGTGAGTGCGCACCTTTACACACACACACTTCCGCACGTGACCACGCCTACTCCCACGTGAACCACCACCTCTGCAACACGCACACACACACACACACACTCAAGCACACCGTGCTCCTCATCCTCAACCTGTATGTCTCCTACACACCAGCCCCTAATTATTAGATCTCGCATAATAATTCACATTTCAAAACACAATAGGAGACACAATAAATCGTCATATCAATTTCAAAATGCAAAAATGTCTAATAAATTGCTCAAGTCCATGAATAAACCATTACACTAATATTCCTTCTTCTGGTCATCTCTATGACCGACTAGTGCAAAGTCCAGCTCAAGTCCGGAACAACAAAGTCCCTACGGAGGTCAGCAACGTCCTCATGTTGCCTCCTCTTTCTCCAGCAACAAACACACCTTGGATATGGGTCTGTCCAAGAAACTGGTTCTAGTCTTAATCCGAATTTGACGAACAAATCCCTTGCGATCCAGAAAGGTTTGCAAGACACGTCCCATAATCCAGGAATTACGAGGTGCGGTACTGTCCATAAGCAAAACTAGATCTCCTGCGACAAGGTTTCTCTGGACCCCAGTCCATCTCTGTCGTTCCTGTAACAGAGGCAGGTACTCCTTCGTCCAGCGTTTCCAGAAAAGATCAGATATGTACTGAACTTGTCTCCATCTTCTCCGTGCGTATAGGTCTGCTGCTTGGAACTCTCCAGGTGGTAATGAAGGCTGGTTTTTAAGCAGTAACAGATGGTTCGGTGTCAGTGCTTCCAGGTCGTTAGGATCCGTGGAGGCCTTGGTGATGGACCTGCTGTTAATAATGGCTTCCACTTCACAGAGAACTGTGTGGAGTCCCTCCTCATCCAAGCGTTGTACCTTGAGGGTGGAGTTCAGGACTTTCCTCACCGATCTGATCAGCCTTTCCCACGCTCCTCCATGATGTGATCCAGCAGGGGGATTGAACGTCCACTTGATGCCCTTTTGGAGTAACACATCATGCACCTGTGCCTGGTTCCACTGCGCAATTGCTGTTTTTAGCTCACGTTCTGCTCCCACAAAATTCGTCCCATTGTCAGAGCGCAGCTCGCGGACCTGTCCTCTTCTGGATACAAAACGCTGCAGTGCATTTATGAAGGAGTCAGTATCAAGAGAAGGTGCCACCTCGATATGAATAGCTCTCAATAGAAGACAGGTAAATATGACACCATACCTTTTCACTGTACTCCTCCTGCTCCTCACTTCCAAGGGTCCAAAATAGTCAACTCCCACATAGGTGAATGGAGGTTCATCAGGCTTGAGTCGTTCAGTGGGCAGGTCTGCCATCTGCTGGTAAATTGGAGTGCCGTTAAGTCTTCTGCAAATGGTGCACTTAGACAGAACTCTCCTAATGGCAGTGCTTACTCCTGTCATCCAGTATTTCTCCCTGAGCTCGGACAACATGTGGTTGCGGCCGCTGTGTCCAACCTTTTGATGTATATTTCTCAGCAGCAGGGTAGAAATATGAAGGTCTTTTGACAGAATGATAGGATGCTTAGACTCCAAAGGCAGTGCTGCTTTACTGAGCCGTCCTCCCACACGCAAGACTCCATCCTCCAGCCTTGGACACAACTTGTACAGGTGACTACTTTTCTTGACACTTTGTCCCTTTTCCAGACACGAGAGCTCCTCTGAAAACTTTCTCCTCTGGCAAAACTGAATTATGGCCAGCTCAGCCTTGTCAATGTCCTCCACTGTAAGAACTCCCAGGACAGCTGTGCTTTTAAATGTGCACCTTTCCTGCTCCATCATTCTCTGTTGTTGCATGCTCTCTTCACTCTGATTGGCTGTTAGTCTTTTTTTCTTCCTGTTGAGGGACCCCAGCCATTCCTTGTATTTCAGCCACCATGCCACAGCTTTCTTTAATCGGATCCACGAGGAATAATGATGGATCAGGTGAGTAGTGGGATCCTCTCCAGTTTGTACAGCATTGACAACGGCACTTTTCTTCACCTCTGGATCGTCCTGGGAGAGATGGCTCACAGGCTCAGGGTTCACAGGCTATTCTGTTTCCGGTTGGCAAAGAAACTGAGGTCCTGTTAACCAGAGTCTGTCATTCAGAAATGCTTCCACTTTGACCCCTCTGGATGCTGCGTCTGCTGGATTTGAAGCTGTATCCACGTACCTCCACTGAGCGGGGAGAGATGATTTCAGTATCTCTGAAACACGATTGGCAACAAACACCTTGAATCTGGAGCTTTCGTTGTTAATGTATTTCAGCACAAAAGCACTATCAGTCCAAAACACAGATTCCTGAAGACTCATGTGAAGCTCTTTCTTCCACAGCAAATCCATGCGGCTGGCCATTGTTGCAGCAATCAGTTCCATTCTTGGAATTGTAACTGTCTTCAGTGGGGCGACACGAGCTTTTCCCATAATGAAAGCACTGTGCATTTGGAGGTGCTCATTCTGTAACAGCAGGTAAGTGACTGTACCATAGCCTTCCTCACAAGCATCGCCAAAGTGGTGTAGTCGTGCAGTAATAACATCTCCAAACTCCAGAGGTTTTAGACATCTGGGTAGCTCAAAGTTGTCCAGCAGGTGGAGCCCTTGCATCCACTTAAGCCACTCTTTGGAGACCATCTCTGGTATGGGGTCATCCCAACCAACTCCTCTTCTGCACAAATCCCGCAAGATCTTTTTTGCTGTCAGAACAAGGGGACTTAACATACCCAGAGGGTCGTAAATAGAGCTTACAGTAGAAAGGATGCCTCTGCGGTTGAGTGGCCTATCCTTCCATACAATTTTAAATTTAAAGTTGTCTGACTTGATACACCACTCCACACCCAGCACTCTTTCAATGGGCACAAACTCCCGCTCCAGGTCCAACTGCCTCATGCCTTTAGCTCTGTGGGGCTCTTGGATGGCCTCGAGCACTTCAGATCTGTTACTTTGCCACTTGGTCAAACAGAATCCCCCTTTAGCACACAGAGACATGAGCTCATGACAGAGGGTCAGTGCTTCCTCCTCTGTTGCAACTGACACCAAACAGTCATCCACATAAAAGCAGTGCTGCAGCTTGTCCACCGTCTCCTCCTTGTGCTCATGTCCAAAATCCTCTACACATTTCCTGAGGGCGAAGTTGGCACAGCTAGGGGAGGATGTAGCTCCAAAAAGGTGTACCTTCATTCTATATTCACATGGTGCTCGGCTCAGGTCTCCTTGGGGCCACCAGAGGAATCGCAGCAGGTCGGCGTCATCTGGGGGCAGTCGCACTTGGTGAAACATAGCTTCTATGTCGGCCATGATGACCACAGGTTCCCTCCTGAACCTGGTCACAACTCCAGTTAGCGAGCTGGTTAGATCGGGACCTTGCAACAGCTCTTCACTCAGAGATTGTCCCTTGTAACTGGCACCGCAATCAAACACAACTCGGAGTTTTCCTTTTGTCGGGTGGTGGACACCATGGTGCGGTATGTACCAAACCCTGCCATCACTTCTTTCCAGCTCTGCATCAGGAACTCTTTCAGCATAGCCTTTACCAAGGAGATCATTAATAAAAGCGTTATACTCCCTGTAAAACACTGGATCCCTCTGGAGCCTCCTCTTCAGATGGTATAGACGCTGTTCCACTACTTTCCTGTTATTTGGCATGCTGATGTTTGAGTTTTTCAAAGGCACAGCAGATTCTGGAAAGTCCATCTTAAATTGCTGTTGCCACAGTTCATCCAAATTTACAATGGACACACGGTTCACAGTTACTGGCTGCTCACAGTAATTGGCCTCTCCACCATTTCCTGTTAGTGGTCCATTTACCGTCCAG
The DNA here is from genome assembly GCF_011397635.1 of Epinephelus fuscoguttatus. Taxonomy (NCBI): domain Eukaryota; kingdom Metazoa; phylum Chordata; class Actinopteri; order Perciformes; family Serranidae; genus Epinephelus; species Epinephelus fuscoguttatus. The sequence continues at coordinate 14,204,154 of NC_064766.1, read as the reverse complement.
CCCAGCACCGTCCTTACAGCGTAGGGTCCATTATGCTCACTGCGGATGACTTCCAGCGGTTCCATGGCTCGTGGGACATTTGTTCCAATCATCAATTCAATTCCAGCCTCAATCTGTGGTAAGGAGATGTGTTTTAAATATGGCCACCTTGTCAGATCCTTATTTGTGGGTATGTTTGCTTTGTGGACTGGCATTGACAACTGAGTGTATGCCTTTGGCAACTCAATGAAGACGTCATCTTCAAGTGCCGCCACCTCCAGCTCTGGCACGATGCAACTACTGACCACCTTCTCCTGCCCCATGGTCCTGAGAAGAATGTTGGCTCTCTTCCCGGATAAATTGAGCTTCTGCATCAGACTCTCAGAACAAAAGACTGCAGTACTTCCCTGGTCCAAAAAGGCATATGGGTGAATGATTTTATTGCCCTTCTTCGCCTTTACTTGGACCGGCACTATAGGAAGCTTGCAATCCATCTCACCAGCCCCTGTAAGCCCACTGGAAACCAAGGTGCTGTCCGCTGTAACCTGGACGCTTCTCTCAGCCGGTGGTGCAGTCGCCACACTGTCCTTATGGAGCACAGTCGGGTGTTTTTGGCCACACTTCGAGCAGGAAATCTTCCTTTGGCAATTTTTGCTGATGTGTCCTATACACAGACAGCGAAAACAAACACCTTTTTCCTTCAGGAAGTCAATTTTCTCCTTGTGTGCCATTTTTTCCAACCGTGCACACACATCCAATGTGTGTCCTCCAGTGCAGCAGGGACAGATCTTCTTGGCTGGTGGTTTTATGTCCTTGGCTTTGTTCACACGTTGGGCTGTTCTCTCCACACGATTCACTGTGGTAGCGAAGCTGGTTCCTCTGATGCTGGAGCGAGGGTGAGGTTTGTGTTTCATTTGTTTGGTTGATGTAGCAATGTCCTGGATGTTTCCAAACACAGGGTCTGTCAAGATTTTCACCTGTTTTTCTACAAAGTTGGCAATGTCCATAAACCTTACTCTTCTGTTGTACCTTTCCTGCAGGTCACACGCGTGGCACCTCCAGCAGTCTCGGAGTTTGTAGGGCAGTTGTTTGATGATTTCCAACATGTTTATGGGCGTGTCCAGATCATTTAAATACTGCACATCCTCCATAGCATTGCAGCATCCACGCAGAAAGAGGCTGTACTCCTGGAGGGCTCTCACATCCTCTGTTTTAAGAGTGGGCCATGACAAGGCTCTCTCCATGTATGCTGCTGCCACCTTTTGCTCATTTCCATAGTGCTCTTTCAATAGAGCCTTTGCCTTCACATATCCTCTGTCCGACTGAAAGTGCTGACAACTCCTCACCAGCTCTTTTGCATGCCCTTTGGTGTACTGTTCAAGGAAGTAGAGTCTGTCGCAATTGTTATTGGTGTTTCTCTCAACTCCATTTTCAAAGGCTTTAATAAACGAATGGTATTTGAGTGGGTTACCATCGAAAATGAGAATTTCCCTTTTTGGGAGTGCTGAGAGGCATTGTTGCTGAATTAGGAGTGTTGTAATTTCATTTTGTTTTCTCATTATGCCCAGCACACTGTCATTTTGTGAGGCGTCAGTTTGTGTAACATTGATCACAGGATCTTCAGGAGCCATTAGATAACGTTGGAGCATGTAAGGAGGACCTGGGAGATGTTTTATGTCAGGTAAGTGAATGGCTTTAGGCTTCACAGCTGTCTGTGTGTTTTCAATTGCATTGGGTTTTAGTTTAACTGGCAGTGATGGTACAAATTCAGTGGCATTGACATTAAATTGTTGTTTTGAGCGTGTCTTTTCATAGTATGCGTTCATCCCATCTGAAACCTTTGACTTCAATTTACTGCCAACACTGCTTTGTGATTTTATAACACTTAGTTTTGCCATTTCCTCAGCGATTTCATTCTCCAGTAAAAGCTGTTCTCTTCTTTTTGCGTAGCTTTAACTCCTCTTCATCCAATGCATGTTTTTCCTTTAATGCCTTTTGTTTTGCTGCAGATGAGTGTGAAGCTGATGATGAGGAATGATGTGAGCGGGATCTCTTTGTTGCATTTGAGATGCTGTCGCAGGGCCGAAGTTCATCCTGAGGATCTTGTACGGTGGAAACAGGTACTGGAGGGTCTGCAGCAGACAAATCCTTGCTTTTTTCGACAAGAAAAGCCTTTGGTGGTTGATCAGTATTTGTCTGAAATGGTGATTCATTTGAGTTTTCATGCAGACTTTCCTGTATCCATTTTTTCACTTGTTCTCTGAATGCATCACTGTAGTCCATAATGCTGGAAAACCACTCATTTTGTTTTTTATCTTCATCATCAGGAAGTAGTGGCAGGAATTCATTGTGCAGGTCGGTGGCCTTTTTAGACAGCGCATTCAAGTTGTTCAGTTGTGAGGGAATTTCAGTTACATTTTCTTTTGATTTCATGTGCGCTTTTATTTGCGGAATAAGCGCTTTGATTTTATTAACGGCACTTTTGCGCTCATGCTGGAGCCGTTCGATTTTAACAAGCTTTGGCCGTCAGTTTAATTTCCCTTTTTTCATTTTCCATGTTTGAACATTCAGCGACAGCGTTTACTTGACTCATTTACGTTGGATTGAATTTTGTATGAATTTTGCAACGCAACGCAACGCAATCACAGTTCATCGAGAGCGCATTCAAAATCCATCCATAGACATTGCATTTAAATCATTCGATCCAAGCAGATTCGATCCGAGCATTCCAACAAGCAATAGGCCTTTAGACAACATCAGCCGCCACGTATTTATGCCACAAGGTCCCGACATCACAATCAAATAAAGCACGGAGAGGTTTCGCCACCATCAATGCGCAAATGCAACCAGCGTAACATCCATTTAATACATTGTCCTCATTTGACACACTGCATTCCAATCGAAGCAGATTCCTTAATCCACAAACACAGGTTCAGGCCTACCTGTTCCCAGGTGAATGGATGGCGTGGTGTGGCACTTAGCTGTGACTCCTTTGTTCTCAGGCTAATCGTTGTGTGATGGCTTGGTTCTTTGGCGCGACTTGATGATCTTCATTAAACGCCTTTTTTGTTGACAAAATATTGCGGCTTCCAAAACAGACCTTTTAGCCGCTGAGAGTGTGAGGTTGGGTCTTCAGATTCGCAGTTTTGTGACGCGCTAGGACGCTATGATGACAGATACGCTGAGATCCAAAGATGCTTTTGGCGCATTTATTATGGAGAAACGGCGCAGAGCTGTCACAGCGTGGCAAAGATGGATGAATGGACAAATGAAAACCAGCGGATTAAACAGATAAAAAAGTAATGAATGAATGAATGAATGGGTAGCGGTCAACAAAAATTACGCTACCCAACCCTGACTCTCTCATCTGTATCACAGGTAAGTGCGCACCTTTACACACACACACTTCCGCACGTGACCACGCCTACTCCCACGTGAACCACCACCTCTGCAACACACACACACACACACACACACACACACATACACTCAAGCACACCGTGCTCCTCATCCTCAACCTATATGTCTCCTACAATAATTATTTTCACATCTATTTTCTCATCAAGTAAAATCATGTTGTCATTATTTCACTATTTGTTTAATGTCTTGATCTCCAACTGATGTTTTCTCTCGCTTATCTTTCTCAAGAGCCTTTTCCCTGGATTATTTTTTAAATTTGCAACCCAGGGATTTCCGCTCAAATCTGGAGATTTACCAATTAAATTATGGTCATTGTCAGAATGAAATACAAAGTCAGACATTGTGCTCGTGTACTTGAGAACTTCTACAGTGGTTATAGTCATAGACGGATTACCGCATGGGCAAAGTGGGCGTGTGCCCAGGGCCCCAGAGCCAATAGGGGCCCTTGGCCTTCAGAGTTGTTTTTTTTTTTTTTTTGTACAATTTAAAAAAATATTGGAATGAATGTGGTTTTGAAAATGTAGTATGATGATAAAATCATTTGAATGTTTTAGAAATTATAAGATTAAATCAGTAATGTTTGATGACACAATGACGTACGTACATACGTATGTACGCTGGGGGTCAAACGTACAGTGCGTTTTCAAAATGGAGAAGCGGGCGCACAGTGGATCAGCTAAACGAAAACAAAGGAAAGAAAAAGAAGCCAAAGATGCCGCTTTGGTGCAGCAAATTCCATCCATCTCAACATTTTTCACCAGAAAAGTGGGGCAAGATTATGGTGCTCATAGCAGCGGTGCCAATACTACAAGTCACCGGGATGACCTGCAGGATGCTAACACTGCTAGCTCAAGTTCACCGGAGATGTTTAGTAGTGGTGGAGCGGCGCTGCCTCCTACGGACACCGTAGCGGACAATGCTTGCAGTACTACGGCGGGCAGCAGCCGGGCGGCCGAGCCAGGTCAGCCTGAGCTAAGTCCTCTCACATCGCCAGCGGAGGATGAGATGTTGGCGGCCGGGAACGAACCTGAGAGCGCCGTACAGCAGAGGGATGATGATGAAGACTCCTGGTGTGAAACTGTTACTGATCCTGCGCTGTGGGGAAATATATCCAGTGACAAAGTAAAGAGTGTTCTCATTGAAAGAGGGCCCTCTTCATTTCAGAACAGAAGAGCAAAATACCCTGCATCGACAAGAGACTGCGGTCTAGGTGGTCGGGTTCGTTCATTAACCAATGACATGATGTGCAGTCGACTGCCTAATGGACAACTAGCACCACGAGAATGGGTGGTGTATTCACCATCAACTGGACATGTGTTTTGCTTTGCCTGCAAACTTTTCGGGGTGACAAAGAATGCATTTGTGGATGGTTTTTGTGACTGGAAACATCCACATCGCATTTCAGAACATGAGAGGAGCCCAGTCCATATGTCCAACATGCTGACACTGATGCAGAGGATGAGTGGAACTGGCGCAATCGACTCAGCCCTGAGAAAGCAAACTTCGGATGCGAGGGAATATTGGAGGGGTGTTTTGCGACGTGTAGTGGCAGTGATCAAGTTTTTAGGAGAAAGAGGACTGGCATTCAGAGGGAATGACGAGCTCCTTGGATCGCCACATAACGGCAACTATTTGGGGATATTAGAGTTAATATCCCAATTTGACCCATTTCTGGCAGAGCATATTAAAACATATGGCCAGAAGGGCAGAGGGAGCGTCTCATATCTGTCGTCAACAATATGTGAGGAGTTCATTGACATGATGGGAGAAAAAACCAGGCAGGTAATTGCAGAAGAGCTCCGTGATGCAAAATATTTCTCTGTCAGTGTAGATTCCACTCCCGACCTCTCTCATGGTGATCAGTTAACATTTATCTGCAGATTTCTTAGCAAGCGAAACATAGTGGAGCGTTTCCTGGCATTTGAGCCAATTCAGAGCCATACAGGCCAAAGTCTGGCAGATTGTGTAATTGCCATGGTGGAGAATCTTGGGCTGGACTTATCTAATTGTAGAGGCCAATCATTTGATAATGCCAGCAACATGTCGGGCGGTACAATGGACTACAGGCACATTTGAAGCAAAGAAACCCATTAATCCACTATGTGCCTTGTGCTGCCCATTCTTTAAATTTAGTGGGTGTAAACGCGGCATAGAGGCAAGCAGTCTAGAAGTGGGACAGTATTTTGATTTACTGCAATCCTTGTACACATTCTGCGCTGCCTCCACTCACAGGTGGGAGCGAGTTTTTCGGAACTCTGATATAGACTTAACTTTAAAATCACTGTCTAACACTCGGTGGAGCTGCCGAGCTGACTCGACTAAAGCTCTTTGGCAAAACTACGTTAAAATAAGGGAGGCATTAGAGAGCATAGCTGAAGATGAAACTGAGAAAAGAGACACCAGAAGTGAGGCCAGCACACTCGCAGTAAAATTAAATAAACTGGAAACTGCATTCATGGCTAATTTCTGGAATACCATTCTGACTCGTTTCCAACTGACAAGTTTACAGCTCCAAAAGCGGACATAGAGCTCATGACAGCTGTGCGCCTTCTCAGATCTCTGCGTGAGTTTGTATCAGCACAGAGAGATCTTTTCACAGACTTTGAAAAGGAAGCCTTAGCTGTGCCAGGCGTGTGCCAGACGTACAAATATGACCTTCAGCGCACCAGAAAGCGCAAACGATTTGAGGATGACAGCGCAGAAAAGATGCGGTATTTGATGGGAAAAGCAAATTCCAAATAGAAACATTCAGTGTGGCTATCGATAAGTTAGTCAGCTGTCTCAGCCACAGAATTGATGCATACAAGCACCTGTGTGATCTGTTTGGTGTTCTTTTCATGCCGGAGAACACATCTGACCGTGAGTTAATTGACAAAGCGAACACACTGGCCTCCGCCTATCCCGCTGACTTGGACAGCAATCTTGGAAATGAACTGATTCACTTCAGATCTTTCATCAGATCAGACGGACAGAATGTGCCTCCATCGAAATGTCTTAAAACAATACTTGATTGTGGATTACAGTCAACATTTCCTAATGTGTACATTGCCGTAAGACCTGACGCTTCCTGTCACAAACTGCGAGGGAGAACGGTCATTTTCTCAAATGGCCAGGATAAAAAATGAACTTCGGACAAAAATGACCCAGAGACGCCTTAACAGTTTGTCACTCATGGCCATAGAGGCCGAACTGGTCCGAGAGTTGGACTTTGATGACCCATGATCAAGGACTTTTCCTTGAAGAAGGCCAGAAAAAAGCCGGTGGTTTAGGTGAGTACATTTGTTACACTGTGGTTTTGTGTGGTCGTAGCTGTGGCTCTTTACTGATGTTCATTCATGTTGCCTTTATTACTTTGACGATTTTTTTAGGTGCTTATATTTTAATTAAGGTGTGTTTTACTCCATAATACTGCAAGGGCTGGCTGGCTATTTGAGCTTGCTGTCCCTCCCCTCAAAATATGTATATTGTCCTGTACATGGCAGTTGCCAAACAAAACAGACCTAAAATGACAGTAATTTTGTGTGGTTGTGTGTTGCCTGGTGTTGGTTTGTGCGTAATGGGAAGAGCGCCTTTGCGCGCGCACTGTTTGCGTGTGTAAGCAGGGGCCTGTGACGAGTTTGTGTCCAGGGCCCATGGTCATGATAATCCGTCTATGGTTATAGTTTCTTTTTTGAATGCTAAGAAAGTTATTAATGGAAACATCCCACAGTTAGATTATTATGGGGTGCCGTTTGTAAAGTGTCTCACGCTGAAAATAACATCAACATTTTGCCACATTTAGCTTCAAACAATGTTTAAAAAAGTATTGTGATTTTTTTAACATCACCTTTTACCACATTTACAGCAATATTTGTTAACTTAGAAATATATTAAATAGTTAAATCTAAATATTAAATGTGGCACCTAAATGTTAAATGTTAAATCTAAATATTAAATCTAAATCTAAATATTAAATCTAAATCTAAATGCTAAATCTAAATCTAAATATTAAATCTAAATCTAAATGTTAAATCTAAATACTAAATATAAATATAAATGTTAAATCTAAATATTAAATCTAAATCTAAATCTAAATGTTAAATCTAAATGTTTTGGGTGAAACTAAATATTTAGCGGGTGGCACGGTGGTGTGGTGGTTAGCACTCTCGCCTCACAGCAAGCGGGTTGCCGGTTCGATCCCGGGCGTGGGAGCCCTTCTGTGCGGAGTTTGCATGTTCTCCCCGTGCCCCCCGGCTTCCTCCCACAGTCCAAAGACATACAGATTGGGGACTAGGTTAATTGGTAACTCTAAATTGTCCGTAGGTGTGAATGTGAGCGTGAATGGTTGTTTGTCTCTATGTGTCAGCCCTGCGATAGTCTGACGACCTGTCCAGGGTGTACCCTGCCTCTCGCCCGATGTCAGCTGGGATAGGCTCCAGCCCCCCCGCGACCCTCAAGAGGATGAAGCGGTTAGAAGATGAATGAATGAATATTTAGCTAATATGCAAATTCACACTGCCGGTCACCGGAAGTACCAAAATAAAAGCTCGAGATGGTCAGACTGTTTATAGAATCAAATAACGAATTAAAACCAACTTATCGGGGGAAATGGACACTTGAACATACATTAGCGTGATAATAACTACCTAAAATAACAAGAAACGTGTTTGGAGAAATTTTATTTGACGTGTACTTTGAGTTGTTAGTGTCCCTTCGGAGGGATTAACAACCTAAGCTAAGCTAACAACCGTCAGTTCTTAGCCCCGTTAGCAGTGTCTGTAATGACTCATTAACTCTTAAACGGTCCGTGAAAAAAATATTTTTTTCCAGCGGATGTCTTAGTTACAACATGATTGAGCTAGCAAAGCAGTTTTGTGTTGCGATGTGTGGTATTTATTCAGTTTTGGGAAATCACGATGTCTAGAAAGCACCAGTGGCCGCAGCAGCAGCAAAGCTATCAGGACGTCATCTGTTAAATGTCTCCCATTGTCGGATACGACATTAAACTACTCCAGTTAGCTCAATCATGTTGTAACTAAGACATCCGCTGGAAAAAATATTTTCTTAACGGACCGTTTAGAGTTAGTGAGTCATTACAGACACCGCTAACGCGGCTAACAGCTAACAGTTAGCCCCGCTAATCTACGATAACCATGTTATTAATTTCAGACCGTGATAGTAATGTTTGTTCAGTCATAGTGTTTATAGGCTTTACAAACACCAGATTAGTCTAAACGGTGATACAGTGACGTGAAAAACGTGAGATGTGCATATATATATATGTTGCTAAACTCCGCTGGTTTTCTACCCGGAAGTATTTGTAAACAACAAGGTGATTCCCTCAGAAGGGACACTAACAACTCAAAGTACACATCAAATAAAATTTCTCCAAACACGTTTCTTGTTATTTCTATTTATTTCTATAAACAGTCTGACCATCTCGAGCTTTTATTTTGGTACTTCCGGTGACCGGCAGTGTGAATTTGCATATTAGCTAAATATTTAGTTTCACCCAGAACATTTAGATTTAACATTAGATTTAGATTTAGATTTAATATTTAGATTTAACATTTATATTTAGATTTATATTTAGCATTTAACATTTAGATTTAGATTTAGATTTAATATTTAGATTTAGATTTAGCATTTAGATTTAGATTTAATATTTAGATTTAGATTTAGATTTAGCATTTAGATTTAGATTTAATATTTAGATTTAACATTTAACATTTAGGTGCCACATTTAATATTTAGATTTAACTATTTAATATATTTCTAAGTTAACAAATATTGCTGTAAATGTGGTAAAAGGTGACGTTAAAAAAATCACAATACTTTTTTAAACATTGTTTGAAGCTAAATGTGGCAAAATGTTGATGTTATTTTCAGCGTGAGACACTTTACAAACGGCACCCCATAGATTATTACTATTATTCCCTTGTGCTGTTATTCTAAAAGGTTTACTAACACAAAAAAATGATGTTGTGCAAATAAGATACTGTCTTTTCAAGATTAATGAACATTTTAAATATAACAAATTATCACAGTCACAAAAAGACAGAAATTTGGGAATCTTTGGCACTTTATTGAAAAGCAAAACTTAAGTACAAAAAAACACAAGAAATAATTTGGAGCATTGCCATTCAATTTCTTTATTTATAAGACAGAAAATGTCTTTTGTCCCCAAATATTAGCAGGAAATATTTACAAAAAGATTTCCATCAGTGTGCAGAGAAGCTTAAAACATCCCAGAGCACTTTAAGGATCTCAGCTAAAATAATGACGGATCAAAACATATATATTATAAAACAAAAACCAACAGCATACCCCTGATTAATGAAGAAAAACACTCAAAGACATAAATTATTTGCTTTAAACTCATTGGAATCAAAATATCATCTTTAAATCTGTTTTAAAGAAATAAACTATTTACACAACTGGAAAATACGCGTGTGTGTGTGTGTGTGTGTGTGTGTGTGTGTGCAGACGCGTCATGTCAATAGAAACCGAGGGGGCACGTGCCCCTTCAGATTTGAGGGATGATTTTTTTTTTTTATTTTACCATCTAGCTATGATCAGTGGTCATATTGAGTGAAATGTATGCTAAATAATCTCCTTCATCTCAGGCCCATTTAGTGGCCGTAACTTGCATAAAATGCATGAATGGTAATTTGCGCATTATTTATTAGGATTTAGGGGAGATTTTCTGTTAGTAGTGATCACACACAGCAACAGAGCAACCATCTTGATAATAAACGATCTTTGGCCGATCATGTGACCGCTCACAGCTTTCCCATTAGATTTTAGCCACCCGGGTCTCCCATTGGACAGCCGATCTCACCGGCTTGACATCTAGGCTTCCGGGTAAGCTATAAACACACCGATGGGATCGATGTAAAGGCTGAAGTGTCCTGCTTTCATTAAAAAAGAATTACGTCGCTGTTATTTTACGTTCCGGAAATAGACACGAAAGAGTACGACCTTTTGATTTACCCCCCGGTATCGCCGGCGATGACTGCGATCTAACCTAAGGGTTAACGTTAGCCTATAATGTCTGGACTGTAACGGTTGCCTGACTAATCAGCTACTAGTAGCCTAGGGAGTATCCATGGAAGTATCAGAAAAACTTGGGACAGGATTTATTTTGGTGTATCTGTGTTTCAGCGTTAGGCCTCCTAACAAGATGGGTGAGTGTGTATGATTGTGTCCTTTTTTATTGCCTTGGCACGCCGTTGCCAATAACATTGGCAATCGTTATCTACGTCACATTACGTTTTGCTGTCAGTAGTGGGAACCAGCCTGGGTTCACGTTTGTGTGTATTAAAGTTGTGTAGCCAAATATTTTCTGCAATACAATAAGCTTAGCTATGTTTGCAATATTTTCCTAGCTGCTAGGTTTTGTTTGAGAAAAACTCCTTTCCTCCTGACACAAAATAGTTTACATGGCAAGGTGTAGATGCGTTAAGTGTGTGTGTGTGTGTGTGTGTGTGTGTGTGTCTGGACGGGGGGGTCGGCTTTGAGTTTGGGCCCTATCCAACCTCAAGGCGTTGCGCAGCAGGGGCCCAAAATAAGTGATTTGAGGGCATCCCCCCAAAAAATTTGTGCGCGCGCATAGCGCACAAACCCAATCCACTGTTCCCCCTCACATTTTGGGGTTGCATGACACCCCTGTGTGTGTGTGTGTGTGTGTGTGTGTGCGCGCACACACACAGGGGTGGTCTTTAGAGATGTAATAGTGTCCAGATGGAAATATTTGTCCAATCAATGACATACAAATCAGGATCATTTCCCACAGTGATACAAAACTCCATCCATCCATTTCCTGTCCAGCTCATCCTGCTTCATCACCAGCAGTAACACAGATAGACGACCATTGTTCCAGTGCACAACGTGTCCACAAACCTCAAGAGACACAAAGAAAAGAAATGGATAAATAGAAAACAAAATAAATCATAAAGCCACATACTGACATCATCATTTAGCCCTAAAGAACCCATGATTCAGTCATTTAACATTTTATAAAATGTGTATTTATCTCTGAAGTACAATTGTTTGTTTTAATTTGGTTCAACACCATTTTAATAAATTGGTGTCACTGCTTCACTGAAGGTTAATATTTGAGTTTTTAATATCACACTGTATCTGACATGCTGATGTGAAGGTTTCTGGAAGCATCTGAGTCCTTCTCTTGATAATCTCACTTTACTTCATATTAAACAGTTTCACCTTTTGTTGGGAAAAATTCAAAGTGGAAGATTTTCTTCAAAGCTTCAAAGTGTCACAGGAGTTTAACAGCGGATAAAGAAACAATCACAGAAGGTTAGTTTAAGGCAGGTTTGTTTAACAACAGCTGTGATGAGTTCATGTCTCATATGAAGAAACTCACTGTGTGCAGGGTGCTGTGATTATCATCTAGGGTTGTTTCCTTCAGGATTCAGTTTCACAGAGAGCTCAGGGTTGTTGTCCTGAGGTTCAGAGCATTCAGCTGAAATAAAAAGCAAAGACGAATATTTTAGTTCACGCAGTTTTCAAAATGTCCAAATATCTTCAAACACCTAGTCCCTATTTACCTAGTCACTCAAGGTGATCAATTAATGTCTACCTCTTTCATTTTATTTTCATTTTCAGCATACAAACACAAATAAATAATCAATATATCACTAAAATATGAATTTGGCTCTTCTCGTCATAATGAGCCTCACGCGGCTTAAATTTCACTTTTGCAGTCTGAATAAAAGCATCAATTCATAGTCTCAACTCAAAATAATGACAATAAAGACTGAAATAAAGAGAAAATCAATCTGTTTCAGTCTCTCACCTTTCCTGTTTTTGTAAATGACGTATCCGATCACAGCGATGAGGACGAGCAAGAACAACCACTGCAGCAATGATGGGGACGGTCACTGGGTTTCTCTGTTGAGTGGAAAACAACAAAAAATAGTCACAACCTGAACAGATGAATTAAGAGGAATTATTAGGGTCCAGAAGTGGGCACATGCATTGGTTTAACACACATCTGAGCCTTGACATTATATAAAAACACTAGATGGAAGAAACTGACACCAAAACTATTGAAGGAAACAAAACGTCCCATTCACATTAAAATCAATGAACTGCAGGACTGTCACAGTAAACTAAATGTGTGTTTCCCACCTTCACTTCAGATAGAAGTCTTACCTCTGTTGGTCCTGATCACTGCTTTGTCCAGTTTGGTGACGATGTCCTCCTTCACACCAGAGAGCTGGAACACACACTCGTACTTCTCCCAGTCTTCAGCTGGGACTGATGAAACGTTCAGGTCACTGCTCATCTGAAAGGATCCATCGTGGTTGGGGAGGATCTCTCCGTGGTCCACGTTCTCACGAAGCTCCTCTCCATCTTTCCTCCAGAACATCATGGCTCTGTTTGGGTAGAAACCTGTAGCGTGGCAGCTGACTGGAGACGAGGGAGACTTCTGGAGGAGAGACACTGAGGGAAGGTCTGCAGACAGAGAGAGGAAGACAGTTCATGGGTTCTTTATCATTATCTACTGTACTTTATAATTTCTCGAATATATAATGTATTTCAAATGCATTAGTAACACATGCACTATATATATGTATGCTGTGCAAATAAACCTCAGTGAAGTGTAACTGAGAAAAGAAGGGAGAGACAGAGGAGATAATAAGACAGATGAGGAGAGGTGAGAAGGAGAGAGAGATTTGAAAGGGAGGAGGACAGTGGTTGTTACAAAGACATTAAAGATAGAAAGATAAATGAAGACAAAAAGAAAGATGGCAGAGAGAAAGAGAGAGTGGTGATCAGTCTGTGGGAGAGAGTGACAGAAAACAGAGTTCAGAGAGAGGGAGGCAGAGAGATGAAGAGAGGTGAGAACATTAGAGAAAAAGAAAATGTGTGTCTGTATATGTTGGCTCATATTCACTGTGATGTTCCTGTTGGTTAGAAACAGAGGAGACACATGAAGATTGCTATGTTCATGAAACTACATCAGGTCATGTGACTCTACCTCTTCTCAGCAGAGAGCTCCTCCCATAGTCCACATACTTCTTCAGCCAGTCAGGACAATGCTGAGTGAGGTAGTGCTTCCACTGTGCTATCCTAACTTTGTCATTGTCCCACTTGTGTTTGGTGATGACAGCCTGTGGTTTAGGAGCGATTTCAATGTTGGCTGTGAAGATCTGTTGGGCACCAAGAAAGTGCTCAGTCTCCCTCTGCCAGTACTGAGGATCATCCTCTGTGACTCTGCTCATCCAGTCCTGTTTGGGTTCTGCTCTCCTGGTGTTACTGTCACAATAATCCATCTGAACTTCATCAACCAACCCAACAGCCACAAACTCTGGGAAGTTTGGGACTTGAGAAGAGGCAGTGTAGAAATACTTCAGAGAGTGAGTCACTGTGAGAAGAGTAATCATTTCAGTTTTCAGAGTTACAGTTTTATACATCACTGAACAATGTTATTTTCCTCTAAACATTATTTAAAAAAAAAAACAAAAAAAAAAAACTACGGCACATCCAAGACATTTAATTAACATCTGTTGTTCACTCAATAAAACACAAACATAAATGTATACTTTAATAAGTGTAATGTTTTGTCTTATACTGAATTCATATCCCATACAACATTTCCTCCACCATGAACTGATGTTTATTTGCTCTTAATTCTGTGTAAAGCTGTCAGACCAAACCTGTTCTGCAAATCTGTCCAAGAATAAAGCTGTTCCCTGTTATTACATCACACACGTAAACAGTATCGCCCGCAGACACTGGATTGTTGAGACCAATAGTGAAAACAAAACTCAGTACGGACGTACATTATTAAAGCAGATGAGTATTTCAGTATGTGGAGTCAGACTTTGTTATCCTCTGGAAAATGGTTTAAAGTTTATTTTAAATATTATACAATTTAAGAAAATATAGTATATAGGTCAAACTATGAGCTAAAATGATATGAAGCTAATATTTATGTTCAGTAGGTTGTTATTGATTATGTTTGTTTTTCTGTGTGCAGGAAAAGTATCAATATTACCTCACTGTGTGGGAGTTAATATTTTGTGTTGGAGTAAAAAAGATCATGAATGAGCAATGTATCATTTAAAATGTCAGTAATTTTGTTTACACGCATTAGTGAATGATTTTAAATATTGTACCAACAAATCAAGTTGTTCGACTTCAGCAGGAAAACAAAAACTAACTTGTTAGTTGAAAATAAGAATCTAAAACCTTGACAGCAGCCTGTAGAGGAGTTAAAATAAAATACAATGCTGTGTTTTTCGAGACTGGAAAAATAAGTTAATGTTTCCTTTTTAACATAATTTCTAAAATAAGTCATGATTAACAGCACTAAATAAACCACAACTCACTTTTT